>NC_140992.1:147202319-147898182 GCF_052327205.1 Somniosus microcephalus | reverse complement strand
CTCTCTTCCCCCCAGTCGCTCTCTCTTCGCCCCCCCAGTCCGCTCTCTCTTCCCCCCCAGTCACACTCTCTTCCCCCCAGTCGCTCACTCTTCCCCCCCAGTCGCTCTCTCTTTCCCCCCCAGTCGCTCTTTCTTCCCCCCCGGTCGCTCCCTCTTCCCCCCCAGTCGCACTCTCTTCCCCCCCAGTCGCTCACTCTTCCCCCCCAGTCGCTCTCTCTTCCCCCCCAGTCGCTCTCTCTTCCCCCCCAGTCGCTCTCTCTTCCCCCCCAGTCGCTCTCTCTTCCCCCCCAGTCGCTCTGTCTTCCCCCCCAGTCGCTCCCTCTTCCCCCCCCCAGTCGCTCTCTCTTCCCCCCCAGTCGCTCTCTCTTCCCCCCGTCGCTCTCTCTTCCCCCCCAGTCGCTCTCTCTTCCCCCCCAGTCTCTCTCTCTTCCCCCCCATTCGCTCTCTCTCTTCCCCCCCAGTCGCTCTCTCTCTTCCCCCCAGTCGCTCTCTCTCTTCCCCCCCCAGTCGCTCTCTCTCTTCCCCCACCAGTCGCTTTCTCTCTTCCCCCCCAGTTGCTCTCTCTTCCCCCCCACTCGCTCTCTCATCCCCCCCCCACTCGCTCTCTCTCTTCCCCCCCGTCGCTCTCTCTCTTCCCCCCCCCAGTCGCTATCTCTCTTCCCCCCCAGTCGCTCTCTCTCTTCCCCCCCCAGTCGCTCTCACTTCCCCCCCCACTCGCTCTCTCTTCCCCCCCACTCGCTCTCTCTCTTCCCCCCCACTCGCTCTCTCTCTTCCCACGAACTCGCTCTCTGTCTTCCCCCCCACTCGCTCTCTCTCTTCCCCCCACTCGCTCTCTCTCTTCCCCCCACTTGCTCTCTCTCTTCCCCCCCACTCGCTCTCTCTCTTCCCCCCCCACTCGCTCTCTCTCTTCCCCCCCCACTCGCTCTCTCTCTTCCCCCCCACTCGCTCTCTCTCTTCCACCCAATCGCTCTTTCTCTCTCTTTCCCCCCCCGCTCTCTCTCTTCCCCCCCAGTCGCTCTCTCTCCCCCCCACAGTCGCTCTCTCTCCCCCCACAGTCGCTCTCTCTCCCCCCCAGTCGCTCTCTCTCCCCCCCAGTCGCTCTGTCTCCCCCCCAGTCGCTCTCTCTACCCCCCAGTCGCTCTCTCTACCCCCCAGTCGCTCTCTCTTCCCCCCCAGTCGCTCTCTCTTCCCCCCCAGTCGCTCTCTCTTCCCCCCCAGTCGCTCTCTCTTCCCCCCCAGTCGCTCTCTCTTCCCACCAGTCGCTCTCTCTTCCCCCCCCAGTCACTCTCTCTTCCCCCCTCAGTCGCTCTCTCTTCCCCCGAATCGCTCTCTCTTCCCCCCCAGTCCGCTCTCTCTTCCCCCCCAGTCGCTCTCTCTTCCCCCCCAGTCGCTCTCTCTTCCCCCCCAGTCGCTCTCTCTTCCCCCCCAGTCGCTCTCTCTTCCCCCCCAGTCGCTCTCTCTTCCCCCCCAGTCGCTCACTCTTTCCCCCCCCAGTCGCTCTGTCTTCCCCCCCAGTCGCTCCCTCTTCCCCCCCCAGTCGCTCTCTCTTCCCCCCCAGTCGCTCTCTCTTCCCCCCCAGTCGCTCTCTCTTCCCCCCCAGTCGCTCTCTCTTCCCCCCAGTCGCTCTCTCTTCCCCCCCAGTCGCTCTCTCTTCCCCCCCAGTCGCTCTCTCTTCCCCCCCAGTCTCTCTCTCTTCCCCCCATTTGCTCTCTCTCTTCCCCCCCAGTCGCTCTCTCCCTTCCCCCCCAGTCGCTCTCTCTCTTCCCCCCCAGTCGCTCTCTCTCTTCCCCCCCAGTCGCTCTCTCTCTTCCCCCCCAGTCGCTCTCTCTCTTCCCCCCCAGTCGCTCTCTCTTCCCCCCCCACTCGCTCTCTCTTCCCCCCCACTCGCTCTCTCTCTTCCCCCCCAGTCGCTCTCTCTTCCCCCCCAGTCGCTCTCTTTATTCCCCCCCGTCGCTCTCTCTCTTCCCCCCAGTTGCTCTCTCTCTTTCCCCCATTCGCTCTCTCTCTTCCCCCCCAGTCGCTCTCTCTTCCCCCCCACTCGCTCTCTCTTCCCCCCCACTCGCTCGCTCTCTTCCCCCCCACTCCCTCTCTCTCTTCCCCCCCACTCCCTCTCTCTCTTCCCCCCCACTCCCTCTCTCTCTTCCCCCCCACTCGCTCTCTCTCTTCCCCCCACTCGCTCTCTCTCTTCCCCCCACTCGCTCTCTCTCTTCCCCCCGACTTGCTCTCTCTCTTCCCCCCCACTCGCTCTCTCTCTTCCCCCCCACTCGCTCGCTCTCTTCCCCCCCACTCCCTCTCTCTCTTCCCCCCCACTCCCGCTCTCTCTTCCCCCGCACTCGCTCTCTCTCTTCCCCCCCACTCGCTCTCCCTCTTCCCCCCCACTCGCTCGCACTCTTCCCCCCCACTCCCTTTCTCTCTTCCCCCCCCACTCCCGCTCTCCCCCCCCCACTCGCTCTCTCTCTTCCCCCCCCGCTCGCTCTCTCTCTTCCCCCCCACTCGCTCTCCCTCTTCCCCCCCGCTCGCTCTCTCTGTTCCACCCAATCGCTCTCTCTCTCTTTCTCGCCCCGCTCTCTCTCTCTTCCCCCCCAGTCGCTCTCTCTCCCCCCACAGTCGCTCTCTCTCCCCCCAGTCGCTCTCTCTCCCCCCCAGTCGCTCTCTCTCCCCCCCAGTCGCTCTCTCTCCCCCCCAGTCGCTCTCTCTCTCCCCCCCAGTCGCTCTCTCTTCCCCCCAGTCGCTCTCTCTTCCCCCCAGTCGCTCTCTCTTTCCGCCAGTCGCTCTCTCTTCCCCCCCAGTCGCTCTCTCTTCCCCCCAGTCGCTCTCTCTTCGCCCCCCCAGTCGCTCTCTCTTCCCCCCCAGTCGCACTCTCTTCCCCCCAGTCGCTCACTCTTCCCCCCCAGTCGCTCTCTCTTCCCCCCCAGTCGCTCTTTCTTCCCCCCCGGTCGCTCCCTCTTCCCCCCCAGTCGCACTCTCTTCCCCCCCAGTCGCTCACTCTTCCCCCCCAGTCGCTCTCTCTTCCCCCCCAGTCACTCTCTCTTCCCCCCCAGTCGCTCTCTCTTCCCCCCCGTCACTCTCTCTCCCCCCAGTCGCTCACTCTTCCCCCCCAGTCGCTCTCTCTTCCCCCCCAGTCGCTCTCTCTTCCCCCCCAGTCGCTCTCTCTTCCCCCCCAGTCGCTCTCTCTTCCCCCCCAGTCGCACTCTCTTCCCCCCCAGTCGCTCACTCTTGCCCCCCAGTCGCTCTCTCTTCCCCCCCAGTCGCTCTCTCATCCCCCCAGTCGCTCTCTCTTCCCCCCCAGTCGCTCTCTCTTCCCCCCAGTCGCTCTCTCTTCCCCACCGTCGCTCTCTCTTCCCGCCCATTTGCTCTCTCTCTCCCCCCCCAGTCGCTCTCTCTTCCCCCCTCCAGTCGCTCTCTCTTCCCCCCCAGTCGCTCTCTCTCTTCCCCCCCACTCGCTCTCTCTCTTCCCCCCCACTTGCTCTCTCTCTTCCCCTCCACTCGCTCTCTCTCTTCCCCCCACTTGCTCTCTCTCTTCCCCCCCACTTGCTCTCTCTCTTCCCCTACTCGCTCGCTCTCTTCCCCCCACTCCCTCTCTCTCTTCCCCCCCACTCGCTCTCTCGCCCCCCACAGTCGCTCTCTCTCCCCCCCAGTCGCACTCTCTTCCCCCCAGTCGCTCTCTCTTCCCCGCCAGTTGCTCTCTCTTCCCCCCCAGTCGCACTCTCTTCCCCCCCAGTCGCTCTCTCTTCCCCCCCCAGTCGCACTCGCTTCCCACCCAGTCGCTCTCCCTTCCCCCCCAGTCGCTCTCTCTTCCCCCCCAGTCGCTCTCTCTTCCCCCCCAGTCGCTCTCTCTTCCCCCCAGTCGCTCTCTCTTCCCCCCCCAGTCGCTCTCTCTTCCCCCCCAGTCGCTCTCTCTTCCCCCCCACTCGCTCTCTCTCTTCCCCCCCAGTCGCTCTCTCTTCCCCCCGAGTCGCTCGCTCTCTTCCCCCCCAGTCGCTCTCTCTTCCCCCCCAGTCGCTCTCTCTCTTCCCCCCCCAGGCGCACTCTCTCTTCCCCCCCCAGTCGCTCTCTCTTCCCCCCCACTTGCTCTCTCTCTTCCCCTCCACTCGCTCTCTCTCTTCCCCCCACTTGCTCTCTCTCTTCCCCCCCACTCGCTCTCTCTCTTCCCCCTACTCGCTCGCTCTCTTCCCCCCACTCCCTCTCTCTCTTCCCCCCGACTCGCTCTCTCGCCCCCCACAGTCGCTCTCTCTCCCCCCCTGTCGCTCTCTCTCCCCCCCAGTCGCTCTCTCTCTTCCCCCCCCAGTCGCTCTCTCTTCCCCCCCCAGGCGCTCTCTCTTCCCCCCCACTCGCTCTCTCTCTTCCCCCCCACTCGCTCTCTCTCTTCCCCCCCACTCGCTCTCTCTCTTCCCCCCCACTTGCTCTCTCTCTTCCCCTCCACTCGCTCTCTCTCTTCCCCCCACTTGCTCTCTCTCTTCCCCCCCACTCGCTCTCCCTCTTCCCCTACTCGCTCGCTCTCTTCCCCCCACTCCCTCTCTCTCTTCCCCCCCACTCGCTCTCTCGCCCCCCACAGTCGCTCTCTCTCCCCCCCAGTCGCACTCTCTTCCCCCCAGTCGCTCTCTCTTCCCCGCCAGTTGCTCTCTCTTCCCCCCCAGTCGCACTCTCTTCCCCCCCAGTCGCTCTCTCTTCCCCCCCAGTCGCACTCTCTTCCCACCCAGTCGCTCTCTCTTCCCCCCCAGTCGCTCTCTCTTCCCCCCCAGTCGCTCTCTCTTCCCCCCCAGTCGCACTCTCTTCCCCCCCAGTTGCTCACTCTTCCCCCAGTCGCTCTCTCTTCCCCCCCAGTCGCTCTCTCTTTCCCCCCAGTCGCTCTCTCTTCCCCCCCAGTCGCTCTCTCTTCCCCCCCCAGTCGCTCTCACTTCCCCCCCAGTCGCTCACTCTTCCCCCCCAGTCGCTCTCTCTTCCCCCCGTCGCTCTCTCTTCCCCCCCAGTCGTTCTCTCTTCCCCCCCAGTCGCTCTCTCTTCCCCCCAGTCGTTCTCTCTTCCCCCCCAGTCGCTCTCTCTTCCCCCCCAGTCGCTCTCTCTTCCCCCAGTCGCTCTCTCTTCCCCCCCCAGTCGCTCTCTCTTCCCTCCCAGCCGCTCTCTCTTCCCCCCCCAGTCGCTCTCTCTTCCCCCCAGTCGCTCTCTCTTCCCCCCCAGTCGCTCTCTCTTGCCCCCCCAGTCGCTCTCTCTTGCCCCCCCAGTCGCTCTCTCTTCCCCCCCCAGTTGCTCTCTCTTCCCCCCCCCAGTCGCTCTCTCTTCCCCCCCAGTCGCTCTCTCTTGCCCCCCCCAGTCGCTCTCTCTTCCCCCTCAGTCGCTCTCTCTTCCCCCCCCAGTCGCTCTCTCTTCCCCCCCCAGTCGCTCTCTCTTCCCCCCCAGTCGCTCTCTCTTCCCCCCCAGTCGCTCTCTCTTCCCCCACAGTCGCTGTCTCTCTCCCCCCCCCAGTCGCTCTCTCTCTTCCCCCCAGTCGCTCTCTCTCTTCCCCCCCAGTCGCTCTCTCTTCCCCCCCAGTCGCTCTCTCTTCCCCCCCAGTCGCTCTCTCTTCCCCCCCCGTCGCTCTCTGTTTCCCCCAGTCGCTCTCTCTTCCCCCCCAGTCGCTCTCTCTTCCCCCCCAGTCGCTCTCTCTTCCCCCCCAGTCGCTCTCTCTTCCCCCCCAGTCGCTCTCTCTTCCCCCCAAGTCGCTCTCTCTTCCCCCCCAGTCGCTCTCTCTTCCCCCCAGTCGCTCTCTCTTCCCCCCCCAGTTGCTCTCTCTTCCCCCCCAGTCGCTCTCTCTTCCCCCCCACTCGCTCTCTCTCTTCCCCCCCAGTCGCTCTATCTTCCCCCCCCACTCGCTCTCTCTCTTCCCCCCCACTCGCTCTCTCTCTTCCCCCCCACTTGCTCTCTCCCTTCCCCTCCACTCGCTCTCTCTCTTCCCCCCACTCGCTCTCTCTCTTCCCCCCCACTCGCTCTCTCTCTTCCCCCTACTCGCTCGCTCTCTTCCCACCACTCCCTCTCTCGCCCCCCACAGTCGCTCTCTCTCCCCCCCTGTCGCTCTCTCTCCCCCCCAGTCGCTCTCTCTCTTCCCCCCCCAGTCGCTCTCTCTTCCCCCCCCAGGCGCTCTCTCTTCCCCCCCACTCGCTCTCTCTCTTCCCCCCCACTCGCTCTCTCTCTTCCCCCCCACTCGCTCTCTCTCTTCCCCCCCACTTGCTCTCTCTCTTCCCCTCCACTCGCTCTCTCTCTTCCCCCCACTTGCTCTCTCTCTTCCCCCCCACTCGCTCTCCCTCTTCCCCTACTCGCTCGCTCTCTTCCCCCCACTCCCTCTCTCTCTTCCCCCCCACTCGCTCTCTCGCCCCCCACAGTCGCTCTCTCTCCCCCCCAGTCGCACTCTCTTCCCCCCAGTCGCTCTCTCTTCCCCGCCAGTTGCTCTCTCTTCCCCCCCAGTCGCACTCTCTTCCCCCCCAGTCGCTCTCTCTTCCCCCCCAGTCGCACTCTCTTCCCACCCAGTCGCTCTCTCTTCCCCCCCAGTCGCTCTCTCTTCCCCCCCAGTCGCTCTCTCTTCCCCCCCAGTCGCACTCTCTTCCCCCCCAGTTGCTCACTCTTCCCCCAGTCGCTCTCTCTTCCCCCCCAGTCGCTCTCTCTTTCCCCCCAGTCGCTCTCTCTTCCCCCCCAGTCGCTCTCTCTTCCCCCCCCAGTCGCTCTCACTTCCCCCCCAGTCGCTCACTCTTCCCCCCCAGTCGCTCTCTCTTCCCCCCGTCGCTCTCTCTTCCCCCCCAGTCGTTCTCTCTTCCCCCCCAGTCGCTCTCTCTTCCCCCCAGTCGTTCTCTCTTCCCCCCCAGTCGCTCTCTCTTCCCCCCCAGTCGCTCTCTCTTCCCCCAGTCGCTCTCTCTTCCCCCCCCAGTCGCTCTCTCTTCCCTCCCAGCCGCTCTCTCTTCCCCCCCCAGTCGCTCTCTCTTCCCCCCAGTCGCTCTCTCTTCCCCCCCAGTCGCTCTCTCTTGCCCCCCCAGTCGCTCTCTCTTGCCCCCCCAGTCGCTCTCTCTTCCCCCCCCAGTTGCTCTCTCTTCCCCCCCCCAGTCGCTCTCTCTTCCCCCCCAGTCGCTCTCTCTTGCCCCCCCAGTCGCTCTCTCTTCCCCCTCAGTCGCTCTCTCTTCCCCCGCCAGTCGCTCTCTCTTCCCCCCCCAGTCGCTCTCTCTTCCCCCCCAGTCGCTCTCTCTTCCCCCCCAGTCGCTCTCTCTTCCCCCACAGTCGCTGTCTCTCTCCCCCCCCCAGTCGCTCTCTCTCTTCCCCCCAGTCGCTCTCTCTCTTCCCCCCCAGTCGCTCTCTCTTCCCCCCCAGTCGCTCTCTCTTCCCCCCCAGTCGCTCTCTCTTCCCCCCCCGTCGCTCTCTGTTTCCCCCAGTCGCTCTCTCTTCCCCCCCAGTCGCTCTCTCTTCCCCCCCAGTCGCTCTCTCTTCCCCCCCAGTCGCTCTCTCTTCCCCCCCAGTCGCTCTCTCTTCCCCCCAAGTCGCTCTCTCTTCCCCCCCAGTCGCTCTCTCTTCCCCCCAGTCGCTCTCTCTTCCCCCCCCAGTTGCTCTCTCTTCCCCCCCACTCGCTCTCTCTTCCCCCCCACTCGCTCTCTCTCTTCCCCCCCAGTCGCTCTATCTTCCCCCCCACTCGCTCTCTCTCTTCCCCCCCACTCGCTCTCTCTCTTCCCCCCCACTTGCTCTCTCCCTTCCCCTCCACTCGCTCTCTCTCTTCCCCCCACTCGCTCTCTCTCTTCCCCCCCACTCGCTCTCTCTCTTCCCCCTACTCGCTCGCTCTCTTCCCACCACTCCCTCTCTCGCCCCCCACAGTCGCTCTCTCTCCCCCCCTGTCGCTCTCTCTCCCCCCCAGTCGCTCTCTCTCTTCCCCCCCCAGTCGCTCTCTCTTCCCCCCCACTCGCTCTCTCTCTTCCCCCCCACTTGCTCTCTCTCTTCCCCCCCACTTGCTCTCTCTCTTCCCCTCCACTCGCTCTCTCTCTTCCCCCCACTTGCTCTCTCTCTTCCCCCCCACTCGCTCTCTCTCTTCCCTTACTCGCTCGCTCTCTTCCCCCCACTCCCACTCTCTCTGCCCCCCCACTCGCTCTCGCGCCCCCCACAGTCGCTCTCTCTCCCCCCCAATCGCACTCTCTTCCCCCAGTCGCTCTCTCTTCCCCCCCCAGTCGCTCTCTCTTCCCCCCCCAGTCGCTCTCTCTTCCCGCCCAGTCGCTCTCTCTTGCCCCCTCAGTCGCTCTCTCTTCCCCCCCAGTCGCACTCTCTTCCCCCCCAGTCGCTCTCTCTTCCCCCCCAGTCGCACTCTCTTCCCACCCAGTCGCTCTCTCTTCCCCCCCGTCGCTCTCTCTTCCCCCCCAGTCGCTCTCTCTTCCCCCCCAGTCGCACTCTCTTCCCCCCAGTCATTCTCTCTTCCCCCCCAGTCGCTCTCTCTTCCCCCCCAGTCGCTCTCTCTTCCCCCAGTCGCTCTCTCTTCCCCCCCCAGTCGCTCTCTCTTCCCCCCCCAGTCGCTCTCTCTTCCCGCCCAGTCGCTCTCTCTTGCCCCCTCAGTCGCTCTCTCGTCCCCCCCCAGTCGCTCTCTCTTCCCCCTCAGTCGCTCTCTCTTCCCCCCCAGTCGCTTTCTCTTCCCCCCCCCAGTCGCTCTCTCTTCCCCCCCAGTCGCTCTCTCTTCCACCCCGTGTCGCTCTCTCTTCCCCCCCAGTCGCTCTCTCTTCCCCCCCAGTCGCTCTCTCTCTTCCCCCCCACTCGCTCTCTCTCTTCCCCCCCAGTCGCGCTCTCTTCCCCCCGAGTCGCTCTCTCTCTTCCCCCCCAGTCGCTCTCTCTTCCCCTCCAGTCGCTCTCTCTCTTCCCCCCCGGCGCACTCTCTCTTCCCCCCCCAGTCGCTCTCTCTTCCCCCCACTCGCTCTCTCTTCCCCCCCACTCGCTCTCTCTCTTCCCCCTCACTCGCTCTCTCTCTTCCCACGAACTCGCTCTCTCTCTTCCCCCCCACTTGCTCTCTCTCTTCCCCTCCACTCGCTCTCTCTCTTCCCCCCACTTGCTCTCTCTCTTCCCCCCCACACGCTCTCTCCCCCCCACTCGCTCGCTCTCTTCCCCCCACTCCCTCTCTCTCTTCCCCCCCACTCCCTCTCTTCCCCCCACTCGCTCTCTCTCTTCCCCCCCGCTCTCTCTCTCTTCCCCCCCAGTCGCTCTCTCGCCCCCCACAGTCGCTCTCTCTCCCCCCCAGTCGCTCTCTCTCCCCCCCAGTCGCTCTCTCTCTCCACCCCAGTCACTCTCTCTTCCCCCCCAGTCGCTCTCTCTTCCCCCAGTCGCTCTCTCTTCCCACCCAGTCGCTCTCTCTTCCCCCCCAGTCGCACTCTCTTCCCCCCCAGTAGCACTCTCTTCCCCCCCAGTCGCTCACTCTTCCCCCAGTCGCTCTCTCTTCCCCCCCAGTCGCTCTCTCTTCCCCCCCAGTCGCTCTCTCTTCCCCCCCCAGTCGCTCTCTCTTCCCCCCCAGTCGCTCTCTCTTCCCCCCCAGTCGCTCTCTCTTCCCCCCCAGTCGCTCTCTCTTCCCCCCCAGTCGCTCTCTCTTCCCCCCCAGTCGCTCTCTCTTCCCCCCCAGTCGCTCTCTCTTCCCCCCCAGTCGCTCTCTCTTCCCCCCGTCGCTCTCTCTTCCCCCCCCAGTCGCTCTCTCTTCCCCCCCCAGTCGCTCTCTCTTCCCCCCCCCAGTCGCTCTCTCTTCCCCCCAGTCGCTCTCTCTTCCCCCCAGTCGCTCTCTCTTCCCCCCAGTCGCTCTCTCTTGCCCCCCCAGTCGCTCTCTCTTGCCCCCCCAGTCGCTCTCTCTTCCCCCTCAGTCGCTCTCTCTTCCCCCCCCCAGTCGCTCTCTCTTCCCCACCAGTCGCTCTCTCTTCCCCCCCGTCGCTCTCTCTCTTCCCCCCCAGTCGCTCTCTCTTCCCCCCCAGTCGCTCTCTCTTCCCCCCCAGTCGCTCTCTCTCTTCCCCCCCCAGTCCCTCTCTCTCTTCCCCCCCAGTTGCTCTCTCTCTTCCCCCCCCAGTCGCTCTCTCTCTTCCCCCCAGTCGCTCTCTCTTCCCCCCCACTCGCTCTCTCTTCCCCCCCACTCGCTCTCTCTCTTCCCCCCCACACGCACTCTCTCTTCCCACGAACTCGCTCCCTCTCTTCCCCCCCACTCGCTCTCTCTCTTCCCCCCCACTCGCTCTCTCTCTTCCCCCACTTGCACTCTCTTCCCCCCCACTCGCACTCTCTCTTCCCCCCCACTCGCTCGCTCTCTTCCCCCCACTCCTTCTCTCTCTTCCCCCCACTCCCTCTCTCTCTTCCCCCCCACTCGCTCTCTCTCTTCCCCCCCACTCGCTCTCTCTCTTCCCCCCCACTCGCTCTCTCTCTTCACCCCACTCGCTCTCTCTCTCTCTTCCCCCCCCGCTCTCTCTCTCTCTTCCCCCCCCGCTCTCTCTCTCTCCCCCCCAGTCGCTCTCTCTCCCCCCCAGTCGCTCTCTCTCCCCCCCAGTCGCTCTCTCTCTTCACCCCACTCGCTCTCTCTCTCTCTTCCCCCCCCGCTCTCTCTCTCTTCCCCCCCAGTCGCTCTCTTTCCCCCCACAGTCTCTCTCTCTCCCCCCCAGTCGTTCTGTCTCCCCCCCAGTCGCTCTCTCTCCCCCCAGTCGCTCTCTCTCTCTTCAGTCGCTCTCTCTCTCCCCCCCAGTCGCTCTCTCTTCCCCCCCAGTCGCTCTCTCTTCCCCCCCAGTCGCTCTCTCTTCCCCCCCAGTCGCTCTCTCTTCCCCCCCAGTCGCACTCTCTTCCCCCCCTGTCGCTCTCTCTTCCCCCCCAGTCGCTCTCTCTTCCCCCCCAGTCGCACTCTCTTCCCCCCCAGTCGCTCACTCTTCCCCCGCAGTCGCTCTCTCTTCCCCCCCAGTCGCACTCTATTCCCCCCCAGTCGCTCTCTCTTCCCCCCCAGTCGCTCTCTCTGCCCCCCCAGTCACTCTCTCTCCCCCCCCCAGTCGCTCTCTCTTCCCCCCCCAGTCGCTCTCTCTTCCCCCCCAGTCGCTCTCTCTTCCCCCCCAGTCGCTCTCTCTTCCCCCCCCCGTCGCTCTCTCTTCCCCCCCGCTCGCTCTCTCTCTTACCCCCCGCTCGCTGTCTCTCTTCCCCCCACTCGCTCTCTCTCTTCCCCCCCGCTCGCTCTCTCTCTTCCCCCCTGCTCGCTCTCTTCCCCCCCACTCGCTCTCTCTCTTCCCCCCCACTCGCTCTCTCTTCCCCCCCACTCGCTCTCTCTCTTACCCCCCACTCGCTCTCTCTCTTCCCCCCCACTCGCTCTCTCTCTCTTCTCCCCCCGCTCTCTCTCTCTCTTCCCCCCCACGCTCTCTCTCTCTCTTCCCCCCACTCGCTCTCTCTTCCCCCCCACTCGCTCTCTCTCTTACCCCCCACTCGCTCTCTCTCTTCCCCCCCACTCGCTCTCTCTCTCTTCTCCCCCCGCTCTCTCTCTCTCTTCCCCCCCCGCTCTCTCTCTCTTCCCCCCCAGTCGCTCTCTCGCCCCCCACAGTCGCTCTCTCTCCCCCCCAGTCGCTCTCTCTCCCCCCCAGTCCCCCCCAGTCGCTCTCTCTCTCCACCCCAGTCACTCTCTCTTCCCCCCCAGTCGCTCTCTCTTCCCCCAGTCGCTCTCTCTTCCCACCCAGTCGCTCTCTCTTCCCCCCAGTCGCACTCTCTTCCCCCCAGTCGCACTCTCTTCCCCCCAGTCGCTCACTCTTCCCCAGTCGCTCTCTCTTCCCCCCAGTCGCTCTCTCTTCCCCCCCAGTCGCTCTCTCTTCCCCCCCCAGTCGCTCTCTCTTCCCCCCAGTCGCTCTCTCTTCCCCCCCAGTCGCTCTCTCTTCCCCCCCAGTCGCTCTCTCTTCCCCCCCAGTCGCTCTCTCTTCCCCCCCAGTCGCTCTCTCTTCCCCCCCAGTCGCTCTCTCTTCCCCCCCAGTCGCTCTCTCTTCCCCCCCAGTCGCTCTCTCTTCCCCCCGTCGCTCTCTCTTCCCCCCCAGTCGCTCTCTCTTCCCCCCCCAGTCGCTCTCTCTTCCCCCCCCAGTCGCTCTCTCTTCCCCCCCCCAGTCGCTCTCTCTTCCCCCCAGTCGCTCTCTCTTCCCCCCAGTCGCTCTCTCTTGCCCCCCCAGTCACTCTCTCTTGCCCCCCCAGTCGCTCTCTCTTCCCCCTCAGTCGCTCTCTCTTCCCCCCCCCAGTCGCTCTCTCTTCCCCACCAGTCGCTCTCTCTTCCCCCCCGTCGCTCTCTCTCTTCCCCCCCAGTCGCTCTCTCTTCCCCCCCAGTCGCTCTCTCTTCCCCCCCAGTCGCTCTCTCTCTTCCCCCCCCAGTCCCTCTCTCTCTTCCCCCCCAGTTGCTCTCTCTCTTCCCCCCCAGTCGCTCTCTCTCTTCCCCCCAGTCGCTCTCTCTTCCCCCCCACTCGCTCTCTCTTCCCCCCCACTCGCTCTCTCTCTTCCCCCCCACACGCACTCTCTCTTCCCACGAACTCGCTCCCTCTCTTCCCCCCCACTCGCTCTCTCTCTTCCCCCCCACTCGCTCTCTCTCTTCCCCCACTTGCTCTCTCTTCCCCCCCACTCGCACTCTCTCTTCCCCCCCACTCGCTCGCTCTCTTCCCCCCACTCCTTCTCTCTCTTCCCCCCACTCCCTCTCTCTCTTCCCCCCCACTCGCTCTCTCTCTTCCCCCACTTGCTCTCTCTTCCCCCCCACTCGCACTCTCTCTTCCCCCCCACTCGCTCGCTCTCTTCCCCCCACTCCTTCTCTCTCTTCCCCCCACTCCCTCTCTCTCTTCCCCCCCACTCGCTCTCTCTCTTCCCCCCCACTCGCTCTCTCTCTTCCCCCCCACTCGCTCTCTCTCTTCACCCCACTCGCTCTCTCTCTCTCTTCCCCCCCCGCTCTCTCTCTCTCTTCCCCCCCGCTCTCTCTCTCTCCCCCCAGTCGCTCTCTCTCCCCCCCAGTCGCTCTCTCTCCCCCCCAGTCGCTCTCTCTCTTCACCCCACTCGCTCTCTCTCTCTCTTCCCCCCCGCTCTCTCTCTCTTCCCCCCCAGTCGCTCTCTTTCCCCCCACAGTCTCTCTCTCTCCCCCCCAGTCGTTCTGTCTCCCCCCCAGTCGCTCTCTCTCCCCCCAGTCGCTCTCTCTCTCTTCAGTCGCTCTCTCTCTCCCCCCCAGTCGCTCTCTCTTCCCCCCCAGTCGCTCTCTCTTCCCCCCCAGTCGCTCTCTCTTCCCCCCCAGTCGCACTCTCTTCCCCCCCTGTCGCTCTCTCTTCCCCCCCAGTCGCTCTCTCTTCCCCCCCAGTCGCACTCTCTTCCCCCCCAGTCGCTCACTCTTCCCCCGCAGTCGCTCTCTCTTCCCCCCCGTCACTCTCTCTTCCCCCCCAGTCGCTCTCTCTTCCCCCCCCAGTCGCTCTCTCTTCCCCCCCAGTCGCTCTCTCTTCCCCCCCGTCGCTCTCTCTTCCCCCCCAGTCGCACTCTATTCCCCCCCAGTCGCTCTCTCTTCCCCCCCAGTCGCTCTCTCTGCCCCCCCCAGTCACTCTCTCTCCCCCCCCAGTCGCTCTCTCTTCCCCCCCCAGTCGCTCTCTCTTCCCCCCCAGTCGCTCTCTCTTCCCCCCCAGTCGCTCTCTCTTCCCCCCCGTCGCTCTCTCTTCCCCCCCGCTCGCTCTCTCTCTTACCCCCCGCTCGCTGTCTCTCTTCCCCCCACTCGCTCTCTCTCTTCCCCCCCGCTCGCTCTCTCTCTTCCCCCCTGCTCGCTCTCTTCCCCCCCACTCGCTCTCTCTCTTCCCCCCCACTCGCTCTCTCTTCCCCCCCACTCGCTCTCTCTCTTACCCCCCACTCGCTCTCTCTCTTCCCCCCACTCGCTCTCTCTCTCTTCTCCCCCCGCTCTCTCTCTCTCTTCCCCCCCACGCTCTCTCTCTCTCTTCCCCCCCCGCTCTCTCTCTCTCTCTTTCCCCCCCCCCGCACTCGCTCTCTCTCTTTCCCCCCTCCATTCGCTCTCTCTCTCTCTTCCAACAACAGCATGCCCTCGAAAAAGCCTCGGCACCGCCGGGCACTTCAGCTAGTATATATATAGGTAGATACTAGATTTCATTTAAAAAGAAAAAGAGACATGCATATAGCGCCTTTTATAACCACCAGACCAAATCGCATTACAGCCAATGAAACACATTTTTGAAGTGTAGTCACTGTTGTAATGTAGGAAAGATTGGCCCAGAAATTCGGGTCGGGGGCTTCCCTCGGGTGCAAGCCCCCGATCTGCATTTACCTTGCGCGCCGGCCGTTGAGCTGTGGGCTCCTGTGGAATTCCAGACCGGGGCCTGGTCCAGCTGCCGGCGTGCAGTGCTTGCGTATCCCAGGTGTGCAGTTAGTTTGATGCGTCCCCTGGGATCACGTGGGCCATGGGCAGCCAATCGGAGCAGGGAATGCTCCATTCATAAGTCTGACAGGAAGTGCTGTCAAGACTTATAAATACTACGGCCACAAAATAGCACTAAATCTTCAAATACATTTTTTTTTTAATCACATTTTTTAAATAAACTATAAATTACATGAAATAACTATTTTAAACAATAATTTAAATTTTTGAAAAGAATAATTATATTTTCTAACGGGGTTAAAACTAAACTTAACTTGCTTTAAAGTATTTAAAAATAATAAACCTGTGGAAAAATGTTTTAATTTTAATTAATTCACCACTTACCTTGTAAAAAGCAGGCCTTATGCCTGCTTTTTATATTTCTAACTTCTGCAGGCTTACCCTCCCGGGAAAAACTGTAAAAAAAGCCGAAGTTCGATGCGCACGTGCAGCTACCCCCGTGCACATGTTCGACCTCTGAACCTCTTCGTTCAGAGGAACAGAAGTGCCAGTTTCCCACGCATGCGCAGTGCATGCAGGAAACTGGCACTTCCATCGGGCCTATGGGTGAGTACCCCGTGTGTACTCACCCGAGGAGACCTGAATTTCTGGGCCATTATATCAATTCTGTAGTTAAACCTTAAATTGAAAGACTGACAGTGTGTCTGTGCCAAAGGTTATTGTAGCAGTCTCAAAGGCCAGGCTGGCACATTGTTTACATATAAATTCACTTTTTCACTCGAAACTGGAGACTCAGTATTGTTGTTTTGGTAGCTTGTCTCCTTTATGTCACACTGACCTTAAAACACCTGCTTTCCTGTACAACCCATGGCCACAAGGTGTGAGAATGGAGATTGAGAGTGGGAGAAGGGTCATGGGAGGAGGTGATGTAATGGCCTTTTAACCAAGCTTAGAAGCAAGAACATTATCTCGTGAGTTGGGAGATGAAGAGGGGTGACATCTGGAGGCTGCAATGTATGCATCCTCCGTGACTGATGTAACCTTGACTGACACAAATACATCAAGCTCATTCATGACCAATATCAGCATTCTGAGTGTCAGGTGACCAGTTTTATAGGGGAGTTTCTCCAGGGCCAGGAGTGGGAGGGAATGTCACAAACATTACGGAGCCCAGCCAATCCCAGGGTCATAGTTCCAGGATGGACCTCCTTTTCCCTGGACCTATTTCCATAAAGAATTAAACTGATGGGTCTGGGTTTACTTCTGCACACAGAACTATTCCAGTAATTTGTTTTCCTTTGTTTTTCCTCCTCCAATTTTGACCCCTTCTGTCATGAATGTGGGCTGCCGCAGGCACTGACCAGTGACCACACACCAGTACCTTCCCAAAACAACTACCCTCGCTTATGTGAATGGTTGGTACATGTTAGCAGGTATTCGACAACAGGTAATGACAGCTAACCCTGATTCCATCCTGGCCATTCCAGCAGGGAAATCAGGAAGCAATTCTTCACACAAATGGTAGTGGAAATCTGGAACTCTCTCCCTGCAAAAACCTGTGGATGCTGGGGGTCAATTGACTGAGATTGATAGATTTTTGTTTGGTAAGGTTATCAAGGGATGTGGAGTAAAGGCGGAAAAATGGAGTTGAGGTACAGATCAGCCATGTTCTAACTGAATGGTGGAGCAGGTCAGAGGGGGTGAAAGGACTTCTCCTGTTCCTAATGTTCCTGACTTCATGCCTGCATGTGCACTATCTAGCTGAAGGCACTGGATGGTCTACAGGAGCACAAACCTTGGTTCCGTTTCTTCCTCTCTAACTCAGAGGCCATTCTTGTTGTCCCCTACTCACCCCTCCCCAAATCTACCCTCAGAATGAAACTGGACGGACCAGCCGGCATCAACCTCGGCACCGGCTACGGACACGGCGATATTGTTGAATCCGTGAATCTTAAAGTATGGTGTTTTCCAATAACTAGACGGAGGCTGTAAATTAACAATCAACAGGTGTTTACTGTAGGAGGGTAGTCTAAAGACTGACAGTACAGATGCCTGCTCAAGGCTTATATACAGGTGTGGTCACTGCCGGTACTACAGTATACAGGAGCTGTAAAGTAGTTCTCTCTTAAAGGTACATACACTACAATTCCTCCCCTTTTAGATTAACAGTACCCATAACATTCAAATAACAGTTAACACTTTAACATGCACATGTAACTGAAATAGTCCATTTATAGATTCAGTCTTTGGGGCGGCTTCCTGATCCTTTCTGGATAGCGCCTTTCCTGAGTGTCTTGTTCTTGGTGCGGAGGCGATTCTGGCCCCCTTTCGTCGGTTAGTTCATCAGTTTCCGCTGCTACTGTTTCTGGGGTAGACGCTACCGGTATGTCGGGTTCATCCCCAGGTACGCGAGACATGGGGTTGACTCGCTCCTGTGATGCTAGGATCTGGTCGACGTGACGTCTCACAAGGGTCTCCCCAACATCCACTGTGTACATTAGTGGCCCCTGTCGCGTGCATATCGTTCCGGGTTGCCATTTCTCTGTTCGGTAGTCGCGGGCCAAGACTGGTTGTCCTACATTGAAGCTCCTTGTCGGCTTCTCATTGATGTGCTGGAATTGCTTATCCTCAACATTTCTTCGCACATTTGGCCTGAGCAAATCCAGACGAGATCTCAACCTTCGGTTAAAGAACATCATGGCCGGGGTCTGGTTGGTAACTGCATGTGTCGCATTTCTGTAAGCTAACAGGAAATTGTCAACCTTATGCTGTAGTGGAATGTCATCATCGCACATGGCCCTTATTGCCTTTTTAAAGGTTTGTACGAACCTCTCAGCCACTTGTGGCTGGATGATACGGGGCAGATGTGTAATGCCTTACCCCATTCCTTCTCATAAATTTCCGAAACTCTTCGGACACAAACTGTGGTCCATTATCAGAGCAAATCTGCTCTGGCAAGCCGTTCCTGGCAAATATGGTCTGTAAGACTGCAATCGTTTTCTCTGTAGTGGTGGAGGACATTTTGATCACCTCAGGCCATTTTGAGTGTGCATCCACTGCTATTAAGAACATTGAGTCCATGAATGGACCAGCAAAATCAATATGCACCCGTTGCCATGGAGTGGAGGGCCACTCCCATGTGTGTAGAGGGGAATGTGGTGGTGCATTTTGGACCTTCTGGCATCCTGAGCAGCTCTTTGCTAGGTCCTCGATTTGTTGATCAATCCCCGGCTGTAGTGTATGTACCTTTAAGAGCCCCTGTGTACTGTAATACCGGTAGTGACCACTCGGGTATATAAGCCTGTATAGTGTCTTGTATCTTTTAGTTCACCTACAGACTTTGTTCAGTAAACACCTGTTAAACCAACTCCTGCATTCCGTGTCTCCATTAACACACGGATACAACAGTGGCGACGAATTGGAAACGGACTTACCTGCAATTCGGCAGCACCTCAAGGAGATCGATTCCTCAGACGAAGGTCGAAGAAAAAAAAACGGGAAAAAAACTGGTTTCACCAGCTAGCCAGGCTGGTGGCAGGTACTGCACTAATCCTTCCTGGGCGGCGGGCTGGGGCTCAATCGGGTGGCTCTGCAGCGGGGCCGAGCAGCGAGTCGGAAAGCGGAGGCAAACAGAGACGGAGGGTGGAGCACTCGGGAGACGGCCGGCGCTGCAAAGCAGGTTGGCGTTCGGACCAAGCAGAGGGAGGGAAAAGTCCCAGAGAGTCTGGCGGGAACGAGTCTCCAACTATTAAAAATATCTGTGTAAATGAAAACCGCGGAGAACAGCGTTGTCAGCAGCGGCAGCGGCGGGAAAGCGCGGGAGGCGCCATTTTTTCTCGGCAGGGAAGCAAGGAAAGTGCGGGAGGCGCCATTTTTGATTTTCAGGATGCCTAAGACTGGCAATATTACTGCTTTCGATAGTAATATAGAGGATTGGACCACATGTGGAAAGAGTGGAGGTATATTGCACAGCAAATGAAGTAGAGGATGATAAAAAGGCATCGGTACTTCTAAATCTGATGGGCGCAAGGACATACGGGCTGTTACGAAACTTGATCACTCCAGCCAAACCAATGGACAAGAATTTTAAGGAGATTGTTGATACCCTACAGGAGCACTTAAACCCAACACCGCTGCTGATAGAACGATTCAAATTCTTCAGGAGGAATCAGCACAAGAATGAAAGTAACGCTGATTACCTCACCGAATTAAAAAAGATGTCAAAGCACTGCCAATTCGGGGCAGGACAGGCAGATTCTCTGCAAGAGAAATTCGTCTGCGGTCTCCTAAGTGAAGGAACACAGAAAAGGTTACTTTCTGAGAAAGATTTGACACTGGACAAGGCTTTCAGTGTGGCTGTATCATACGAAGCAGCAGCAAGAGGAGCTGCAGAGATACAGCAAAAGCCACAGGACTTCGGCACCCATGAAATGACACGGGGTTTCGAGAGATGTTATCGCTGCGGCAGATCCATCCATGACCAGAGGGATTGCTGGTTCAAGGACAAAGCATGCAGGCAATGCGGAAAGATGGGACACATTGCACGTGTATGCCGATCTGGAAACAAAAAATCCACTGACAAAAAAAATCAATAAGGAAAAGTACAGAAAGGTACAAATGATGACGGACAGTAGCTCCGAAGACCAGAAGAGCGATAGCGACTCCGGAAACAAGAGACTAAGCTGTCTCAAATTACATAATGTAATTGCCAAAGAAGATTACCAGACCATTTGGGTTACCCTCACGATAGCTGGGTCCCCAGTTAAGATGGAGCTCGATACAGGATCAGCTCTGACCATCATAAATCGACGGGATTACGAGCGGCTATTTCCGCATATACCTTTGAAAGACACATCCATTATCTTGAAGACATATACGGGGCAGAAAGTATACCCCAGAGGGAAAATAAGGGTGCCTGTTGTATACAACGGCAAGGAAATACAGAAGTTGTATTTATACGTTCTGCAAGATGGTGGTCCACCGCTGTTGGGACGTGAATGGATCAGGAAGATACGTTTAGACTGGCACTCCATTCAGGCACTGACAGTGACCAGTAAGAAAAAAAATGACGATGACATCATACCTGAACGATTAAAAGACATCTTGGCCAATGCCAAGGAAGTGTTTCAACAGTAACTAGGAACCTTGAAATGCGTCACCGCCTCAATAAAAGTGGAAGATGCGGCAATTCCCAAGTTTTTTAAGGCAAGGCCGGTGCCATACGCAATTTGTCCAGCAGTCGAGGCAGAGCTGGAGAATTTGGAAAAGGCAGGTGTGTTATCCAAGGTAGATTGGAGCGAGTGGGCAACACCCATCGTCCCGGTCATGAAGAAAACGTTGAATAATAAGAAATCTGAAGAACAGAGAAAAATTCGCATCTGTGGGGACTTCAAGGTGACTGTAAACCCGATCCTTCACACGGTACAGTATCCTCTTCCGAGGATAGAAGATATTTTCGCCTCACTATCCGGAGGGAAACGTTTCACCAAAATTGACTTGGCACAGGCATATCTACAGATGGAGGTTGAGGAGGCCTCTAAAAAGTATCTCACGATAAACACACACAAAGGCCTGTACCAGTACAATCGACTGGTTTTCGGAGTAGCATCAGCTCCAGCTATCTGGCAAAAAGCTATGGAGCAAGTCCTGCAAGGGATTCCGGGGACTCAATGCTACCTAGACGAACATCCTTGTAACAGGAGAAAATGACAACGAGCACCTTGCCAATTTGGAGCAGGTGCTCACTAGGCTGAGAGAATGGGGCCTACGAGCAAATCGCCCCAGTTGCGAATTTTTCCAGAAACAAATATCATATTGTGGCCATATAATTAACGAAGAAGGGTTGCATAAGTCACCTGAAAAAATTGAAGCGGTCATAAAAGCCCCAGTACCTGAAAATGTCTCACAATTAAGGTCGTTCCTGGGATTGATAAATTACTATCATAAATTTTTACCGAACTTGTCAACTGTTCTGCACCCTCTTAACGCACTGCTACAAACGGGAGTAATTTGGAAATGGAGCGAAGACTGTAAACGTGCCTTCCATAAATGCAAAGGCTTGATCACGTCCAAGGAAGTGTTGGCTCATTACAACCCATCACTGCCAATCAGACTGGCGTGTGATGCATCCCCTTACGGCGTAGGAGCGGTATTATCGCATAGATTCCCTGATGGCTCGGAGCGGCTGATAGCTTTTGCGTCACACTCATTGAACTCAGCTGAGCATAACTATGCCCAGATCGACAGGGAAGCACTCAGCCTGGTGTGGGGAGTGAAGAAATTCAACCATTACCTACACGGACAAAAATTTACCTTGTTGACTGACCATCAACCCCTCGTCTCCATATTCAACCCTAAAAAGGGCGTTCCCATTATGACAGCGCAAAAGCTACAGAGGTGGTCCCTTTTCCTAGGGGCACACCAATATGACATAGAATACAAAGGATCAAAACAGCATGGGAATGCTGACGGTTTATCGCGCCTACTGTTGCCAATGGTAGAAGAGGCACCTACAGTGGACCCAGTGGAGATGTTCCACTCAACCATAGTGGAATGTCTACTAGTAACAAATTCTACCATTGAAAAGGAAACGAGAAATGACCCGACTCTCTCACGAGTCTACAATTTAACAGTGAAGGGATGGCCAGCACATGGCGAACCACTGTTGCCAGCATTCTCGCAAAGAAGAGAACAGCTGTCAGTGTGCCGAGGAACCTTGATGTGTGGATCCAGAGTGGTGATTCCACCCAAACTCCAGGATAAAGTGCTAAAGGAGCTTCACGAGGGGCATCTGGGTGGAGTGAAAATGAAGAACCTAGCCAGAGCATTTGTGTGGTGGCCAGGTATCGATGGAGACATCGAAGAAATGACCAAGAGCTGTCTAGGATGCCAGAAGGTCCAAAACGCCCCACCACAAGCCCCTCTACATCCATGGGAGTGGCCCTCATCTCCATGGCAAAGGGTACATATCGACTTTGCTGGTCCATTTATGGACTCAATGTTCTTAATCGCGGTTGATGCACACTCCAAGTGGCCAGAGGTAATCAAGATGTCCTCCACCACCACGGAAAAAACCATCACAGTATTAAGGACCATGTTTGCCAGGAATGGGCTGCCTGAACAGATCTGTTCTGATAATGGACCGCAATTTGTGTCCGAAGAATTCAGGAAGTTCTTAAAAAACAATGGGGTTAAGCACTACACGTCTGCCCCATACCATCCCGCCACCAATGGATTAGCTGAAAGGTTTGTCCAGACCTTCAAGAAGGCCATAAAGGCCATGGGTAATGAAGACATAAATCTGCAACATAAGGTAGATAACTTCTTGTTTGCGTACAGGAATGCAACACGTGGGTACAAACCAAACTCCCGCCATGATGTTTTTCAATAGAAGAGTAAGATGCCGGCTGGATTTGATCAAGCCAAACATCAGAAGGGACGTAGAGAACCGGCAATTTCAAGGCATGAATGCAAGGCCAACTAGAACCTTCCAGATAGGTCAACAAGTTTTGGCCCGGGACTACCGTACCGAGAAATGGCAGCCTGGAACTATTTGCACACGACTAGGACCGCTGATGTATACCGTGGACATTGCAGAAAGCATAATAAGGCGCCATGCTGACCAGATCATAGTCATCCGAAAAGGGACAACCTACACCACAACTCTATGCACCTAATGATGAAGCAGAGATACCCATAGTATCTACCTCCGATCCAGTGATACTGGAACCAGATGAACCCGACACTGGCATTCAAGCCGAATCGACCTTGCCAAAAGAACCTACTACACCACCGAAAACTACTACACCACCGAGGCGTTATCCGGACCGAGTCAGGAAGCCTCCAGAGAGACTGACTTATAATTGATTAACTGCAGCAAATGTGTAGATTATTGTTCTTGTAAACATGTTAATTAATGATTACTTAAAATGTTATGTACTAATTATCTAAAAGGGGAGGAATTGTAGTGTATGCACCTTTAAGAGCCCCTGTGTACTGTAATACCGGTAGTGACCACTCGGGTATATAAGCCTCTTTAGCGTCTTGTATCTTTTAGTTCACCTCCACACTTTGTTCAGTAAACACCTGTTAAACCAACTCCTGCATTCCGTGTCTCCATTAACACACGGATACAACACCGGCCACCACACATAAGCCCTAGCAAGGCTTTTCATTTTCACCCCTCCCAGATGGCCTTCGTGAAGCTCATTGAGCACTCTCTCCCTTAACTTGGGTGGAATTACCACTCGGGATCCACACATCACTGTCCCCTGGCATACTGACAGCTGTTCTCTTCTGGATGAGAATGCTGGCAACAGTGAGTCGCCATGTGTTGGCCATCCCTTCACCGTCAAATCATATACTCGAGACAGTGTCGGATCATTTCGGGTCTCCTCTATATCCGCGTTAGTTACTGGCAAGCGTTCAATTATCGACGAATAAAATATTTCGATAGGGTCCACTGCTGGTGCTTCCTCCACAGTAGGCAGTGGCAGGCGTGATAGCCCATCAGCGTTTCCATGCTGTTTCGTGCCCTTATACTCTATTTCATATCGGCTCGCCCCTAGAAAAAGGGACCATCTTTGTAGCCGTTGTGCAGTCATCACTGGAACGCCCTTCTTTGGATTAAAGATGGAGACAAGTGGTTGGTGGTCAGTCAGCAAGGTGAACTTCTGCCCATGCAGATAGTGGTTGAATTTTTTTACTCCACATACTAAGCTGAGGGCCTCCCTGTCAATCTGGGCGTAGTTGCGCTCAGCTGAGGTTAGTGACCGAGACGCAAAGGCTACTGGCCTCTCCGACCCGTCTGGGAATTTGTGCGACAGCACCGCTCCAATACCATAGGGTGATGCATCACACGCCAACCGAATTGGTAGTGCTGGGTTGAAATGGGCCAACACCTCTTTTGATGTGATCAATTCTTTGCACTTCTGGAAAGCTCATTTACATTCGTCATTCCACTTCCATGGTACCCCCGTTTGCAGTAGGGTGTTCAGTGGGTGTAATACTGTAGACAAATTTGGTAAGAACTTATGGTAGTAGTTCACCAGCCCGAGGAACGACCTCAGTTGTGACACATTTTCCGGTGCTGGAGCCTTGACTACTGCCTCAATCTTTTCAGGGGACTTATGTAACCCCTCTTCATCAATAACGTGGCCACAATACGAGATCTGCTTCTGGAAAAACTCGCACTTGTGGCGATTAGCTCGTAGCCCATATTCCTTTAATCTAGTGAGCACCTTCTCCAGGTTGGCGAGGTGATCACTGTCATTTTCGCCCGTGACCAGGATGTCGTCCAAATAACACTGGGTCCCTGGAATCCCTTGCAGAACTTGATCCATTGCCCTTTGCCAAATAGCCGGAGCCGATGCTACCCCGAACACCAGCCGGTTGTATTGATAGAGACCTTTATGAGTGTTGATCGTGAGGTATTGTTTCGAGGCTTCCTCTACCTCCATTTGCAGGTACGCCTGGGCCAGATCAATCTTAGTGAAGCGTTTACCTCCAGATAGCGAGGCGAAAATATCCTCAATCCGTGGAAGCGGATATTGTACCGTGTGAAGGACTGGGTTCACTGTCACCTTAAAATCCCCACAGATGCGGACCTTATTTGGTTCCACAGGCGTATTACTCAATGACCTCTTCATTACAGGAACGGTGGGTGTAGCCCACTCGCTCCAGTCCACTTTGGACAGTACTCCTGAAAGTTCCAAACCTTCCAGCTCTGCTTCGACAGCTGGTCGGATCGCATAAGGCACCGGTCTGGCCTTAAAAAACTTTGGGCTTGCATTTTCCTCTATTTTAATCGTCGCTGTTATGCCTTTTAGTGTTCTGAGTCCCTCCTGGAACACTTCTTGTGCGTCAGTTAGCATTTTTGACAGTCGTCCAGGTGTGACGTCGTCATGCTTTTTGGCCTCACCCTTCAGTGCCTGTATGGAATGCCAATCTAATTGTATCTTCCGGATCCATTCACGTCCTAGTAGTGGTGGTCCTCCATCTGGCAATACATATAGGTCCATTTTGGGTATTTCCTGGCCTTTGTATATCACGTTCACCCTTATTTTTCCTTTGGGGTAGACTTTTTGCCCCGTGTACGTCTTCAAGACAATCTCTGTAGCTTTCAAGGGTATATGTGAGAATAGCCGCTTGTAGTCCCTTTGGTTTATGGCTGTTAGGGCTGATCCTGTGTCCAATTCCATTTTCACTTGGACTCCGTCTATCTTGAGCGTGACCCAGATAGTCTGGTGATCCTCCATTTTGATTACCTTATGTAGTTTCAGACAACCCAGCTCCTTGCTTCCGGAGTCTGTATCACTTTCCTGTTCATCTGAACTACTGTCCATCACCTTATGTACCTTTTTGTACTTCTCCTGTGGAGATTTCATGCTGCTGGTTTTCTTCCCTGACCTGCAGACTCTTGCTATGTGTCCTGCTTTTCCACACTGTCTGCACACTTGGTCCTTGAACCAGCAATCCTTCTGGTCGTGTGTTGTTCTGCCACAGCGATAACACTTCCCTGCTCCATATGACATTTCTTTGGTGCCATATTCTTGCGGTCTCCGTTGTATCTCTGCAGTGCCCCATGCGGCTGCTTCGTGTGATACTGCCATGCTGAAAGCCTTGTCCAGCTTAAGATCCTTTTCTGATAGAAGCCGTTTCTGGGTTCCTTCACTTTGAAGCCCACACACAAACTTGTCCCTTAACGTATCTGCTAGTCCCATTCCAAACTGGCAGTGTTTCGATAGCTTGCGCAGTTCCGTTAAATACTCAGTATTACTTTCATCTTTATGCTGGTTCATTTTGTGGAACTTAAATCTTTCTGCTATCAGCAGTGGTGTGGGGTTTAAGTGGTCCTGTAGGATTTCCACTATGCTTTCGAAATCCTTATCCACTGGCTTCTCTGGGGTTATTAGGTTTCGCAGTAACCCATAAGTTTTGCACCCATGGAATTCAACAAAATCAGTGCTTTCCTAGCATCTGGCACTTCATTCGCCTTGCAGTACACCTCAATGCGTTCCACATATGTTGCCCAATCTTCGACTTCATTGTCAAACGAAGTGACACTGCCACTCTTTGGCATCCCTGGGTGTGGTTAAACTGTCTAAAATGGCGTCTCCCGTGCTCTGCCTTCTCCGCTGGCTCAAAATGGCGTCTCCCGCGCTTTCCTTTCTTCCCGCGCTCACCCTTCTTCTACGCTGCGGCTTCTAAAATGGCATCTCCCGCACTCTCCCTTCTTCTCCGTGGCTCAAATGGCGTCTCCCGTGCTTCCTTCCTTTCCCCGCGGACGCTGCTCAGCTCTTGAGCGCTGGCTGCGCTCTGCGCATTCTCCTGTGCGCCTCTCTCATTGCCGCCGCTCGGTCCTGAACCCCGGCTATGCTTTACCCTCTCTCTCTTTTTGTTTTCCGTCGACGCCGCTCGATCTTCAACCCCCGGCTGCGCCCTGTGCGCTTTACCCTCTCTCTTACCCCGTCGACGCTGCTCGGCCTTTTCTTTGCCGTCGGTCGGCTCCAGCCGCCGCTGTCCGGGAAGGGTCTGCTCTGTACCTGTTGCCAGTCTGTTGCTGGATCGACGTGGCTGGAGAACCAAGCCCAGCTCTCAACAGCCTCCCCTGCCATGTTCACTCTCTGCCGGATGACTGGGCGGTTGCTCGTGGTCGACGCCCGTGCTTCTGGCCTCGACTTTCTTCCACCGTCCTCCCGGAGCGAATCCTTGAAAGGAAATGCAGAGTTGCAGGTAGATTTGAATCGAACTCATCGCCACTGTTGAATCCGTGAATCTTAAAGTATGGTGTTTTCCAATAACTAGATGGAGGCTGTAAATTAACAATCAACAGGTGTTTACTGTAGGAGGGTTGTCTAAAGACTGACAGTACAGATGCCTGCTCAAGGCTTATATACAGATGTGGTCACTGCCGGTACTACAGTATACAGGAGCTGTAAAGTAGTTCTCTCTTAAAGGTACATACACACCCAGCCCAGTCAACGCTGCAAAGTCCACCTCACCATCATCTGGGGACTTGTGCCAAAATTGGTAGAGCTGTCCCACAGACTAGTCAAGCAACAGCCTGACATAGTCATACTCACAGAATCATACCTTTCAGCCAATGTTCCAAACTCCTGCATCACCATCCCTGGGTATGCCCTGTCGCACCGGCAGGACAGACCCACCAGGGGTGGCGGCACAGTGGCATTGTCGGAAAGGAGTGGCCCTGGGAATCCTCAACATTAACACCGGATCCAATGAAGTCTCAAGGCTTCAGGTCAAGCATGGGCAAGGAAACCTCCTGCTGATTCCCACCTACTGCCCTACCTCAGCTGATGAATCAGTACTCCACCATGTTGAACACCACTTGGAAGAAGCACTGAGTGTAGCAAGGGCACAGAATATACTCTGGGTGGGGGACTTCAATGTTCATCACCAAGAGTAGATCGATAGCGCCACTACTGACCAAGCTGGCCGAGTCCTGAAGGACATAGCTGCCAGTCTGGGCCTGCGACAGGTGATGAGAGAACCAACACGAGGGAAAAACCTACTTGACCTCGTCCTCACCAATCTACCTGTCGCAGCTGCATCTGCCCATGACAGTATTGGTAGCAGCGACCTCTGCAGTCATTTTGGAGACGAAGTCCCTTCTTCACACTGAGGACACCCTCCATCGTGTTGTGTGGCACTAACACCGTGCTAAATGGGATAGATTCCGAGCAGTTCTAGCAGCTCAAAACTGAGTATCCATGAGGTGCTGTGAGCCATCAGCAGCAGCAGAATTGTATTCCACCACAATCTGTAACCTCATGGCCCAGCATATCCCTCACTCTACCTTTAACATCAAACCACGGGACCAACACTGGTTCAATAAGGAGTATAGAAGAGCATGCCAGGCGCAGCACCAGGCATACCTAAAAATGAGGTGCTAACCTGGGGAAGTTGCAACACAGGACTACATGCAAGCTAAAAAGTGGAAGCAGCATGCTATAGACAGGGCTAAGCGATCCCACAATCAAGGGATTAGATCAAAGCTCTGCAGTCCTGCCACATCCAATCATGAATGGTGGTGGACCATTAAACAACTGATGGGAGGAGGAGGCTCCATGAATATCCTCATCCTCAATGATGGTGGAGCGCAGCACGTGAGTGCAAAAGACATGGCTGAAGCATTTGCAACCATCTTCAACCAGAAGTGCCAAGTGGATGATCCATATCAGCCTACTCCTGAGGTCCCCACCATCACAGAAGCCAGTCTTCAGCCAATTCGATTCACTCCACGTGATATCAAGAAATGGCTGAGCGCACTGGAACAGCAAAGGCTATGGGCCCCGACAACATCCCGGCTATCGTGCTGAAGACTTGTGCTCCAGAACTAGCCACGCCTCTAGCCAAGCTGTTCTAGTACAGCTCCAACACTGGCATGTATCCAACAATGTGGAAAACTGCCCAGGTATGTCCTGTCCACAAAAAGTAGGACAAATCCAATCCGGCCAATTACTGCCCCATCAGTATACTCTCAATCATCAGCAAAGTGATGGAAGGTGTCATAAACAATGCTATCAAGCAGCACTTACTCACAAATAACCTGATCACTGATGCCCAGTTTGGGTTCGCCAAGACCACTCGGCTACCGACCTCATTACAGCCTTGGTCAAAACATTGACGCTCCTTAAAATCTATCACTTTGATAAAGCTTTTGGTCATCTGTCCTAATATCTCCTTATGTGGCTCGGTGTCAAATTCTGTCTGATAATCGCTTCTGTGAAGCACCTTGGGATGTTTAACTACTTTAAAAGCGCTATATAAATGCAAGTTGTTTTGTTGTGTATATGGGTGTGGTGTTTATATATAAAGTGGGTGTTTATAGATTGAGTACGCTGCTGTGCACGTGTGTCAGTTGTAAATAGTGGTGAACGGTTTTTCAGACTGGAGGGAAGTATACAGTGGTGTTCCCCAGGGGTCGCTATTAGAACCACTACTCCTTTGATATATATTAATGACCTGGACTTGGGTATACAGGGCATAATTTCAAAGTTTGCAGATGGCAGGAAACTCAGAAATGTAGTAAATAATGAGACAGAAAGTAACAGACTTCATGAGGACATGTACAAAGTGGTGAAATGGGCAGAGACATAGTAGATGTAATTTAACACAGAGAAGTGTGAAGTGGTCCATTTTGGTAGGAAGAATGAGGAGAGGGAATATAAACGAAAGGGTACAATTTTAAAGCGGGTGCAGGAACAGAGAGACCTGGGGGTGTATTTATCTATCTTTGAAGATGGCAGGGTAGGTTGAGAAGGCTGTTAAAACATACGGGATCCTTGGCTTTATTAATAGAGGCATAGGGCTAGATTTTGCCAGCCCTGGGAGGCAGGTTTGGAGGCGGGACTGCCGGGAAAATGGCAGAATTTGGGGGTGGGTGCCCAACCTGAAGTGTGGGCTTCCTGACGGCTCCGAGCCTCGCTAGGGACAGCAAGGTGGGTCGTCGGTCTGCGGGGGTCGGAGGGGCCAAGATTTCCGGTGTGCAGGTGAGTAATGGGTGCACGTGTGCAGAGGTAAGTGTGTGAGGTGTGTGTAAAGTGTTTTAATAAGTTTTACTTACCTTTACTTCTTCCTGTAGGCTTCCTCCCTTCAGGTCTCGGGAATCCCTCAGCTCACCGGCACAGAAAGCAGAATGGCTGCTGAACTGTAAAAAGCTGCAGCCTTCTGCTTTCTGGTCAGGAACGCTTTCTAGTTGAGTCTTGAGTAAAGACACAACTTAGAAGACAGATTGTCAGTGTTTGACAGATTCACAGAGCTGTCAAACGATGACATTTCATCTGTCAAAAGCTCTTGACAGATGAAATGGCACTCGCTGATGTCACCTGTAACTGGCTTTCGCTTAATTGGCCTGCTAAGCTCGCTGGGCGGGCTTAACAAGATCAATCAAGGGAAAATAACGTGGATTGGCCAGAAGTCGATGGAGGCGGGACTAAAACCCAACAAGTGCGAGTCCCGCCTCCAAAAGCTCCCCATTGACAAAATCCAGCCCATAGAGTACAAAAGCCAGGAAGTAATGCTAAGCCTGTGGCGACACGCCACCACTGGACATAATCCGCTCACGGTGGCACAGACAGTCTAAGCAGAAGCCCCCAGCCGGGGGCCCTTTCCTCCAGCAGCTTGTTTCCCGCAGGGACAGGCTGCCGGGAGCACTTCCTGTCTGGGAAGTATTTAAGTGGATGCGCGGGCTTTTCTAGTTCCTGTTTGTCATGTGGTTGGAATAAAGCAATTGTGTTTTCAATAGCTCTGGTCTCGACTCCCACGTTTGCCGCGGTATCTCAACACTGGTGACCCCGACGCTCAGGACGAATCCTAAGCTAGCATGGCGGATACAAACGCAGTCACGGTTAAATTACCAGACTTTTGGGAGAACCTCGCCGAAGCCTGGTTCGTTCAAGCTGAGTCCAGATTCCGGCTGAAAGGCATTACAGTCGACGCCACGAAGTACGACTACCTCGTCGCCTCGCTCACCTGCGCTACAGTCCCCAAGGTTTGGGCAGCGCTGCAGAATCCACCAACAGAGGGCAAGTACGAACATCTGAAGGCTGCGCTACTTAAAAAATTTCAAACGTCCTCTTACCAGCGCCACTGCCAACTCCTGGACCTCCCCGGCCTTGGTGACGCTTCACCATCAGACCTGCTTTCCCACATGCTGTCCCTCTCAGACGACAAAAACCCCGGCGCCCTTTTTCGCACGCTTTTCATTCGGCAGCTCCCCGCCAGCATCCGCCCGCTCATTGTGGAGTCTGACTCCACGGACCTGAATGATATAGCCGAAAAGGCCGACCGGCTGCTCTCTGCACAGGCCGCTCGCGACGTCGCGCCCGACCTCACGGCAACGACCACGCGGTCTTCCCGGGCCGCTAGGCCTGACCGCCCTACCACTCCGGGTAACTGCTACTACCACACCCGTTTTGGCGCGAGGGCTCAACGCTGCACGCCACCGTGTACCTTCAAACCCCCCCCCGCACCGGCCCCCGTGATGGCTGCGGGGCAGAAGGAGCCCCTACTGTACGTCACTGACGACAGAACCAACCGCCGATTTCTGTGCGACACAGGGGCCCAGCACAGCATCACCCCCGCCTCCGCCCTCGAGATCCAACGCGGCACACGGGGTATCACACTGGCTGCAGCCAACGGCTCTGAAATCCGCACATATGGCACCCGCATGGTCACGCTCGACCTCGCGGGCCGCCGCTACCGCTGGGAGTTCCTCACAGCCAAGGTCCTCTGCCCACTCATCGGCGCCGACTTCCTACGCGCCCACGGCCTCCTTGTCAACATTCCGAGGCACCGCCTCGTTGACATCAACACTATGGGCCCCATCCCCGGCGCCTTTACCCCGGCCCGTTCGGCCGGCCTGACGACCTACTACCGCACCAGAGCCACGGACGACTACTCGGCACTCCTAGCTGAGTTTCCCGCCCTCACTAACCCGACCTTTTCGGCCAAAGCCGCCAAGCACGGTGTGGAACACTATATCCCCACCACCGGCCCCCCAGTTTCTGCCCACGCCCGTAGACTCAACCCGGCCAAGCTGGAAATCGCGCGGGCCGAGTTCACCACCATGGAACAACTCGGCATCATCCGCCACTCCAGCAGCCCTTGGGCCTCGCCCCTCCACATCGCCCCCAAGCCCGGCGGAGGCTGGCGCCCTTGCGGGGACTACCGCCGCCTCAACGACGCCACCACCCCCGATCGATACCCGGCACCACAACCATCAAGGGCCTCCAGGAGTTCCTCGGGATGGTGAACTTCTACAACAGGTTCATCCCCAGAGCCGCAGCCCTCATGAAGCCCCTATACGACTCCCTCCGAGGAAAATCCGGCAAGATGGACGTAGCCTGGACCACTGACACGGCAGCCGCCTTCGACGCCACCAAAAACGCGCTCGCCGACGCCACTCTGCTCGCGCACCCGAGGGCCGATGCCCGGGTCGCGCTCACCACCGACGCCTCCGACCACACGGTCGGGGCCGTGTTCGAGCAGTGGGTCAATGGCGCGTGGCAGCCACTTGCCTTCTACAGCCGCCAACTGCGCCCCCCGGAGGTCAAATACTCCACTTTCGACCGCGAGCTTCTCGCACTCCACCTGTCGGTCCGCCATTTCAGGTTCCTCCTGGAAGGCCGCCCCTTCACCGTGTATGTGGACCACAAGCCACTCACATACGCGATGGCCAAGCACACCGAACCCTGGTCCGCTAGGCAGCAACGCCAGCTCGCGGCCGTCTCCGAGTTTACTACGGACATTCAGCACGTCTCCGGTAGAGACAACGTGGTCGCCGACTGCCTTTCCCGTCCCGCCGTCTGTGCGAATCACCTCGCGGTCGACTACGCACAACTAGCAGCGGCCCAGCTCACGGACACAGACCTCCTCTCGGCGGCTACCAGCCTGCCAGGGCTACGCCTAGCCAAGGTCGCGCACGGGCCCGAAGCCACGGCAGTCACGTGCGACGTCTCACTCGGCCAACCCAGGCCGGTCGTCCCTGAGACCTGGCGCCGCCGCGTTTTCGACGCGCTCCACGGGCTCTCTCACCCGGGTTCCCGCGCATCCGTCAAACTCCTCTCCAAGCGCTTCGTCTGGCGCGGCCTCAGCAGAGATGTTCGGACTTGGGCCACCTCCTGCCTCGCCTGCCAACGGGCTACGGTACAGCTGCACACCAACGCACCCCTGGGAGACTTCGAGGTACCCAGCCGCCGCTTCGACCACGTACACGTCGACATCGTCGGTCCCCTGCCGCCATCGCAAGGCCAAACTTATCTCCTCACGATGGTCGACCGCTACACACGCTGGCCTGAGGCAGTGCCGCTGACCTCCACCACCACAGCCGACATCGCCAGGGCGTTCGTTAACACCTGGGTTGCGAGGTTCGGCGTACCGGCCGACATAACCTCCGACAGAGGCGCCCAGTTCACCTCCGAACTCTGGACGGCCACAGCACGCAACCTCGGGGTGACGCTCCACCGCACCTCGGGGTGACGCTCCACCGCACCACGGCGTACCACCCGCAGGCCAACGGACTTTGTGAACGCTTCCACAGGTCACTCAAGGCCTCACTCCGCGCCGGCCTGCAGGACAGTACCTGGACTGACCGCCTACCGTGGGTGCTACTCGGCCTACGCACCGCGGTCAAGGAAGACCTCCAGTCCTCGGCAGCGGAGTTAGTCTACGGACAACCGCTGCGCGTCCCAGGCGAATTCCTTCCGGAGCCTACCAAGCCTTGGTTGGCCGAACAGCAGCGGCTCGACTCTTTCTCTTCCGCTCAGCAGTTCGCCCCACTTCCGGTCAACCGCCACGGCGAACTCGCACCTCACGTCCCGCCAAATTTACAGCAGGCGCGCTCCGTCTTCGTGCAACATGACGCGCACCGCGGGCCCCTGCGACCCCCGTACGATGGTCCGTACGAGGTACTACAAACCGGGGACAAGGTCTTCAAGCTGCGACTCGGCGCCAGGGTCGAGACAGTCTCCATCGACCAGCTCAAACCAGCACACACAGAACCAGGGGAACAGGTCCCCGTGGCCCAGCCTCCAACTAGAGGCCGTCCCCCCGGCAAGCCAGCACAGCCGGCGGCGAACCGCCCGACCCAACCAACCAGACCGGCGACCACTCAGAGCCGCTGCGGCAGAACCATTAGACCACCATCACGACTCGTCCACTCCTCCTAAGCGGATTCTGGGGGGAGCTCTGTGGCGACACGCCACCACTGGACATAATCCGCTCACGGCGGCACAGACAGTCTAAGCAGAAGCCCCCAGCCGGGGGCCCTTTCCTCCAGCAGCTTGTTTCCCGCAGGGACAGGCTGCCGGGAGCACTTCCTGTCTGGGAAGTATTTAAGTGGATGCGCGGGCTTTTCTAGTTCCTGTTTGTCATGTGGTTGGAATAAAGCAATTGTGTTTTCAATAGCTCTGGTCTCGACTCCCATGTTTGCCGCGGTATCTCAACAAGCCTTTATAAATCACTGGTTAGGCCTCAGCTGGATTATTCTGGGCACCACACTTTAGGAAGGATGTCAAGGCCTTAGAGAGGGTGCAGGAGAGATTTACTAGAATGGTAAGAGGGATGAGTAACTTCAGGTATGTGGAGAGATTGCAGAAGGGATATGGAGACCGGACAGGAAAGTGGAGTTGAGGTCGATGATCAGCCATGATCTTATTGAATGGCGGAGTAGGCTCGAGGGGCCGTATGGCCTACTCCTGCTCTCACTTCTTATGTTCTTTTGGACAAAGGAGCTGAATTCCAGAGGTGAGGTGAGAGTGACTGCCCTTGACATCAAGGCAGCATTTGACCGAGTGTGGCATCAAGGAGCCCTAGTAAAACTGAAGTCAATGGGAATTGGGGGAAAACTCTCCACTGGCTGGAGTCATACCTAGCACAAAGGAAGATGGTTGTGGTGGTTGAGGGTCAATCATTACAGCGCCAGGACATCGCTGCAAGAGTTCCTCAGGCCCAACCATCTTCAGCTGCTTCATTAATCACCATCATAAGGTCAGAAATGGGGATGTTTGCTGATGACTGCACAGTGTGCAGCGCCATTCACAACTCCTCAGATAATGAAGCAGTCCATGCTCGCATGCAACAAGACCTGGCCGATGTTCAGGCTTGGGCTGATAAGTGGCAGGTAACATTCGTGTAACAGAAGTGACAGGCAATAACTATTTCCAACAAGTGAGAGTTTAACCACTGCCCCTTGACATTCAATGGCATTACCATTGCCAAATCCACCTCCATCAACAACCTGGGGGTCACCATTGACCAGAAACCTAACTGGACCAGCCACATAAATACTGTGGCAACAAGAGCAGGTCAGAGGCTCGGTATTCTGCGGCGAGTGTCTCACCTCCTGACTCCCCAAAGCATTTCCTTCATCTACAAGGCACAAGTAAGGAGTGTGATGGAATATTCTCCACTTGCCTGGATGAGTGCAGCTCCAACAACACTCAAGAAGCTCGACACCATCCAAGGCAAAGCAGCCCGTTTGATTGGCATCCCATCAACCACCTTAAACATTCACTCCTTCCACCACCGGCGTACCGTGGCTGCAGTGTGTACCATCTACAAGATGCACTGCTGCAACTCGCCAAGGCTTCTTCGGCAGCACCTCCCAAACCCACGACCTCTTCCACATAGAAGGACAAGGGCAGCAGGCTCATGGGAACACCCCACCTCCAAGTTCCCCTCCAAGTCACACACCATCCTGACTTGGAAGTATATTGCCATTCTTTCATCGTCGCTGGGTCAAAATCCTGGAACTCACTACCTAACAGCACTGTGGGAGTACCTGCAGTGGTTCAAGAAGGCGGCTCACCACTACCTTCTCATGGGCAATTAGGGATGGGCAATAAATGCTGGCCTTACAGCGACACCCACATCCCACAAACAAATTTAAAAAAAGAGATCTACCAAGTCAACGTGAACTGGAGCTTGAACTTGGGATTTCCAGCACTCAGCATCCAAAGATAAATCTTCTGATCTATCCGATGTCTTTCATTGGTAGCAATGTGGGTCAATGAAGTAGGAGATCTGCCAGGTGCTCAGCCAATGAGAAGGGGAATGCGATGAGAATGCAGAAAAAAATTCAGATGGCATTACAATCCTTAATTAAATTTAGAGAGATATTATAGATTCAAGTACTGGTTATTCAGATCAGTGATGTTTTAAGCTAAAGCCACGGCTGGAAGTGTAGTCATGTCTGAGAGGCCGGTCCTGGAGAAGGCTTGTGCTGGAATTAGAACAACCTCATGAGAGGGCCGACAAGCAGCAGCAGCTGAAGTGAACACAAATCCGCTCTTTAAAAGAAATGTCCCCAAGCAACATTGCAAGAAATTTGCTGGTAAATTATAGCAAAATGTTTGTACACGAGTGATTTCAAGAAAGAGACCACATCTCAGGAGTTAGATTATGGTTATTGACTGGGAAAGTCTCTCTCATGGTTTACACCATAATCTGAATCCCTCAATTAGGTTTCTGCCCTCAATCATTGCCAGGTAGTCATTATTCTATATATAAAACATCTAAACCCCTCGATTAGGCTTTCCAAGCACTCCCAAGTAGCCACTATCCTATTTATAAAGCATCTGAACTCCTTCAAGAAATTATTGCCTTGTAATCACTACTAGGTGCCCATTGGAAAGAGTGGGAATTTCTGGTAAGTAGAAGCTGTAAAAAATGAAATTTAGTTTAAGTTTTAGATTTTAACCTAGAACTTTTAAATCTGTAGTTAACAGAAGCTGCCTGCCAGTGGCAGTTAACTGTCAGTCAGCTGTAAGTGCTTGTCTTGAATAGGCGCTAATCACCTGGAGCAGGGGAGCTGAGCCAACACTTGTAAATTGGGTGAGGCTCCGAGTGTATAAAAGTAAAAGTAAATATTTCTGCAGACCAGAGAGCGGTCTGCACAGAGTGGGATTAAACAGTGTGGACTTGAACAGCGTGTTTTATTTGAGAATTTGGAAAGAGTGGGAATTCGGATAAGAGGGGGAAGGAGGTGTTGCTTTTTGCCTACACTACTTGTAGTGCTTTGTGTTACAGGTAGATATTTAATTTCAGTACCCTTAACTTAATCTAGATCAAGTAAGTAGTCAAGAAACTACACTGTAAACTAAGTTACCTAATTACATTTAATTAAATAAAACAAGGTCATATAGGGATGGCAGTGCAGACGGTGTGCCACATCTGCAGCATGTGGGAGTTTGTGGAGAGCATTGTGATCCCAGACAACCACGTTTGCAGTAAGTGCCTGCATCTTGAGGAACTTCAGCTCGGAGTTTTTGAGCTGGAGTCTGAGGTGCAGACATTGCAGGGCATCAGGGATGGGGAGAGTTACCTGGATACTTTGATGCAGGAGGCAGTCACACCCCTTAGGTTAGGTTGTGATACAGGTCTGGTTAGTGGTCAGGGACAGGAGGGTGTGACTGCAACTCAGGCAGGTAAGGGGACCCCAGGTGCTGTGCTGGAGGAGCCTCAGCCTTTGCCCATGTCCAACAGGTATGAGGTCCTTGCTGATGGTGTGGATGAGGGAAAAGCCTGCAGGATGGATGGGCAAGCTGAACATGGCACCAGGGTCAGGAGGCTGTTCAAGTCCAGGCGTGAAAGGGAATGCAGTAGTAGTAGGGGACAGTATAGTCAGGGGGATAGATACCGTTCTCTGCAGCCACAACTGAGAGTTCCGAAGGTGGTGTTGCCTGCCCGGTGCCAGGGTTAAAGACATCTCCTCATGGCTGGAGAAGAACTTGGAGTGGGAGGGGGAGTTGTCATGGTCCATGTAGGAAGCAACAACTTAGGTAGAACTAGGAATGAGGTTCTGCTGAGGGAGTTTGAGGAGCTAGGATCCAAATTAAAAAGCAGAACCTCAAAGGTAATAATCGCTGGATTGTTACCTGAGACACACAAAAATTGGCATAGGGACAAACAAATTAGAGGTTTAATTGCGTGGCTCAAAGAGTGGTGTGGGTGGAAGGTGTCTCAGTTCATGGGGCACTGGCACCAGTGCTGGGGAAAGAGGGAGCTGTTCCATTGAGACGGGCTCCACTTAAACTGGGCTGGGACCAGTGTCCTGGCCAACCGAATAACTGGGGCAGTGGACAGGTCTTGAAACTAATGAAGGGGGGGGCGGTGGGAGGATTCAGGAAAGAGTAAATTTAAAAGCAGCAAGAGAACTGTCAAGGCTCTAGACCAGAGTAGAGTTTTTTGGGTAAAAATAAGCATAGTGGGCCAGGAAGGGACAGAGAGAGTAACAAAGGCATTAAGGCATCAGTGACTAAGGTGACATCAGGGAAAAATAGAAATAAGTCAAAGCTAAAGGCACTATATCTGAATGTGCAAAGCATTCACAACAAAATAGATGAATTAGTAGCGCAGATAGAAATAAACAGGTTTGATCTAATAGCCAAGGTAGCCCTGACAATAAAGGATAGGATAAAGACAGCAGAGGGAAAGGATCTTAGCTCTGAAAATCAAGAAGTAGAATCAGTTTGGGTGGAGCTAAGAAACAGCAAGGGGCAGAAAACATTGGTGGGAGTTGTTTATAGGTCCCAAACAGTAGTTGTAATGTACGGCAGAGTATAAATCAGGAAATTAGAGGTGCATGTAACAAGGGCAATCAAGTAATCATAGGGTACATTAATCTACGTATAGACTGGGCAAACCAAATTTGCAGTAATAGTGTGGAGGATGAATTCATGGATTGTATGCAAGATAGTTTTCTAGATGTTGAAGAACCAACTAGGGAACAGGCTATTTTAGATTTAGTATTGTGCAATGAGAAAGGGTTAATTAATAACCTTGTAGTAAAGGGAAAAGTGACCATAATGATAGAATTTTATATTGAGTTTGAAAGTGATTTAGTTAAATCCAAAACTAGGGTCTTAAATCTAAACAAAGCAAACTACATAGGTATGAGGGGTGAGTTGGCTTAGGTAGATTGGGAAACTACATTAAAAGGTATGATGGTAGACAAGCAATGGCTAGCATTTAAAGAATTAATACATAATTTACAACAAATATACATTCCTTTAAGGCACAAAAACCCCACAGGAAAAGTAGTCCAACCGTGGCTAACAAGAGAAGTTAAAGATAGTATTAGGTCAAAGGAAGAGGGTTATAATGTTGCCAAAAAGAGTAGTAAGCCTGAGGATTGGGAGGATTTTAGAATTCAGCAAAGGAGGACCAAGAAATTGATAAAGAAAGGGAAAATAGAAGATGAGAGTAAACTAGCAAGAGACATAAAAACAGACTGTAAAACTTCAATAGGTATGTAAAAAGGCAAAGATTAGTGAAAGTAAATGTGGGTCCCTTACAGGCTAGGAGAGGAGAAATTATAATTGGGAATAAGGAAATGGCAGAGAAATTAAACAAATACTTTGGGCTGGATTTTCTGAATGGGAATCTTTTGAAGGCGGGACTCCCACTTGTCGGGTTTCAGTCCCGTCTCCATCAGCTTCTGGCCAACCAGCAGGATTTTCTCCTGATTGGCCTTGTTAAGCCCACCCAGCAGGCTCAACAGGCCAATTAGGGGGAAGTCAGTGACAGAGCACGTCAACATATGACGTGTCATCTGTCAAGAACATTTGAAAGAAGAAATTTCATCATTTGGCAGCTCTATGAAGCTGTCAAACACTGACATTCTGTGTAGTTTGATGAGTACTTGTGTTCAGGACTCATCAAACTTTTCTACTTTGCAGAAATCAGCTGGCTGTTGGATCGGAAGATGCAACAGCCAGTCTGTGATCTCTACAATGAAGATGTCAGGGATTCCGGCTCCACAGCGGCTGAAGGCTGTAGGCAGAAACAAAAGTAAGTTAACATTTTCTAACACTTTATACTCACCTCACATACTTACCATTCCACACTTGCACCCATCACTCACCTCTACATCGCATTTTTAGACCCCTCCAACCCTGCAGATTTCCTACTCGCCTCCTACACCGCGGCGGGGTTCCCCCAGGTCGGGAAACCTGCGCTTCAGGAAGAAAAATGGGGATAATCCTATTTTATGCTGGTAGACAAGCAATGGCTAGCATTTAAAGAATTAATACATAACTTACAACTTCCTTTAAGGCACAAAAATCCCACAGGAAAAGTGGTCCAACCGTGTAGACATTAACCCCTTCCCGCCGCCAAGGAGACGGGACCCCAGGCAGGAAGTGTTGTGTATGTACCTTTAAGAGAATAACTGGTCTCAGACTGCAGTACCGGCAGTGACCACCCCTGTATAAAAGGCGCTAGTGAGCCTCTGTTGTTTTAGTTTCACTATTGACTTCCACCAGTAAAGACGTGTTTTGTTTAACTCCTACTGTCCGTGTCTCAATCATTCACGGACATAATACTGGCGACGAGCAGATACGAACCTACCTACAGTCTGCACCACCTCCTGGGATCCATTCCTACAGTGAAGTGAGCAGAGGTCGAGGCCAGAAAGAAAAGAAAGTAAGAGGCAGTAGAAACGGGCGTCGACCGTGGGCATCCGCCCTGTGTTGCAGAGTTGAAGATTGCTGGAGAAGCTGTCGGATGCGGGGCCTGGTTCCTGTCGACGGTGCTTCAGCTAATCGGGCTGGTGGCAGGTAGTGCACTGATCTTTCCTGGGCTGCGGCGGTCGCGAACTCGAGCAGGTGGTTTGCAACGGGGCCAAGCAGCGTTGTCGGGAAGAAGAGAGAGAGAGGGTGGAGCACACAGGGCGCGGCTGGTGCTACGAAGCCGGGCTGCGTATAGACCCGCGAAGAGGGAGGCAAGAGTCCCACAGGGTTGTTCCACGACGGGAAAATAATTTAAAAAAAATATTAAACGCGCAAGAAACCGTGGAAAGCAGCACGAACAACAGCGGGGAAGAAGGCAAAGCACGGGAGGCGCCATCTTAATCAGCGGGGAAGAAGGCAAAGCGCGGGACGCGCCATTTTAGATTTGCAAGATGCCGAAGACTGGCTGTATCACTGCTTTTGATAATACAATAGAGGACTGGACCAAGTATGTGGAAAGCGTCGAGGTATATTTCGAGGCAAACGAAATAGCAGAGGAGAAAAAGGCATCGATATTGTTAAACGTAATGGGCGCTAGAACGTACGGCCTCTTGCGGGACCTGGTTACTCCAGCCAAACCGAAGGCGAAGAGTTTTAACGAAATTGTTGCTGTCCTACAGGAACACCTAAACCCTGCACCGCTGTTGATAGCAGAAAGATTTAAATTTCACAGGAGAACTCAGCACAAAGATGAGAGCAATGCTGAGTATCTTACGGAACTACGCAAGCTATCAAAGCATTGCCAGTTCGGAGCAGGACTGGCAGATACCCTATGGGACAAATTTGTCTGTGGACTCCTGAGTGAAGGAAAACAGAAGAAGTTACTCTCAGAGAAAGAGCTGATGCTAGATAAGGCTTTCAGCGTGGCAGTATCGTATGAAGCAGCAGCCAGGGGAGCTGCAGAAATTCAACAAAAACCACAGGAATACGGCACCCACGAAATGACATGGGGATTTGCAAAATGTTATCGCTGCGGCAGAACTAACCATGACCAGAAGGACTGCTGGTCCAAAGACAAAATATGCAGGCAATGCGGGAAGATGGGACACATTGCACGAGTTTGCAGGTCTGGGAAGAAGACCAGTGACAACATAAAGGCTACTAAGGAACCGTACAAGAAAGTACAAAAGCTGACGGACAGTAGTTCCGAAGACCAGATGAGCGATAGTGAATCCGGGAACAGGAGACTAAGCTGCCTCAAACTTCACAATGTAATCGCAAAAGAGGATCACCAAACCATTTGGGTCACCCTCACGATAGCAGGGTCCCAAGTTAAAATGGAATTGGATACAGGATCAGCGCTAACAGTCATGAATCGACGAGACTACGAGCGGCTATTTTCACACATACCCTTGAGAGAGACATCCATCATCTTGACGACGTATACGGGGCAAAAAGTATACCCCAGAGGAAAAATAAGGGAGCCTGTCGAATACAACGGCAAGAAAATACGGAAATTGTATCTCTACATACTGCCAAATGGTGGACCACCATTATTGGGACGGGAATGGATCAGGTGTGGCGACACGCCACCACTGGACATAATCCGCTCACGGCGGCACAGACAGTCTAAGCAGAAGCCCCCAGCCGGGGGCCCTTTCCTCCAGCAACTTGTTTCCCGCAGGGACAGGCTGCCGGGAGCACTTCCTGTCTGGGAAGTATTTAAGTGGATGCGCGGGCTTTTCTAGTTCCTGTTTGTCATGTGGTTGGAATAAAGCAGTTGTGTTTTCAATAGCTCTGGTCTCGACTCCCACGTTTGCCGCGGTATCTCAACACTGGTGACCCCGACGCTCAGGACGAATCCTAAGCTAGCATGGCGGATACAAACGCAGTCACGGTTAAATTACCAGACTTTTGGGAGAACCTCGCCGAAGCCTGGTTCGTTCAAGCTGAGTCCAGATTCCGGCTGAAAGGCATTACAGTCGACGCCACGAAGTACGACTACCTCGTCGCCTCGCTCACCTACGCTACAGCCCCAAGGTTTGGGCAGCGCTGCAGAATCCACCAACGGAGGGCAAGTATGAACATCTGAAGGCTGCGCTACTTAAAAAATTTCAAACGTCCTCTTACCAGCGCCACTGCCAACTCCTGGACCTCCCCGGCCTTGGTGACGCTTCACCATCAGACCTGCTTTCCCACATGCTGTCCCTCTCAGATGACAAAAATCCCGGCACCCTTTTTCGCACGCTTTTCATTCGGCAGCTCCCCGCCAGCATCCGCCTGCTCATTGTGGAGTCTGACTCCACGGACCTGAATGATATAGCCGAAAAGGCCGACCGGCTGCTCTCTGCACAGGCCGCTCGCGACGTCGCGCCCGACCTCACGGCAACGACCACGCGGTCTTCCCGGCCGCTAGGCCCGACCGCCCTACCACTCCGGGTCACTGCTACTACCACACCCGTTTTGGTGCTAGGGCTCAACGCTGCACGCCACCGTGTACCTTCAAACCACCCCCCGCACCGGCCCCCGCGATGGCCGCGGGGCAGAAGGAGCCCCTACTGTACGTCACTGACGACAGAACCAACCGCCGATTTCTGTGCGACACAGGGGCCCAGCACAGCATCACCCCCGCCTCCGCCCTCGAGATCCAACGCGGCACACGGGGTATCACACTGGCTGCAGCTAACGGCTCTGAAATCCGCACATATGGCACCCGCATGGTCACGCTCGACCTCGCGGGCCGCCGCTGCCGCTGGGAGTTCCTCACAGCCAAGGTCCTCTGTCCACTCATCGGCGCCGACTTCCTACGCGCCCACGGCATCCTTGTCGACATTCCGAGGCACCGCCTCGTCGACATCAACACTATGGCCCCCATCCCCGGCGCCTTTACCCCGGCCCGTTCGGCCGGCCTGACGACCTACTGCCTCAACAGAGCCACGGACGACTACTCAGCACTCCTAGCTGAGTTTCCCGCCCTCACTAAACCGACCTTTTTGGCCAAAGCTGCCAAGCACGGTGTGGAACACTATATCCCCACCACCGGCCCCCCAGTTTCTGCCCACGCCCGCAAACTCAACCCGGCCAAGCTGGAAATCGCGCAGGCCGAGTTCACCAACATGGAACAACTCGGCATCATCCGCCGCTCCAGCAGCCCTTGGGCCTCGCCCCTCCACATCGCCACCAAGCCCGGCGGAGGCTGGCGCCCTTGCGGGGACTACCGCCGCCTCAACGACGCCACCACCCCCGATCGATACCCGGTGCCACACATCCAGGACTTCTCGGCCCGACTGGCCAGACGAACCGTCTTTTCCAAAGTCGACCTGGTGCGCGGTTACCACCAAGTCACCGTACACCCCGCGGAATCCCCAAAACGGCCATCATCGGCCTGTTCGAGGTCCTGAGGATGCCCTTCGGCCTCAAGAATGCAGCACAGGCTTTCCAGCGCCTTATGGACTCAGTCCTCCGGGACCTGAACTTCCTATTCGTCTATCTTGACAACATTCTCGTGGCCAGCTCCTCCAAACAGGAACACCTTGAACACCTTCGCATCCTGTTCGGGCGCCTAGCCCAACACGGGCTCATCCTCAGCCCGGCGAAGTGCCAATTCGGCCTAACCGAGATCGATTTTCTTAGTCACCACATCACCCCTGCTGGGGCCGTCACCCTGCCCAACAAGGTGCAGGCCGTCCAGCTATTCCCCCGCCCCACAACCATCAAGGGCCTCCAGGAGTTCCTCGGGATGGTGAACTTCTACAACAGGTTCATCCCCAGAGCCGCAGCCCTCATGAAGCCCCTATACGACTCCCTCCGAGGAAAATCCGGCAAGATGGACGTAGCCTGGACCACTGACACGGCAGGGGCCTTCGACGCCACCAAAAACGCGCTCGCCGACGCCACTCTGCTCGCGCACCCGAGGGCCGATGCCCGGGTCGCGCTCACCACCGACGCCACTGACCACGCGGTCGGGTCCATGTTCGAGCAGTGGATCAATGGCGCGTGGCAGCCACTTGCCTTCTACAGCCGCCAACTGCGCCCCCCGGAGGTCAAATACTCCACTTTCGACCGCTAGGCAGCAACGCCAGCTCGCGGCCGTCTCCGAGTTTACTACGGACATTCAGCACGTCTCCGGTAGAGACAACGTGGTCGCCAACTGCCTTTCCCATCCCGCCGTCTGTGCGAATCACCTCGCGGTCGACTACGCACAACTAGCAGCGGCCCAGCTCACGGACCCAGACCTCCTCTCGGCGGCTACCAGCCTGCCAGGGCTACGCCTAGCCAAGGTCGCGCACGGGCCCGAAGCCACGGCAGTCACGTGCGACATCTCACTCGGCCAACCCAGGCCGGTCGTCCCTGAGAACTGGCGCCGCCGCGTCTTCGACGCGCTCCACAGGCTCTCTCACCCGGGTTCCCGCGCATCCGTCAAACTCCTCTCCAAGCGCTTCGTCTGGCGCGGCCTCAGCAGAGATGTTCGGACTTGGGCCACCTCCTGCCTCGCCTGCCAACGGGCTAAGGTACAGCTGCACACCAAAGCACCCCTGGGAGACTTCGAGGTACCCAGCTGCCGCTTCGACCACGTACACGTCGACATCGTCGGTCCCCTGCCGCCATCGCAAGGCCAAACTTATCTCCTCACGATGGTCGACCGCTACACACGCTGGCCTGAGACAGTGCCGCTGACCTCCACCACCAAAGCCGACATCGCCAGGGCGTTCGTTAACACCTGGGTTGCGAGGTTCGGCGTACCAGCCGACATAACATCCGACAGAGGCGCCCAGTTCACCTCCGAACTCTGGACGGCCACAGCACGCAACCTCGGGGTGACGCTCCACCGCACCACAGCGTACCACCCGCAGGCCAACGGACTTTGTGAACGCTTCCACAGGTCACTCAAGGCCTCACTCCGCGCCGGCCTGCAGGACAGTACCTGGACTGACCGCCTACCGTGGGTGCTACTCGGCCTACGCACCGCGGTCAAGGAAGACCTCCAGTCCTCGGCAGCGGAGTTAGTCTACGGACAACCGCTGCGCGTCCCAGGCGAATTCCTTCCGGAGCCTACCAAGCCTTGGTCGGCCGAACAGCAGCGGCTCGACTCTTTCTCTTCCGCTCAGCAGTTCGCCCCACTTCCGGTCAACCGACACGGCGAACTCGCACCTCACGTCCCGCCAAATTTACAGCAGGCGCGCTTCGTCTTCGTGCGACACGACGCGCACCGCGGGCCCCTGCGACCCCCGTAGGACGGTCCGTACGAGGTAGTACAAACCGGGGACAAGGTCTTCAAGCTGCGACTCGGCGACAGGGTCGAGACAGTCTCCATCGACCGGCTCAAACCAGCACACACAGAACCAGGGGAACAGGTCCCCGTGGCCCAGCCTCCAACTAGAGGCCGTCCCCCCGGCAAGCCAGCACAGCCGGCGGCGAACCGCCCGACCCAACCAACCAGACCGGCGACCACTCAGAGCCGCTGCGGCAGAACCATTAGACCACCGTCACGACTCGTCCACTCCTCCTAAGCGGATTCTGGGGGGAGCTCTGTGGCGACACGCCACCACTGGACATAATCCGCTCACGGTGGCACAGACAGTCTAAGCAGAAGCCCCCAGCCGGGGGCCCTTTCCTCCAGCAACTTGTTTCCCGCAGGGACAGGCTGCCGGGAGCACTTCCTGTCTGGGAAGTATTTCAGTGGATGCGCGGGCTTTTCTACTTCCTGTTTGTCATGTGGTTGGAATAAAGCAGTTGTGTTTTCAATAGCTCTGGTCTCGACTCCCACGTTTGCCGCGGTATCTCAACACAGGAAGATAAACTTAGATTGGCACTCCATTCATGCAATGATGGTGGACGGTAAAAAAGATGAAGACGTCACTCCTGGACGATTGTCAACAATCTTAGCTAACGCCAAAGAGGTATTTCAACAAGAACTGGGCACGCTTAAAGGCATAACCGCCTCGATAAAAATAGAAGAGAATGCAGTTCCCAAGTTTTTCAAAGCAAGACCGGTACCATATGCAATTCGCCCAGCCATCGAGGCAGAGCTGGAGAATCTGGAGAAGGCGGGCGTGTTGTCTAAGGTCGACTGGAGCGAGTGGGCGACACCCATCATTCCTGTCATGAAGAAAACGTTAAGCAATAAGTCCGGGGAGCCAAGGAAGATTCGCATCTGTGGGGATTTCAAGGTGACGGTGAACCCAGCCCTTCACACAGTACAATATCCTCTTCCAAGGACAGAAGACATCTTCGCCTCACTGTCTGGAGGGAAGCGTTTTACAAAAATTGACCTAGCACAAGCATATTTGCAGATGGAGGTTGAAGAGTCCTCTAGGAAGTATCTCACGATAAACACTCACAAAGGTCTTTACCAGTATCATCGATTGGTATTCGGAGTAGCATCGGCTCCGGCGATATGGCAAAGAGCGATGGAACAAGTCCTGCAAGGGATTCCGGGGACTCAGTGTTACTTGGACGACATCCTTGTGACAGGTGAAGATGACAGTGAACACCTTAACAACCTAGAACAGGTGCTCACTAGACTACGGGAACATGGGCTGCGAGCCAACCGCCCCAAGTGCGAATTTTTTATGAAACAGATATCGTACTGTGGCCACGTGATTGATGAAGCGGGGTTACATAAGTCCCCTGACAAAATTGAAGCGGTTGTTAAGGCCCCAGCGCCTGAAAATGTGTCGCAACTGAGGTCATTCCTCGGATTGGTGAATTACTATCATAAGTTTTTGCCGAATTTGTCGACAATTCTGCACCCACTGAATGCCCTGCTACGAACGGGGGTAGCATGGAAATGGAGCGATGATTGTAAGCGTGCTTTTCAGAAGAGTAAGGACTTAATCACTTCAAGGGAAGTATTGGCTCACTACAACCCAGCACTGCCGATCAGACTGGCGTGTGATGCATCTCCCTCCGGCATTGGGGCGGTACTGTCACGTAAATTCCTTGATGGTTTAGAGAGGCCGATAGCTTTTGCGTCACGCTCGTTAACTTCTGCCGAGCGTAACTACGCCCAGATTGACAGAGAGGCCCTCAGCCTAGTGTGGGGGGTGAAGAAGTTCAATCACTACCTGCACGGTCAAAAATTTACTCTACTAACCGATCATCAACCTCTTGTCTCCATTTTAAACCCTCAGAAGGGCGTACCGATAATGACAGCACAACGGCTGCAGAGATGGTCCCTTTTCCTAGGGGCACACCAATATGACATCGAGTACAAAGGAACTAAACAGCATGGAAATGCTGATGGATTGTCGCGCCTACCGTTGCCGACGGTGGAAGAAGAAGACCTTGCAGTGGATCCAATGGAGTTATTCCACTCGACCATAGTTGAATGTCTCCCTGTGACGAATGCAAATATAGAAAAGGAAACACGGAATGACCCGACACTATCACGGGTCTATGATTTAACGGTGAAGGGATGGCCAGCACATGGCGAACCACTGCTGCCAGCATTCTCGCCGAGAAGAGAACAGCTGTCAGTGTGCAGAGGAACCTTGATGTGTGGATCCAGAGTAGTAATTCCACCTAAGTTGACGGATAGAGTGCTCAATGAGCTTCATGAGGGTCATCTGGGTGGGGTAAAAATGAAGAACTTAGCCAGAGCGTTTGTGTGGTGGCCGGGAATCGATAGAGAAATCGAAGAGATGACCAAGAGCTGTGCAGGATGCCAGAAGGTCCAAAACGCCCCACCACAAGCTCCTCTGCATCCATGGGAGTGGCCCTCATCTCCATGGCAAAGGGTGCACATTGATTTTGCTGGTCCCTTCATGGACTCGATGTTTTTAATTGCGGTGGATGCACATTCAAAGTGGCCAGAGGTAATAAAAATGTCCTCAACCACCATGGAAATAACTATCACAGTTTTACGAACTATATTCGCCAGGAATGGGCTGCCTGAACAGATTTGCTCTGACAATGGACCACAGTTTGTGTCTGAAGAATTTCGGAGGTTCTTAAATAACAATGGTGTTAAGCATTACACATCTGCCCCATATCATCCAGCCACTAATGGATTGGCCGAGAGGTTTGTCCAAACATTCAAGAAGGCTATCAAGGCAATGTGTAATGAAGATATACCCCTACAACACAAGGTGGACAACTTCTTGTTTGCCTACCGGAATGCGACACATGCGGTTACCAACCAAACTCCAGCCATGATGTTCTTCAATCGAAGACTACGATGTCGCTTGGATTTGGTTAAGCCAAACGTCCGAAGAGATGTGGAGAACAGGCAGTTTCAGAATATGAATGAAAGGCCGACCAGGAGTTTTAAGATAGGTCAACCAGTTTTGGCCCGGGACTACCGCACTGAGGAATGGCAGCCAGGAACGATTTGTACACGACAAGGACCTCTCATGTATACCGTGGACGTTGGGGAGAGCATTGTAAGATGCTATGCTGACCAGATTCTAGAGTCACTGGAAAACGTCAACGCCACACCACGACCTGATACACCTGGTAATGAAATCGACGTTCCAATTGCAGCTACCGCAGAACCGGTAATATTGGAAGCAGATGAACCAAACAACGACATTGATCCCGACTCAACATTGCCAGAAGAACCTGATACCCCAAAGAGGCGTTATCCAGACAGAATCAGGAAGCCTCCTCAAAGACTGAACTTATAATTGCTTAAACTTAACCAATGTATCTTGCAACAGTAATTGTGATTGTAATTAGTTATCATTTAGTTGTTAAATGAATGTTATGTACTGGTTATCTAAAAGGGGAGGAATTGTTGTGTATGTACCTTTAAAAGAATAACTGGTCTCAGACTGCAGTACCGGCAGTGACCACCCCTGTATAAAAGGCAGTACTGAGCCTCTGTTGTTTTAGTTTCACTATTGACTTCCACCAGTAAAGACGTGTTTTGTTTAACTCCTACTGTCCGTGTCTCAATCATTCACGGACATAATAGGACGGCTTCCCGCCTCCTGGCAAGAGGGTAAGGAGGCAGGTTTGGGGTGGGTTTACCACCCGCCCCCAAATTCTGCAACTTTCCCGGCAGTCCCGCCTCCATACCCGCCTCCTCGGGGCTGAGAAAATCCAGCCCTTTGTGTCTGTCTTCATGGATGAAGACGCAAAAATCTTCCCGGAAATAGTGGAGAACCAAGGGTCTAGCAAGAATGAGGAACTGAAAGAAATTAGTATTAGTAAAAAAAATAGTACTGGAGAAATTAATGGGACTCAAAGCTGATAAATACTCTGGGCCTGATGGCCTACATCTTAGGGTTTTGAAAGAGGCGTTTAAGAGATAGTGGATGCATTGATTGTCATTTTCCAAAATTCCATAGATTCTACAATGGTTCCTGCAGATTGGAAGGTAGCAAATGTAACCCCACTATTTAAGAAAGGAAGGAAAGGGAAAATGGGGAACTACAGACCAGTTAGCCTGACATCAGTCGTAAGGAAAATGCTAGAATCTACTATTAAGGACGTGGTAACAGGGCACTTAGAAAATAATAATAGGATTGGGCAGAGTCGACATGGATTTATGAAAGGGAAATCGTGTTTCACAAATCTGTTAGAGTTTTTTGAGGTTGTAACTAGCAGAATAAATAAGGGGGAACCAGTGGATGTGGTGTATTTGGATTTTCTGAAGGCATTCGATAAGGTGCCACACAAGAGGTTATTAAACAAAATTAGGGCTCATGAGATTGGGAATAATATACTAGCATGGATTGAGGATTGGTTAACAGACAGAAAACAGAGAGTAGGAATAAACAGGTCATTTTCGGGTTGGCAGGCTGTGACTAGTGGGGTACCGCAAGGATCAGTGCTTGGGCCTCAGCTATTCACAATCTTTATCAATGATTTGGATGAGGGGACCAAATGTAATATATCCAAGTTTGCTGATGATACAAAGCTGGGTGGGAATGTAAGTTGTGAGGAGGATGCAAAGAGGCTTCAAGGGGATATAGACAGGCTAAGTGAGTGGGCAAGAACATGGTAAATGGAATATAATGTGGAAAAATGTGAAGTTATCTACTTTGGTAGGAAAAATAGAAAAGCAGAGTATTTTTTAAATGGTGAGTGATTGGGAAATGTTGGTGTTCAGCAGGACCTGGGTGTCCTTGTACAGGAATCACTGAAAGTTAACATGCAGGTACAGCAAGCAATTAGGAAAGCAAATGGTATGTTGGCCTTTATTACAAGAGGATTTGAGTATAAGAGTAAAGACGATTTACTGCAATTATATAGGGCCCTGGTGAGACCACACCTAGAGTATTGTGTACAGTTTTGGTCTCCTTACCTAAGGAAGGATATACTTGCCATAGAGGGAATGCTACGAAGGTTGACCAGACTGGTTCCTGGGATGGGGGGATGTCCTATGAGGAGAGATTGAGTAGACTAGGTTGATACCCTCTAGAATTTAGCAGAATGAGAGGTGATCTCATTAAAACATAGAAAACTCTTACAGGGCTTGACAGGGTAGATGCAGGAAGGATGTTTCGCCTAGCTGGGGAGTCTAGAACCAGGGGTCACAGTCTCAGAATAAGGGGTCAGCCATTTAGGACTGAGATGAGGAGAAACTTCTTCACTCATAGGGTGGTGAATCTTTGGACTTCTCCACCCTAGAGGGCTGTGGAGGCTCAGTCGCTGAGTATATTCAAGAAGGAGGTCGATAGATTTTTGGATATTAAGGGAATCAAGGGATATGGGGATAGTGCAGGAAAGTGTAGTTGAGGTAGAAGATCAGCCATGATCTTATTGAACGGCAGAGCAGGCTCGAGGGGCCAAATGGTCTACTCCTGCTCCTATTTCTTATGTTCTTATTATCTTGTATATAAACCATCTAAAGCCCTCGATCAGATATCATCCTTTAACTCACTCCTGGGTGTGCTTAATTGATGGAATTGCGAATTTGTCAATGAATTCTGAAAACTGATTGCAAGTTAGTCATTCACACTTGTTACTCTTGTGTAAACAATGTTGATAGATAGAATCACACAACACAGAGGGAGGCCATTCGGCCCATCGTGCCTGTGCTGGCTCTGTGAAAGAGCTCTCCAATTAGTCCCTCTCCCCTGTTCTTTCCCCAAAGCCCTGTAATCTTCTCCTTTTGAAGTATTTATCCAATTCCCTTTAGAAAGTTACTATTGAATCTGCTTCCTTTCAGGCAGCGTGTTCCAGATCATAACAACTCGCTGCGAAAAAAAAATTCTCCTCATTTTCCGGGTGGATTTTTTGCCAATTATTTTAAATCACAGGAGCTTGTCACAAAACCAATTTTAAGATTCACTATTTCAGTGTTTAACAAACAGACCCCATTAATTTCTGTGGGGACTCTCCCGATCACCAGCTGTAACTTCAGCAGAGGATCTGTAGTAACCTGGGAGAAATTACGTAGACAGTGTGTACTCTGTTTCTCCTGGGTTTCGGTGGATCTTCTGCCAGAGTGTCATGATCAGGAGAAGCCTCCTGGACCCCTCGCCAGGATGCATTTTCAGTGTTTCAGATTTTCAATCTTTGCTGATATTTTGTTCCTGGGCTTGTGTCTTTAAATGTAGGAAAAGTGAGTGGTCCAAACAGAAGCTCTCTCTTTCAGATCCAGTTGGCCTGCAGTGGATCTCTAGCATTTACTGTTTTGAGAACAGAACATTAAGGTGCCTGTAACAAAGGCAGAGAATGTTAGAAACACTGAGCGGGTCAGCCAGCAACTGTGGAGAGAGCAGAGGAGCCAACCTTTCATCAGAACGGACTTCTGGAACAGTAACCTGTCTATTTTCTCTCTCCACAAGTGGTGAGTTTTTCCAGCATTTTCTGTTTCAGATTTCCAGTATCTGCAGTTTCTTTGCTTTTTGATTGTATGAGTGTGGTGTTTGTAATTAGGTTATGCTATTCTGTCCACTCCGTGTAACATTATGTAAATAAGGCTCTTCTCATTAATTTCCATTTGTTACAGGTTGTAGGCACTGAGTGCAGTCGCTTATATAGAGGATGACTGCATTTAATATTGGCCGTAACCGTAGCAACATTTATAACCATAGCACAAGACTAGCACTCAATTCCCAGCTACTCTCTTCAATGGGATAAAGTGTACATAGAATTTGACACAATCTAATAAACTACATTTAGAAATAGTTCTGACTCCGCTTTCAGTTATAAAACACCAATGGGCTGGAATTTCCCAGAAACACCACTAAAATCAACACAATGGGACTGCCAACAGGCATCAAAAAAATAAAAAACAGAATTTAATGTCAACCTGTAGGAATTGGTAAATTCCTGATGAAAATACTGAGAGCGAGTCAATCAGCTAACCAAAACGATGTTTAATGCAAACTGGTGGAAGTAACAAACAAAAACGCAGGAGAACAAATCAACAGGTGTTTGCTTAATGCTGGCTCCACGAGGACTGAGAAGGGGAGGCCCCTCAGTCCGACGTCATGACGTCATCACATTTCCCGCCGTTGGAAACATCACGTGACCCACGTGATGACGTCATCGCGTGCGGTCTTAACCCTTTAGAGACCGCGCTATTTACATACAGCGAAAGAATACAGATTTAAAGGCAATTATATACATTCGTATAAGAGTTCCTTGGTGGCTCTGCCACAAACCGAGCATTGCTATGAGGCATTTTCACTTCTCTCCCCACCAGTGCCCTGACTGCAGTGCTACAGGTATGCGGAAGGGTGAGTTATAGTACTACAGGTATGTACAAGGACAACCTGTAGTGCTACAGTTATATAGAAGGGTTACCTACAGTACTACAGGTATGCAGAAAATAGACCTGTAGTAATACAGTTATACGGAAGGGTAACCTTGTCATGCTACAGGTGTGTAGAAGGGTCACCTGTAGTGGTACTGGTTTTCAGAAAGTTGACATGTACTGGTACAGGTTTGTAGAAGGGTGACCTGTTGTACTACAGGAATGTGGAAGGTAACTTGTTCTACAGGTATTTTGAAGGGTGACTTGCAGTGCTACAGGTATAAGGAAGGCTAACCTCTGGTTCTACAGGTATAAGGGTATCCTCTGGTACTACAGGGGTGTAGAAGGTAATACCTGTACTAGAGGTATTTAGTAGAGTGTTCTGTAGTGCTGCAGGTACACAGAAGGGTAACCTGTATTACGTATATGTATAAGGAAGTGTCACCTCTGGTATTACAGCTTTGACAAAGCATAACCTGTTATATTACATGTGTTTAGAAGGGTGCTAGGTGTTATGTTCATTAATAACTAGTCGTTTTCATTATGAACAGCTAGCTTGAGCTAGTCACTTTATTCATGCCATGTGGACTTCTGTGTGCAGGCATCCATCTTGACTACTGCCTTCTGGGTAGCCTACTCTTATATACATACAGCTCTACAGCTCCACCTAGTGTACCATTCTAGAATGACATGTTACTGATCATTACATCCCCCTTTCTTTGTGGTTAAACAAAATCAATATCAATCAACTTTCAAGAAAAACGATAAAGATGATATCAGTAACACTTTTGTTAGTGCTCTATAAACATAAACATTTTCACAACAGTCAACACATTTTCAAAGCTTTACTTTATACTCAAAGATTAAGTCTATCAGGCTTTTTTACTTCACGTGTGGATCTTCTCAGCACAGGTAAGTCTGATGTGTTTTCATGAGAGCCTGTATGTGTGTTTGTGTTAGATTGTTCTGGTGGTGATTGACAAGATTCAGTTGCGGCATTGTCATCGATTTGCTCTTGGATAGTTTCTTGTGTTTTTAGGAGGGAACGGCGGTTCCTCCTGAGAATCTGTCCTTCCTCAGTTCTAACAGTGTATGACCCTGGTCCTACTTCCTCAAGAACTGTAGCTTTCCTGTTCCATGCATCTGGATCCTCAATCCTGAAACATCATCCCTTGTCAATGGTTTCAGAGTTTTGGATGACTTGTCAAAATATGATTTCTGTTTCAGCTTTAACAGTTGAAGTCTCTGTCTCAGTTCCTTACTCTGCTTTTCTTTTGCACAGCAGGGTAGCGTTGTGCACAACTTGTGACCCATTAGGAGTTCAGCAGGTGAAGAACCAGAGTCTAAAGGTGAGGCTCGGTAGCTCAGCAGGGCGAGATAAGGATCAGACTTGCTTTCTATTGCTTTCTTTAGTAGCTGTTTGAGAACTTGAACACCTTTTTCTGCCTTACCATTTGACTGAGCATACAAAGGACTGGATGTGATGTGCTGAAAGTCATACTGTGCTGCAAACTGTTGCCACTCCTTACAGTTGAAGCACGGACCATTGTCGCTAATGGCAATTCAGGGAATTCCATGTCTGGCGAAGATGGATTTCACATGCATTATGACACTGCTTGCTGTGGTGCTTGAGAGCAGTGCCATCTCAGGATAGTTAGAATAATAGTCAATCACTAATAGATATTCTTTACCATTCAAATGAAAAGGGTCCATACCAACCTTCTGCCATGGTGCTGTTGGTAAGTCAGCTACTATCATTGGTTCCTTTGCTTGTTTGTTTTGGTGTTTCTGACATGTCTCACATTTGCCTATCATGTTCTCAATGTCCTTATTTATGCCAGGCCAATAAACAGTGTCTCTTGCTCTCCTTTTGCATTTTTCAATTCCAAGGTGTCCCTCATGAATCCTTTTTAGCATGTCTTGACGTAGAGCCTGTGGAATGACTATTCTGTTCTGTTTTAGTAATAGTCCACTTGCGACACTCAACTCTGACCTTATGTGAAAGTACTTTGGACAGGAACCTTTTGGCCAGCCATGATGAATGTTCTCTATTACTGTTTGTAACACTGTGGCCTAGAAATTGGGTATAGCCCCGCGTGGGGCGTTAGAAGTGGCGCTGCGCAAATTTTACAGCCAGACGCAACTTATCGCCACCTCGCGCGATATTGGATTGCAGCGCCCCTAAAGGTGATTGAGGTGCGAGTTCAGGCATTACACGGGGCTCCTAAGGTGCTAACTCGGCGGCGCTACTCAATATCGGCGCGGGCGGGCGCAGCGCAGGTGCTGTGAATAATCGATGACCACGAGACTTTCAGGTGCCGGCCAGCTCTTAAAGGGGTGGGTCAGTCATCTCCAGCATCCACACTCTGTGCCTTGTAGGCCTGAAAATCGGAGCAGGCCCTTCCCTGGTGCAAAAAACTTGGAGCAGATGGAGAGGGTGAGGCAGAGAGCAGAGCGCTTCACCAATGAGGCTCTGGAGGTATTGGTGGCCGCAGTGGAGCACCGGCGAGATGTACTCTACCCAGACAATGGCAGGAGGCCTAATCATAAGGACTACCGACGAGCTTGGAGGGATGTTTGTCAGAGGGTCAACTCCAGCAGCATGGCGACCAGGAGCCCTGTGCAGTGCAGGAAGAAATTCAACGATCTCACTCGGGTCTTGAGGGTGAGTGGTATTTATGCAACCTTCTGCATCCCTCCATTTGCACCTGACTTTATGGCTACAGGGTGCGCTATGCCCCAATGGCCATCTGTCAGCAAGCACCCATGGCCGTTTCTGGGCACACACATGCACATTTGACTTAGGGCATTATGTAAGGGCTCTTCCACCATGGGGGGCATGAGATGATAACTCAGGGCATCATGAAACATCACTTCCCGTCCTTTCCCCTGCAGGCCAAGCTGGCGAAGATCCGCAAGGACCAGCTTCACACCGGAGGAGGTCGTCCTCAACTGCAGAATCTGACGGATCTCGAGGAGAGAGTCCACCAGATTGTTGGAGGGCGTCTGAGTGGTCCTGTCACCACTGCAGCTGCTGACCCCATTGTCCACAGCGATGGTAAGGTTCTTACCTTTTACAGCTGTCTCCTACCACTTGTTTCCCCCGCCAGCATGCTTTCTCACTGTGGACCCATGTCATAGCATTGCCGCACTCTTGCATCCCTTGCTGCCAAGCTGTCCTTTTGCTAAAGCCACTCTTCAACCTCCCTGCTTTCAGATGCTGCATCACCAGCTCGGGAACCGGCCCCTCATGCTGCCAGTGCCAGTGCCTCCGGAGGCGACGATCAGGAGGAAGCCGGACCATCCGTGCCAGCCTCAGGGGAGCCAATGCATCTGGAGACTGGGGATAGTAGTTCCCTAGAGGGGAGGGGGGCTGCTCTGATGAGGAGCCAGTTGCAGGAACCAGTGGCCTGCAGCAACGCGAGGGAGGTAGGGAAGCTCAGGGGCTGTCTCCCCGGAGGGCGAGGCAGGCCACGATGACTGCTGCACAGAGTGCAGAGGAGGTGCGTAGCCTTGCCGATATGAGCGCCCAGGCCCGGCTCAGGCACACTGAGCTTATGGCTGCAGTGGGGAGGATGCCTGAGTTGATTGACACACTGGCAAAGAGTGTGCTGGACTTTGGAGCAGCAATGGAAAGAACTGTCCAGGGCTTCGGGGCAGCAATGGAAAGGTCTGTCCAGGGCTTCGGGGCAGCAATGGAAAGGTCTGTCCAGGGCTTGTCCGAGGCAGTGGAAAGGACTGTTCCGGCCTTGTCCGAATCAGTGGAAAGGATTGTCCAGGGCTTCTCCGAAGCACTGGCACCTGCCACGCAGGTCCTCACTGCTGCCACGCAGTCACTTGCTGGCCTCGTCCACATGCAAATTGAGGCCACGCGAACACTCACTGCTGCCACCCAAGCTGCATCAGGCAGGATCACCCCGGGCCCTTGCAGCACCACAGCAGGCCATGAATCTGTGGAGCAGTCGATTGCGGCGGGTGATCCGGTGCGGCCCCGTCAGAGTGCCAGTCTGTCGGCCGAACACGGTGCAGGTGTCCTCTCTCGGCATGTGAGCATTCCTGATGCCACCGCTGGAACGTCAGCAGTGCAGCTGCAACCACCTGCATGGCAGACTGCTTCCAGCCATGCCCAGTTGAAGCAGCCAGCTTCCGTGCCCTCCAAACCCAGAGGTCATCCAGGCCATCCCTCAGGGGCTTCAGCACTTCCAGACACTCAGCAGGCGTCCCCCAGCCTTGACGCAGCCACTGGGGTCCAATTACGGAGGAGCTGCAGGGAGGGAAGGGGCCGACCTCGTAAGAGAAGTTGGTCTCCATCAAGGGGTCAACAGTAGAGGGAGGTGCTAAGACGTCTCTTTTTTCGAATTCAGGGCCGTCCACACCTGCTGTGTTTGTTTGTTATGTGTTGGTTAGTCTCGCCGGTTTGCCAGACAGTTATCTGTTAGTTTGTTAGTTATGCTTTCTGTTGCCATTATGTTGTCATGCTGGAAGGAAGCACTTTTTTGAAAATTAGGAAAATGTTTTATTTACAATGGAGCTGTAGACTATTTACAATGATGGTGGCCTTCATAGGCTTACTGCGAACCGAAGGACGCTGTTTTAAACACACCCAGCATTCCGTCAGAGGGGCCTAGAACCGAGGCCTTATGAGCCTCTGACGAACAGCCCTTCCAGTTTCTGGAGCCCTCCCATCTTCCTCCTCCTCCTCCTCCTGCTCCTCCTCGTCCGCATGCTCCTCCTCCTCCTCGTCCGCCTGATCTGCTGGACCTTGAGGGTCGGCTGGCATTGGCTGGGTGGGTCGAATGGCCAGGTTGTGGAGCATGCAGCAGACAACGATGATGCGCACCATATGCTCCGGCGAGTACTGTAGGGCGCCCCCCGAATGGTCGAGACAACGGAAACGCTACTTCAGCACACCAATTGTGTGCTCCACAATGCTCCTGGTCGCCTGATGGCTGCTGTAGTAATGCTCTTCTGCCGGGGTGCACGGCAAACGGAGCGGGGTCATGAGCCATGGGCAGAGAGGATAGCCCTTGTCGCCAAGAAGCCAGCCTCGTGGGTGAGCCGGGGCCTCAAAAAGGTCAGCCACTGAGGTCTGCCGCAGGATGAACGCGTCGTGGCTGCTGCCCGGGAATTGTGCGTTGACCGCCATGATCATTTGCCTGTGATCACAGACCAGCTGCACATTGAGGGAGTGGAACCCCTTGCAGTTGCGGAACTCCTCAGGATTCTGTAATGGTGCCCGCAAAGCCACATGTGTGCAATCAATGGCCCCCTGCACCATGGGGAAGTCCGCAATAGCCGCGAAGCCCTGCGCGCACTCCCCCTGCTGCTCCAGGGTCACAGGGAAGGTGATTAATTTGTGCATCCTTCTATAGAGGGCAGCTGTCACTTGCCGGATGCAGCAATGCACTGCAAATTGTGAAATATTTGCTATGTCCCCAGTTGCTGCCTGAAACGAGCCGCTGGCGAAAAAGTTGAGGGCAACAGTGACTTTGACGGCCACCGACAGAGAGGTCCTGTACCGTAGCCGCGGCTGCAGATCTTCAGCAAGCAGGTGGCACAGCTCAGTCACAACATCCTTACCGAATCTGAGCCTTCGCAGACACTGCTCCTCCGACATGGTAAGGTATGAGACCTGCTGCCTGAAAATCCTGGCAGCGTATGGTCGGATTTGGCGACGCCCATTGCCCCTCCTCCTTCTGGCCAATCCCGGCCCTCTCTCCCTCCATCTCTGTGCCCTTGCCAGTTGTTCAGCCAGGAGGATGTTCCCCTGCAAAGCAGCTCCCATTATTATGTCAGACGAGTAAGACGCAGTAATCTCTCACGATCAAACTGTTCTAGACAGGGCTGAAGGCCCCAAGGCTCCGCTGGCTCAATGAGAAGAACGCTCTCCAACTGAAGTTCTGCAACTCTCTCCAGCAGCGAGCAGGATGGCCAGCCCAAATGGCTGCCGCTTTTATACTAGTGCTGTCCCCTTTAAAGAGCACCCCCCGAGTCCGAGAAGGACCTGGTAACGTTCCATCGAACTGTCACTAATAGCGCCAGGCAGTACGGAGGGGGGCGCCACTGAATTTCCAGTCCGGGGCGCCAAAAAGGCGTTGCACACTGAAATGACGTCATGATCTGCCTGCACCCGCGAGCGGGCGCAAAAACTTAGCGCCGGCACTAAAAGGCTACTCAATATGGCAGGAAGCGCTGGGTTCACTGCGCCCGACCGAAAATTGGGTAACACCCCAAATCTCGGGCTCTTTAGGCGCTAATCATTGGCGCTACCAACCGAATTTCTCCCCCTGTATCTTTTACTATTTCTTCTGCTATTTGCTTTGATTTTGTGTCTGACACGGGCAGCGCAGCAGTGACCATACTCACATGAACATCCACGTCTTCTTCAGTAGAGCTCACATGACTCATTGTGGGTGCTCGGGATAGTGCATCTGCTAACACTATGGCCTAGAAATTCGGTGACGCCCCATTTGGGGCAGCAAGCTCGCCTGGGCACCGGAATTACCGCTCCGGACGGAGCCGCTTGCGCCAGCCCGATATTCAGTTTCAGCGCCCCAAACGGAAGCGGGGCGCTGCTCGAGGTGCCCCGCATCCCTCTTGGGGCGCTGCAACTGAATATCGCAGCGTAACGTGCCGCAGCGCCACACGCTGCGGCACGGCATGCTGCAGTACTGCAGGCCTTCCTCCCCTTCTTAAAGGGGAGGTGCCTGCACCAGCGCGATCAGAGATCGCGAGTGCCGGCAAAAGAGCCCAGCACCGAGGAGAAGTGCTGGGCTCTTGGGACACAGCCAGCACTGCTGGGGGGGGCTCAGGAGGCCGGGGACGGCGGCACGAGGAGGTGCTGGCAGGCAGCCAGCAAAAAAAATGGCCGCCCCGCACCGCCCCTTTAATTAGCGCCACTACCGCCGCAGGTAGGCCCCCCTGAACCGGTCGCAAATTGCGACCAGCGTTACAGCGGGGGGCGTGACCAAATATCGCGATCGGGGCTGTAGCGGGGCGCTGCGCACACCGATGACGTTATCGGTGGCGGCACAGCGCTACAGGCTAATGCCGCCATTAGCGCCCTGCTAAATTTCACGGGAGGCGTGGCCAGTGGCGCTAAACCCACTAAGTGCACTCTTTGGGCGCTAACTGGTGGCGCAGCCCACCGAATTTCTAGGCCTATGTGTTTGCCTGGTGTGTAGATCAGTTGAAAGTCATATCTTTGCAGCTTCATCGTGAGTCGTTCTATCCTTGGAGACATCTCATTCAGATTTTTTTTTATGATGGCAACCAGTGGGCAGTGTTCTGTCTCAACTGTGAAGGTGGGAAGTCCATATATGTAGCCATGGAACTTTTCTAGTCCAACTACCAAGCCTAGACATTCCTTTTCAATCTGGGCGTATCGACACTCAGAATCAGTCATAGACCTGGAGGCATAGGCAACAGGCTTCCATCTTCACCCTCTGCTTGTAGCAAGATCGCGCCTAGGCCATCTTTTGATGCATCCGTTGACACTTTGATTCTCTTTGTTGGGTCAAAGAATCTGAGTACAGGTGTGGTTGTCAGCACTGTTTTGAGGTTCATCCACTCTTGTTCATGTCTTCCTGTCCACGCGAACTCATTTGTTTTACGTAGCAAGTCTCGCAGACAGGCTGTCTTGGCTGACAAGTTAGGAATGAACTTTCCAATGAAGTTTATCATCCACATGATGCGTAGCACTCCTTTTTTGTCAGTGGGTCGGGGCATGTTGAGGATGGCGTTTACTTTTTCCATATCTGGCTCTATTCATTTACCAGATAGATTATCTCCTAGGAAAGTGACTTCCTGGATGCCAAACTGACACTTGGCTTTGTTGAGCTTCAGTCCATTCCGGCGTATGCTCTGTAGCACTTTAGTCAGTCTCTCATTGTGTTCTTTCAGTGTGGAGCCCCAGATGATGATGTCATCAACATAGACCCAAACTCCTTCCAGACCTTCAATTATGTGTTCCATCGCTCTATGAAAGATTTCAGATGCAGATATTATCCCGAAAGGCATTCTGAGGAAACAATACCTGCCAAATGGTGTGCTGAAGGTACAGTATTTGGTGCTTTCTTCATCCAGTTTCAGTTGCCAAAATCCTTGTGAGGCATCGAGCTTTGTGAAGTATCTGGCACCTGACATTTCACTGGTGATTGCTTCTCGCTTGGGAATCTGGTAGTGTTCACGTTTTATGTTTGCATTTAAGACCTTTGGATCCATGCATATTCTTAGATCATTGTTCTTTTTCTTTACACATACCATGGAGTTAACCCAGTCTGTTGGTTCTTCGAGTTTCCTGATGACTCCTAGTGTGGTCATTCTGTCCAGTTCTTTCTTGAGCCGATCACGCAGGGGTGCTGGAACTCTCCGTGGCGCATGTACCACTGGCTGAGCATCCTCCTTTAGCTGGATCTTGTAAGTGAATGGTAGAACTCCAAATCCTTTGAACACATCCTGGAAATTACTCACTACAGAATCCATCGATTCATCTGGTCTGCTTATGGCACAGTTTATACGGTAGACTCTCTGGACCAGTTCTAAGTCCTCACAAGCTTTGTCACCTAGTAGTGAATCAAGTCCTTCAGCCACAACAGAAAACCTGAGATGATGCACTTTGTCTTTGACTGTCACTTTAAGTCTGCATACACCTAAGCTATCTATTTTCTGTCCATTATAGTTCTTCAGTAGTACTGACTTTTTCTGTATTTTGGGCTTTTCTTTCATATTTTTATGGCACTCATGCTGATTAAGTTTGCTTTTGCCCCAGTGTCCAGTTTCAATGTAACTAATGCTCCATTTACCTGCAGTGACATTATCCATTTGTCCTCTTTTACTGCATTAACTTTATGTTCAGCATTGTCCATTCCTGAGGGCTGCACATTTTCTGTATCCTTTTTGATATTGTCACATGACACCATTCCTACAGAAACTGTCTCACTTAAATCAGTGTCCTCAATCACATTAACTCATTGCCCTTTCTTAGTTTTTACTTTTGAAAAGCATTGTTTGGCAAAGTGATTCTTTCCATGACATTTTTTGCACATTTTCCCAAATGCAGGGCATTGTCGTGACTGGTGTTTTTAAACACAGCGTGTACAATTAAAAATTCCATCCTCCGATTGCTTTTCATTTCTGTTCTGCCCATGTTTCTTTCCTTTGTAGGACACAGCACCGACAGCAGCACAGTCACTCATTATAGTCGCATTATTATTAATTTCACTGAAAGTCTTCGCGTGCTTTTGAGCTAGCTCACTGGCTTGGCATATTTTCACAGCATTTTCCAATGTTAGTTCGGTTTCTCTCAACAGACGTTCCCTGACCTTTTTATCATGAATACCAAACACAATCTGGTCACGAATCATGGATAATTTCAGATCAGAGAAATTACATGTCTGTGCTTTCAGTTTCAGATCAGTCACAAAGCTATCAGAAGTCTCATTTTGCTGCTGTGTCCATGAATGGAACACGTATCTCTCATAGGTTTCATTCTTTTTGGGAGAACAATGTGTATCAAATTTCTTTAGCACATCATCCAGTTTTTCTCTGTCCTCCTCTTGATTAAATACAAATGTATTAAATACCTCTATCGCCTGTGGGCCTGCAACCGTGAGCAGTAACGCTATTTTCCTTGTGTCTGGCATCGTACCGAATCCGATGGCAGCAATGTAGAGTTCGAATTGTTGTTTGAAAGTCCGCCAATTGCAGTCGACATTCCCCGTGAGTTTCAAACACTCTGGTGGCTTCAAATGCTCCATGTCGTGTTTCACAATATTAAGCAGATTTTACCACTCCTGGTACCATGTTATGTTCATTAATAACTAGTCGTTTTCATTATGAACAGCTAGCTTGAGCTAGTCACTTTATTCATGCCATGTGGACTTCTGTGTGCAGGCATCCATCTTGTCTACTGCCTTCTGGGTAGCCTACTCTTATATACATACAGCTCTATACCTCCACCTAGTGTACCATTCTAGAATGACATGTTACTGATCATTACAATAGGTATGCAGAAATTTCACCTGTCATGCTACAGGTATGTAGAAGCATAACCTGTCGTACTACAGGTAAACAGAAAGATTACAGGTAAAGTTACAGGTGTGTAGAAAGTGGACCTCCAATGCTACAGATATACAGGTTGTGCCAGCCAGTGCTGGAGGGCCCTGTAATCCATTGTTTCCATGTTTCTGCCCGATCTACAGGTAGAAGATCTGAATTCCTAGCGCTATTAAAAGAGAACAGGAGTAATTACAGCAGTGCTCTGTTCATACTGAGTCTTCCAGATTTGAATAGCTTTGTACAGGCATGCAGATTGATCCCAACTGCCGATATCTAGGGTTCCGACACATCTCTCAGCTCATCGCAGTAGCTCATGATGTGAAAGAGACATGAAATGGCTGGTCTCCCTCATGGAGTGGATATTCAGCGCTGTGAATTATATTTTATGCAGATTTGGAGACACCACAGTGTTTTGAGAGGAGAGCTCAGGGAATACTCCACATAGAGAATGATCGGCCCACACAGTATCCTCCCTCTCTGGGTGGGCACTAAGTAACTGTAAGCCTGATTTGCTTCTAAATTTCCAGTTAATATTATTGAAATTTGGTTAAAAAAAAAGCTTGTTCAGGTCAATAGAAAACAACAGACAGAGACTTTTGTTTAAGCAAAGGCAAAACGTATCTTTCTTTAATCACTCTCCACGAGGTCTGAAGGGCTCAGCCCCGTGCAGGGGCTATGACATCATCACACAACTGACGTCTTCACGCTACTGACGCTCTTAAAGGGACCCTGCACCGATAACCCAACCCAGCATGTACATATCACAACATTGCTATACATAGTGAATTGTGCTTTGGTACATATAACAGCATTGGCTATACATTGTGTTATTGTCCCTATGTGGTCTCCGCCACATACGTCCCCTCAGAATTCACTAGCAGTGGCAATGTCAGTTGTTGGGGGGGCCGGATCACACGGCCGGATTGGCTCCTCAGTTCCGGGGCGGGGACCGGGGGGTTCGTCGGAGGGACCTCGGGCACTCGGTGGTGGACTGAGGGTGCAGAAACCGGATGCAGCTGTCGTCCCGGAGGCTGGCCCGGAGCGCGGCCTTCATGGAGCGATGAAACCGTTAGCCTGAGGGTGGTATGCTGTGGTGCGGTGGAGTCTCAACCCAAGGCCTCAGGCGACAGCGTTCCAGAGCTCTGACGTGAACTGGGGCCCCCGGTCAGAGGAAATGTCAGATGGGGCGCCGAACCGGGTGACCCAAGTGCTGATGAATGCCCGAGCCACATCGGCGGCCGTCGTCGAAGACGGCGGGACGGCTTCCGGCCATCGGGTGGTTCTGTCGACCATTGTGAGGAGGGCAGCAGGGGCCCCACCAGGTCCACGTTAACGTGGTCGAACCGCCTCTCGGGCACTGAGAAAGGCGCCAATGGGGCCTTAGTATGGCGATGTACTTTCGAGTGTTGGCATACCACGCAGGTGCTGGCCCAGTCACGAATGTCTTTCCTGAGCCCGTGCCAGACGAACTTAGCCACCACCAGCTTCTGTGACGGCTTCCTGCCCGGGTGGGAAAGATTATGGACGGCGTCGAAAACTTGCCGTCTCCACCCTTCGGGCACGACGGGACGTGGCTGCCCAATGGAGACGTCGCACAGGAGTGTGGTGCCGGCAGCGTCGAATGCGACGTCCGCTAGTTGAAGGCCCGTGACCGCTGTCCTGTAGGCCTGGACGTCCGGGTCGGAGGCCTGGTCGGCCGCCATGCGGGTGTAGTCGATGCCGAGGTGTACGGCGCTGGCGACGGCTCGGGAGAGACAGTCGGTGACGGGGTTGTCTTTCCCAGCCACATGCTGGATGTCCGTTGTAAACTCTGAGAAGAAGACCAACTGGCGTTGCTGATGGGCCGACCACAACTTGGAGACTTTGGCCATGGCAAAGGTCAATGACTTGTGGTCTACGAACGCTGTGAACGGGTGGGCCTCCAGCAGGAAGCGGAAGTGTCGGATGGCGAGGTAGAGGCCGAGAAGCTCACGATCAAAGGTGCTGTACTTCCGCTCGTTGGGGCGGAGCTGCCGGCTGAAGAAGGCAAGCAGCTGCCAGGCGTCTTTGACCCAGTGTTTGTGGATGGCGCCGACCGCATAGTTCGAGGCATCGGTGGTGAGAGCGATCGGCGCCTCAGGTAATGGATGCGCCAGCATGGTCGCATTAGCCAGGGCCCTTTTCGTGTCTGTGAAAGAATTGGCCATCTCATCGGACCAGTCGATGGCAAGCTTGTCGGGCTTGCCTTTGAGGGCCTCGTAAAGGGGCCGCATAAGCTGGGTTGCTCGGGGGACGAAACGATGGTAAAAGTTCACCATGACCAAAAACTCCTGCAGGGCCTTCACAGTGAGGGGTTGTGGGAAGTGCATCATGGCCTCCACTTTGATGGCAGTGGCACCGCCCCGTCCTTCATGATGCGGTGCCCGCGAAAGTCGATTGAGGACGGCCCGAACTGGCGCTTGGCCGGGTTGACGATTAGGCCGTGTTGGCTGAGTCGTTCGAAGAGAGTCCGGAGGTGGGACACATGCTCCGTCCTGGAGGCGCTTGCGATGAGGATGTCGTCCAGGTATACGAACAGGAATGTCAGGTCCTGTAACACGGTGTCCATTAGGCGTTGAAAAGCCTGTGCGGCGTTTTTGAGGCCGAATGGCATACGGAGAAATTCGAATAGCCCGAACGGGGTGATCACCACGGTTTTTGGAACGTCCTGCGGCCAGACAGGGACCTGGTGGTAACCCCGGATGAGGTCCACTTTCGAGAATACCACTTTCCCGGCCAGGCGGGAGGAAAAGTCCTGGATGTGTGGAATCGGATAGCGGTTGGGGGTCGTCGTGTCATTGAGGCGCCGGTAATCTCCGCACGGGCGCCACCCGCCACCTGGTTACGGGGCGATGTGGAGGGGCGAAGCCCATGGACTGTTCGACCGGCGGATGATGCCGAAGCGCTCCATGGTGTCGAACTCGGCTTTCGCGATAGCGAGCTTCCCCGGGTCGAGGCACCGAGCACAGGCGTAGACGGGCGGACCGGTGGTCGAGATGTGGTGTTCTACCCCGTGTTTGGTGGCGGCAGACGAGAACATGGGCTTCGTGAGGTCCGGGAACTGGGCGAGGAGGTGGAAAAACTCGTCGGAGGCCGAGAGTACGCTGGACAACTGCGTCATGCTGGACCCGTTGAGGGAACATGGGAGCGAGCTGAAGGTTTCCGCGTTGATGAGATGTCGGATCTTGACGTCCACCAAAAGGCCATTGGCGCAGAGGAAGTCAGTGCCGAGAAGGGGGGTGGACACTTTTGCTGTGACAAAGTCCCAGGTGAACCGCTGCCCGCCAATACAAAATGCCACGTGCCGTTTCCCAAAGGTGTAGATGGAACTGCCATTGGTGGCTTCAAGGACGGGGCCGTGGTTCCCCCCTTGAATGTCTATGGTTGACGCAGGCAGCACGCTCACCTGGGCGCCCGTGTCACAAAGGAAATGACGTCCGGAGTTGCTGTCTGTAATAAACAACAAACTGCCTGAACGGCCGACAGCCATAGCCGCCGACGAGTGGTCTTTCGTTTGTTTCGACGCAGGAAAACTGCACGGGGGCCAGCACTTCCTGGCTTTGGGGCCGAACTGCGCATGGTAGAAGCAGAGGCTTGAGGGTTGCCGCCGTTGGGCTGTATCAGTGGGGGCAGGGCTCCGCGTGGCCGCGCAGTTCTGTTGCCCGGCAGAGAAAAATTTGTCGGCCTCCTTGGCCAGGTCGCGCAAATCGGTAGTGGAAGAGTTAGCTAAAGCCAACCGTACCTGACCTGGCAGCTGTTGAAGGAACAGTTCCTTGAAGAGGAAGCACAGCGTGTGTGTGCCCAGGAGGGCCAGCATGTGGTCCATCAGCTCCGAGGGCTTGGAGTCGCCAAGCCCGGGTAGAGAGAGAAGCCGGCGTGTGCGTTCGGCTTTGGTGAGTCCGAAAGTTTGTAAAACATGCGTTTTCAGCGTACCTTATTTGTTGAGCTCCGGGGGGTTCTCGAGCAGGCTCACGACTCTGGCCGCGGTGGAGCTGCCAAGAGCAGAGACAACGTAGTAGTACCTCGTGTCATCCGCGGTGATGTCCCAGAGTGCAAATTGAGCCTCGGCCTGGGCGAACCAAGCGGCAGCCTGTTGTTCCCAAAACTTGGGTAATTTGATGGAAACGGCGTTCGTCGCCATTTCTGATGAGGTCTTTGGAATCGTCCAAAAGAGCAGCGGGGTCACCAATGTTGGGGTCGACAGAAAACAACAGGCAGAGACTTTTGTTCAAGCAAAAACAAAACGTGTCTTACTTTAATCACTCTCCACGAGGTCTGAAAGGCTCAGCCCTGTGCAGGGGCTATGACGTCATCACGCAACCGACGTCATGATGTCACCACGCTACCGATGCTCTTAAAGGGACCCTGCACCGATAACCCAACCCAGCATGTACATATCACAACATTGCTATACATAGTGAATTGTGTTTAGGTACATATAACAGCATTGGCTATACATTGTGTTATTGTCCCTATGTGGTCTCCGCCACAAGCTCCTATTTAGATCAATACAACAGAAACAGAAAGTGGGATGTTCGAGAAGACTGGAGACTGGGATAATTGCAATAGTGCAAAATGGGCGATATCGGAGCAGTCGCCCAATTGACATCGCTCCTGATTTTCATTTCCATAGACGTCAAAATAAATAAAAATGGGGAGAGCTGTATAAGGCCCATTTTACACTATCACCCAAAGTCATTTCATTCCTACCATTGGTTGACTGAATCAGTGGCCTCGCTATGCTATCTCCTGATGGATGGAAATCATCGCTCCCAGTCCTGTGCTCCTTAGGAGATTGGGATACAAGGATAATTGGGATATGGGGAGGGGGTTAGTTATGTTGGCCAATAGATTTGCCCTCTTTTCCCTCCCGCAGGAGTTGGCTTTGCGAGTGACTGGGGCGGCGGGGGGGGGAATGGTGTGTGAGGCTGCCTCATCTATTGTAGTATGAGCATTGAGGACTCGAAGGGACTTTGCTCCCCTCCCTTTCCTCTGTTCATGTGAGAGACTCAGTTACTGTTGCATCGGATTACATTTGCTGGGCTTCGGCCAGAGAGAGTTTTTGTTTAAAGTATTGCTTATTCTCCTTCTTGTATCTTCTAATTATTTGCACATCATTAAAATGTGGCAAAGATTATTCCTGACTTTAGCACCTGAGATTTGCACAAAGAGCAAAGGGGGTTGTTTCAGACAAACTAAAGTTTCTGCTTCTTTTCAATTTCAGTTGATCGATTTGGAAGGAAAGGGGCGATTTTGCCAATGGGGGCACATTGGAGGCGGGACTGCTGCTTGTTGGGTCGTTGTCCCGTCTCCATCGACTTGTGGCCAACCCACGCTATTTTTCCTTGATTGACCTTGTTAAGCCTGCCCAGTGGACTTAGCAGGCCAATTAAGGGGAAGCCAGTTACAGAGAACGCCAGCATATGATGTTTCATCTGTCAAAACTTTTTGACAGATGAATTGTCATCGTTTGACAGCTCTGTGAAGCTGTCAAATACTGACATTCTCTGTTGTTTGATGAGTCCTTTGTGGTGTATGTGCCTTTAAGAGCAATTATGGTGTATGTGCCTTTAAGAGCCCCAGGTGTGCGTAATGCCGGTAATTGCCACTTGGGCTATATAAGCCTGTGTATTGTGTATATCCTTTAGAAACCCCCCCCCCCCAGACTTGCTTAGTAAATACCTATGAACCAACTCCTGTCTTCAGTGTCTTTATCTACACACGGACACTACAGTGGCGACGAAGTGGAAACAGACTTACCTGCAATTCGGCAGCACCTCAAGGACATCGATTCCTCCAGCGTCCAGAAGACTCAAGGAAGTAAGAGAAACTGTGGTTTCACCAGCTGGCCAAGCTGGTGACAGGTACTGCGCTAATCCTTCCTGGGCGTCAGGCTGGAGCTCCAGCGGCGGGCTCTACAGCTGAGACAGGCAGCAAAATCGGAGGCAAGCAATAACGGACTGGGAGGGTGCACTCGAGAGACGGCCGGCGCGGCAAGCAGGTCAGCGTTTAGACCTCCGTCGGGAACGAGTCTCCAACAGTGAATAAACAGAAACCACAGTAAAACAGCGTTGTTATCAGTAGCAGCGGCGGGAAAGCGCGGGAAGCGCCATATCGTTGCTACAGAGAGAGAAAAAAAAAAGCGCGGGAAGCGCCATATCTTTTCTGAAATGCCTAAATCTGGTAATATTGAGGCTTTTGATGGCGAAATAGAAGATTGGACCACATACGTGGAAAGAGTAGAGGTTTATTGCACTGCAAATGGAATAACAGATGAAAAAAAAGCTTCAGTACTTCTGAACTTAATGGGCACGAAGACATACGGGCTGTTACGAAATTTAATCACTCCAGCCAAACCAAAGGACAAGACTTTTAAAGAAATTGTTGATACCCTGCAGGAGCATTTAAACCCAACACCGCTGCTGATAGCGGAACGATTCAAGTTCTTCAAGAGAAATCAACACAAGAATGAAAGTAACGCTGATTACCTAAACGAATTAAGAAAGCTATCAAAGTACTGCCAATTCGGAGCAGGACTATCGGATTATCTTCGAGACAAATTTGTTTGCGGTCTCTTAAGTGAAGGAACACAAAAAAGACTGCTTTCTGAAAAAGATTTAACATTGGACAAAGCTTTCAGTATGGCTGTATCATACGAAGCAGCAGCAAAAGGAGCTGCAGAGATACAACAAGAGACACAGGACTTCGGCACCCATAAAATGACACAGGAGTTCGGAAGATGTTATCGCTGCGGCAGATCCACCCATAACCAGAGGGACTGCTGGTTCAAGGGCAAAGCATGCAGGCAATGTGGTAAGATTGGACACATTGCACGGGTATGCCAATCTGGACAAAATAAATCCACTGACAGAAAACAAAAAATCAATAAAGAAAAGTACAGGAAGGTACAAATGATGACGGACAATAGCTCCGAAGACCAGAATAGCGATAGCGACTCCGGAAACAAGAGACTAAGCTGTCTCAAATTACATAATGTACTTGCCAAAGAGGATTACCAAACCATTTGGGTTACCCTCACAATAGCAGGGTCCTCAGTTAAAATGGAGCTAGATACAGGATCAGCTCTAACCGTAATAAATCGACGAGATTACGAGAGGCTATTTTCGCATATACCTCTAAAAGACACATCCATTATCTTAAAAACATATGCGGGGCAGAAAGTCTACCCCAAAGGAAAAATAAGGGTGCCTGTGGTATACAACGGCAAAGAAATACAAAAGTTGTATTTATACATTCTACAAGATGGTGGTCCACCGTTGTTGGGACGTGAATGGATAAGGAAGATACGTTTAGGCTGGCACTCCATTCAGGCACTGACGGTGACCAGTAAGGAAAAAAACAATGATGACATCATACCTGAATGATTAAAAGACATCTTGGCCAACGCCAAAGAAGTGTTTCAAGAGAAACTAGGAACCTTGAAAGGCATCACCGCCTCAATAAAAGTGGAAGATACAGCAATTCCAAAAATTTTTAAGGCAAGACCGGTGCCATACGCAATACGTCCGGCAGTCGAGGCAGAGCTGAAGAATTTGGAAAAGGCAGGCGTATTATCCAAAATAGATTGGAGCGAATGGGCAACACCCATCGTTCCAGTCATGAAAAAAACATTGAAAAATAACTCTGAGGAACAGAAAAAAATTCACATCTGTGGGGACTTTAAGGTGACTGTAAACCCGGTCCTTCACACGGTACAGTATCCTCTTCCGAGGATAGAAGATATTTTCGCCTCACTATCCGGAGGGAAACGTTTCACAAAAATTGACTTGGCACAGGCATATCTACAGATGGAGGTTGAGGAGACCTCTAAAAAGTATCTCACAATAAACACACACAAAGGCCTGTACCAGTACAATCGACTGGTTTTTGGAATAGCATCAGCTCCAGCTATCTGGCAAAGAGCTATGGAGCAAGTCCTGCAAGGGATTCCGGGGACTCAATGCTACCTAGACGACATCCTTATAACAGGAGAAAACGACAACGAGCACCTTGCCAATTTGGAGCAGGTGCTCACTAGGCTGAAAGAACGGGGCCTACGAGCAAATCGCCCCAAGTGCGAATTTTTCCAAAATCAGATATCATATTGTGGCCACATAATTAATAAGGAAGGGTTGCATAAGTCACCTGAAAAAATTGAAGCAGTTATAAAAGCCCCAGCACCTGAAAATGTTTCACAATTAAGGTCATTCCTGGGATTAATAAATTACTATCATAAATTTTTACCGAACTTATCAACTATTCTACACCCTCTTAATGATCTTCTACAGACAGGAGTGATTTGGAAATGGAACGAAGACTGTAAACGTGCCTTCCATAAATGTAAAGACTTAATCACATCCGAGAAAATTTTGGCTCATTACAACCCATCGCTACCAATCAGATTGGCATGCGATGCATCCCCTTACGGCATAGGAGCGGTATTGTCCCATAGATTCCCTGATGGCTCGGAACGGCTGATAGCTTTTGCGTCACGCTCATTGAACTCAGCTGAGCGTAACTATGCCCAGATAGACAGGGAAGCACTCAGCCTGGTATGGGGAGTGAAGAAATTCAACCATTACCTACACGGACAAAAATTTACCTTGCTGACTGACCATCAACCCCTCATCTCCATATTCTACCCTAAAAAAGGTGTCCCCATTATGACGGCACAAAGACTACAGAGGTGGTCCCTTTTTCTAGGGGCACACCAATACAACATTGAATACAAAGGGTCAAAACAGCATGGGAATGCTGACGGTTTATCACGCCTACCGTTGCCAACGATAGAAGAGGCACCTACAGTAGACCCAGTAGAGATATTCCACTCTACCATAGTGGAATGTCTACCGGTGACAAATTCTGCCATTGAAAGGGAGACAAGAAATGACCCTACTCTCTCACGGGTCTACGATTTAACAGTGAAGGGATGGCCAGCACATGGCGAACCACTGTTGCCAGCATTCTCGCAAAGAAGAGAACAGCTGTCAGTGTGCCGAGGAACCTTGATGTGTGGATCCAGAGTGGTGATTCCACCCAAACTCCAGGATAAAGTGCTAAAGGAGCTTCACGAGGGGCATCTGGGTGGAGTGAAAATGAAGAACCTATCTAGGGCATTTGTATGGTGGCCAGGTATCGATGGAGACATCGAAGACATGACCAAGAGCTGCCTAGGATGCCAGAAGGTCCAAAATGCTCCGCCACAGGCCCCTCTACATCCATGGGAGTGGCCCTCATCTCCCTGGCAAAGGGTGCACATCGACTTTGCTGGTCCATTTATGGACTCAATGTTCTTAATCGCCGTTGATGCACACTCCAAGTGGCCGGAGGTAATAAAGATGTCCTCCACCACCACGGAAAAAACCATCACAGTATTAAGGACCATATTTGCCAGGAATGGGCTGCCGGAGCAGATATGTTCTGATAATGGACCGCAATTTGTGTCCGAAGAATTCAGAAAGTTCTTAAAGAACAATGGGGTAAAGCACTACACGTCCGCCCCATACCATCCCGCCACCAATGGATTGGCTGAAAGGTTTGTCCAGACCTTCAAGAAGGCCATCAAGGCCATGGGTAATGAAGACATAAAACTTCAGCACAAGGTGGATAACTTCTTATTTGCATATAGGAATGCAACGCACATGGTTACTAACCAAACTCCCGCCATTATGTTCTACAATAGAAACCTAAGATGCCGGCTGGATTTGGTCAAGCCCAACATCCGAAGGGACGTGGAGAACCGGCAGTTTCAGGGCATGAATGAAAGGCCAACTAGGGCCTTCCAGATAGGCCAACCGGTTTTGGCCCGGGACTACCGTACCGAGAAATGGCAGCCTGGAACTATCTGCACAGGATTAGGACCACTGATGTATACCGTGGACATCGGAGACAGCATAATAAGGCGCCATGCTGACCAAATCATCAAGTCATCCGAAAAGGGACAACCTACACCACCACTCTATACATCTAACGATGAAGTAGAGATACCCATATCTACCTCCGATCCGGTGATACTGGAGCCCGATGAACCCGACACTGGCCTTCAAGCCGAATCAGCCTTGCCAGAAGAACCTACTACACCACCAGAAACTACTACACCCCCGAGGCGTTATCCGGACCGAGTCAGGAAGCCTCCTGAGAGACTAATTTATAATTAATTAATACAGCAATGTATATTATTTTGCATATAACATGTAATTAATAATTACTTAAAATATGATGTACTAGTTAGCTAGAAGGGGAGGAATTGTGGTGTATGTGCCTTTAAGAGCAATTATGGTGTATGTGCCTTTAAGAGCCCCAGGTGTGCGTAATGCTGGTAATTGCCACTTGGGCTATATAAGCCTGTGTATTGTGTATATCCTTTAGAAACCCCCCCCACCCCCACCCCCACCCCCACCCCCACCCCCACCCCCACCCCCACCCCCACCCCCACCCCCACCCCCCAGACTTGCTTAGTAAATACCTATGAACCAACTCCTGTCTTCAGTGTCTTTATCTACACATGGACACTACAGTATTCAAGACTCATTAAAACTCTTTCTTTTGCAGAAATTAGATGTTTGTTGCATCGGAGAATGCAGCAGCTATCTGTCATCTCTGCCGGTGAGATGCGAGACTCTCCACATCCCCAACTGTTGAAGCCTGCAGGAAGAAACAAAGGTAAGTAAGCACTTTCTATCACTTTCTACTCACCTCACATACTTAACTCTCCACCCATCACTCACATCCACAGTGCACTTTTGGACCCCTCTGACCCCCGCAGACCCACTGCTCGCTTCGGTGACCCTGGCGGGTTTTCCCGACATCGGGAAGCCCACGCCTCTGGTGGAAAAATGGGGATAGTCCTCTTAACTGCCTGTTAACTACCTGTTAACAGGCAGTTAAGTGGCTGTAATCCCCTTCCTGCCACCAGGAGATGGGACCCGGCGCGGGTCGGCTACCCGCCTCCTGGCAAGATGGCACGGAGGCGGGTTGGGGGCAGGTTGGGCACCCGCCCCCAGATTCTGCCATTTTCCCGGCAGTCCCGTCTCCATACCCGCCTCTCCAGGGCTGGCAAGATCGTGCCCGAAGAATCTAGAAGTACCGATTTCATTTGCAGATCCAATCCAGAGGTGGACACAGCAGGAAGGCTCGGCAGGAACTCTCCCAGTGGCACCCAGTAAACGGCACCTGAGCAGCAGCCAATATGTGCACCTGATTAGTCCCATGTTTCACAAGAGCTACCACACAACTGAGGTTGGGCATGGGATCCCGCTAGGAACACATGCCCATGATTCCATGACAATAACTGGTCCACCGGACTCTCTCCCAACTGGATAAGACCCACCAATTTTACACCAAAAAATACCAAACCAGGCAAAGTAACACCTCCAAATATATCATTTATAAAATGAAGATCGGGGTTAGGGTTGATCCAGGAATATTAGAATTTATTTCATAGAATCATATAGCACAGAAGGCAACCAATCGGCCCATCGTGCCTGTGCCGGCTCTTTGAAAGAGCTATCCAATTTGTCCCACTCCCCCGCCCTTTCCCCATAGCCCTGCACATTTTTTCCTTTTTAAGTATTTATCCAATTCCCTTTTTAAAGTTACTATTGAATCTACTTCCACTGCCCTTTCAGACAGTGCGTTCCAGATCACAACAACTCGCTGTGTAAAATAAATTCTTATCTGCCCCCTGGTTCTTTTGCCAGATTCTCCTTCTGAGATTTGGCAATCCAGTCAAAAAAAAGGATCTGATCGGTTTATCTTTTTCTGTTTTTAATCAGTTCGATTCATCTTTATTGAGTGCATTTTAGTACAATATTTTCCAAAATTTAACCATTACAAACTTAAACATACTCCACACAAATAACAAACTGGGAATGTACAGGGAAAGCAAAAAAAAAAAATTATTTTTACTGAATTTCATTCCGTATTTACAGGGTGCTGCTTGCAACATGCCTGCGCATTTCATACATCCCAGAGGTGGAACAATAATTGCGCAAAAATCATGAGGGCAGGAGAAAGGGCGGCGGGCTGTTTAGGGACAACCTCCAGTCTCTGGATTTCTGTTCACTCCGAGGGTACATGATCCCGTCTGAACTTGCCCCACATCCTTCCACTGGCTGCAATGCCTTTACCCTGCAGGAGAAGAGGACAAAAGGACTGTTATACTGCGTAGAATTTGACAGCACAGTTATAGAACCTTTCACAACCTCAGCAAGTCCCAAAGTACTTTACAGCCAATGATTACTTTCGAAGTGTAGTCACTGTTATATGTGGCAGCCAATTTGCACACAGCAAGCTCCCACAAACAGCAATGAGATAATCTGTTTTAGTGATGCTGGTTGATGAATATCAATGTAGATAAGTGTAAAGTGGTGGATTTTGGTAGGAGAGATAAGGAAGCCACCTACTCCTTGGAAAATAACAGTCTAAATGGGGTAGAGGTGTAAAGGGGTCTAGAGATACAGTTACACAAATCATTGAAAGTAGTGTTTCATAGATGACAAAAGGGCATCAACCTGAGACATTAACTCTGTTTCTGTCTCCACAGATGCTGCCTGACCTGATGAATATTTCCAGCATTTTCAGTTTTTATATTAAAAATAGCACGTACTTGGATTCATTTCTAGAGGAAAAGAATTCAAAAGCAGAGAAGTTATGTTAAACTTATATAGAACCTTGGTTTGATCATCCTTGGAATACTGTGCATAGTTCTAGCCTCCATATTACAAATAGGATATAGAGGCACTGGAGAAGTTGTAAAAAGAATTCACAAGGATGGTAGCAGAACTGAAAGGGTACAACTGAACATGCTGGGCCTCTTTTCTGTAGAAGGGAGAAGACTGAGAGGTGGCCTGATAGAATTATGAAGGGGTTTGAAATGGTAGACTATGGGCATGATCTTGCCAGCCCTGGCGAGGCGGGTTTGGAGGCGGGACTGCCGGGAAAATGGCAGAAGCTGGGGGCGGGTGCCCATCCTGCCCCCAACCCGCCTCCGTGCCATCTTCCCAGGAGTCGAGTACCTGACCCGTGCCGGGTCCCGTCTGCTGGAGGCGGGAAGGGGATTACAGCCACTTAACTGCCTGTTAATAGGTAGTTAACAGGCAGATAAGAGGATTATCCCCATTTTACCCACACAAGTGTGGGCTTCCCGAAAGGTGCGAACCCCGCCAGGGTCACCGAGGCGAGCAGTGGGTCTGCGGGGATCGGAGGGATGAAAAAGTGCGCTGTGAAGGTAAGTGATGGGTGCAAGTGTGGAGAGGTGAGTATGTGAGGTGAGTGGAAAGTGTTAGAAAAAGTTTACTTACCTTTGTTTCTTCCTGCAGGCTTTAATTGCTGGGGATGCGGAGAGTCTCGCATCTCCGCGGCAGAGATGACAGATGGCTGCTGCATTCTCCAATGCAACAACCATCTAATTTCTGCTCACAAAAGAGGTTTGATGAGTCTTGAATACAAGAACTCATCAAACAACATAGAATGTCAGTGTTTGACAGCTTCACAGAGCTGTCAAACGATGATAATTCTTCTGTCAAAAATATTTGACAGATGAAACGTCATACGCTGACGTTCTCTGTAACTGGCTTCCCCTTAATTGGCCTGCTAAGCCCGCTGGGCGGGCTTAACAAGGTCAATCAAGGGAAAATAGCGTGGGTTGGCCAGAAGTCGATGGAGGCGGGACTAAAACCCGACAAGTGGGAGTCCCGCCTCCAAAAGTTCCCCGTTGGCAAAATCCAGCCCACAGAGAAAATGTTTCGACATGTGGGGGAGTCTAAAACTAGAGGCCACAAATATAAGTTATCTAATAAATCCAATGAGGAATTCAGAAGAAATGTATTTACCCAGTGAGTGATTAGAATGTGGAACTTGCTACCACATAGAATGGTTCAGGTGAATAGCATAGATACATTTAAGGGGAAGCCAGCTAAGTACATGAGGGAGAAAGGAACAGAAGGGTATGCTGATAGGGTGAGATGAAGAGGGTGGGAGGAGGCTTGAGTGGAGCATAATCACTGGCGTGGACCTGTTGGGCCAAATGGCCTCTTTCTGTGCTGTAAATTCTATGTAATTTGCAGCCTCTGAGCTCAATGAGATCACCATTCGCTCTCTGAGATCTTACTCTGCTGTTCAGCTGTGACAGGTCACATTTCCACAGTTGATAGCACCAACACCCGACACACAATATTCAAAACTCACAACCAGAAATACAGAGCCGGCTAACAGGTATTGTCAGTTGAGGACATTAAAACAAGTCTCAGCCTTAATTCTCACACTGAACCAACGATGCTCCTAATGAAACAATGATAAATTAAACTCTTATCATTCATTATTCACTGCGTCCACTTTAATCATCTGAAACCACAAATTAAATTTAATATGTGAAAAGTTGCTGCATATATTAAAATGCTACCAGCCTCATGAAAACTAAAATTTCGTCTTGTATGTCGAGGGAGAAGAGTTACAATGACATGATCTGAAAGCAGTACCACAGCGCATTTAGAACCAGAGAATCATACAGCACTGAAGGAGCCCATTCAGCCCATCGTGCCTCTGTCGACTCTGTGAAAGAGCTCGCCAATTAGTCCCACTCCCCGCTCATTCCCCATAGCCCTGCAAACTTCTCTTTTTCAAGTATTTATCCCATTCTCTTTTGAAAGTTATTGTTGAATCTGCTTCCACCGCCCTCTCGCGCATCTCAGATCACAACAACTCGCTGCATAGAAACATTTCTCCTCATCTCCCCACTGGTTCTTTTGCCAATTATCTTTAACCTGTGTCCTATGCTTACCCTCCTGCCAGTGGAAATACTTTCTCCCTATCTACTCTATTAAAACCCCTCATCATTTTGAACACCTCTATTAAATCTCTCTAGTCTGTCCACGTAACGGAATTCCCTCATCCCTGGGACCATTCCAGTAAATCTGCTCTGTGCCCTCTCCAGGGCCTGGACATCCTTCCTAAAGTGTGGTGCCCAGAATTGACCACAATACTCCTGCTGAGACCTAACCAGTGATTCCTTGCTCTTGTACCCTCTGCCTCTATTAATAAAGCCAAGGATCCAGTATGCTTTTTAACAGCCTTATCCACTTGTCCTGCCACAGTCACAAATTCCACTTCAATTTTGTTTAAATCATTGTGTCAGCAAAAAATTAAAGTTTTCCAGACTCCTTTACATGAAGACCCTTTAACTGAGGACAAGTGTTTCAAATTTGGACCAAGTCAATCTAGATGAGCAGAAGCCAAACTTTACTAAATTGAGTGTGAATATCTGGTTTTGCCACTTCATTTGGTCATTTGAAACCAAGGGTTAGATTATTGAAAACACAAGGTGGGTCAGCATGGTAACACACTGAACTCTTGCTCACAACTAGGCTGCTGGAGGAGGGTCTGAGCAGATGACAGCCCCAAACTAAGGCAATCAGTGGGCTGCTCGGCACTGACCGTTCTTCGTTACTTAGGATGTTGGGTTGCCAACCCTCCAAGATTGTCCTGGAACCTGCAATTCATGAAAGAAAGACTTATACTGAGCGGCCTGCGGGTGGAGCTGTCCAGGGAGAGTATAAATACTCAGGCATGGGCCCAGCTTGCGCAGGACATTCTTAACAGGAACTAGTGAAGGACACAACTAGACCTCCATGTTGTAAAACAGTTGATTAAAGCTTTGTTTAACGCTTAGACCAAGTGCCTAGTAGTTTTCTTACGTCAAAAACCATTCTGTTTTTTTCAAATTTTCCTTGTATATTACTTATAAAGCTATAGGAGATGGGGAAAATAGACTGTTTGACCGACAGTCCGGAATCATTCCAATTTCTATTCGATTTCCAATTGGTGTGGGAGGGCGGTGAGAATGGATGTATCAGACGTCCAATGGCGGTAGAGCGGGGGCGGGGCAGTCAGAGGTCATGTGATGAAACCTTCCCAAATATGTCCAACCAGAGACAGCAAACCTACTATGATGGCACTAGGGAAGAAAATCAAATAAACTCGAGGTATTGGGAATGGAGACACGAACAACTGATGTACCCGCCCCCTGTCCCCCACGCCCCTCCATGTGCTGGCTGTACAAACTGCAGGCTGCAGTCGGGGTAGCAGACTAGATATATGGGATATCAAGCTGATTTCCTGCATGCCACCATGAATGGTCAATCCAGTGCTCTTTCGGAGCTAGTCCACCACTGGCTGTAGTTTCAGAGTAGCCTTTAACCATGTGATCATGAAGGCTTAGGTAACAAAAACTTGTATTTATATAGTGCCTTTAATGTAGTAAAATGTCCCAAGGTGCTTCACAGGAGCCTTATCAAACATAATTTGACACCGAGCTTCCCATCATCCAACCTCCATAAACTTGAGCTCATCCAAAACTCTGCTGCCCGTCTCCTAACTCATGTTAGTCCCGTTCACCCATCACCCCTGTGCTCGCTGACCTACATTGGCTCCTGGTCTGGCAACACCTCAATTTTAAACTTCTCATCCCTGTTTTCAAATCCCTCCATGGCCTCACCCTTCCCTATTTTTGTAACCTCCTCCAGCCCTTCAATAAGGAGATATTAGGGCAAATGAACAAAAGCTTGGCCAAGGAGGTAGGTTTTAGGGAGCGTCTTATGCATCCCCTATTTCAATCGCTCCACCATTGGCGGCCGTGCCTTCTGTTGTGTGTTGAGTATTGTGTGCAGTTTTGGTCACCTTATCTGAGGAAGGATGTTCTTGCCATGGAGGGAGTGCAGCACAGATTCATCAGGCTGATACCTGGGATGGCAGGAATGACGCATGAGGAGAGATTGGGTCGATTAGGCTTGTATTCGCTAGAGTTTAGAAGAATGACAGGGGATCTCATTGAAACTTATAAAATTCTAACAGGACTAGACAGACTAGATGCAGGAAGGATGTTCCCGATGGTGGGGGAGTCCAGAACCAGGGCTCATAGTCTTGTTGAGATACCGCGGCAAACGTGGGAGCCGAGACCAGAGCTATTGAACACACAACTGCTTTATTCCAACCACATGAAAAACAGGAACTAGAAAAGCCCGCACATCCACTTAAATACTTCCCAGACAGGAAGTGCTCCCGGCAGCCTGTCCCTGCGGGAAACAAGTTGCTGGAGGAAAGGGCCCCCGGCTGGGGGCTTCTGCTTAGACTGTCTGTGCCGCCGTGAGCGGATTGTGTCCAGTGGTGGCGTGTCGCCACAGTCTAAGGATAAGGGGCAAGCCATTTAGGACAGAGATGAGGAGGAATTTCTTCACCCAGAGAGTGGTGAACCTGTTAAATTCTCTTCCACAGAAGGCAGTTGAGGCCAATTCATCTTCTATATGTATAAAAGGGATATATAAAAGGATCGTGGTGTCTGTCTGTCTGTCTGTCTGTGTGTATGTCCGGACTTAACTCAAAAGTTATAGAGCGTACCTACACATATGTTATATCAAAAGAAAGCTTATGATTAGGGGAGTGTCATAGGCATATTTACTTTTTGGTCAGACAAAAATTGTTCGGACAGCATACAAAGAACATTCAAAAATCCGCTCATTAGCGGTTGGCCAATCATACGGGGGAATCCGCTCATTAGCATTGAGTGACGTGAAGGTTGACCAATCCTACGGGGGGGAGCACGCTGCATCACAGGGGGCATTTCATGGCATGTGTGGGCGAGGCATAATCTTTCAAACTGCCGTTAGTGCGGGCGGACAGTATACAAAAAATGTTCGAAAATCCGCTTATTAGCGGTTGGCCAATCATACGGGGGAATCCGCTCATTAGCATTGAGTGACGTGAAGGTTGACCAATCCTACGGGGGGAGCGCGCTGCGTGACGGGGGGCGTTTCATGGCGTGTGTGGGCGGGGCCTAGTCTTTCAAACTGCCATTAGTGCGGGAGCGCGAAAAACCACAGACAACCACGCGGCGATAAACTGCGCCCATACAACAGCCAGAAAAACATTGACCGAAATAAATCCAGCAGTGGAGCGGCGTCAGAGGCCCGCAGCGGGAGCTCATCAGGGCTCACTCGGGCCGGGCCTGAGACGATACACTGCGCGCGGGGGCTTCGGTTCACCGGAGCGGCAGGGGCCCATCCGGCTGGGCTTGAGGCGCTCCTTCCCCCCAGTCTCTCTCTCTCTCTCTTCCCCCCAGTCTCTCTCTCTCTCTTCCCCCCAGTCTCTCTCTCCCCCCCAGTCTCTCTCTCTCTCTCTTCCCCAGTCCCTCTCCCCCCAGTCTCTCTCTCCCCCGTCTCTCTCTTCTCCCCCAGTCTCTCTCTCTCTCCTTCCCCCTCTCTTTCTCTCGCCCCCTCTCTCTCTCTCCTTCCCCTTTCTCTCTCTCTCCTTCCCCCTCTCTCTTACCCTCTCTCTCTCTCTTTCCCTCTCTCTCTCTCCTTCCCACACAGACAGACAGACAAACTCATTTATATATATCCTTCCCCCCAGTCTCTCTCTCTCTCTTCCCCCCAGTCTCTCTCTCTCTCTCTTCCCCCAGTCTCTCTTTCCCCGTCTCTCTCTCTCTCTTCCCCCCAGTCCCTCTCTCCCCCCAGTCTCTCTCTCCCCCATCTCTCTCTTCTCCCCCCAGTCTCTCTCTCTCTCCTTCCCCTCTCTCTCTCCCTCTCTCTCTCCTTCCCCCTTTCTCTCTCTCTCCTTCCCCCTCTCTCTTTCCCTCTCTCTCTCTCTCTTTCCCACTCTCTCTCTCTCTCTCTCTCTCTCCTTCCCACACAGACAGACAGACAGACAAACTCATTTATATATATAAAAAGTATTTCTACTTTTTTCATAACAACATGCCCTCAAAAAACCCTCAGCACCGCCGGGCACTCCAGCTAGTTAAATATATTCAAGAAGGCGTTAGATATATTTCTTAAGGCTAAAGGGATCAAGGCCCTTATAAAGTTCCCAGCGACATTTTACTACATTAAATGTGCTATATAAATGCAAGTTGTTTTTGATGTAATAAAAGTAGTGAGCAGTGACTAAAATTTACAAGAACCAATTATTGTAACTAACCCAACTCACTAGTCATATTAATTACACTTGTGGTTAAAATACAACTGAAAACCCAGGCCCGTTCAGCCTCCTGACATGTTGAAGCCTCCACTCTGTACTCACCGGCAAAAATCTTTTGGTGGACAATTAACTTTGCTTCGCCTCCATATTTTGCTTTCCTCCTCTCCTGAAGGTGTTGACTCCTGCTGGAACTCATTCATACAGGTCACAGCACACAGCCCTCCAGCGCTTGACCCAACTCACCATTTCTCATGCGTCCACCAACAGTTAGGATCAGCAGGCTATTTGACCATGGACACATCACAGCCAAGCATTTTACAGATGGCCACATATGAGCAGGGACCCTGACTGATTTCCCTCCTCTTCCCATGCTGCAAATACAAGTCAATGAGAATGGTTAACTGAGCACAGGCCAAGGATCAAACATGATCCTGCTAAATACAATTCTCAAGGTGTAAGGCAATGATTAGGACATAAGAAATAGGAGCAGGAGTAGGCCATTTGGCCCCTCGAGCCTGCTTCTCAATTAGTCCAAATAAAGGGAAAATTGGTTAAAGGGGTGCTGCAATCTTGAAAAAATGTTTGATAAACATTCGGTTTTGTTCAATTTACAAACAAATGACACAGGGAGTGATGAATTACAGTAGCTGCCATTGTTGTTAGGAACCCAATGTTACCAGGAGACCATTGTTGTTGGGAGCCCATTGTTGCCGGGCACCCATCATTGTTGAGAGCCCATTGCTGCTGGGAGCCCGTTGTTGCCAGGAGCCCATTGTTGCCAGGAACCCATTGTTGCCAGGAGCCCATTGTTGTCGGGAGCCCACTGTTGCCAGGAGCCCATTGTTGTCGGGAGCCCACTGTTGCCAGGAGCCCATTGTTGCCGGGCACCCATCATTGCTGAGAGCCCATTGCTGCTGGGAGCCCGTTGTTGCCAGGAGCCCGTTGTTGCCAGGAGCCCATTGTTGCTGGGGTGAAGCACAGGGGATTGTGGAACAGAACGCACTAAGTGAAGTGGGGGGGAGCTTTGGAGATCGAGTGGTGTGTGACGTAGGGAGTCTCACCGGATCAAGTGGCGTGTAACGTACAGATTCTCACCGGATCGAGCGGTGTGTGACGTACAGATTCTCACCGGATCGAGCGGTGTGTGACGTACTGATTCTCACCGGATTGAGCAGAGTGTGACGTAGACTCTCACCGGATCGAGTGGTTGCCAGGAGCCCATTGTTGCCGGGAGCCCTTTGTTGCCTGGAAAACATTGTTGCCGGGAGCCCTTTGTTTCCGGGAGCCCAATATTGCCAGGAGCCCATTGTTGCCTGGAAACCATTGTTGCCAGGAGCATATTATTGCCTAGAACCCCCTGTTCTGATGTGACCCTGAATGAAAATACATCACACACCGCTCGATCCGGTGAGACTCCATACATCACACACTGCTCGATCCGGTGAGACTCTACGTCACACACCGCTCGATCCGGTGAGACTCTACATCACACACCGCTCGATCCGGTGAGACTCTACGTCACACACCGCTCGATCCGGTGAGACTCTACGTCACACAACGCTCGATCCGGTGAGACTCTACATCACACACCGCTCGATCCGGTGAGACTCTACGTCACACACCGCTCGATCCGGTGAGACTCTACATCACACACCGCTCGATCCGGTGAGACTCTACGTCACACACTGCTCGATCCGGTGAGACTCTACGTCACACACCGCTCGATCCAGTGAGACTCTACAACACACACCACTCGATCCGGTGAGACTCTACATCACACACCTCTCGATCCGGTGAGACTCTACGTCACACACCTCTCGATCCGGTGAGACTCTACGTCACACACTGCTCGATCCGGTGAGACTCTACGTCACACACTGCTCGATCCGGTGAGACTCTACATCACACACCACTCGATCCGGTGAGACTCTACATCACACACCTCTCGATCCGGTGAGACTCTACATCACACACCTCTCGATCCGGTGAGACTCTACGTCACACACCGCTCGATCCGGTGAGACTCTACATCACACACCTCTCGATCCGGTGAGACTCTACGTCACACACCGCTCGATCCGGTGAGACTCTACGTCACACACCTCTCGATCCGGTGAGACTCTACGTCACACACTGCTCGATCCGGTGAGACTCTACATCACACACCTCTCGATCCGGTGAGACTCTACGTCACACACTGCTCGATCCGGTGAGACTCTACATCACACACCTCTCGATCCGGTGAGACTCTACGTCACACACTGCTCGATCCGGTGAGACTCAACAGCACACACCGCTCGATCTGGTGAGTCTCCGTATATCACACACCGCTCAATCTGGTGTGACTCCGTACGTCACAAAGCGCTCGATCCGGGGAGACTCTACATCACACACCGCTCGATCTGGTGAGACACTACGTCACACACCGCTCGATCCGGTGAGATTCTACGTTACACACGGCTCGATCCGGTGAGACTCCGTTAATCACACACCGCTCGATCCGGTGAGATTCTACGTCACACACCGCTCGATCCGGTGAGACTCCATACGTGACAGACCGCTCGATCCGGTGAGAATCTACGTCACACACCGCTCGATCCGGTGAGATTCTACGTTACACACGGCTCGATCCGGTGAGACTCCGTTAATCACACACCGCTCGATCCGGTGAGACACTATGTCACACACCGCTCGATCCGGTGAGACTCCATACGTGACAGACCGCTCGATCCGGTGAGAATCTACGTCACACACCACTCGACCCGGTGAGACCTACATCACACACCGCTCGATCCGGTGAGACTCCATACGTCACACACCGCTTGATCCGGTGAACTCTACGTCACACACCGCTCGATCCTGTGAGACTCCGTACATCACACACCGCTAGATCTGGAGAAATTCTACATCACACACCGCTCGATCCAGTAAGACTATACGTCACACACTTCTCGATCCGGTGAGACACCGTACGTCTCATACCGCTCGATCCGGTGAGACTCCGTACATCACACACCGCTCGATCCGGTGGGACTTCGTACGTCACACACCGCTTGATCCGGTGAGAGTCAACGTCACACACCGCTCGATCCGGTGAGACACTAGTTCACACACCGCTCAATCCGGTGAGACTCTATTTCACATACCGCTCAATCCGGTGAGACACTACGTCACACACCGCTCGATCCGGTGAGATTCTACATCACACACCGCCCGATCCAGTGAGTCTGTACGTCACACACCGCTCGATCTGGTGAGACTCCAAGTCACACACTGCTCAATCCGGTGACAGTCCATACGTCACACACCGCTCGATCCGGTGAGACTCTATGTCACACACCGCTCGATCCGGTGAGACACTACATCACGCACCGCTCGATCCGGTGAGACTCTGTACGTCACACATCACTCGATCCGGTGAGACTCTATGTCACACACCGCTCGATCCGGTGAGACTCCATGTCACACACCGCACAATCCGGTGAGACTCCATATGTCACACACCGCTCGATCCGGAGAGACACTACGTCACACACCGCTCGATCCAGTGAGACACTACATCACACACCGCTCGATCCAGTGAGACACTACATCACACACTGCTCGATCCGGTGAGACTCCAAGTCACACACTGCTCAATCCGGTGAGACTCCATACGTGACACACCGCTCGATCCGATGAGACTCTACGTCACACACCGCTCGATCTGGTGAGACACTACATCACACACCACTCGATCCGGTGAGACTCTGTACATCACACACCGCTCGATCCGGTGAGACTCCAAGTACATACCACTCAATCCGGTGAGACTCCATATGTCACACTGCTCGATCCAGTGAGACTCTACGTCACACACCGCTCAATCCGGAGAGACTCCATACATCACACACCGCTCGATCCGGAGAGACTCCATACATCACACACCACTCGATCCGGTGACTCTACGTCACACACCGCTCGATCTGGTTAGACACTACGTCACACACCGCTCGATCCGGTGAGACTCCGTACATCACACACCGCTATATCTGGTGAGATTCTACATCACACACCGCTCGATCCAGTAAGACTCTACGTCACACACCGCTCGATCCGGTGAGACACCGTACATCACAAAATGCTTGATCCGGTGAGACTCTACGTCAGACACCGCTCGATCCAGTGAGAATCTACGTCACACACCGCTCGATCTGGTGAGACACCGTGCGTCACATACCGCACAATCCGGTGAGACTTCTAGTCACACACCCCTCAATCCGGTGAGACCCAGTACGTCACACACCGCTCGATCTGGTGAGACTCTACATCACCCACCACTCGATCTGGTGAGACTCTACACGACATAACGCTCGATCCGGTGAGAATCTACATCACACACCGCTCGATCCGGTGAGACTCTACATCACACACCTTTCGATCCAGTGAGTTTCTACATCACACACTGCTCAATCCGGTGAGATTCAATGGCACACACCACTCGATCCGGTGAGACTCCGTACATCACACACCGCTCGATCCGGTGAGATTCCATACATCACACACCGCTCGATCCGGTGAGACTCCGTACGTCACACACCGCTCGATCCGGTGAGATTCAACATCACACACTGCTCAATCCGGTGAGACACTACGTCACACACCGCTCGATCCGGTGTGACTCTACGTCACACACCGCTCGATCCTGTGATACTCCAAGTCACACACCGCTCAATCCGGTGAGACACTACATCACACACCGCACGATCTGGTGAGACTCCGTACATCACACACCGCTCGATCCGGTGAGATTCTACATCACACACCGCTCGATCCAGTGAGACTGTACGTCACACACCGCTCGATCCGGTGAGACTCTACGTCACACACCGCTCGATCCGGTGAGAAACTACATCACACACCGCTCGATCCAGTGAGACTGTACGTCACACACCGCTCGATCCGGTGAGACTCTACATCACACACCGCTCGATCCGGTGAGAAACTACATCACACACCGCACGATCCGGTAAGACTCTGAACGTCACACACCACTCAATCCGGTGAGACTCTACGTCACACACCGCTCGATCCGGTGAGTAACTACATCACACACCGCTCGATCTGGTGAGACTCCATACGTGACAGACCGCTCGATCCGGTGAGAATCTACGTCACACACCACTCGATCCGGTGAGACCTACATCACACACCACTCGATCCGGTGAGACTCTATGTCACACACCGCTCGATCCGGTGAGACTCCGTACGTCACACACCGCTCGATCCGGTGAACTCTACGTCACACACCGCTCGATCCTGTGAGACTTCGTACATCACACACCGCTAGATCTGGTGAGATTCTACATCACACACCGCTCGATCCAGTAAGACTATACGTCACACACTTCTCGATTCGGTGAGACACCGTACGTCACATACCGCTCGATCCGGTGAGACTCCGTACATCACACACCGCTCGATCCGGTGGGACTTCGTACGTCACACACCGCTCGATCCGGTGAGAGTCAACGTCACACACCGCTCGATCCGGTGAGACACTAGTTCACACACCGCTCGATCCGGTGAGACTCTATTTCACATACCGCTCAATCCGGTGAGACACTACGTCACACACCGCTCGACCCGGTGAGACACTAGTTCACACACCGCTCGATCCGGTGAGACTCTATTTCACACACCGCTCAATCCGGTGAGACACTATGTCACACACCGCTCGATCCGGTGAGATTCTACGACACACACCGCTCGATCCGGTGAGACTCCGTACATCACACACCGCTCGATCCGGTGAGATTCTACATCACACACCGCCCGATCCAGTGAGTCTGTACATCACACACCGCTCGATCTGGTGAGACTCCAAGTCACACACTGCTCAATCCGGTGACAGTCCATACGTCACACACCGCTCGATCCGGTGAGACTCTACGTCACACACCGCTCGATCCGGTGAGACACTACATCACGCACCGCTCGATCCGGTGAGACTCTGTACGTCACACACCACTCGATCCGGTGAGACTCTACGTCACACACCGTTCGATCCGGTGAGACTCCATGTCACACACCGCACAATCCGGTGAGACTCCATATGTCACACACTGCTCGATCCGGTGAGACTCTACGTCACACACCGCTCGATCCGGAGAGACACTACGTCACACACCGCTCGATCCAGTGAGACACTACATCACACACCGCTCGATCCAGTGAGACACTACATCACACACCGCTCAATCCGGTGAGACTCTACGTCACACCCCGCTCGATCCGGTGAGACACTACGTCACAAACCGCTCTATCCGGTGAGACTCCAAGTCACACACTGCTCAATCCGGTGAGACTCCATACGTGACACACCGCTCGATCCGATGAGACTCTACGTCACACACCGCTCGATCTGGTGAGACACTACATCACACACCACTCGATCCGGTGAGACTCCGTACGTCACACACCGCTCGATCCGGTGAGACTCCAAGTACATACCACTCAATCCGGTGAGACTCCATATGTCACACTGCTCGATCCAGTGAGACTCTACGTCACACACCGCTCGATCCGGAGAGACTCCATACATCACACACCGCTCGATCCGGAGAGACTCCATACATCACACACCACTCGATCCGGTGACTCTACGTCACACACCGCTCGATCTGGTTAGACACTACGTCACACACCGCTCGATCCGGTGAGACTCCGTACATCACACACCGCTATATCTGGTGAGATTCTACATCACACACCGCTCGATCCAGTAAGACTCTACGTCACACACCGCTCGATCCGGTGAGACACCGTACGTCACGTACCACTCGATCCGGGGAGACTCCATATGTCACACGCCGCTCGAACCGGTGAGACTATACGTCACACACCGCTCGATCCGGTGAGACACCGTACGTCACAAAATGCTTGATCCGGCGAGACTCTACGTCAGACACCGCTCGATCCAGTGAGACACCGTACGTCACATACCGCACAAACCAGTGAGACTTCTAGTCACACACCGCTCAATCCGGTGAGACCCAGTACGTCACACACCGCTCGATCTGGTGAGACTCTACATCACCCACCACTCGATCTGGTGAGACTCTACACGACATAACGCTCGAGCCGGTGAGAATCTACATCACACACCGCTCGATCCGGTGAGACTCTACATCACACACCTTTCGATCCAGTGAGTTTCTACATCACACACCGCTCAATCCGGTGAGATTCAATGGCACACACCACTCGATCCGGTGAGACTCCGTACATCACACACCGCTCGATCCGGTGAGATTCAACATCACACACTGCTCGATCCGGAGAGACACTACGTCACACACCGCTCGATCCGGTGAGACTCTACGTCACACACCGCTCGATCCTGTGAGACTCCAAGTCACACACCGCTCAATCCGGTGAGACACTACATCACACACCGCTCGATCCAGTGAGACTCCGTACATCACACACCGCTCGATCCGGTGAGATTCTACATCACACACCGCTCGATCCAGTGAGACTGTACGTCACACACCGCTCGATCCGGTGAGACTCTACGTCACACACCGCTCGATCCGGTGAGAAACTACATCACGCACCGCTCGATCCAGTCAGACTGTACGTCACACACCGCTCGATCCGGTGAGGCTCTACATCACACACCGCTCGATCCGGTGAGAAACTACATCACACACCGCACGATCCGGTGAGACTCTGAACGTCACACACCACTCGATCCGGTGAGACTCTACGTCACACACCACTCGATCCGGTGAGTAACTACATCACACACTGCGCGATCCGGTGAGACTCTGAATGTCACACACCACTCGATCCGGTGAGACTCTACGTCACACACCGCTCGATCCTGTGAGACTCCATGTCACACACCGCACAATCCGGTGAGACTCCATATGTCACACACTGCTCGATTCGGTGAGACTCTAAGTCGCACACCGCTCGATCCGGAGAGACTCCATACATCACACACCACTCGATCCGGTGACTCTACGTTAAACACCGCTCGATCCGGTGAGACGCTACATCACACACCGCTCGGTCCAGTGAGGCTCTGTACGTCACACACCACTCGATCCGGTGAGACTCTCCGTCAAACACCGCACAATCCGGTGAGACTCCATATGTCACACACTGCTCAATCCGGAGAGACACTACGTCACACACCGCTCGATCCAGTGAGACACTACATCACACACCGCTCGATCCAGTGAGACTCTGTACATCACACACCACTCGATCCGGTGAGACTCTACGTCACACAGCGCTCAATCCGGTGAGACTCCAAGTCACACACCGCTCAATCCGGTGAGACTCCATATGTCACACACAGCTCGATCCGGTAAGGCTCCGTACATCACACACCGCTAGATCTGGTGAGATTCTACATCACACACCGCTCGATCCAGTAAGACTATACGTCACACACTTCTCGATCCGGTGAGACACCGTACGTCACATACCGCTCGATCCGGTGAGACTCCATATGTCACACGCCGCTCAATCTGGGGAGACTCTACGTCAAACACCGCTCAATCCGGTGAGACTCAGTACATCACACACCGCTCGATCCGGTGACTCTACTTCACACACCGCTCGATCCGGTGAGACTCTATGTCACACCCCGCTCGATCCGGTGAGACTCCGTACATCACACACCGCTCGATCCGGTGAGAGTCAACGTCACACAACGCTCGATCCGGTGAGACACTACTTCACACACCGCTCGATCCGGTGAGACTCTATGTCACATACCGCTCAATCCGGTGAGACACTACGTCACACACCGCTCGATCCGGTGAGATTCTACGACACACACCGCTCGATCCGGTGAGACTCCATACATCACACACCGCTCGATCCGGTGAGATTCTACATCACACACCGCCCGATCCAGTGAGTCTGTACGTCACACACCGCTCAATCTGGTGAGACTCCAAGTCACACACTGCTCAATCCGGTGACAGTCCATACGTCACACACCGCTCGATCCGGTGAGACTCTACGTCACACACCGCTCGATCCGGTGAGACGCTACATCACACACCGCTCGATCCGGTGAGACTCTGTACGTCACACACCACTTGATCCGGTGAGACTCTACGTCACACACCGCTCGATCCGGTGAGACTCCATGTCACACACCGCACAATACGGTGAGACTCCATATGTCACACACTGCTCGATCCGGTGAGACTCTACGTCACACACCGCTCGATCCGGAGAGACTCCATACATCACACACCACTCGATCCGGTGACTCTACGTCACACAACGCTCGATCCGGTGAGACACTACGTCACACACCGCTCGATCCGGTGAGACACTACATCACACACCGCTCGATCCAGTGAGACTCTGTACGTCATACACCGCTCGATCCGGTGAGATTCCAGGTCACACACCGCTCAATCCGGTGAGACTCCATATGTCACACACCGCTGGATCCGGTGAGAATCTACATCACACACCGCTCAATCCAGTAAGACTATACGTCACACACTTCTCGATCCGGTGAGACTCCATATGTCACACACCGCTCGATCCGGTGAGACTCTACGTCACACACCGCTCGATCCGGTGAGACTCAGTACATCACACACCGCTCGATCCGGTGACTTTACTTCACACACCGCTCGATCCGGTGAGACTCTATGTCACACACCGCTCGATCCGGTGAGACTCCGTACGTCACACACCGCTCGATCCGGTGAGACTCTACATCACACACTGCTCGATCTGGTGAGACTCTACATCACACAATGCTCGATCCGGTGAGAATCTACATCACACACTGCTTCATCTGGTGAGACTCTATGTCACACACTGCTCGATCCGGTGAGACTCAACAGCACCCACTGCTCGATCTGGTGAGGCTCTACATCACCCACCACTCGATCTGGTGAGATTCTACATGACATAACGCTCGATCCAGTGAGAATCTACATCACACACCACTCGATCCGGTGAGACTCTACTTCACACACCTTTGGATCCGGTGAGTTTCTACATCACACACCGCTCAATCCAGTGAGATTCAATGGCACACACCACTCGATCCGGTGAGACTCCGTAAATCACACACCGCTCGATCCGGTGAGACTCCGTACATCACACACCGCTCGATCTGGTGAGACTCCATACGTGACAGACCGCTCGATCCGGTGAGAATCTACGTCACACACCGCTCGATCCGGTGAGACTCCGTACGTCACACACCGCTCGATCCGGTGAACTCTACGTCACACACCGCTCGATCCTGTGAGACTCCGTACATCACACACCGCTAGATCTGGTGAGATTCTACATCACACACCGCTCGATCCAGTAAGACTATACGTCACACACTTCTCGATTCGGTGAGACACCGTACGTCACATACCGCTCGATCTGGTGAGACTCCGTACATCACACAGCGCTCGATCCGGTGGGACTTCGTACGTCACACACCGCTCGATCCGGTGAGAGTCAATGTCACACACCGCTCGATCCGGTGAGACACTAGTTCACACACCGCTCGATCCGGTGAGACTCTATTTCACATACCGCTCAATCCGGTGAGACACTACGTCACACACCGCTCGATCCGGTGAGATTCTACGACACACACCGCTCGATCCGGTGAGACTCCGTACATCACACACCGCTCGATCCGGTGAGATTCTACATCACACACCGCCCGATCCAGTGAGTCTGTACGTCACACACCGCTCGATCTGGTGAGACTCCAAGTCACACACTGCTCAATCCGGTGACAGTCCATACGTCACACACCGCTCGATCCGGTGAGACTCTACGTCACACACCGCTCGATCCGATGAGACAGTACATCACGCACCGCTCGATCCGGTGAGACTCTGTACGTCACACACCACTCGATCCGGTGAGACTCTACATAACACACCGCTCGATCCGGTGAGACAATACGTCACACACCGCTCGATCCGGTGAGATTCTACGTCACACACCGCTCGATAGGGTGAGGCTCCGTACATCGCACACCGCTCGATCCGGTAAGATTCTACATCACACACCGCTCGATCCAGTGAGACTGTACGTCACACAATGCTCGATCCGGTGAGACTCTACATCACACACCGCTCGATCCGGTGAGACACTACATCACACACCGCTCGATCCGGGGAGACTCTGTACGTCACACACCGGTCGATCCGGTGAGACTCAAAGTGCACACCGCTCAATCCGGTGAGACTCCATATGTCACACACTGCTCGATCCGGTGAGACACCGTACGTCACATACCGCTCGATCCGGTGAGACTCTACGTCACACACCGCTCGATCCGATGAGACTCATTACATCACACACCGCTCGATCCGGTGAGACTCTGTACGTCACACACCGCTCGATCCGGTGAGACTCAAAGGACACACCGCTCAATCCGGTGAGACTCCATATGTCACACACTGCTCGATCCGGTGAGACTCTACGTCACACACCGCTCGATCCGGTGAGACTCTGTACATCACACACCGCTCGATCCGGTGAGACTCAAAGTACACACCGCTCAATCCAGTGAGACTCCATATGTCACACACTGCTCGATCCGGTGAGACACCGTACGTCAGATACCGCTCGATCCGGTGAGACTCCATATGTCACACACCGCTCGATCCGGTGAGACACTACGTCACACACCGCTCGATCCGGTGAGACACTACATCACACACCGCTCGATCCAGTGAGACTCTGTACGTCATACACCGCTCGATCCGGTGAGACTCAAAGTACACACCGCTCAATCCAGTGAGACTCCATATGTCACACACTGCTCGATCCGGTGAGACACCGTACGTCAGATACCGCTCGATCCGGTGAGACTCCATATGTCACACACCGCTCGATCCGGTGAGACTCTACGTCACACACCGCTCGATCCGGTGAGACTCCGTACGTCACACACCGCTCGATCCGGTGAGAGTCAACGTCACACACAGCTCGATCCGGTGAGGCACTACTTCACACACCGCTCAATCCGGTGAGACACTACGTCACACACCGCTCGATCCGGTGAGATTCTACGACACACACCGCTCGATCCGGTGAGACTCCGTACATCACACACCGCTCGATCCGGTGAGATTCTACATCACACACCGCCCGATCCAGTGAGTCTGTACGTCACACACCGCTCGAACTGGTGAGACTCCAAGTCACACACTGCTCAATCCGGTGACAGTCCATACGTCACACACCGCTCGATCCGGTGAGACACTACGTCACACACCACTCGATCCGGTGAGACTCTGTATGTCACACACCACTCGATCCGGTGAGACTCTACGTCACACACCGCTCGATCCGGTGAGACTCCATGTCACACACCGCACAATCCGGTGAGACTCCATATGTCACACACTGCTCGATCCGGTGAGACGCTACGTCACACACCGCTCGATCCGGAGAGACTCCATACATCACACACCACTCGATCCGGTGACTCTACGTCACACACCGCTCGATCCGGTGAGACACTACGTCACACACCACTCGATCCGGTGAGACTCTGTACGTCACACACCACTCGATCCGGTGAGACTCTGTACGTCACACACCACTCGATCCGGTGAGACTCTACGTCACACACCGCTCGATCCGGTGAGACTCCAAGTCACACACCGCTCAATCCGGTGAGACTCCATATGTCACACACCGCTCGATCCGGTGAGACTCCGTACATCACACACCGCTAGATCTGGGGAGATTCTACATCACACACCGCTCGATCCAGTAAGACTATACGTCACACACATCTCGATCCGGTGAGACACCGTACGTCACATACCGCTCGATCCGGTGAGACTCCATATGTCACACACCGCTCGATCCAGTGAGACTCTACGTCACACACCGCTCGATCCGGTGAGACTCATTACATCACACACCGCTCGATCCGGTGACTCTACTTCACACACCGCTCGATCCAGTGAGACTCTATGTCACACACCGCTCGATCCGGTGAGGCTCTACGTCACACACCGCTCGATCCGGTGAGAGTCAGTACATCACACACCGCTCGATCCGGTGACTCTACGTTACACACCGCTCGATCCGGTGAGACTCTATGTCACACTCCGCTCGATCCGGTGAGACTCCGTACGTCACACACCGCTCGATCCAGTGAGACTGTACGTCACACACTGCTCGATCCGGTGAGAAACTACATCACACACCGCTCGATCCGGTGAGACTCCAAGTCACACACTGCTCAATCCGGTGGGACTCCATACGTGACACACCGCTCGATCCGGTGAGACTCTATGTCACACACCACTTGATCTGGTGAGACTCTACGTCACACACCGCTCGATCCGGTGAGACTCCAAGTACATACCACTCAATCCGGTGAGACTCCATATGTCACACTGCTCGATCCGGTGAGACTCTACGTCACATACCGCTCGATCCGGAGAGACTCCAAACATCACACACCACTCGATCCGGTCACTCTACGTCACACACCGCTCGATCTGGTTAGACACTACGTCACACACCGCTCGATCCGGTGAGACTCCGCACATCACACACCGCTATATCTGGTGAGATTCTACATCACACACTGCTCGATCCAGTAAGACTCTACGTCACACACCACTCGATCCGGTGAGACACCGTACGTCACATACCGCTCGATCCGGGGAGACTCCGTACATCACACACCGCTAGATCTGGTGAGATTCTACATCACACACCGCTCGACCAAGTAAGACTATACGTCACACACTTCTCGATCTGGTGAGACACCGTACGTCACATACCGCTCGATCCGGTGAGACTCCATATGTCACACACCGCTCGATCCGGTGAGACTCTACGTCACACACCGCTCGATCCGGTGACTCTACTTCACACACCGCTCGATCTGGTGAGACTCTATGTCACACACCGCTCGATCCGGTGAGACTCCGTACGACACACACCGCTCGATCCCGTGAGACTCTACATCACACACCGCTCGATGTGGTGAGACTCTACATCACACAATGCTCGATCCGGTGAGAATCTACATCACACACCGCTTCATCTGGTGAGACTCTACGTCACACACTGCTCGATCCGGTGAGACTCAACAGCACACACCTCTCGATCCGGTGAGTCACCGTACATCACACACCGCTCAATCTGGTGTGACTCCGTACGTCACAAAGCGCTCGATCCGGTGGGACTCTACATAACACACTGCTCGATCTGGTGAGACACTACGTCACACACCGCTCGATCCGGTGAGATTCTACGTCACACACGGCTCGATCCGGTGAGACTCCGTACATCACACACCGCTCGATCCGGTGAGATTCTACATCACACACCGCTCGATCCAGTGAGACTGTACGTCAAACACCGCTCGATCCGGTGAGACATTACGTCACACACCGCTCGATCTGGTGAGACTCCATACGTGACAGACCGCTCGATCCGGTGAGATTCTACGTCACACACCACTCGATCCGGTGAGACACTGCATCACGCACCGCTCGATCCGGTGAGATTCTACGTCACACACCACTCGATCCGGTGAGACACTGCATCACACACCGCTCGATCCGGTGAGACTCTACGTCACACACCGCTCGATCCGTTGAGACTCAGTACATCACACACTGCTCGATCCGGTGACTCTACGTTACACACCGCTTGATCCGGTGAGACTCTATGTCACACACCGCTCGATCCAGTGAGACTCCGTACGTCACACACCGATCGATCCGGAGAGACTCCATACATCACACACCACTCGATCCGGTGACTCTACGTCACACACCGCTCGATCTGGTTAACACTACGTCACACACCGCTCGATCCGGTGCGACTCCGTACTTCACACACCGCTATATCTGGTGAGATTCTACATCACACACCGCTCGATCCAGTAAGACTCTACGTCACACACCGCTCGATCCGGTGAGACACCGTACGTCACATACCGCTCGATCCGGGGAGACTCCATATGTCACACACCGCTCGAACCGGTGAGACTCTACGTCACACACCGCTCGATCCGGTGAGACACCGTACGTCACAAGCTGCTTGACCCGGTGAGACTCTACGTCAGACACCGCTCGATCCAGTGAGAATCTACGTCACACAGCGCTCGATCTGGTGAGACACCGTACGTCACATACCGCACAATCCGGTGAGACTTCTAGTCACACACCGCTCAATCCGGTGAGACCCAGTACGTCACACACCGCTTGATCTGGTGAGACTCTACATGACATAACGCTCGATCCGGTGAGAATCTACATCACACACCGCTCGATCCGGTGAGACTCTACATCACACACCTTTCGATCCGGTGAGTTTCTACATCACACACCGCTCAATCCAGTGAGATTCAATGGCACACACCACTCGATCCGGTGAGACTCCGTACATCACACACCACTCGATCCGGTGAGACTCCGTACATCACAAACCGCTCGATCCGGTGAGACTCCATACGTCACACACCGCTCGATCCGGTGAGATTCAACATCACACACCGCTCGATCCGGTGAGACTCTGTACATCACACACCGCTAGATCTGGTGAGAATCTACATTACACACCGCTCGATCCAGTAAGAATTTACGTCACACACCGCTCGATCCGGTGAGACACCTTACGTCACACACCGCTCGATCCGGTGAGACTCCATACATGACAGACCGCTCGATCCGGTGAGACTCTAGGTCACACAACACTCGATCCGGTGAGACACTACATCACACACCGCTCGATCCGGTGAGACTCTACGTCACACACCGCTCGATCCGGTGAGAGTCAGTACATCACACACCGCTCGATCCGGTGACTCTATGTCACACACCGCTCGATCCGGTGAGACTCCGTACGTCACACACCGCTCGATCCGGTGAGACTCCAAGTCACACACTGCTCAATCCGGTGAGACTCCATACGTGACACACCGCTCGATCCGGTGAGACTCTACGTCACACACCGCTCGATCTGGTGAGACACTACATCACACCACTCGATCCGGTGAGACTCTGTACGTCACACACCGCTCGATCCGGTGAGACTCCAAGTACATACCACTCAATCCGGTGAGACTCCATATGTCACACTGCTCGATCTGGTGAGACTCTACGTCACACACCGCTCGATCCGGAGAGACTCCATACATCACACACCACTCGATCCGGTGACTCTACGTCACACACCGCTCGATCTGGTTAAACACTACGTCACACACCGCTCGATCCGGTGAGACTCCGTACATCACACACCGCTATATCTGGTGAGATTCTACATCACACACCGCTCGATCCAGTAAGACTCTACGTCACATACCGCTCGATCCGGGGAGACTCTACATCACACACCGCTCGATCCGGTGAGACACCGTACGTCACAAACTGCTTGATCCGGTGAAACTCTACGTCAGACACTGCTCGATCCAGTGAGAATCTACGTCACACACCGCTCGATCTGGTGAGACACCGTGCGTCACATACCGCACAATCCGGTGAGACTTCTAATCAGACAGCGCTCAATCCGGTGAGACCCAGTACGTCACACACCGCTCGATCTGGTGAGACTCTACATCACCCACCACTCGATCTGGTGAGACTCCACATGACATAACGCTCGATCCGGTGAGAATCTACATCACACACCGCTCGATCCGGTGAGACTCTACATCACACACCGCTCAATCCAGTGAGATTCAATGGCACACACCACTCGATCCGGTGAGACTCCGTACATCACACACCGCACGATCCGGTGAGACTTCGTACATCACACACCGCTCGATCCGGTGAGACTCCGTACGTCACACACCGCTCGATCCAGTAAGACTCTACGTCACACACCGCTCGATCCGGTGAGACACCTTACTTCACATACCGCCCGATCCGGTGAGACTCTACATAACACAACGCTCGATCCGGTGAGACTGTACGTCACACAATGCTCGATCCGGTGAGACTCTACGTCACACACCGCTCGATCCGGTGAGACACTACATCACACACCGCTCGATCCGGTGAGACTCTGTACATCACACACCGCTCGATCCGGTGAGACTCAAAGTACACATCGCTCAATCCGGTGAGACTCCATATGTCACACACTGCTCGATCCGGTGAGACTCTACGTCACACACCGCTTGATCCGGAGAGACTCCATACATCACACACCGCTAGATCTGGTGAGATTCTACATCACACACCGCTCGATCCAGTAAGACTCTACGTCACACACCGCTCGATCCGGTGAGACACCATACGTCACATACCGCTCGATCCGGTGAGACTCCATATGTCACACATTGCTCGATCCGGTGAGACTCTATGTCACACACCGCTCGATCCGGTGAGACACCGTATGTCACACACTGCTTGATCCGGTGACACACTATGTCAGACACCGCTCGATCCAGTGAGAATCTACGTCACACACCGCTCGATCCGGTGCGACTCCGTACATCACACACCGCTCAATCCGGGGAGACTTCTAGGCACACACCGCTCAATCGGTGAGACCCAGTACATCACACACCGCTCGATCTGGTGAGAATCTACATCACACACCGCTCGATCCGGTAAGACTCTACATCACACACCGCTCGATCCGGTGAGTCTCCGTACATCACACACTGCTCGATCCGGTGAGGCTCCGTACATCACAGACAGCTCGATCCGGTGAAAATCAACGTCACACACTGCTCGATCCGGTGAGACACTACTTCACACAATGCTCGATCCGGTGAGATTCTACGACAAACACCGTTCTATCCGGTGAGACTCCGTACATCACACACCGCTCGATCCAATGAGATTCTACATCACACACCGCTCGATCCAGTGAGAATGTACGTCACACACCGCTCGATCCAGTGAGACAGTACGTCACACACCGCTCGATCCGGTGAGACTCCAAGTCACACACTGCTCAATCCGGTGAGACTCCATACGTCACACACCGCTCGATCCGGTGAGAATCTACATCACACACCGCTCGATCCGGTGAGACACTACATCACACACCGCTCGATCTGGTGAGAATCTGTACGTCACACACCGCTCGGTCCGGTGAGAAACTACGTCACACACCACTCGATCCGGTGAGACTCTAAGTCACACACTGCTCAATCCGGTGAGACTCCATACGTCACACACCGCTCGATCCGGTGAGACTCTACATCACACACCGCTCGATCCGGTGAGACACTACTTCACACACCGCGCGATCCGGTGTGACTCTGTACGTCACACACCACTCGATCCGGTTAGACTCTACGTCACACACCGCTCGATCCGGTGAGACTCCAAATCACAGACCGCTCAATCCGGAGAGACTCCATACAACTCACACCGCTCGATCCGGTGAGACACTACGTCACACACCGCTCGATCCGGTGAGACACTACATCACACACCGCTCGATCCGGTGAGACTCCAAGTCACACACCGCTCAATCCGGTGAGACTCCATATGTCACACACTGCTCAATCTGGTGAGACTCTACATCACACACCGCTCGATCCGGTGATTCTACGTTACACACCGCTCGATCCGGTGAGACTCCGTACAGCACACACCGCTCGATCCGGTGACTCTACGTCACACACCGCTCGATCCGGTGAGACACTGTACGTCACACACCGCTCAATCCGGTGAGACTCCAAGTCACACACCGTTCGATCCGGTGAGACTCCGTACGTCACACACCGCTCGATCCGGTGAGACTCTATGTCACACACCGCTCGATCTGGTGAGAAACTACATCACACACCGCTCGATCCGGTGACTCTACGTCACACACCGCTCGATCCGGTGAGACACCGTACGTCACATACCGCTCAATCTGGTGAGACTCCAAGTCACACACTGTTCGATCCGGTGAGACTCCGTACGTCACACACCGCTCGATCCGGTGAGACTCTACGTCACACACCGCTCGATCCGGTGACTCTACGTCACACACCGCTCGATCCGGTGAGACACCGTACGTCACATACCGCTCAATCTGGTGAGACTCCAAGTCACACACCGTTCGATCCGGTGAGACTCCGTACGTCACACACTGCTCGATCCGGTGAGACTCTACATCACACAACGCTCAATCCGGTGAGAATCTACATTACACACCGCTTCATCCGGTGAGACTTTAAGTCACACACTGCTCGATCCGGTGAGATTCAACGGCACACACCGCTCGATCCGGTGAGACTCCGTACATCACACACCGCTCGATCCGGTGAGAATCCGTACGTCACACACGGCTCGATCCGGTGATATTCTACGTCACACACCACTTGATCCGGTGAGACTCTACATAACACACCGCTCGATCCGGTGAGACACTACGTCACACACAGCTTGATCCGGTGAGATTCTACGTCACACACCGCTCGATCCGGTGAGACTGTACATCACACACCGCTCGATCCGGTGAGATTCTATATCACACTCCGCTCGATCCAGTGAGACTGTACATCACACACCGCTCGATCCGGTGAGACACTTCGTCACACACCGCTCGATCCGGTGAGACTCCAAGTCACACACTGCTCAATCCGGTGGGACTACATACGTGACTCACCGCTCGATCCGGTGAGACTCTACGTCACACACCGCTCGATCCGGTGAGACACTACATCACACACCGCTCGATCCGGTGAGACTCTACGTCACACACCGCTTGATCCGGTGAGACTCAATACATCACACACCGCTCAATCCGGTGACTCTACGTCACACACCACTCGATCCGGTGAGACTCTATGTCACACACCGCTCGATCCGGTGAGACACCGTACGTCACATACCGCTCAATCCGGTAAGACTCCAAGTCACACACCGCTCGATCCGGTGAGACTCCGTTCGTAACACACCGCTCGATCCGGTGAGACTCTACGTCACACACCGCTCGATCTGGTGAGACTCTACATCACACAACGCTCGATCCGGTGAGAATCTACATCACACACCGCTTCATCCGGTGAGACCCTATGTCACACACTGCTCGATCCAGTGAGACTGAACGGCACACACCGCTCGATCCGGTGAGACTCCGTACATTACACACCACTCGATCCGGTGAGATTCCATACGTCACATCCCGCTCGATCCGGTGAGACTCTACATAACACACCGCTCGATCCGGTGAGACACTACGTCAAACACCGCTCGATCCGGTGAGATTCTACGTCACACACCGTTCAATCCGGTGAGACTCCGTACATCACACACCGCTCGATCCGGTGGGATTCTACATCACACACCGCTCGATCCAGTAAGACTGTACGTCACACACCGCTCGATCCAGTGAGACACTACATCACACACCGCTCGATCCGGTGAGATTCCAAGTCACACACTGCTCCATCCGGTGAGACTCCATACGTGACACACCGCTCGATCCAGTGAGACTCTACGTCACACACCGCTCGATCCGGTGAGACACTACATCACACACCGCTCGATCTGGTGAGACTCTGTACATCACACACCGCTCGATCCGGTGAGACTCAAAGTACACACCGCTCAATCCGGTGAGACTCCATATGTCACACACTGCCCGATCTGGTGAGACTCTACGTCACACACCGCTTGATCCGGTGAGACTCAGTACATCACACACCGCTCGATCCGGTGACTCTACGTCACACACCGCTCGATCCGGTGAGACTCTATGTCACACACCGCACGATCCGGTGAGACCCCGTACGTCACATACAGATCAATCCGGTAAGACTCCAAGTCACACACCGCTCGATCCAGTGAGACTCCGTACGTCATACACCGCTCGATCCGGTGAGACTCTACATAACACACCGCTCAATCCGGTGAGACACTACGTCACACACCGCTCGATCTGGTGAGACTCTACATCACACACCGCTTGATCTGTTGAGACTCCATACGTCACACACCGCTCGATCTGGTGAGAGTCTGTACGTCACACACCGCTCGATCCGGTGTGACTCTACGTCACACACCGCTCGATCCGGTGAAACTCCATATGTCACACAACGCTCGATCTGGTGAGACTCTGTGTCACACAGCGCTCGATCCGGTGAGACTCCTTGCGTCACACACCGCTCAATCCGGTGAGACTACGTCACACACCGCTCGATCTGGTGAGACTCTACGTCACACACCGCTCGATCCGGTGAGACTCTGTGTCACACAGCGCTCGATCCGGTGAGACTCCTTACATCACACACCGCTCGATCCGGTGAGACTCTACGTCACACACCGCTCGATCTGGTTGAGACTGTACGTCACACACCGCTCGATCCAGTGCTAGGACTCCAGCTATTCACAATATATATTAAGGATCTAGATGAGGGAACTAGATGTAATATCTCCAAGTTTGCAGACGACACAAAGCTGGGTGGGCGTATGTGCTGTGAGGAGGATGCTGAGAAACTCCAGTATGATTTGGACAGGTTGGGTGATTGGGCAGTTGCAGTATAATGTGGCAAAAACAGGAAGGCAGATTATTATCTGAATGGCAATAGATTGGGAGAAGGGGAAGTGCAAGGAGACCTGGGTGTCCTTGTGCACCAGTTGCATGCAGGTGCAGCAGGCGGTTAAGAAGGCAAATGGTATGTTGGCCTTCATAGCGAGAGGATTCGAGTACAGGAGCAAAGATGTCTTGCTGCAGTTGTACAGGGCCTTGGTGAGACCACACCTTGAGTATTGTGTGCAGTTTTGTTCACCTTATCTGAGGAAGGATGTTCTTGCCATGGAGGGAGTGCAGCGAAGATTCACCAGAATGATACCTGGGATGGCAGGAATGACATATGAGGAGAGATTGGGACGATTAGGCTTATATTTGCTGGAGTTTAGAAGAATGAGAGGGGATCTCATTGAAGCTTATAAAATTCTAACAGGACTAGACAGACCAGATGCTGGAAGGATGTTCCCGATGGCGGGGGAGCCCAGAACCAGGGGCCACAGGCTAAAGATAAGGGGTAGGCCATGTAAGTCAGAAATTAGGAGGAATTTCTTCACCCAGAGTGTGGTGAACCTGTGGAATTCTCTACCACAAAAGGCTGTTGAGGCCAGTTCATTAAATATATTCAAGAAGGAGTTAGATATATTTCTTAAGGCTAAAGTGTTCAAGGGATATGGAGAGAAAGCAGGGACCAGGTACTGAATTTGGATGATCATCCATGATCTCATTAAATGGTGGAACAGGCTCGAGGGGCCGAACGGCCTACTCCTGCTTCTATCTTCCATGTTTCTATGTTTCTATCTCCAAACTTCCCTCCCGCTTCACTCAGTGCATTCTGTTCCATAATGGCCTGTGCTGCATTATCCAGTCTCTTTAGTAGCAATGGCAGTGAAGGTGTGAGTGATTGTAAAACTGGTGACTGCAGGAAAACATCTGAGCAGGCTTTGATGTGTTAATGGGTTAATTGGGGTCAGTGATAAATCTGGATATGACGTTAAGTGTGTCGGTATGCTGCTTCACCCAGTCAATAGGCAGATTGTGTTGTGTAAATCGGTTCCACCCGGGACACAGACCATGTCCAATCTCTCTGACCAGTAAATCAAGGAAGATCAATGTGTCTGGAAACAAACCTGATATTGTGAAGGGCTGAATCCGAAATGGTTTGTAAGTAGAGGAAGAGAAAAGACTATGCCTGGTGAAAATGGGCAATAAAAAAGAGTGGCCGAGAAACCTGATTACACAACGCCTGTTATTTGATCATAAAATGTGCTCTGCAGGGCCCAATATGGTGTGCGTCGCACGTGTGTGTTCGGTTTGCACGGAAGTCCGTTAGGGTGCCCAGTAGTCACCCTGAAACAGACACTAGGCCCATTGTCTGTCCCAATCGGGGGCTTGACACCCATTTCAGGCCCCTTGGTGAAATTGGTTCCCAGCTGTGTGTAGGGTGTGTCGTGCATTCTACGGTCCGTAATCTCAGGCACACAGCAGCGGTTCTTAAAGGGACCGCGAGTGACTGTCACCTCGAAGCTAAGTTTAACATTTTTTTTTACTTACCTGAATGTAGAGCCAAGAGGACCAGGAGTGACTCTTCCCAGCTCCACATTAAAACCACAGGCCGCTGCTGGCACTGTAGGATTTAAGGAGTGTCTTTGTTGTGTATGTACCTTTAAGGGAATAACTGGTCTTAGACTGCAGTACCGGCAGTGACCACCCCTGTATAAAAGGCCCTAGCAGGCTTCTGTCGTTTCAGTTTCAAGCTGCCTCTTGTTCAGTAAAGTACCTGTTAAACTGTTCTCCCGAAGTCCATGTATTATTGAGGCGCGGACTTTACAGTCTTAAAGGAGAGAGAGAGGTAGAGAGGCAGAGAGGTTTAGGGTGGGAATTCCAGAGCTTAGGACCTAGACAGTTGAAGACACTGCCGCCAATGGTGGAGCAATTAAAATCGGGGATGCTCAAGATGCCAGAATTGGAGGAGCGCAGAAATCTCGGAAGGTTGCAGGGCTGGAGGAGGTTGCAGAGATCTCGGTGGGTTGTAGGGCTGGAGGAGGTTACAGAGACCTTGGAGGGTTGTAGGGCTGAAGGGGATTACAGAGATCTCAGAGAGTTGTAGCGCTGGAGGAGGGACAGAGATAGGGAGGCTTGTAGGGCTGAAGTGGATTACAGAGATCTCGGAGGCTTGTAGGGCTGAGGAGGTACAGAGATCTCGGAGGTCTGTAGGGCTGGAAGAGGTTACAGAGATCTCGGAGGTCTGTAGGGCTGGAGGAGCTTACAGAGATCTCGGAGGGCTGTAGGGCTGGTGGAGGTTACAGAGATCTCAGAGGGTTGTAGGGCTGGAAGAGGTTACAGAGATCTCAGAGGTCTGTTGGGCTGGAGGAGGTTACAGAGATCTCGGAGGGCTGTAGGGCTGGAGGAGGTTACAGAGATTTTGGATGGTTGTAGGGCTGGAGGAGGCTACAGAGATCTTGGAGGGTTGTAGGGCTGGTAGATGTTACAGAGATCTTGGAGGGTTGTAGGACTGGAGGAGGTTACAGAGATAGGGAGGGGTTTAGGTCTGGAGGAGGTTACAGAGAAAGAATGGGTTGTAGGGCTGGAGGAGGTTACAGAGCTAGGGAGGGATGTAGGGCTGGAGGACATTACAGAGATAGGGAGAGTATCATTCCCAATGTGCAAAATCTGTGTTCTTCTCAGGTTCTATCCAAGCCAGGTCCTCACCATAACACACCGCCCTGAATCTTGCTTCTAATTCAGGGTACGGTAGTGTAGTGGTTCTGTTATTGGACTAGTAATTCAGAGAATGTCAGTCAAATCCCACCATGGCAGTTTGAGAATTTGAATCCAGTTTAAAATAAACTGTTGGACTTTTGTAAAAACCCATCTGGTTCACTAATGTCCTTTAGGGAAGGAAACCTGCCGTCCTTACCTGGTCTGGCCTATATGTGACTCCAGCCCCACACTGATGCAGCTGACTCTTAATTGCCCTCTGAAAGGGCCTAGCAAGACACTCAGTTGTATCAAACCCGCTAACAGTGGTTCAAGAAGAAGGCCCATCAACAGCTCTCAGGGCAACCAGGGATGAGCAATAAATGCCAGCCTTGCCAGCGACACGCACATCCCGAGAATGAATTTAAAATGTACTCACCTCATTCTGTTGGTCTAAATAGTTTAATCCAGAATGGTTTGTTATGTAACTTATGTTTAATGCATATTAAATTCTTTATTACACATTCAGGCCAAGAATCTTGTCCCTTCTCATATATTATAATTCATGTGCCCAGCCTCCTACCATATCTCCCAATCCCTCTCCACAAAACATTAATTGAATAGTTAACCCATGTAGATGGCCTACTTCAATCACTCTCCCTGTAAATGTATTCCGCAAGTCAATTATCCATTTGGTCAAAAAGACATTCCCTGACCTCTCCTTCCTCCTAAACTCCTAATTTTCACATTTGTATCCCCTGGTACTTAACCCTTCCCCACAGCGAGTGATTGGTCTGTCTGAACTTTGTCAGATCTCTTGTAACCTTCAAAACTTCAATTCAGTCACTGCATCAAATAAATAATAATTTGCGTCCCAGGATTTGACTGAACAAAGGTTGTGAGCTGAACCTGGGTTAGGAACATGACCCTAAGAGTCCGATAATGCTTTCGCCGGTAGCAACAGACAGCATTCAGTGACCCCTGGCTCAATAATACATTACCACAGCTCCTAACTACAATCGATTAGTATGATCCATTTCTTTTGTCTGACTAAAAGCATGAATCATTCATTGTTGGTTTAACCTTTTCATTTTTTTTGCTGTTTAATTTATATCTAAAACTGTTTAATGTATGGCTGATTGCTTTCAATTCGCTTCCACATGTTGGTTAATAAATGCCGCCTTAATCCCTATTTGTTTTGCAGGCTGGGTATTTCTGAGATTCCTTCAACCGGGCCTCAGCAAACTGCCTGGCTGAGGCCTAGGGCTGCCTTGCCAACACTCCAGGCTTATCCTGGAGTCTCCAGGAATTGAAGATCAGTCTCCCGGACACTGGAACCCGGGGAACAATCTTAGGGGTATTTAAAAAAATTGAGTGTTTTTCACTTTCTTTCAACACTTTTTTTTATTAGTTATAAAAATATAGAGTTTTGGGGGGAAAACGGCGAGTTTGACTGTCAAAAATCATCTAATTGAGTCATGAAGAATCTGTTCCAATTGCCGTGGAAAGACAGCAGCCGTGAGGGCAGACGTGTTGGCTGACCAATGGGGGAAGGGTGGAGGCGGGGCAATGGAAGGTGGTAGGTCATGTGCTGTAATGACACCGCCAGGAATACATCCAACCATTGTTGGCATCTTTACCAAAGTCTGTCAATGGCTGTTGAGGCATAAATCCAATGGAGAATTCAGGAGAAATTTCTTTATCCAGAGAGTGGTTAGAATGTGGAACTCGCTACCACAGGGAGTAATTGAGACGTTTCTATGTATTGATGCATTTAAGGGGAAGCTAGATAAGTACGTGAGGGAGAATGGAGTAGAAGGTTATGCTGATGGGGTGAGATGAAGAGGGGTGGGAGGTGTTAGATCCGTGGTTCAGTGGATAAATAATTACACGGATGCTGTACATAAACAAATAACAGGTCTTTACTGGAGGAGGGTCATCTCTAGACTGGGGTACAGAGGCATGCGCACAGCTTATATACCGGTGTGGTCACTGCCGGTACTACAGTATACAGGAGCTGTAAAAAGTAGTTCTGACTTAAAGCACATACACTACAATTCCTCCCTTTTTAGATTAATAATACCCCCCTAATATTCAAATAACAATTACATTTTTACATGTACATTCAATAACAAAAGTCCATTTATAGATTCAGTCTTTGGGGCGGCTTCCTGACCCTTTCGGGATAGCGCCTTTCCGGAGGTTCTTGTTCTTGGTGCAGAGGCGATTCTGACCCCTTTTCATTGGATAGTTCATCGGGTTCCACTGCTACTGGGTCTGAAGTAGATGCTACCAGTATGTCGGGTTCATCCCCAGGTACTCGAGACATGGGGTTGACGCCTTCCTGTGACGCTAAGATCTGATCGACGTGGCGTCTCACAATGTTCTCCCCGACATCCACTGTGTACATTAATGGCCCCTGCCTTGTACATATCGTTCCGGGTTGCCACTTCTCTGTTCGATAGTCACGGGCCAAGACTGGTTGCCCTACATTGAAGCTCCTTGTCGGCTTCTCGTTGATGTGCTGGAATTGTTTGTCCTCAACATTTCTTCGCACATTTGGTCTGAGCAAGTCCAGACGAGATCTCAACCTTCGGCTAAAGAACATCATGGCCGGGGTCTGGTTCGTAACTGCATGTGTCGCGTTTCGGTAGGCTAATAAGAAATTGTCCATCTTATGCTGCAGTGGAATTTCCTCGTCGCACATGGCCTTTATCGCCTTCTTAAAGGTTTGTACGAACCTCTCAGCCAATCCATTGGTGGCTGGATGATACGGGGCGGATGTGTAATGCCTTACCCCATTCCTTTTCATGAATTTTTGGAACTCGTCGGACACAAACTGTGGTCCATTATCAGAGCAGATCTGCTCTGGCAAACCGTTTCTGGCAAATATGGTCCGTAGGACTGCAATCGTTTTCTCTGTAGTGGTTGAAGACATCTTTATCACCTCAGGCCACTTTGAATGAGCATCCACTGCTATTAAGAACATTGAGTCCATGAATAGACCAGCGAAATCAATGTGCACCCGTTGCCATGGAGAGGAGGACCACTCCCATGGGTGTAGAGGGGCATGTGGTGGTGCATTTTGGACCTTCTGGCATCCTAAGCAGCTCTTAGTTAGGTCTTCAATTTGTTGATCGATTCCCGGCCACCACACCTAAGCCCTAGCAAGGCTTTTCATTTTCACTCCCCCCAGATGACCTTCATGTAGCTCCTTTAGCACTCTCTCCCTTAACTTGGGTGGAATCACCACTCTGGATCCACACATCACTGTCCCCTGGCATACTGACAGCTGTTCTCTTCTGGATGAGAATGCTGGCAACAGTGAGTTGCCATATGTTGGCCATCCCCTCACCGTCAATTCATATGCCCGTGACAGCGTCGGATTATTGCGGGTCTCCTTCTCTATATCTGCATTTGTTACTGGCAATCATTCAATTATCGACGAATAAAATATCTCGATAGGGTCCACTGCTGGTGCTTCCTCCACCGTAGGCAGTGGCAGGCGAGATAGCCCATCAGCATTCCCATGCTGTTTCGTGCCTTTATATTCTATTTCATATTGATTCGCCCCGAGAAACAGGGACCATCTTTGTAACTGCTGAGCAGTCATTACTGGCACGCCCTTCTTAGGATTAAAGATGGAGGCAAGTGGTTGGTGGTCAGTCAGCAAGGTGAACTTCTGCCCGTGCAGATAATGGTTGAATTTTTTTACTCCCCACACAAAGCTGAGGGCCTCCCTGTCAATCTGGGCGTAGTTGCGCTCGGCTGAGGTTAGTGACCGAGACGCAAAGGCGACTGGCCTCTCCAACCCGTCTGGGAATTTGTGCGACAGCACTGCTTCAATGCCGTAGGGTGATGCATCACATGCCAAACGAATTGGTAGTGCTGGGTTGAAATGGACCAACACCTCTTTTGATGTGATCAATTCTTTACACTTCTGGAAAGCTCATCTACGTTCGTCATCCCACTTCCATGGTACCCCTGTTTGCAGTAGGGTGTTCAGCGGGTGTAATACCGTAGACAAATTTGGTAAGAACTTGTGGTAATAGTTTACCAGCCCGAGGAACAACCTCAGTTGTGACACATTTTCCGGTGCTGGAGCCTTCACTACTGCCTCAATCTTGTCAGGGGACTCATGTAACCCCTCTTCATCGATGACATGGCCGCAATACGAGATCTGTTTCTGGAAAAACTCGCACTTGTGGCGATTAGCTCGTAGCCCATATTCCTTTAATCTGGCGAGCACCTTCTTTGGTTCCCCAGGTGTATTACTCAATGACCTCTTCATTACAGGAATGATGGGTGTAGCCCACTCGCTCCAGTCCACTTTGGACAGCACTCCTGAACGTTCCAACCCTTCCAGCTCTGCTTCAACCGCTGGTCTGATCGCATAAGGCACTGGTCTGGCCTTCAGAAACTTTGGGCTTGCATTATCCTCAATTTAAATTGTTGTTGTTATTCCTTTTAGTGTTCTTAGTCCCTCCTGGAACACTTCTTTTGTGTCAGTTAGCATTTTTGACAGTAGTCCAGGTGTGACGTCGTCATCCTTTTTGGCCTCCGCCTTCAGTGCCTGTATGGAATGCCAATCTAAATGTATCTTCCGGATCCATTCACGTCCTAACAGTGGTGGTCCTCCATTTGGCAATACATATATATCCATTTTAGGTATTTCCTGACCTTTATATGTCACTTTCACCCTTATTTTTCCTTTGGGGTAGACTTTTTGCCCCGTATACGTCTTCAAGACAATCTCTGTAGCTTTCAAGGGTATGTGTGAAAATAGCCGCTTGTAGTCTCTTTGATTTATGACTGTTAGAGCTGACCCTGTGTCCAATTCCATTTCCACTTGGACTCTGTCTATCTTGAGTGTAACCCAGATAGTCTGGTGATCCTCCATTTCGGTTACATTATTTAGTTTCAGACAACCCAGCTCCTTGCTTCCGGAGTCTGTGTCACTTTTCTGTTTGTCTGAACCACTGTCCATCACCTGGTGTACCTTTTTGTACTTCTCCTGTGGAGATTTCTTACTGTTGGTTTTCTTCCCAGACCTGCAGACTCTTGCTATGTGTCCTGCTTTCCCACACTGTCTGCACACTTGGTCCTTGAACCAACAATCTTTCTGGTCATGTGTTGTTCTGCCGCAGCGATAGCACTTCCCTGTTCCATAGGTCATTTCGTTGGTGCCATATTCTTGCGGTCTCCGTTGTATCTCTGCAGCGCCCCTTGCGGCTGCTTCGTGTGATACTGCCATATTGAAAGCTTTGTCCAGCGTAAGGTCCTTTTCTGATAGAAGCCGTTTCTGGGTTCCTTTACTTTGTAGCCCACACACAAACTTGTCCCTTAACGTGTCTGCTAGTCCCGCTCCAAACTGGCAGTATTTCGATAGCTTGCGCAGTCCTGTTAGGTTCTCAGCATTGCTTTCGTCTTTGTGTTGGTTCCTTTTATGGAACTTAAATCGTTCTGCTATCAGCAGCGGTGTGGGGTTTAAGTGGTCCTGTAGGATTTCTACTATGCTTTCAAAATTCTTGTTTACCGGCTTCTCTGGGGTTATTAGATTTTGCAGTAACCCATAAGTTTTTGCACCCATGGAATTTAACAGAACCAGTGCTTTATTAGCATCTGGCACTTCATTCGCCCTGCAGTACACCTCCATACATTCCACATATGTCGCCCAATCTTCGACTTCATTGTCGAATGTAGAGATACTGCCACTCTTCGGCATCCTTGGTTGTGCGTTACCTATACCCAATGGCGCCTCCCGCGCTTCCCCTTCTTCTCCGTTGGCACAAAATGGCGTCTCCCGCGCTTTCCTTCCTTCCCGCACTCGCCCGTCTTCTCCGCTGCGGCTTCGCAAAATGGCGTCTCCTGTGCTCTTCCTTCTTCTCCGCGGCTCAATGGCGCCTCCCGCGCTCTCCCTGCTTCTCCGCGGCTCAATGGCGTCTCCCCTTGCTTCGCCCCGTGGACCCTGATCAGCCCGTGATCCCTGGCTGTGCTCTGCACGTTCTTTTCTTGATACTTGTCGATGCCGCTCAGTCTAGAACCCGGCTGTTTCTTACCCTCTCTCTCTCCGGTTTGCAGTATTTTTCCTCGACCCCGCTCGGTGATTAACCCCCGGCTGCGCCCTGCTCTCTTCACCCTCTTTCTTACCCCGTCGATGCTGCCCGGCTCTCTCTCTGCCGTCGGTCAGCTCCAGCCGCCGCTGCTCGGGAAGGGTCTGCTCTGGACCTGTCGTCGGTCTCTTACTGCTCGTTGTGGCTGGGGAACCAAGCCCGGCTCTCCACAGCCTCCCCAGCGAAGTTGGATCTCTGCCTGACTGCTGGGCAGTTGCTCGCGGTCAACGCCCGTGTTCCTGGACTCGACTATTTTTTTTTTTTATGTTGCAGGTAGATTCGCATCAACACTCATCGCCACTGTTAGATCAGTGGTTCAGTGGATAAATAATTACATGGATGCTGTACATAAACAAATAACAGGTCTTTACTGGAGGAGGGTCATCTCTAGACTGGGGTACAGAGGCATGCACACAGCTTATATACCGGTGTGGTCACTGCCGGTACTACAGTATACAGGAGCTGTAAAAAGTAGTTCTGACTTAAAGCACATACACTACAGGAGGAGGCTCATGTGGAACAGAAACATCGTTGGGCCGAATGGCCTGTAAATTCTGTGTAAATGTGTGGTGCGCAGGAACAGTCTAATGGTGACATGTGAGCTTGCTGCCTGGATATCCTTTGTGAAGTATAACTGAGCGCGGGTCGAAGCAGCTAGATTGTGTTAGTTGATGTGTTCGGTTCCTAGGCTGGGGAGTTACACCTCAGCACCTGTGAAACCAGTCAGCACCACACTTCCACGTCTCAGAGACTGCCTGCCACTGGGCTCTTTCAGAAAACAATCACTCAACAAGCACTTCCTCAGTCATTTTTCAAATTCTGACAGCAGCTCCCTAGAGTTTAGATGGGAGTTTTTTTTTTCCTTCCACTTATTTGTTTAGTTTGAGGTACAATCTGCCAGGGAGGTCAGCTATGAAGAGCGCAACCTTTGAACAGTGTTCAAAATCAGGAATGTGGCGACTGCCAATCCGTTGCCGCACATAAATATTTAAAATACCAACACTCTGAAAAAACCGGGCCCCTTTTCTGCTTTACCCACTTCATCCTCGTCCAAGCTAAACGCACAGCTCCTTGGGCTCTCATTTGCGCTCGCTCCTGTTCCAGTAACACTCCATTTTATTATGGAAATAAAATATCTTTGCTAATTAGCGACTGTATTTTAAATATGAGCTGTGAGGAGTGAGACCCTTTACCTGCTCGGTTATCGAACATGCTCAGGCCCAGTATAGCGTGGCACGTACCCAGTAAAGCTCACACAGCTCGAAAAGTCCCTCACCTCCAATGTGCCTTAGCCCCAAACCCAGTTGGGAGCCCTCTTCTGTCTCAGTCTGACCATTTCCTTTCTCACGACAGCTATTCTTAGGACCTCTCTGCTGAGATGGTCATCAGTGCTAAACCAAAGAAGCATTCCCTACATTACAAGAGTGACTATGGATCAAAAGTACTTCATTGGCCGCAAAGCACTTTGGGATGTCCTAAAGTCATGGAAGGCACTGTATAAATGGAAATTCTTTCTTTACTTTACATAACCCCAGTGCATCCTCTTCACTATCCAGCAGGTAAGTTGAAAGAAATGAAACAAAGAACTTACATTTCTAAAGCGTCTTTCACATCCACACGACGTTCCAAAGCGCTTTACAGTGAATGAAGTATTTTTGAAGTGTAGTCACTGTTGTAATGTGGGAAACACAGCAGCCAATTTGTGCACTGCAAGCTCCCACAAACAGTAAAGCAATAAATGACCAGATAATCTGTTGTAGTCATGTTGGTTGAGGGATAAATATTGACCAGGACACCAGGGAGAACTCGCCTGTTCTTCTTCGAATAGTGACATGGGATCTTTGTTGACCATTTAATCAAGAAGACCTTGATTTAAAATCTCATCTGAAAGACGATACCTCTGACAGTGCAGCACTCCCTCAGTATTGCACTGAAGTCCAGGGCTCAAAACACTGATCTAATTACCAAAGGGCCACGCTATGTCCACAACCCCAATTTTTGACCCTTGGACTAAAGTTTCCTTCCTGTGCCAGCTTGGCTCAGAGGCACCACTCTTTCCGTTAAGTTGGGTCATGCGTTCAAGCCCCAGTCTAGGACATGAGCACAAAATCTAGGCTGATGCTTCGGGAAGGAGCGGGATTTTATCACACAAAAACGGCTGGGTATGGTTCGGGTCAGAATTTAAAATATTGAAAATCTGAACCCTGACACCAACCCGCCTACTTCCGGGTTTAACGGAGACGGAACAAGGAGCGGGCAGCCAACCCGCTCCCAGGAGGTGGGTTGGCAATTTAAATATTTTAATGAGGCTGGCAGCCTCTGATTTGACCTACTTTCCCAAGCCTTGGGAAAAGCGGCAGCTGAAGGGAGACGAGGACAGCTTCGGGGAGAAGATTAAATGCCTTCACAACACTGCCTGTGGGCCAGGAGGAGCAGGAGTGCTTCCCCACCAGCCCACCAGCTCCCCCCCGTCAGACTCCCCATACAAAGGCCCCTGGGGTCAGGTTTCTGACCCCCCTGCGATTGGACACGGCCCCCGGGGTCGGGGATCGACCCCCACCTGGTTAAAACTCCACAGACAGATTTTCCGTCTGAATCTCCACCCCCACGGCCTACGTAACCTGCCCCTGTTAATATTCAGACCATCAGTGCAGTACTGAGGGAATGCTGCACTGTCAGAGTATCTTTTGGATGACACCCTGAATCTATATGCCCCATTTGCTGGCATTCCGACACCACGGGATCCAAGGCACACCCTGACGATCAAAGCTCAGCAATTTACTCTCCCCTTCCTCCCAATCAGCATGATCATTGGGATGGGGGTTTTCTGGCTGTTGCTCTCCAGAGGGCTCAATGCTTGTGACCAGGAGTACAGCCGCACACTCATAGGCCTCTTAGGTCTTGTTTCCAGTCTCTCTGATCGCAGTGCAATGCCCTGCCAGGGGGCTGAGCTTGCACCAGGGGGCTGCCCAGGCCTTTCAAATAAACCTGGCCAGGAAATTTGGGAGCACGGCAAATTTCTAGTGTACTTGGTGGGGTGGGGCGGGGGGCTGAGAGGAATATCTCTGAATGTCTGCAAACACATGATTAATTACTGATGACTAAGATGTGGACTTCATAACAATGGAAATGACTCCTTAAATAAGATATTATCAATAGAAAACCTGACTCCACCTGAGCAAGAATGAATGCTTGTGGGTCGGACCTCCTCACACAGACACATACCCTCGAAGCTTCTCCCACTCTCACTTCAGCTGCACTGTGACGGGAACATGAGCAAACAGGGTATCAGCCGAAGTTACGAGCGGGAGAAGGTCTCACCATGGAAGCCTGTAACGGGGAGCTAAGTTTTCCGCCTGTCTAACCTCTGCTAATTATCCAGTGGGCTGACCTTCCCTGACCTTGCAGCTCTGTCTCACTGACTATAGAATACCCACAATCCATCAAGGCACACAGTCAAAGCACACAGAACCTTTGGAATTCTCTACCCCAGAGGGCTGTAGAGGCTCAGTCATTGAATATATTCAAGACAGAGATCGATAGATTTTTGGATACTAAAGGAATCCAGGGATATGGAGATCGGGCAGGAAAGTGGAGATGAGGCAGAAGCTCAGCCATGATCTGATTGAATGGCGGAGCAGGCTCGAGGGGCCGAAGGGCTGACTCCTGCTCTTAATGCTTATGATCAAGCTGCAAGTTACCATGGAAAGCTGTAGAACACTGACATCTTCAAATACCGAATGTGTAAAGGACTTTTTTTTTGAGAAAAGCCACTGAAACAATATTCATTCTTTACACAGAGAGTGGTGAGGATGTGGACCTTGCTCTCACATGGAGAGGGTGAAGCAGAGAGCACCAACACATTTAAGGGGCGGCTAGGTATGTTCATGAGGGAGAAAGGAATAGAGGGACACGGTGGTAGGGTGGGACGAGGCTCATGTGGAATATAAAAAGCGGCAAAGACCAGTTGGGCCGAATGGCCTGTTACTGCACTGTAGATTTGATGCAATTCTGTGCCTCTATCCTTTTAATTGCTCCTTTATTACGCATGGAGCCTCTCTTACAGCCAAAGGAGATTGGCAGGCTGAGAACACAGAGCCAGTACCGTTATAGGAACAACTGTAGACCATTCAGCTCCTCAAGCCTGCTCAGCCATTCAGGGCTGATCTGTACCTCAACTCCATTTACTCACCTTTGCTCCATATCTCTAGATACCCTTACCCAACAAAAATCTATCAATCTCTGTCTTGAAAGCACCAATTGCCCCCGAGCACCCACAGGGGATTATATTTGGTGGGTAAATCACACATGCTCTGATTTGCCATCATTTAGAATTAGTTTAAATATTGGACTGAAGTTTTGGAACATTCGAGGAATGAGCAGCAAATGGTACACGGCAGTTTTCCCAATGGGACGACACGGGACTTAACACAGCCCTGGTTTCCATCGTTCATTCCATTGAGAGCGCAAAGCAGGTGCACAGAATTGAGACAATTGAAAGCAAAAACTCCTGGAAGAAAACGACAGCACCTAAGACTCTGACTTACAAGATCGTACCAAACCAACGCTTGCAGATGGAGGCGATCGGATTGTCCCAGACTGAACCTCAGGAACTGCAGTGGGCATTCGGTTAGGCTGTAGAAAGGGTGCCCGGGTATTCAAAACCAGCCATGGAAATGATAAAGGGGCAATAAAATTCTACACTTACCAGCAGGTAGAAGCAGCAAAGCTCTGAGCGCTGGGTTAAATGGACATCACTGAAATTCCAATAAGCACCGACACACAAAGCAAAATGTTCGAAATGAGTCCATTAACGAGTGGTGCAATGTGACACCAGAGGTACTTCATTTCATTGTCCGACTACACCTCTCTTTTCAACCGCAAGCAAGATCAGCGGGTCAATCGCTTGTACTGCTTGCAAGGAATCACATCTTCTTTGTACAGTCAATTAAAACAGTTAATAAGGAGTCTGATCACCAAGGCCTGCCGGCCACAAGCACAGGCTTTATGTATCTTGCATGATAAATACCTACTTCCCCCTTTTGTACAAGTGCAGCTGGCTAGAGATTTGCCAGCGTTCAGAGTCATTGCTATCAAAACACAGACATAGTTGCAGAAAATGCAAGCAAAGAATGATTACTTCTCATCATCTTCAATATGAAGATATAAAGGATTTGGAATCCATCTTAGGGAATGGGCAGTCTCTTGGCACCGATGTCTGAACAACATCACTCATGAAAAAAAGAAATGCATCCAACAAACATCAAAGAATATCACAGCATGTTCTTTGGGAAAATGGGATGTTCATTTGATTCCAGTTTCACAGGCCCTGACTTCATGAAGGGACAGAGTTTTTTTTCTCTAAAAAAAAAGATTATCCAGTTAGATCTTGAATCTGTATTGTTTTTAGGACAGGAATGCATGGTTTCTGAATAGGCCGAGGATCAGTCTGGTAGACAGCAACAATGTGTTTCCTTCATAAGAATGGTCCGAGCCCATGAGAAATAGTCTGCATCTTTGTTTTGCTTTCCTCCAGTGCTGTTTAGACATGTCCCATGATCCCTTGCTGTCATGCCATCGCCGAAGCGGATTGGCTGATCTGTCCTCTCATTGACTGGATGCTGTTCAGAATTTTCTTCTGGTGGCCAGCCAAAGTGACCCCTATCCTCAGCAGATCCCTGCAACAAACATAAACAATCATTTAATTAAAAAAACACAGACAAAACGTGGCCAGACAATTCTTTCTTTCCCCGGCTAGGTTTTGTGTGCGTGTGTGTGTGGTGTGTGTGTGTGTGTGGTTTTATTTGCATGTGCTTCTTCCAGCAAAAGGAATTATTTTCATGAGATTTCTCAGCCCCGTTTTCTCCCCCGCGCCCCCCCCCACCCAATCTCTCTCCCTGAACGCTTGGCTTCCACTCCGAGAAAGCTACCCTTCGACTGAGCTCATCCAACTGGATCGTTCCCGTGTGTAGTCTCAGCTGTAAGTTATTAGATTGCCATGGAGGGAGGGAGGGAGGGTGGGGGTGGGGAGGGGGGAGGCAGTGGGGAGGGAGGGAGGGTGGGGTGGGGAGGGGGGAGGGAGGCAGGGTGGGGGTGGGGAGGGGGTGGGGGAGGGGTGGAGGGGAGGCGGCGGGGAGGGAGGGAGGGTAGGGGTGAGGAGGGAGGGAGGGGGTGAGGAGGGGAGAGGGAGTGGGGAGGGAGGGAAGATGGGGTGGGAGTGGGGAGGGGGAGGGGTGGAGGGGGTGGGGGATGGGAAGGAGGGGGAGGGGGAATCCTAGCCGAGCCCGGGCCTGTCCTCACCCAATGTCCAACAGTCCGCAGGCCTGGGCCTGGTTGGATGGGAATTCAGGACACTGAGGTGAAGGAAGAGTGCGCTGATCACAGCAGCCCCAGATCCCCTGAAACAGAATGCTTGGTATTTGATTTACTTCATAAAATATCTAGCACAGATGAAACTGAAGAATGGCATTCAAACGGAAAGTCTGAACAAAAAGAACAAGAAGATATTGAATCAGCCGTTATACATCGCTACTGATTTCAATTTCCATTACTGCACTTTGATATCTCACCCAACGTCTAGTCAGTGAGTGTCAGCAGGCTGTGCGGCTGTGGGAAGCATCACAGCTGAGCACAATCCTGCGATCAGGAGAATGAACCCTCGCTGATTTTTCTGCTTCCTGGCCCAAGGGTGCTGCTACCACTAACTTGCTAACTCAGCACCGACCAGGGTTGGAACCCGTCTCCTGGATCATTACATTTTAATGTAATCCAACTCTCCTAAAACTGACTGCACAGGCCTTTGTGTCACAGAGCCAACCTTTTGTAACCTTACATTAATGCCATATTCGGCTAGTTCTCCTCAACTGCAAGTAAGGTGTCCTCACCTTTCACCCTACCAGCCTCCGGCATTTCCACTACCTCCAAAGTGAACCCACCACCAAACGTATCTTCCCCTCCCCTCCCCTTTCAGCATTCCGCAGGGACCGCTCCCTCCGAGACACCCTAGTCCACTCCTCTATCACCCCAAACAGCCCTTCCCCTTCGCCTGGCACCTTCCCGTGCAAGCGGAGGAGATGTAACACCTGCCCCTATACCTCCCCCCTTCCCACTGTCCAGGGCCCCAAACACCCCTTCCAGGTGAAACAGCGATTTACTTGTACTTCTCACAATCTAGTATACTGTATTCGCTGCTCACGATGCGGTCTCCTCTACATTGGGGAGACCAAACGCAGATTGGGTGACCGCTTTGCGGAACACCTCCGTTCAGTCCGTAAGGGTGACCCGAGCTTCCGGTCGCCTGTCATTTTAATTCAACGCTCCATTCCCACTCGGACGTCACCGTCCTTGGCCTCTTGTATTGTTCCACGGAAGTTCAACGTAAACTTGAGGAACAGCACCTCATCTTCCGATTAGGCACTCTGCAGCCTTCCGGACTCAATATCGAGTTCAACAATTTCAGATCATAACCTCGGCCCCTATTTCATTTTTTCTTGCAATTTTTCCACTCCTTTCCCCCCCTCTGTTGTGTATGTAATATGTGTGCTACTTTGAACCTATGGACAGGACTGCACTACTTGTAGGGCGTAGTGATACGCAGTACCACTCCTGGCCATGGGGTATAAATAGTACTGTGGGTACTGATCTCCCCTCAGTTCCCGCCTGTGGGCATGAAGTAAAGACCTACGTGCAGTCCCTACCTCCAACCAGTAAAGACCTGTTTGAGTTATACGTTTAAGTCTTTGTGTTAATTGTTCAATACAATACATATACTTAACACCCCCCCCCTTTCCTTTTGTTTCGCTCTCACACCTGGCAGCTATCCCTTGCCCTGCCAGTACACTTTACACCCAATCTCAGCCTATTACCATCTCGTCTAGCTTCTAACACCTTTTATTGTCTCTTTTTTACTTCTTTTGTTTCTTTTATTCTTTTGTCCGATCGCAGCCCTGCCTCCGATCTATCTTTTCTTTCCAGTTTTGAAGAAGGGTTCGACCCTAAACGTCAACTCAAATTTCTGTCCACGGATGTTGCCTGACCTGCTGAGTTTTTCCAGCATTTTCTGTTGTTATTTTGCAAGTAAGGTCTGCCAGATTGAGACCAAGGGTAGTAAAGGACTCACTGAGAGTGGTTGAGGGCAGAATTTATTTCAGAGGCAGTAAGATGCCATGATGGGAAGGTGTAGGTTTGGTATTCTGGAAGGGATGAGGTCAAATGGGTCGAATGGCCTTCCTTGTTCAAACCCGCCTTTTCCCTGTGATACTCACTCAGAAGTCATCTGTGTACTCAGCTGGAGTGAGGTGAATCCAGAGTTGAGGAAGTTCTCTCTGTACTGACCCATCTTGATTGCACTGAGCCAATCTTCTACTGAGGTAAAGGCAGTGAAGTCAGGGACACTGCGATCCAACAGAGGCTGGGAAGGCCTGCGTTCATTAGCAAACAACATAAAAGAACTTCAGTGTCTCTGACAAGCAGATATAAACAGCTGTCTCAAAATTCTCTCTCAATTGCATCCTCAAGAAAAGCTCGGATCATATTGATTTGCTCCTCTAATCTTCCCTCTTGTACCATGCCCCCCCCCGCACACCCCCCAAACCTTTCTCTCGCTCCTATACACACACACACCCCAAGAGGACTCTCACCTGAGTCAGAAGGTCATGGGTTCAAGCCCCCACCTTCAGAGACTTGAGCACTTGACACTCCCGTGCAATACCGAGGGAGTGCTGCACTGTTAGAGGAGCTGTCTTCTGGATGAAGTGTTAAGCCCAGGCCCCGTCTGCCTGTTCAGCTTGGCACTAATTAAAGAAGAGATGGGGAACTGCCACGGCCAACATGTAACCCGAAGCCAACACCACGAAGATTACCTGATCATGTATCTCATTGCTGTTTGTGAGACTGTGGGCAAATTGACAGTTCCATTTGTCTACAAAATAACAGTAACCACATTTCTAAAATAACCAATTGGCTGCGAGGCACTTTGGGACATCCTGAGGACGTGAAAGGTTATATATAAATAAAACGTTGATTCCTTGTGTCATTCATTCTCCTGAGGATGAGACAGTCCAGCCATGGGTGTCTCTACAGGTACTTTCCAAGGTCATTCCTCAATAAGTTTGAAATAATCAGCCTTGGCCTCAGGAGTTTTTCAAACAAAAATACCTTGGAGCACACATGAACTTTTTCATGATTTATGAAAGTCAGACAGTCTGCAGACATAAGTTGAAGAGTCTGAACATCACTTGGTTCCAGTTACAGGAATGAGCTGCCCTGGTTCTCGTTACTGTTATTAGATTATGGGTTTAGATGAATGAATGGGTGTTTTGTTTATAAAGGAAGGTTGCAGTGTAATGGTACACCACCTTGGGCCCTGGAAAGAATTAATCCTCTCTGTTTTCATGAGTGGACAAAATGACCCCAGGCCCTTTTTAATCGACTTTTGTATTGTAGGACAGAAATGACTGGGGGTGGGAAGTCTATGATATTAGGGAGACAAACCATGGCTATAAATACCCATAATCAGAGACAATTTGACGTTAAATTGCCTCTGATTTTCCCTGTGGCTTAGTTATTTGTTGCTCTTTCCTGTCTCAATTGTTTTGATAGTTTGATAGGAAAATAAAAGACTAAACCTTCAGCACCTCATTAAAATCTGCTGGAAAGGAAGCTCAACTTCAACTATTTTGATAGTGGTTTTGTAGGAGGAGAAGGTTACAGAGATGGAAAGAGGCAAGGCCATGGATGGATTTCAACACAAGGATGGGAATTTTAAATTTGAGACATTAATGGACCCCTTACTTGACTGCTCCATGAAGTTAGTCAAAGACTGAGCTCTCGAACTGGTTAAACCTGTAACAATGAGATTCAGTTTTCAGAATCTGGCATACAGGACCACTCTTGGCGGCTCCCTTCTCCTTCATTTATGATTCTCTCTGCCCTTCTTCCAATTGAAGCGAGTTGCTGTGTAGCAAGCAGTAAGTCTCACAGAAACATAGCTCCAATATTTACTGGGGTGGGATTTCCAAGCAGGGAAAGGAGTTCTGGAGATTTCCCTGAACACTGAGGAGTTTTAACTCAATGGTGTGCGTGTATTTTTTTGGCAAGTGTCCCGCCCAGAAGCCAGGCTGATTGATGGGCTTGGCTCCCTGTCAGGCAAGGAACACTGCAGAGGAGGCCACAGCCCAGGACCAGATAGGTTTCCTGCTGCTCAGGGTAGAGATCGTGAGGGTAGGTGGGGGGGGGGGGGCTACAGCGTGGCTTGAAGGGCCAGGGAAATGATTGCGGGGGGTCGGAGACAGATCAGGGGCAGATATGGGGGTCGCTGATTGCGGAGAGGGTTCCGATCGCGGGGAGGGAAGCAGGTTAGCTTGGTGTGGGGGTGGGGGGCGCGCAGGGGGGAGCACTTCTGCTCCTCCTGGTACACAAGCAGTGCTGGCAAAGTACTTACCAAAGTATGTGAGACATACTGCTTGCTGTAACACAGCAACACGCTTCAATTGGAAGAAGGGCAGAGAGAATCATAAATGAAGGAGATGGGAGCTGTCAGAAGTGGTCCTAAAAATGTGTCTTCCTGTACGCCAGATTCTGCAAGCTGAATCTCATTTCCTGAAGTCTGGGAAACCCGGCCGGCCAGTGTTAAAGCTGGAAGAGAGATAAAATCTGAGGCACGCAGCCTCATTAAAGTATTTAAATGAGTCCCCTGCCTCCCGGGAGCAGGTTGGTCGCCTGCCCTCCGTCCCGCCTTGGTTAAAACCAGAAGTGGGCGAGTTCGAGGTGGGTTGGGTTCGGGTTTGAGATTTTAAAAATTTTAACAACCGTATTTGGGGGTAGAATTACCCTCATTGGGTGAATAAAAGCTTGTCAAAAAGGGGATTTTAAGGAAGGACTTAAAGGAGGAGATGGAAGTGGAGAGGCTTGATACATACATGAGGGAGAAGGGAATAGAGGGATATGGAGTGAGGGCAGTGTGGGAAGAGATCATTAGAGTGCGAGGAGGCTCGTGTGGTGTATAAACACCAACATTTGGGCCGAAGGGCCTGTTTCTGACCTGTAGATTCTATGTAATTCTGTGTAGTATACATACATAGCAGAGTGTCAGTCAGGCTGTGCTGGCATTTTACACTCATAAATTAAGAAAGAAAGAACTTGCATTTATCCAACAACTTTCATGACCTCAATAAGTCCCAAAGCGCTTTACAGCTAATGAAGTATTTTTGAAGTGGAGTCACTGTTGTAATGTAGGAAACACGGCAGCCAATTTGCACACACCAAGCTCCCTCAAACAGCAATGTGATAATGACAAGATAATCTGTTTTAGATAAATATTGGCCAGGACACCGAGGAGAACTCCCCTGCACTTCTTTGAATAATGCCATGGGATCTTTTACGTCCACCTGCAAGGGCAGACAGGACCTCGGTTTAACGTCTCACCCAAAAGATGGCACCTCTGACAATGCAACACTCAATCTGCACTGCACTGGAGTGGAGTGTTAGCCGAGATTATGGGCTCAAGTGTCTGGAGGGGGGCTTGAACCCAGAACCTTCAGATTTCTGAGGCAATAGTGCTGCCAACTGAGCCATGGCTGGTAGTCTTTACCATGCAAAAGTGAGTGTGAAACTAAATCACGTGCTGTATGAGAGTCCTATACAAAGGGCCTGATACTGTATTCCGGGGTCCCTGCTCTATCCCAAATCCCCCACTCTCCCCCCATGTGTGATCTACCCACTTTGCACCTTCACTCCCCACAGGAAGTACAGACCCAACATTTTTTACACTGACAATGTATCTCTTAGTCTCGTTATACACAACAGTGCCTATTTCATGCACGCATTATATGCCTCTCTGCCTTACATGTGGAAAATTACAGGATGTTTCTTCACTACTTCTGCACCCAATGTGCAAATCAAGTGCCTTGGGGTAGCATTACGTCTTTACCACCTGGATGACGTGAGAGGAAAATCTGTGGTAAAGATGAAAATCTAACCCAAGGAGGCAGCCTGAAAACTCGCACCCATTGCATCCCGAACCATCACGTTGAGGATTTGACAACTACAACAAGCTGAATCAAACGAGCGAGAGTGCATCAATGACTGGCGCACGACTGAGAAGACAGTAGAAGCCTACACTGCGGTGATGGTGGCCATGGTCTTGAGGCTGGCAGGATTCCGGATCATTTTGTCTAAGGTGTTGACGTTCTGGGCGAACTTGGGCCTGGAATTGCGGTCTTTCTGCCAGCAGTCTAGCATGAGCTGGTGCAGGGTGGCCGGGCAGTCCATGGGTGGTGGAAGGCGATAGTCCTGCTCAATAGCGTTGATGACCTGAAAGTATATATTAAAAAAACAGCGGATCATGAAGTCGTTTTCAAACAAATAGCACAGGTAATGAGGTGTCTTCACATTAACTTTTGGTAGAAAGATGCTATCAGGTGGAATTATCCCAGTGACTCCTCACTGATGTTACTTATCACAAGAAAGGACTTTCATTTCTATCGCCCTCACACAACCTCAGGACGTCCCAAAGTGCTTCACAACCAATGAAGTACTTTCGAAGTGTAGTCACTGTTGTAATGTAGGAAACACAGCAGCCAATTTGCGCACAGCAAGCTCGCACAAACAGCAATGTGATCATGACCAGAAAACTTGTTTTAGTTATTGGTTGAGGGATAAATATTGGCCAGGACACCGGGGAGAACTCTTCTTCCAATAGTGCTGTGGAACCTTTTACATCCATCTGAAAGGACAGGCAGGGCCTCGGTCTAACTTCTCTTCCAAAAGACGGCAGCTCCGACAGTGCAGCATTTCCTCAGCACTGCACTAGAATGTCAGCCTAGATTTTGTACTCAAATCTCTGGAGCAGGACTTAAACCCTACAACCTTCTTATTCAGAAGGGAGAGTGCTACCCACTGAGCCACAGCTGACACAAGGGAAAATGGGCACTCTCTGGTAGATCTTCACTTGTCAACCTTTTCAAGTTACTGATGCTTGGTGCTTAGGTTTATATTCAGGTTTAAAATAGAAAATGTCAAATTTAGGGCTGGTATCAGGACTGATGTCAGGAAATTCTTGTTCACACAAAAGGTTAGGGATATGGAGCAAAGGCAGTTAAATGGAGTTGAGGTACAAACAGGTGAGCTGTGATCCCATTGAATGGCCAAACAGGCTCAAGGGGCTGAATGGCTTCCTCCTGTTCCTACATTCCACTCGGAATGTAATTCTGGGCAAGAGGTGGAGTCAAACACTCTGAAAGCATTTAAATAACAACCATTTGAATCTACTACATAGGATGACACCAAAATCAGCAGGTTATAGACAGAGCTAAAGAGTCCTTCAACCAACGGATCTGAGCAAATCTCTGTAGCACCACCACATCCAGTCGAGAAGGGTTATGAAATGCCCGGCAGCTAATATGACGAAGAGACTCCATGAATTTACCGCATCCTCGGCGTGATCAATGCATGGAATGAATTCCCAGATAGAGCAGGGTCATTCTGGGTAGGTGAATTATAATATGCCAAATGGGCTCCCTCATCCATAAAAATCTGGTGTAGGAAAGAAAGATGAGGGGAGCGATTTTGCCAGCCCTGGGGAGGCTGGTATGGAGGCGGGACTGCCGGGAAAATGGCAGAATTTGGGGACAGGTGCCCAACCCGTCTTCAAGGAGGCGGGTAGTCGTCCCACGCCGAATCCCGTCTCCTTGGAGGCGGGAAGGGATTAAAGCCTATTAACTGCCTGTTAACAGGTATGGTGTGGAGATGCCGGAGTTGGACTGAGGTGGACAAATGTAAGAAGTCACACAACACCAGGTTATAGTCCAACAGCTTTATTTGAAATCACAAGCTTTCGGAGCGCTGCTCCTTCTTCAGGTGAAGTGGAGAAATGCATAAAGACACAGCTTATATAGTCAGAGAATCATGTCAGATGTTTACAGGTAATGTTTCCAACTGCCATTTATCACACCTCGGCAGAGAGATAATCACAGCAGTCAAAGGTGTGAATGGTGTCCAAACAGGTCAGTCAGGGAAACATTACATCAAAGAACAACGAGGTGGGGTCACAAGGGGTCAAATTTTGCAGATGCTGGGGTCTGTATGAAAAACAAAAAAACAGACAAAAAACATTTTTTTTTTTTTTTGGCTGGAAATCACAGCAGGTCCGGCCGCATCTGTGTAGAGAGAACAAGCCAATGTCGACTCGAGTCTGGATGACCCTGCATCAGTACATGTAACCCCACCTGATGCAGGGTCATCCAGACTCGAGTCGACATTGGCTTGTTCTCTCTACACAGATGCGGCTGGGCCTGCTGTGATTTCCAGCCAAAAAAAAAAAAAAAAAATGTTTTTTGTCTGTTTTTTTGTTTTTCATACAGACCCCAGCATCTGCAAAATTTGACCCCTTGTGACCCCACCTCATTGTTCTTTGATGTAATGTTTCCCTGACTGACCTGTTTGGACACCATTCACACCTTTGACTGCTGTGATTATCTCTCTGCCGAGGTGTGATAAATGGCAGTTGGAAAGGTTACCTGTAAACATCTGACATGATTCTCTGACTATATAAGCTGTGTCTTTATGCATTTCTCCACTTCACCTGAAGAAGGAGCAGCGCTCCGAAAGCTTGTGATTTCAAATAAAGCTGTTGGACTATAACCTGGTGTTGTGTGACTTCTTACATTTGTTAACAGGTAGTTAACAGGCAGAAAATAGGATTATCCCCTTTTTGCCCTCACAACTGCGGGCTTTCCGAAGGCTCCAAAACACGCCAGCTCAGCGAGGCAAGTACTGGGTCTGCGGGGGTCGGGGGGGTGCAAAAGTGTGGTGTGAAGGTAAAGAGTGTAGAGGTGAGTAGCTGAGGTAACTGCAAAGTGTTTTTAAAAGTGTACTTACCTTTGTTTCTTCCTGCAGGCTTCAGTCGGTTTGTATGCGGAGAGTCTCGGACTTCTGTGTTGCAGATGAGAGATGGCCATTGCATTCTCAGATGCAACAACCATCTCATTTCTATATAACAAAGAAGTTTGGTGAGGTCTTGAATGCAAGACCTCATCAAACTGCAGAGAATGTCACTGGCAGATTCACAGAGCTGTCAAATGATGACAATTCACCTGTCAAAAATTTTTGACAGATGAAACGTCATACATTGACAGGCTCTGCAACCGGCGTTCCCTTAATTGGCCTGCTAAGCCTGCTGGGCGGGCTTAACAAGGTCAATCAAGGGAAAATAGCGACGGTTGGCCACAAATCGATGGAGGCGAGACATCGACCTGCCAAGCAGCAGTCCCGCCTCCATCACGCCCCCATTAATAAAATCGCCCCCCGAGGTAAATCAGGAAGTAACAGATAGCTGATGGGAAGCCTGGGTTTTAAAATGGATTGCAACAGAAGGGGTGACTGAAGGAGGTAAGGAGTTCCTGGAGAAGAATGAGATAGAGGAGGAGATAGTGTGAGAATTTTGATTTGAACAATGGGTGTATATCCTCTCCTTCACTAAGATGCCTACTTCCACCTCTGTAATATCGCCCATCTCTGCTCTGGCCAAAGTCCATCTGATGTTGAATCCCTCATCCATGCCTTTATTATTTCCAGACTCGATTATTCCAAAGTTAATTTGGCCGGCTTCCCATCTTCCACCCTCCATAAACTTGAGCTGATCCAAGATTCTGCTGCCAGTATCCTAACTCGTACCAAGTCTCATTCACCCATCACTCATGCTGGCTACACTGGCTCCCAGTCCCTGAAGGCCTCAATTTTAAAATTTTTATTCTAGTTTTCAAATCCCTCCATGGCCTCGCCCCTCCCTATCTCTGTAACCTCCTCCAACCCTATGAAAAGAGTAGATCAGAGGCTAAGTATTCTGCAGCGAGTGTCTCACCTCCTGACTCTACCACCTAGAAGGACGAGGGCAGCAGGCGCATGGGAATACCACCACCTCCAAGTTCCCCTCCAAGTCACACACCATCCTGACTTGGAAGTATATCGCCGCCGTTCCTTCATTGTCGATGGGTCAAAATCTTGGAACTCCCTCCCTAACAGCACCGTGGGAGTACATTCACCACACGGACTACAGTGGTTCAAGAAGGAGGCTCACCAGCACCTTCTCAAGGGTAACTAGGGATGGGCAGTAAATGCTGGCCTTGCCAGCGACATCCACATCCCATGAACGAATAAAAAAAAAACTCTCTGCATTCTCTGTGCTCCTCCAATTCTGGCCTCTTGCGCAACCCCGATTTCCTTCGCTCCACCATTGGTGGTCACGCCTTCTGTTTCCTAGGCCCTAAGCTCTGGATTTCCCTCCCGCAACCTCTCCACCTCTCTGCCTCTCTCTCCTCCTTTAAGTCACTCCTTAAAACCTACCTCTTTGACCAAGCTTTTGGTCACCTGCCCTAATGTCTCCTTCATTGCGTCAGTGTTGTTGGAGTCGCTAGAAATCAACAGACTCTGAAACTTTTGTTGCAGCAAAGGCAAAACGCGTGTTACTTTATTCACTCTCCATGAGGACTGAGGCTCTCAGCCTCGTTGCAGGGCTATGACGTCATCACGTTACCGACGCTCTTAAAGGGACCCTGCTCCGATAACCCAACCAAGTACGTATATATAACATTGGCTATACATAGTGAATTGTGTTTAGGTACACATAACAACATTGGCTATACATTGTGAATTGTGTTATTGTCCCTATGTGGTCTCCGCCACATACGTCCCCCCAGAATTCACTAGCACTGGCAATGTCAGTCGTTGGGGGGGCCGAATCACACGGTCGGAACGGCTCCGCAATTCCGGGGCGGGGACTGGGGGGTTCGTCGAAGGGACCTCGGGCGCTCGGTGGTGGACTGAGGGTACAGAAACCGGAGGTCGGCCCCGCCTCGGGGGCTGTGCCAACTCAACGGGTTGGTCCAGATCCAGGTGGGCCAGCTTAAGACGGTCCACGGAAATGCAGTTCGGCTTACCACCGACATCCACTACGAAGGTCTTGTCCCCGGTTTCCAGGACGTGGAATGGTCCATCGTAGGGTGGCTGAAGAGGTCCCCGGTGGGCGTCGTGGCGGACGAAAACGTACTCCGCCGCATGACTGCGGGAGGCTGTGCTGCGACGTGGGCACCGGCGCGAAAACCTTGGCGTTGTCCAGAATTTCGGACCACTGACGGGCTGCGGACCAAGGTTCCGTTGCATTGGGGACGAAATCCCCAAGAACCCACAGCAGCTGTCCGTAGACGAGCTCGGCGGACGAGGACTGGAGGTCCTCCTTGGGGGCGGTCCCAAGTCCCAGCATGACCCACGGGTGTCTGTCGATCCAACTGTCGTCCCGGAGGCTGGCCCGGAGCGCGGCCTTCATGGAGCGATGAAACCGCTCGCACAGTCCGTTAGCCTGAGGGTGGTATGCTGTGTTGCGGTGGAGTCTCAACCCGAGGCCTTGGGCGACAGCGTTCCAGAGCTCCGGCGTGAACTGGGGCCCCTGGTCGGAGGAAATGACAGACGGGGCGCCGAACCGGATGACCCAAGTGCTGATGAACACCCGAGCCACATCGGCGGCCGTCGTTGAAGACAGCGGGATGGCTTCCGGCCATCGGGTGGTTCTGTCGACCATTGTGAGGAGGTGGGTCAACCCGAGGGAGGGCGGCAGGGGCCCCACCAGGTCCACGTTAACATGGTCGAACCGCCTCTCGGTCACCGCGAAAGGCGCCAACGGGGCTTTAGTATGGCGATGCACTTTTGAGCGTTGGCATACCACGCAGGTGCTGGCCCAGTCTCGAACGTCTTTCCTGAGCCCGTGCCAGACGAACTTAGCCGCCACCAGCTTCTGTGACGGCTTCCTGCCCGGGTGGGAAAGATTATGGACGGCGTCGAAAACTTGCCGTCTCCACCCGTCGGGCACGACGGGACGTGGCATCGTCGAACGCGACATCCGCTATTTTAAGGCCCGTGACCGCCGTCCTGTAGGCCTAGACGTCCGGGTCGGAGGCTTGGTCGGCTGCCATGCGGGTGTAGTCGATGCCGAGGTATACGGCGCTGGCGACGGCTCGGGAGAGACAGTCGGCGACGGGGTTGTTTTTCTCAGCCACATGCTGGAAGTCCGTTGTGAACTCTGAGATGAAGGCCAGCTGGCGTTGCTGACGGGCCGACCACGGCTCGGAAGCTTTGGCCATGGCGAAGGTCAACGGTTTGTGGTCCACGAACGCTGTGAACGGAAGTGTCGGACGGCGAGGTAGAGGCCGAGAAGCTCGCGATCGAAGGTGCTGTACTTCCGCTCGTTGGGGCGGAGCTGCCGGCTGAAGAAGGTGAGCGGCTGCCAGGTGCCGTTGACCCACTGTTCGTGGACGGCGCCGACTGCATAGTCCGAGGCGTCGGTGGTGAGAGCGATCGGCGCATCAGGTAACGGATGCACCAGCATGGTCACGTTAGCCAGGGTCCTTTTCATGTACGTGAAAGAATTGACCATCTCCTTGGACCAGTCGACGGTGAGCTTGTCGGGCTTGCCTTTGAGGGCCTCGTAAAGGGGTCGCATAAGCTGGGCTGCTCGGGGGACGAAGCGATGGTAAAAGTTCACCATGCCCAAAAACTCCTGCAGGGCCTTCACGGTGAGGGGTCGTGGGAAGTCCATCATGGCCACCACTTTCGATGGCAGTGGCACCGCCCCGTCCTTCGTGATGCGGTGCCCGAGAAAGTCGATCGAGGACAGCCCGAACTGGCACTTGGCCGGGTTGACAATTAGGCCGTGCTGGCTGAGGCGTTGGAAGAGAGTCCGAAGATGCGACACATGCTCCATCCTGGAGGCGCTGGCGATGAGGATGTCGTCCAGGTATACGAACAGGAATGTCAGGTCCTGTAACACGGTGTCCATTAGGCGTTGAAAAGCCTGGGCGGCGTTTTTGAGGCCGAATGGCATGCGGAGGAATTCGAACAGCCCGAATGGGGTGATCACTGCGGTTTTCGGGACGTCCTGTGGCCGGACAGGGACCTGGTGGTAACCCCGGACGAGGTCCACTTTCGAGAATACCACTTTCCTGGCCAGGCGGGCGGAAACGTCCTGGGTGTGTGGAATCGGGTAGCGGTCAGGGGTCGTAGCGTCGTTGAGGCGCTGGTAATCGCCGCATGTGCGCCACCTGCCGCCTGGTTTCGGAACGATGTGGAGGGGCGAGGCCCATGGACTATTCGACCGGCGGATGATGCCAAGGCGCTCCATGGTGTCGAACTCGGCTTTAGCGATGGCGAGTTTCCCCGGGTCGAGGCGCCGAGCGCGGGCGTAGACGGGCGGACCGGTGGTCGAGATGTGGTGTTCTACCCTGTGTTTGGTGGCGGCGGACGAGAACGTGGGCTTCGTGAGGTCCGGGAACTCAGCGAGGAGGTGGGAAAACTCATCGGAGGCCGAGAGTGCGCTGGACAACTTCGTCGTGCTGGACCCGCTGAGGGAACACGGGAGCAAGCTGAAAGTCTCAGCGTTGATGAGATGTCGGTTCTTGACGTCCACCAAAAGGCCATTGGCGCAGTGGAAGTCAGTGCCGAGAAGGGGGGTGGACACTTTTGCCGTGACAAAGTCCCAGGTGAACCGCTGCCCGCCAAAACAAAGTGCCACGCTCCGTTTCCCGAAGGAGCGTATGTAACTGCCGTTGGCGGCTTCGAGGACAGGGCCGTGGTTCCCCCCTTGCATGTCTATGGTTGATGCGGGCAGGACGCTCACCTGGGCACCCTTGTCGCAAATAAAACGACGTCCGGAGTCGGTGTCCGTAAAAAATAACAAACTGCCTGAACAGCCGACAGCCATAGCAGCCGACGAGTGGTCTTTCGTTTGTTTCGACGTGGGAAAACTGCACGGGGGCCGGCACTTCCTGGCTTTGGGGCCGAACTGCGCATGGTAGAAGCAGAGGCTTGGGGGCTGCCGCCGTTGGGCTGTATCGGTGAGGGCAGGGCTCCGCGTGGCTGCGCAGTACTGTTGCCCGGTGGAGAAAAATTTGTCGGCCTCCTTGGCCAGGTCGCGGAAATCGGTACTGGAAGAGTTGGCTAAAGCCGACCGTACCTGACCTGGCAGCTGTTGAAGGAACAGTTCCTTGAAGAGGAAGCACGGCCTGTGTGTGCCCAGGAGGGCCAGCATGTGGTCCATCAGCTTCGAGGGCTTGGAGTCGCCAAGCCCGGGTAGAGAGAGAAGCCGGCGTGCGTGCTCGGCTTCGGTGAGTCCAAAAGTTTCTAAGAGGTGCGTTTTCAGCATTTTGAATTTGTTGAGCTCCGGGGGGTTCTCGAGCAGGCTCACGACTCTGGCCGCGGTGGAGCTGCCGAGAGCAGAGACGACGTAGTAGTACCTCGTGTCATCCGCGGTGAAGTCCCGGAGTGCAGATTGAGCCTCGGCCTGGGCGAAGCAAGCGGCAGCCTGTTGTTCCCAAAACTCGGGTAATTTGATGGAAACGGCGTTAGTCGCCATTTCGGATGAGGTCTTTGGAATCGTCCAAAAGAGCAGCGGGGTCACCAATGTTGGAGTCGCTAGAAATCAACAGGCTGAGACTTTTGTTGCAGCAAAGGCAAAACGCGTGTTACTTTATTCACTCTCCATGAGGACTGAGGCTCTCAGCCTCGTTGCAGGGCTATGACGTCATCACGCTACCGACGCTCTTAAAGGGACCCTGCCCCGATAACCCAACCAAGTACGTACATATAACAACATTGGCTATATATAGTGAATTCTGTTTAGGTACATATAACAACATTGGCTATACATTGTGAATTGTGTTATTGTCCCTATATGGTCTCCGCCACAGTGTCAAATTTTGTTTCATAACACTCCTGTAAAGCACCTTGGGATGTTTTACAATGTTAAAGGTGCTATATGAATGCAGGTTGTTATTGTATAGAGAGGTGGAAGAGCAGGCATAATGGGAGCTTAGGAAGAACAAGAGTGGAAAGAGTAAAACAGTTCACATCCTTGTATAAAATTTCCTTGAGTGCTATTTTACTGCTGTCATTACTCCATGTTTATGTTAAAATAGCATACATAGAAACATAGAAGATAGGAGCAGGAGGAGGCCATTCGGCCCCTTGAGCCTGCCCTGCCATTCAATGAGATCATGGCTGATCATCCAAATTCAGTACCCTGTTCCTGCCTTCTCTCCATATCCCTTGATCCCTTTAGCCTTAAGAAATATATCCAACTCCTTCTTGAATATATTTAATGAATTGGCCTCTACTGCCTGCTATGGTAGAGAATTCCACAGGTTCACCACTCTCTGGGTGAAAAAATTCCTCCTCATCTCTGTCCTAAATGGCTTACCCCTTATCCTTAAACTGTGACCCCTGGTTCTGGACTCCCCGACCATCGGGAACATCCTTCCAGCATCTAGTCTGTCTAGTCCTGTCTAGTCCTATACACAAGGATATTATGCAAATGTTTTAACTGGAGAAAATTAAAGCCACCGATGGAGGGTTGCATTGAGAGGTGAATTTCTGAAAAAGCAGATAAATTAATGCAACCTGGAGAACTGCAGTTAATTATTGTCATATGCCATTGTTCATTGACCTTAAACAGCAACTGTACTGAGCCTTAATATCCTTGTGTTTTTCCTTGTTGATTAAAAATGAAGTGTTTGTTTGAGGGATAGATCCTTCTAGCGTGGTTGGGAGAGTGAAGCTGATTTCCATACTCACTCAAAGCATCTGATCTCTCGGGTTGTCAGACTCAATAATTTCTTCTCACCAGCCCTCCTGAGGCCCTCATCAAAACCAAGTGTTGAAACAAAAATAAATGTTCAAAAAAAGTGATGTAACCTCATTAATGCTCGAAATAATTATTTTTACGCTGATTATTTCTAAGCAGCACTGTTGGTGAATCACACTTGAGGGGGCAACTTTATTCAAAGATTTTATATGTGTTTGACCTACTGTGCCTTAAAACCAAATGCGATTAACTAACAACAGGAGTACCGTGAATTTAACATTTGAACTATATTAACACTCGCTGGCTGATAGATGTCAAAAATACTTCCCAGCTGAAAATAACTGCTTTTATTTTTCTGTCAGACAGACTTTCTGTTGTGTGTTAGACAGCTCTAGTGCAGAACATTTAGCACTGAGTGACTGCCAGGGATGTCATAATGTATAGTGTCTGAAATGATTTAATTCTTATGTGCCAATCAAGGGGTAAAACACAAGACTGGATGGTAATGATTTCCACTAACTGGGGATGTGTGGGCAACTGGGTTCAGAGATCCAACCAATCAGAAATTGATTCTTTCATAGATATCAAATTAGATCAGAGCAAGGCCATTCAGGAGGGAAATCAGGAAGCACTTTCTCACACAAAGGGTAGTGGAAATCTAGAATTCTCTCTCCCAATAGGCTGTGGATGCTGGGCCAATTGGCATTTTCAAGACTGAGATCGATAAATTTTTGTGAGGTAAGGATATCAAGGAATGTGGACCAAAGGCGGGTTAGTGGGAGTTGAGGTGCAGATCAGTCATGGTCTAACTGAATGGCGAAGCAAGCTTGAGGGATTAAGATTATTTCCCCTCATTCTTGATTCTCCCATCAGTGGAAATAGATTCTCCATATCGCCCATCAATTTTCTATACTGAAGGGAATATAAGCTTATGCAACCTGTTCTCATAATTTAACCCTCTAAACCCTGGTATCATTCTGGTGATTCTGCATGGCACCCTCTCCAAGGCCAATATATCCTTCCTGAGGTGCAATGCCCAGAACTGAGCACAGTGCTCCAGATGGGGTCTGACCAAGGTTCTGTAGAACTGAAGTATAACTTTGTAATCCAACCCTTTTGCGATAAAGGCCAACATTCCTTTAGCCATTTTGTATCTAGCCACAATGCTCCCTTTAACTTTTTTTGGGTGTGCGGCCCTTTTAATCTTTCTTAGGTATTTCTTAGGCATCAACAGCTCAAAGTCTAGGACAACCCACTAGGCGTCAGCATCTGTCGGAGACGCAGACACTGCAGGCATTATCCACAGGCTTGGAGTCATCAAGGTGCCACAGAATCCGCAACATCTGCTTTAAAGCTGGGGAACTCATGTAGGAAAAAGCAATTTGCTAATCAAAGCTCATTAGCTGCTAATCAGTTTGTCATTATTCACAGCAGCACCACTGTGCTGATCAAGACAAAGAAATTACTTCAATCCCAGTTATCTCACGAACTCTCAAAAAAAACAAAGGACACCAATTAGAGGGGGGAAAAAATGAACATATTCTTATGGAGAAAAATGCAACAAAATCGCGTGTACTGTTCATGTGGGCATAGAGTTCAGACTACACACTCTCGTGAAGTAGAAGAAGATAGAATTCATGGGGGGATTTTAACCCTACCTGCCAAGCAGAAAATGCGCAGGTGGGCAGTTAAAATTACCCACCAATTTCATGCCTGCTTCGCACCAATACTGATTTTAACCTGGTCTTCTGAGCAGGTGGCTTTCAGGTGGGGTCCTTCTTTAAATATGCAGGTCAGGGGTCCGATGATGTCATCAGGCCACGATTGTACTATTGACTCAGACCTGAGTGGGGAAGTCGCTGCGGCATTTGTGACAGGCTGAAGTTGGTCAGAAGAGGATCGGGACATGAAGAGGCCCTGAAAGGTATGATTTTAATTTCCTTTGTGGGGTCCGCAGGAGCAGGATTGTTCACCTGCGGCCCCCACAAGGAAAGTTTAAGCCTCCCCTGCCCTGGACTCCCCTACCCCCCTCCGCCACCTAGAACTGAGAAATACCAAGGGGCAGAAAACGTTAGTGGGAGTGGTATACAGACCTCCAAACAGTAATGCGGAGGTTGGGGATGGCATTAAACGGGAAATTAGAGATGCGTGCAATAAGGGCACGGCAGTTATCATGGGTGACTTTAATCTACATATAGATTGGGCTAACCAAAGTAGTAACAATACTGTGGAGGAGGAATTCCTGGAGTGTATACAAGATGGTTTCCTGGACCAATATGTCGAGGAACCAACTAGAGATCAAGTCATCTTAGATTGGGTATTACGTAATGAGAAAGGATTAATTAGCAATCTTGTTGTGCGAGGCCCCTTGGGTCGGAGCGATCATAATATGATCAAATTCTTCATTAAGATGGAGAGTGAAGTAGTTGACTCAGAGACTAGGGTCCTGAATTTAAATAAAGGAAACTACGATGGTATGAGGCGCGAGTTGGGTAGCATTGATTGGGGAATGTTACTCAAAGGGTTGACGGTGGATAGGCAATGGCAAACATTCAAAGATCGCATGGATGAACTACAGAATTTGTTCATCTTTGTTTGGCATAAAAATAAATCAAAAAAGGTGACTCAACCATGGCTAACAAGGGAAATTAGGAATAGCATAAGATCCAAGGAGAAGACATATAAATTGGCCAGAAAAAGCAGTAAACCTGAGGATTGGGAGTAGTTTAGGATTCAGCAAAGGAGGACAAAGGGATTAATTAAGAAGGGGAAAATAGAGTATGACAGTAAGCTTTCAGGGAACATAAAACCTGAATGTAAAAGCTTTTATAGATATGTGAAGAGAATAAGATTGGTGAAGTCAAGCGTAGGTCCCTTGCAGTCAGAATCAGGGGAATTTATAATGGGGAACAAAGAAATGGCAGACCAATTAAATACATACTTTGGTTCTGTCTTCACAAAGGAGGACACAAATAACCTCCCAGAGATGTTGGGGAACATAGGGTCTAATGAGAGGGAGGAACAGAAAGAAATCAGTATTTGTAGGGAAATTGTGTTAGGGAAATTGACAGGATTGAAAGCCGATAAATCCCCAGGGCCTGAAAATCTACAGCCTAGGGTACTTAAGGAAGTGGCCCTAGAAATAGTAGATGCATTGCTGGTCATCTTCCAAAATTTGATAGGCTCTGGAACAGTTCCCATGGATTGGAGGGTAGCTAATGTAAACCCACTGTTCAAAAAAGGTGGTAGAGAAAAAACGGGGAATTATGGACCTGACATCGGTAGTGGGGAAAATGCTAGAATCCATTATAAAAGATGTAATAGCAGAGCACTTGGAAAACAGTGACAGGATCGGACAAAGTCAACATGGATTTACATAAGCTAAATCGTGCTTGACTAATCTACTGGAATTTTTTGAGGATGTAACTGGTAGAATAGATAAGGGAGAACCAGTGGATTTGGTGTATTTGGACTTTCAGAAGGCTTTTGATAAGGTCCCGCATAAGAGATTAGCATGTAAAGTTAAGGCACATGGGATTGGGGCAAAGTACTGACTTAGATAAAGAACTGGTTGGCAGACAGGAAGCAAAGAGTTGGGATAAACGGCTTATTTTCCGAGTGGCAGGCAGTGATTGGTGGGGTACCGCAGGGCTTGGTCCGAGGACCCCAGCTATTCACAATATATATAAATGATCTAGACGAGGGAACTAGATGTAATATCTCCAAGTTTGCAGACGACACAAAGCTGGGTGGGCGTGTGTGCTGTGAGGAGGATGCCGAGAAACTCAAGTATGATTTGAACAGGTTGGATGATTGGGCAGAAGCATGACAGATGCATAATAAAGTGGATAAATGCGAGGTTATCCACTTTGGTGGCAAAAACAGGAAGGCAGATTATTATCTGAACGGCAATAGATTGGGAGAAGGGGAAGTGCAACGAGACCTGGGTGTCCTTGTGCACCAGTCACTGAAGGTAAGCATGCAGGTGCAGTAGGCGGTTAAGAAGGGAAATGGTATGTTGGCCTTCGTAGCGAGAGGGTTCGAGTACAAGAAGAAGGATGTCTTGCTGCAGTTGTACAGGGCCTTGGTGAGACCACACCTTGAGTATTGTGTGAAGTTTTGGTCGCCTTATCTGAGGAAGGATGTTCTTGCCATGGAGGGAGTGCAGCGAAGATTCACAAGACTGATACCTGGGATGGCAGAAATGACGTATGAGGAGAGATTGGGTCAACTGGGCTTATACTCGCTGGAGTTTAGAAGAATGAGAGGGAAACTCATTGAAACTTTAAAAATTCTAACAGGACTGGACAGACTGGATGCAGGAAGGATGTTCCTGAGGGCCGGGGAGTCTAGAACCAGGGGTCACAGTCTAAGGATAAGGGGTAAGCCATTTAGGACAGAAATGAGGAGGAATTTCTTCACCCAGAGAGTGGTGAACCCGTGGAATTCTCTACCACAGAAGGCAGTGGAGGCCAATTCATTAAATATATTCAAGAAGGAGTTGGATATATTTCTTAATGCTAAAGGGATCAAGGGATATGGGGAGAAGGCAGGGACAGGATACTGAACTTGGATGATCAGCCATGATCTCATTGAATGGCGGAGCAGGCTCGAGGGGCCGAATGGCCTACTCCTGCTCCTATCTTCTATGTTTCTACCTCCCACCCTTCCCTCTTGCGAAACAATCCCAGGATCGCCTTTCCCAAACCTCTCATGCATGCCAACAGGCGGAGTTGGACAGGTGGCTTGTGAATGAGAGCCGAGGGTTAAAAGAGCCCGGGCTTCATTTCTGCAACAACGGGTGACTTCCCAACTCACCTCATCCATCCAAAACCTGCCCACAGTTAACATTTTTGATGAATATTTGACCAGTTCTCAAACAGATACTTCCACAGAAATTCACACTATTTCACACTATTGTGAGTACCAACTCAGATCAGTTTGGAATAAAGGATATTAAGTTGTTAATAACAAACAGAAAATGTTGGAAATATGTAGCGGATCAGTCAGCTTGTGAAAGGGAAAGTCTAGTGTACCATTCATCAGACATTATTCTGATCAATGGACTGGACTGAAGCATGGACTTGTCCTTCTCTTTCACCCGTTGATTTAACCTGTGGTGTAGTTCCAGCATTTTCTGTTCCAATTTAATTTTCAGCATTCGTGTGTTTTTCCTTTTATCCAATTCTAAAAGTAGTTTCTTATATTTTTGGGGTTGCACTGTATAAGGATCAGGAAAACTCGTACTTTCCAATGTACTTACGTCCTGATTTGACATGTCCCAGTAAGGTCTCTCTCCGAATGACATCACTTCCCACATGACAATTCCGTAACTCCACACATCACTGGCTGAAGTGAACTTGCGATACGCAATCGCCTCTGGCGCAGTCCATCGCACGGGAATCTTTCCGCCCTATACAAACGGTTAATGACAGTCCTCTGTTAGTTTCTCTATTTGCTGCCATGGTATTTCTTTATGTAAAGAGACAATGGCAACTTCACTGTGTTAGTCGTGGCTCAGTGGGTAGCACTCTCACTTCTGAGTCAGAATTGATGGGTTCAAGTCCCACTCCAAAGATTTGAGTCCATAATCTAGGCTCACATTCTAGTGCAGTACTGAGCTAGTGCTGCATTGTTGGAGGTGCCGTCTTTCAGGTGAGGTCCCATCTGCCCTCTCAGGTGGATGTAAAACATCCTATGGCATTATTTTGGAGAAGAGCAGGGGAGTGTCCTGGCCAATATTTATTCCTCAATCAACATCACTAAAACAGACTATATGATTATTTATATTTTTGCTGTTTGTGGGGACCTTGGTGTGTGCAAATTGGCTGCTTTTCCTTCATTACAACAATGACTACATTTCAAAAGTGCTTTGGGGCATCCTGAGGTCGTGAAAGGCGCTATAGAAATGTAAGTCTTTCTTTTACTGCTCCTCTTGTTGAACGATGTCAAGGCTGAAAAATGGAAAATGTTCCTACCTTTTTACATCCAGTGTCAGCAGCAAGCACTCTCAGATAAGGCAGATCAAGAGTTAAACAGAGACTAAAGCTTCCTGTCCCAATAATCTACCTGAGTGCTAAAGAGCACTTCCTATAGCACCAGTGTTCCCACACTAGCCATCCTTAAGCCTCCTCCGAGTGACATTGCCTAATTTAGAAACAATTAGTGTGGGAGCATTGTACTGTGGACTTGTGCCCAATAGAAACTCCCCTAGGAACTGAGTCTCCCCAAATTCATTCCCAGATGTCAGCGAGTGAGCTACTTTCATCCCATCAGTTGATTTGGGATTCGAACCTCAGGCACATGGAGAGAAAGATGCACTGGGCATTAGACAGCGGCAAATAGTAAACTTCTCCTTTACCAAAACAATGCTCAGATCAATACACTGAGTTTAAGCAATGATTCACTTGGCAGTGCCAGCCGGTTGTGGGTTCAAGGCTCACTCCAGGAATTCCAAGTACCAATCTAGGCTGGCCCTCTGGTGCAATACTCAGGTGATGTTGCACTGTTGAAGGTGCCAACCTTTGGAATAGTGGAACTGACCCAATACCAGATCCACATTCAATCCCTGGGCTGCGCTATGTTGGCAGATTTCAGCAGGGGGAAAAATTGGAAGGGGCACGATAACTGTCCTCATGGCTGCTGGGCTGAAGGGTGGAGAAGGAAGTCGGCCATTCCCGTTCTTGTTCATCACCCAGTGCCTTTTGCTCAACATGCATGTGTGTGGAAACATAGAAACATAGAAGATAGGAGCAGGAGTAGGCCATTCGGCCCCTCGAGCCTGCTCCGCCATTCAATGAGATCATGGCTGATCATCCAAATTCAGTACCCTGTCCCTGCCTTCTCTCCATATCCCTTGATCCCTTTAGCCTTAAGAAATATATCCAACTCCTTCTTGAATATATTTAATAAATTGGCCTCTACTGCCTTCTGTGGTAGAGAATTCCACAGGTTCACCACTCTCTGGGTGAAGAAATTACTCCTCATCTCTGTCCTAAATGGCTTACCCCTTATCCTTAGACTGTGACCCCTGGTTCTGGACTCCCCGGCCATTGGGAACATCCTTCCTGCATCTAGTCTGTCTAGTCCTGTTAGAATTTTATAAGTTTCAATGAAATCCCCTCTCATTCTTCTAAACTCCAGCAAGTATAAGCCCAATCGACCCAATCTCTCCTCATACGTCATTCCTGTCATCCCAGGTATCAGCCTGGTGAATCTTCGCTGCACTCCCTCCATGGCAAGAACATCCTTCCTCAGATAAGGCGACCAAAACTGCATGCAATACTCAAGATGTGGTCTCACCAAGGCCCTGTACAAATGCAGCAAGACATCCTTGTTCCTGTACTCAAACCCTCTCGCTACGAAGGCCAATATGCCATTTGCCTTCCTAACCGCCTGATGCACCTGCATGCTTACCTTCAGCGACTGGTGCACAAGGACACCCAGGTCTCGTTGCACTTCCGCTTCTCCCAATCTATTGCCATTCAGATAATAATCTACCTTCCTGTTTTTGACACCAAAGTGGACAACCTCGCATTTATCCATGTTATATTGCATCTGCCATGCTTCTGCCCAATCACCCAACCTGTCCAAATCATACTTGAGTTTGTCGGCATCCTCCTCACAGCACACACGCCCACCCAGCTTTGTGTCATCTGCAAATTTGGAGATGTTACATCTAGTTCCCTCATCTAGATCATTAATATATATTGTGAATAGCTGGGGTCCTAGGACCGATCCCTGCGGTACCCCACTAGTCACTGCCTGCCACTCGGAAAAAGACCTGTTTATTCCAACTCTTTGCTGTCTGTCTGCCAACCAGTTCTCTATCCAAGTCAATACCTTGCCCCCTATCCCATGTGTCTTAAATTTACACACTAATTTCTTATGCGGGACCTTATCGAAAGCCTTCTGAAAGTCCAAATACACCAAATCCACTGGTTCTCCCTTATCTATTTTACCAGTTACATCCTCAAAAAATTCCAGTAGATGAGTCAAGCACGATTTATCTTTTGTAAATCCACGTTGACTTTGTCCAATCCTGTCACTGTTTTCCAAGTGCTCTGCTATTACATCTTTTATAACGGGCTCTAGCATTTTCCCCACTACCGATGTCAGGCTTCCCAGTCTATAATTCTGGAAGAGGGGGCTGGACTCAGCCTCACACTGTCTAGGCTCACCCATTGAGAACAGCCACTTGGAAGAAGGGTCGATTTTCATTCAGAAGTCGGGAAGGAGGCGGGACTACAACTTTCGGGTTGTAGTCCCGCCTCCATCGAGATGCGGCTAATCCATGTGATTTTCACTTGATTGACCTTGTTGAGCCCGCCCAGCGGGCTCAGCAGGCCAATTAAGGGCCACCCGGCAATAGGTGATGTCACAGACTGAAATTTCATCTGTTAAGACGTGTTGACAGATGAAATATCAGTGTTTCACAGCTGTTTGAAGCTGTCAAATACTGACAGTCTTACTTCTAACCTGAGTCCTTCTACGCAGACTCAGTTAGAAATCTCGTCGGCACTGAAAGCTGCAGGCTGTCACTTTTGACAGATCACAGCCATTCTGCTTTCTGTGCCGGCTGAATGGTGGACTCCCAAAACCTCGAGGAAGGAAGGCTGAAAAGGTAAGTACAGGTAATTTAAACTTCTTTACACACTTTAGACACACCAAACACACTTACCTTTGCACTCATGCACCCATTACTCACCTGAACACCAACATCACGGCCCCTCCAAGTCCTTCAACCCGACGGCCCGACTCCTCTAACCTGGCGTGGTTTGGAGCCGTCGGGAATCCCACACGACAACCTTCAAAATAGGAATTAGGCTAAAAACTGCCTGTTAACTACCTGTTAACAGGCAGTTAATTGGCACTAATCCCTTCCCGCCTCAGGTCGGCGGGTCCCAGTGCGGGGCGGGTACCCACCTCCTTTGAAACTTACATGGAGGCGAGTTTTGGGTGGGATGGTGTCGGGACCCCCGAATTCGGGAATTTAACCCCCCGCACACCTCCAATCCCGACTCCACGGCACACTGAAAATCGACCCCATACTAAAGGGCAGTACTTGTACCCCAGAGTGAATCGTTACCTTGCACAGTGGAGTAGGGATAAGAAAAGATAACTCTGCCCTTGAGGTGATGTGGTCCTCTAGTAACTGTGTTCATTTTGGGTGTAAGCTTACAGCACATTTAGATGTAAAAAGGGGAACTGACACAACAATGATCAAGTGCTGCAAGCTGTCTATATGAAACTGTTAGCCCTGTGGGAAGGAGTTAGAAAAATGCTTAACATTCGTATAAATTAGTCCCTATTAACCTCTGCACCTTTGTTTAAGTGGGAAAAAAACAGCTTCTCATCACAGCACTGATCTCCCGAGTCTCACTGTGGGTTGCTGTGTGAGGTGATTCAGAAGTGTATACATCAACAACATCACTAAATTGGGACTGCTTGTGCAGATCCTGAAGGTAATTCATTGCATTGAGGGGGCCATGAGTTAAGCTCAGTATATTTTGTTCAAAAACCTGCGGAGGCAGTGGAGGCAAAAGAGCTGAAGATCAAAAGGTACAGTCTTCCTTGTGTTTATTCTCCTCAGACCAGGAGGCCCCTGTGCCAACTGGGTCCTTCTGGGGTCAACAGCCATTTGCCTTTTGTCCGTGCTAAGGCCCAGACAGGGCCTACACCTGATCTCAGCAGACATAGGGTCCACAGGGCCCATTAGGAGCACACCTGGTAGATTAGCCCAGGAACGTCCACAGATGCCCCCAAACTGCTGCCACCCCCTACATAGAATGCCTCCCCCTCCCACCACCATTGGGATTGCATAGAAATACATAGACCTTACAACACGAAGAGAGACCAGTCAGCCCAACCAGACTGTGATAACATTTACTCTTCACACAAGAAAATAGTCCCAATCACATTTACCCACTCTGTTTCCTTAAACCCCTTTTCCGTCATCCACCTATCCAATCTAACCTTAAATGTTGACACAGTTTCTGCTTCAACACTAACATTATGTCCGTGTATAATTGAGACACGGACTGCAGGAGTTGATTATAGCAAATCTTTACTGAATGGAGACAACCTGGAAACTGAAACAACAGAAGCCTGCTAGGGCCTTTTATACAGGGGTGGTCACTGCCGGTACTGCAGTCTGAGACCAGTTATTCCCTTAAAGGTACATACACAACAATTCCTCCCCTTTTAGATAAACAGTACATAACATTCATTTAACAACTAAATAATAACTAATTACAATTACAATTACGGTTGCTAGATACATTGGTTGAAGTTAAGCAATTATAAGTTCAGTCTTTGAGGAGGCTTCCTGATTCTGTCTGGATAACGCCTCTTTGGGATATCAGGTTCTTCTGGCAAGGTTGCGTCGGGATCAATGTTGTTGTTTGGTTCGTCTGCTTCCAATATCACCGATTCTGCGGTAGATGCAATTGGTACTTCGGTTTCATCGCCAGCTGTATCAGATCGTGGTGTGGAGTTGACGTTTTCCAGTGACTCTAGAATCTGGTCAGCATGGCGTCTTACAATGCTCTCTCCAACATCCACGGTATACATTAGAGGTCCTTGCTGTGTACAGATCGTTCCTGGCTGCCATTTCTCTGTGCGGTAGTCCCGGGCCAAAACTGGTTGACCTATCTTAAAACTCCTGGTCGGCCTTTCATTCATATTCTGAAACTGCCTGTTCTCCACATCTCTTCTGACGTTTGGCTTAACCAAATCCAAGCGGCATCGTAGTCTTCGATTGAAGAACATCATGGCTGGAGTTTGGTTGGTAACCGCATGTGTCGCATTCCGGTAGGCAAACAAGAAGTTATCCACCTTGTGTTGTAGGGGTATATCTTCATTACACATTGCCTTGATAGCCTTCTTGAATGTTTGAACAAACCTCTCGGCCAATCCATTAGTGGCTGGATGATATGGGGCGGATGTGTAATGCTTAACACCATTGTTCTTTAAGAACCTCCGGAACTCTTCAGACACAAACTGTGGTCCATTGTCAGAGCAAATCTGTTCAGGCAGCCCATTCCTGGCAAATATGGTTCGTAAGACTGTGATAGTTTTTTCTGTGATGGTTGAGGACATTTTTATTACCGCTGGCCACTTTGAATGTGCATCCACCGCAATTAAAAACATCGAGTCCATAAAGGGACCAGCAAAATCAATGTGCACCCTTTGCCATGGAGATGAGGGCCACTCCCATGGATGTAGAGGGGCTCACGGTGGGGCGTTTTGGACCTTCTGGCATCCTGTACAGCTCTTGGTCATCTCTTCGATTTCTCTATCGATTCCCGGCCACCACACAAATGCTCTGGCTAAGTTCTTCATTTTTACCCCACCCAGATGACCCTCATGAAGCTCATTGAGCACTCTATCCTTCAATTTGGGTGGAATTACTACTCTGGATCCACACATCAATGTTCCTCTGCACACTGACAGCTGTTCTCTTCTCGGCGAGAATGCTGGCAGCAGTGGTTCGCCATGTGCTGGCCATCCCTTCACCATTAAATCATAGACCCAGGAGAGTGTCGGGTCATTTCGTGTTTCCTTTTCTATGTTTGCATTCGTCACAGGGAGACATTCGACTATAGTCGAGTGGAATAACTCCACTGGATCCACTGCCAGTTCTTCTTCCACCGTCGGCAACGGTAGGCGCGACAATCGATCAGCATTCCCATGCTGTTTAGTTCTTTTGTACTCGATGTCATATTGGTGTGACCCTAGGAAAAGGGACCACCTCTGTAGCCGTTGTGCCGTCATTAACGGTACGCCCTTCTGAGGGTTGAAAATGGAGACGAGAGGTTGATGATCAGTTAGTAGAGTAAATTTCTGACCGTGCAGGTAGTGATTGAACTTCTTCACCCCCCCCCCCCCACACCAGGCTGAGGGCCTCTCTGTCAATCTGGGCGTAGTTACGCTCGGCTGAAGTTAATGAGCGTGACGCAAAAGCTATCGGCCTCTCTGAACCATCAAGGAATTTATGTGACAGTACCGCCCCAATGCCTTAGGGAGACGCATCACACGCCAGTCTTATAAGTAGTGATGGGTTGTAGTGAGCCAATACTTCTCTTGAAGTGATTAGGTCCTTACTCTTCTGAAAGGCCCGCTTACATTCAGCGCTCCATTTCCATGCTACTCCCGTTCGTAGTAGGGCGTTCAGTGGATGCAGAATTGTGGACAAATTCGGCAAAAACTTACGGTAGTAATTCACCAATCCGAGGAATGACCTCAGTTGCGACACATTTTCATGCGCTGGAGCCTTAACTACCGCTTCAAATTTGTCAGGAGACTTATGCAACCCCTCTTCATCAATCACGTGGCCACAATACGATATCTGTTTCTTAAAAAACTAGCACTTGGGGCGATTGGCTCGTAGCCCATGTTCACGTAGTCTAATGAGCACCTGCTCTAGGTTGGCAAGGTGTTCACTGTCATCTTCACCTGTCACTAGGATGTCGTCTAAGTAACACTGAGTCCCCGGAATCCCTTGCAGGACTTGTTCCATCGCTCTTTGCCATATCGCCGGAGCTGATGCTACTCCGAATACCAGTCGATTATACTGGTAAAGACCTTTGTGAGTGTTTATCGTGAGATACTTCCTAGAGGATTCTTCAACCTCCATCTGCAAATATGCTTGTGCTAGGTCAATTTTTGTAAAACGCTTCCCTCCAGATAGTGAGGCGAAGATATCTTCTATCCTTGGAAGAGCATATTGTACTGTGTGAAGGACTGGGTTCACCGTTACCTTGAAGTCCCCACAGATGCGAACCTTCCTTGGCTCCTCAGACTTATTGTTTAACGTTTTCTTCATGACAGCAACGATGGGTGTCGCCCACTCGCTCCAGTCTACCTTAGATAACATGCCTGCATTCTCCAGATTCTCCAGCTCTGCCTCAACGGCTGGGCGAATTGTATATGGTACCGGTCTTGCTTTGAAAAACTTGGGAATTGCATTCTCCTCTATTTTTATCGAGGCGGTTACGCCATTAAGAGTGCCCAGTTCTTGTTGAAATACCTCTTTGGCGTCAGCTAAGATTGTTGACAATCGACCAGGAGTGACATCGTCATCCTTTTTACCAGCCACCGTCAGTGCCTGAATGGAGTGCCAGTCTAAACTTATCTTGCTGATCCATTCACATCCTAATAACGGTGGTCCACCATCTTGCAGAATGTAGAGATACAATTTCCGTATTTTCTTGCTGTTGTATTCGACAGGCAGCCTTATTTTTCCTCTGGGGTATACTTTTTGCCCCGTATACGTCCGCAAGACAATGGATGTCACTCTCAAGGGTATGTGTGAGAATAGCCGCTCGTAGTCTCGTCGATTCATGATGGTTAGAGCTGATCCTGTATCCAATTCCATTTTGACTCGTGAGGGTGACCCAAATGGTTCGGAGATCCTCTTTTGCAATTACGTTGTGAAGTTTGAGACAGCTTAGTCTCTTGTTCCCGGATTCACTATCACTCATCTGGTCTTCGGAACTACTGTCCGTCATCTTCTGTACTTTCCTGTACGGTTCCTTAGTAGCCTTTTTGTTGTCGTTGGTCTTCTTCCCAGACCTGCAAACTCATGCAATGTGTCCCATCTTTCCGCATTGCCTGCATATTTTGACCTTGGACCAGCAGTCCTTCTGGTCATGGTTTGTTCTGCCGCAGTGATAACATTTTGCAAATCCCCGTGTCATTTCGTGGGTGCCGTATTCCTGTGGCTTTAGTTGTATTTCCGCAGCTCCCCTTGCTGCTGCTTCGTACGATACTGCCACGCTGAAAGCCTTATCTAGCGTCAGCTCTTTCTCTGAGAGTAACCTCTTCTGGGTTCCTTCACTCAGGAGTCCACAGACAAATTTGACCCGTAAGGTATCTGCCAGTTCTGCTCCGAACTGGCAGTGCTTTGATAGCTTGCGTAGTTCCGTAAGGTAATCAGCATTGCTCTCATTTTTATGCTGATTTCTCCTGTGGAATTTAAATCTTTCTGCTATCAGCAGCGGTGTAGGGTTTAGGTGTTCCTGTACGATAGCAACAATTTCGTTAAAACTCTTCGCCTTCGGTTTGGCTGGAGTAATCAGGTCCCGCAATAGGCCGTACGTACTTGCGCCCATTAAATTTAGCAATACCGGTGCCTTTTTCTCATCAGCTATTTCGTTTGCCTCGCAATATACGTCTACTCTTTCCACATACGTGGTCCAGTCTTCTATTGCATTATCGAAGGCAGTGATATTGCCAGTCTTTGGCATCTTGAAAATCTAAGATGGTGCCTCCCGCGCTTTGCCTTCGTCCCCGATAGATCAAAATGGTGCCTCCCACGCTTTTCCTTCTTCCCCGCCGAGTTAGGATGGCGCCTCCCGCGCTTTCCTGCCGCTGCCGCTGCTGCCAACGCTGTTGCTGGTGATTATATTTATTTTACTATCCTGTAATGGCGACGCCCTACGGTCTTCGCGCCTCCCCAATCGCTGCTGCCAACGCCGCGCTCCGCGGTATTTTTATTTTTCTATCGCGCTTCAATATTTGCTCCGTTAATTGAAGAACCGTTCCCGTCATGGAGCGGACCCTCTGGGACACTTCCCTCCCTCTTCTTAGGTCCGAACGCTGCCCGGCTTCGAAGCACCGGCCGCGCCCTGTGTGCTCCACCCTCTCTCTCTCTTTGCTTCCCGACTCGCTGCCCGGCCCCGTTGCAGAGCCACCCGATCGAGCTCTAGCCCGCCACAGCCCAGGAAGGATCAGTGCACTACCTGCCACCAGCCTGATTAGCTGGGAAACCACAGACTGGAGAAGCAAGCCTGGCTCTCGACAGTCTCTCCTGCACTTTTCAATTCGATGATTTGGAGGGCGGTTGCCCACGGTCGTCGCCCGTTTCTCGAGTTTCTTTGGATTATTATTATTTTTTTTTTCTTCTGGCTTCGACCTTCAATAACATCGTCTGATACATAGATACATAGAAGATAGGAGCAGGAGTAGGCCATTCGGCCCTTCGAGCCTGCTCCGCCATTCAATGAGATCATGGCTGATCATCCAAATTCAGTACCCGGTCCCTGCCTTCTCCCCATATCCCTTGATCCCTTTAGCCTTAAGAAATATATCCAACTCTTTCTTGAATATACTTAATGAACTGGCCTCCACCGCCCTCTGTGGCAGAGAATTCCATAGGTTCACCACTCTCTGGGTGAAGAAATTCCTCCTCATTTCAGTCCTAAATGGCTTACCCCTTATCCTTGGACTATGACCCCTGGTTCTGGACTCCCCGGCCATCAGAAACATCCTTCCTGCATCTAGTCTCTCCAGGCCGAACAGAATTTTATAGGTTTCAATGAGATCCCCTCTCAATCTTCTAAACTCCAGTGAGTATAAGCCCAATCGACCCAATCTCTCCTCATACGTCATTCCTGCCATCCCAGGTATCAGCCTGGTGAACCTTCGCTGCACTCCTTCCATGGCAAGGACGTCCTTCCTCAGGTAAGGCGACCAAAACTGCACACAATACTCAAGGTGTGATCTCACCAAGGCCCTGTACAAATGTTGCAAGACATCCTTGTTCTTGTACTCGAACCCTCTTGCTACGAAGGCCAACATACCATTTGCCTTCTTAATCGCCTGCTGCACCTGCATGCTTACCTTCAGCGACTGGTGTACAAGAACACCCAGGTCTCTTTGCACTTCACCTTCTCCCAAACTATTACCATTCAAATAATAATCTGCCTTCCTGTTTTTGCCACCAAAGTGGATAACCTCACATTTATCCACATTATAGTGCATTTGCCATGTTTCTGCCCAATCATCCAACCTGTCCAAATCGTGCTGGAGTTTCACGACATCCTCCTCACAGCATACCCACCCCCCCAGCTTTGTGTCGTCTGCAAATTTGGAGAAATTACATCCAATTCCGTCGTCCAGATCATTAATATATATTGTGAACAGCTGGGGTCCTAGGACCGATCCTTGCGGTACCCCACTAGTCACTGCCTGCCACTCGGAAAACGACCCATTTATTCCAACTCTTTGCTTTCTGTCCGCCAACCAGTTCTCTATCCAAGTCAATACCTTGCCCCCAATCCCATGTGCCTTAATTTTGCACGCTAATCTCTTATGCGGGACCTTATTGAAAGCCTTCTGAAAGTCCAAATACACCACATCCACTGGTTCTCCCTTATCTATTTTACCAGTTACATCCTCAAAAAATTCCAGTAGATTAGTCAAGCATGATTTACCTTTTGTAAATCCATGTTGACTTTGTCCGATCCAGTCACTGCTTTCCAAGTGCTCTGCTATTACATCTTTTATAATGGACTCTAGCATTTTCCCCACTATCGATGTCAAGCTTACTGGTCTATAATTCCCCGCCTTTTCTCTACCACCTTTTTTGAATAGTGGGGTAACATTAGCTACCCGCCAATCCATGGGTACCGTTCCAGAGTCTATCGAGTTCTGGAATTTGACCAGCAATGCATCTACTATTTCTAGGGCCACTTCCTTAAGTACCCTGGGATGTAGATTATCAGGCCTTGGGGATTTATCGGCCTTCAGTCCCATCAATTTTCCTAACACCATTTCCCTACAAATACTGATTTCTTTCAGTTCCACCCTTTCATCAGACCCTATATTCCCCAGCATCTCTGGGAGGTTATTTGTGTCCTCCTTTGTGAAGACAGAACCAAAATATGTATTTAGTTGGTCTGCCATTTCTTTGTTCCCCATTATAAATTCCCCCGATTCTGACTGCAAGGGACCTACGCTTGACTTCACCAATCTTTTTCTCTTCACATATCTATAAAAGCTTTTACAGTCAGTTTTTATGTTCTCTGCAAACTTACTCTCATATTCTATTTTCCCTTTCTTAATTAATCCCTTTGTCCTCCTTTGTTGAATCCTAAACTGCTCCCAATCCTCAGGGTTATTGCTTTTTCTGGCCAATTTATATGCCCTCTCCTTGGACCTTATGCTATCCCTAATTTCCCTTGTTAGCCACGGTTGGGTCACCTTTTTTGTTTTATTTTTATGCCAAACTGGGAAGAACAAATTCTGTAGTTCATCCATTCGGTCTTTGAATGTTTGCCATTGCCTATCCACTGTCAACCCTTTGAGTGCCATTCCCCAATCAATCCTACCCAACTCGCTCCTCAGACCATCATAGTTTCCTTTATTTAAATTGAGGACCCTAGTCTCCGAGTCAACTACTTCATTCTCCATCTTAATGAAGAATTCGATCATATTATGATCGCTCCGACCCAAGGGGCCTCTTACAACAAGATTGCTAATTAATCCTTTCTCGTTACATAATACCCAGTCTAAGATGACCTGATCTCTGGTTGGTTCCTCGACATATTGGTCCAGGAAACCATCCCGTAAACACTCCAGGAATTCCTCCTCCACAGTATTGTTACTCATTTGGTTGGCCCAATCTATATGTAGATTAAAGTCACCCATGATGACTGCTGTGCCCTTATTGCACGCTTCTTTAATTTCTCTTTGAATGCCATCCCCAACCTCCGCCTTACTGTTTGGAGGTCTATAAACCACTCCCACAAATGTTTTTTTCCCCTTAGTATTTCTCAATTCTACCCATACAGATTCCACCTCATCAGAGCTAATATCCTTCATTACAATTGTGTTACAGGTAGACTATCCTTTATCCGAAAACCTCGGGACCAGCCGTGTTTCGGTTTTCGGAAAATTTCGGATTTCGGAAGGTATTTTATAAGACTGGGAAATTTGTCGGGGGTGGGTCGGCGGGGGGTCGGGGGTGGGGGTCGTCAGGGGTCCGCGGGGGGGGTTGGCGGGGGTCCGCGGGGGGGTCGGCGGGAGTCGGGGTCGGCGGGGGTCCGCGGGGGGTCGGGGTCGGCGGGGGTCCGTGGGGGGTCGTCGGCGGGGGTCGGGGTCGTGCGCCACTCTGGTCATGTCGTGCGCACGACTTACGCTGAATGAAAAAACCTTCGGTTTTTAGAGGGTTTCGGTTTTTGGAAGTTCAGATAAAAGGTAGTCTACCTGTGTGGTAAACCACTGTTTGTATTCCACTGTGTACATGCCTGGACATGCCTCGGCTGACTCCTCCCACAAGTCCTAGTATAAAGGTGACTGCTCCCCAGCCCTTTGTATTTCTGGACCGGTCGACCACTCGAGGCAGACCTTCATTCTTTTGTTAATAAAAGCCTTTAGTTACTCTCTTAACTCTCAGTCTTTTATGAGTAATTGATAGCGCATCAATTTTATTAACAAAATTTTTATAATGGAGAAGATCCTCACACCAGCATGCCTGGACTTAGATCATCGGGAGGCGGACTCATCCACCAAGTTTACTCACTGGCTTAAGTGTTTCGAAAAATTCCTGACCGCCTCCGCAGCAATCAAATCGGACGAGGACAAACTGGATGGCCTGACCTCCAAAGTGAACCACCGAGTGTACTCGGTCATCCAAGACGCGACCTCGTACGCGGACGCTATCAAGCTCCTCAAGGACCAGTACACGCGCCCAGTGAACGAAGTGTACGCCAGGCACCTTCTGGGGAGTCGTAAACAACAACCTGGGGAATCGACCGTGGAATACCTTCAGGCACTGTCTGTGCTTGGCCGGGCCTGTGGTTGTAAGGATGTAAAGGCCGCCGTGTACACAGAGGAACTTATCCGGGACGCTTTTGTAGCGGGCCACAGATCCAATTACACCTGACAGCGACTGTTGGAGCAGAGTGACCTCGACCTCAACAAGGCCTCTGAACTCGCACTATCATTGGATGCAGCCTACCGGGGCATGGATGCCTACTCCTCTGCACCATGGACGCCGCGGGGAATGACAGCCTGGGACATGGTAGGACCGCCTCATAGCGCCGTGCCACCCCAGCCACACCCCAGCAACGGCCCAACTACCGCAGCAGTGTCCCAAGGCCAGACAGCAGTGCCCCAAGGCCAGAAATGCTACTTCTGTGGCCAGGCAAAACACCCCAGAGCGCGCTGCCCGGCGAAAAACGCGATCTGCTCGGGCTGCGGGAAGAAGGGACACTACGCTAGCGTCTGCAGGGCCAAAGCCACCCCGAACCCCAGCAGCGCAGCATGTGGGCCATGCGGGCCGCCATCTTGGTCCTCCCCGGCCACGTGCGAACCACCGGTACAGCAGCCATTTTGGCCGCCTCCAGCCACATGGGGATCATGGACGCTGCCATCTTGGACGACAGCCGGAACGCAGCAGGCCCCCAACACCACCTCATCTGATACCCGCAGCGACACACCGACCCCTACGCTGGCATCCGTTACACTGGACCAAGCGAGACCGCACCAGCTGGCCAGTTCCACAATGGACATTAAGGTAAATGGTCACGATACAATCTGCCTTTTTGACTCTGGGAGCACGGAGAGCTTCATCCACCCCGACACGGTGCGGCGTTGCTCTCTCCCAGTCCTGCCTGCGCACCAGCGGATTTCTATGGCCTCCGAGTCCCAGTCGGCAGACATTGGCGGCTACTGCGTGGTGACACTCGTAGTAGACGGGACTGTGTACGATCATTTTAAACTTCTGGTCCTGCCCGACCTCTGTGCTGCCGTCCTGCTGGGGTTAGATTTTCAGTGCCACCTTAAAAGTGTTACGATGGCGTACGGTGGACCCCTACCCCCACTCACAGTCCGCAGCCAGCAGCTTCCAAATTGCCCGCCGCGCACCAGGTGCAACCTCTCCACACTCAGAGTCACCCCCCCCCCCACTGTTTGCTAACCTCACCCCCGACTGTAAGCCCATCGCCACAAAGAGCAGGCGATACAGTGCCGGGGACAGGGTTTTCATTAAAACCGAAGTGGAGTGGCTCCTGAAGGAAGGGATTATTGAGGACAGCACCAGCCCCTGGCGAGCCCAGGTTGTGGTCATTAAGACCGGCGAGAAGCAGCGCCTGGTCATCGACTACAGCCAGGCAATAAATCGCTACACCCTGCTGGACGCCTACCCACTCCCCCGCATAGCTGATATGGTCAACCAGATCGCGCAGTACCGCGTCTTCTCGACCATTGACCTGAAATCAGCGTACCACCAGCTCCCTATCCGCCCTGAGGACCGCCAGTATACTGCCTTTGAGGCAAATGGCCGCCTCTATCACTTCCTTAGGGTTCCCTTTGGCGTCACCAACGGGGTCTCCGTCTTCCAAAGGGAGATGGAGCGGACGGTAGATCAAAATGCGTTGCAGGCCACTTTCCCATATCTGGACAATGTGACCATCTGCGGCCGTGACTTGCAGGACCATGACGCAAACCTCGAAAAATTCCTCCGCACCGCCCAACTCCTGAACCTGACATATAACAAGGAGAAGTGCATATTCCGCACAAACCGCCTCGCCATCCTTGGCTGTGTTGTGGAACACGGAGTCATCGGCCCCGACCCCGACCGGATGCGTCCCCTTATGGAACTCCCACTGCCCCACTGCCTCAAGGCCCTGAAGAGGTGCCTAGGGTTTTTCTCCTATTACGCCCAGTGGGTCCCCTACTATGCGGACAAGGCCCGTCCGCTGATCAAGTCCACCTCTTTTCCCTTGACGGCAGAGGCCCGCTTAGCCTTCCACCGTATCAAGGAGGACATTGCCAAAGCCACCATGCACGCAGTGGACGAATCCATCCCCTTCCAGGTGGAAAGCGACGCGTCCGACTTTGCCCTGGCCGCTACCCTCAATCAGGCGGGGAGACCCGTGGCCTTCTTTTCACGAACCCTCCAAGGCCCGGAGACCAGACACTCCGCTGTTGAGAAGGAGGCCCAGGCGATTGTGGAGGCTGTGCGTCATTGGAGGCACTACCTGGCCGGAAAACGATTTACCCTGCTCACTGACCAGCGTTCAGTTGCTTTCATGTTTAACAACAAGCAGAGGGGCAAAATCAAAAATGACAAGATGTTGAGGTGGAGAATCGAACTTTCCACCTACAATTACGAGATCTTGTACCGGCCCGGGAAGCTCAATGAACCCCCGGATGCGCTATCGCGTGGCACCTGCGCCAGCGCGCAGATCGATAGACTGTGGGCCCTCCACAATGACCTCTGCCACCCGGGGGTCACCAGGTTCTTCCACTTCATCAAGGCCCGCAACCTGCCTTACTCTATTGAGGAGGTCAGGACCATGACCAGGAACTGCCAAGTCTGCGCTGAGTGCAAACCGCACATTTATAGACCAGACAGGGCCCACCTGATAAAAGCCACTCGCCCCTTCGAGCGCCTGAGCGTTGATTTTAAAGGGCCTCTCCCCTCCTCCGACCGCAATGTGTACTTCCTCAATATTATTGATGAGTACTCCCGTTTCCCGTTCGCCATCCCCTGTCATTAAATGTCTGAACGACCTCTTCACCCTGTTCGGTTTCCCCAGCTATATCCATAGCGACCGGGGCTCATCGTTTATGAGCGACGAACTCCGTCAGTACCTGCTAACTAGGGGTATTGCCACAAGCAGGACCACCAGTTACAACCCCCGGGGGAACGGACAGGTGGAAAGACAAAATGCGACAGTTTGGAAGGCTGCCCTGCTAGCCTTAAAGTCTAGGGGCCTTCCAACCTCCCGCTGGCAGGATGTGCTCCCCGATGCGCTCCACTCTATTCGGTCACTGCTCTGCACTGCCACTAACGCCAACCCTCATGAGAAAATGTTTGTCTTCCCAAGGAAGTCCACATCGGGGACATCGCTACCACCATGGCTGACGTCCCCAGGGCCGGTCCGACTGAGAAGACACGTGAGGACCCATAAAACGGACCCCCTGGTCGAGAGGGTCGACCTCCTCCACGCCAACCCCCAGTATGCTTACATTGCATACCCGGACGGGCGGGAGGACACAGTCTCCACAAGAGACCTTGCACCCTCGGTGGCCGCAGTAACCCACTACTCACTACCACCCCCCCCCACGATCCGATATCCAGCCCCAGCAGATGGCAGGCCTGGGCCCCGCGACCCGCTCGACATCTACGAGGACGACACGCCTGTGCCACAGCCTACGCAGGACTCGACGCCGGAAGCTCCACTACCCCTGCCGTCGCCACGCCGATCACAGCGGCAGACAAGACCTCCGGAGAGACTCCAATACATTAACTTTTAATACACTTCACCCCGCCGGACTCAATTTTAAACAAGGGGTGAATGTGGTAAACCACTGTTTGTATTCCACTGTGTACATGCCTGGACATGCCTCGGCTGACTCCTCCCACAAGTCCTAGTATAAAGGTGACTGCTCCCCAGCCCTTTGTATTTCTGGACCGGTCGACCACTCGAGGCAGACCTTCATTCTTTTGTTAATAAAAGCCTTTAGTTACTCTCTTAACTCTCAGTCTTTTATGGGTAATTGATAGCGCATCAACCTGTAATCCCTTCTTTAACCAGTAATGCTACCCCACCTCCCTTTCCTTTTTGCCTATCTTTCCTGAATATCGAATACCCCTGGATGTTGAGTTCCCAGTCCTGGCCTTCCTTGAGCCACGTTTCCGTAATCCCAACCAAATCGTATTTGTTTACTTCTATTTGCGCAGCCAATTAATCCACCTTATTACAAATGCTCCTTGCATTAAGACACAAAGCCTTCAGGCTTGTTTTTTTAACGCTCTTAGACCTATTAGAATTATTATTTACTGTGGCCATGTTTGATTTAAACCGTTGATTTCTCTGACTGCCACTTTTGTTTTTCTCCTTCCTATCTTTTGCTTTTATCCTTGTTTCCCTTTCCTCTGTCTCCCTGCTCAGGTTCCCAACCCCCTGCCATTTTAGTTTAAACCCTTCCCCACAGCACTAGCAAACACTCCCCCTAGGACATTGGTTCCAGCCCTGCCCAGGTGCAGACCGTCCGGTTTGAACTGGTCCCACCTCCCCCAGAACCGTTTCCAATGTCCCAGGAACTTGAATCCCTCCCCCTGGCACCATTCCTCTAGCCACGTATTCATCTGAAGTATCCTTCTATTTCTACTCTGACTAGCACGTGGCACTGGTAGCAATCCTGAGATTACTACCTTTGAGGTCCTGTTTTTTAATTTATCTCCTAACTCCCTATACTCCGCTTTTAGGACCTCAACCCGCTTTTTACCTATATCGTTGGTGCCTATATGCACCACGACAACTGGCTCTTCACCCTCCCCTTCCAAGATGTTCTGGAGTCGCTCGGAGACATCCTTAACCCTTGCACCAGGGAGGCAACACACCATCCTGGAGTCTCATTTGCGGCCGCAGAAACGCCTATCTATTCCCCTTACAATTGAATCCCCTATTACTATAACTGAGGTGCTGCCGAGTTGCAGGTAGTTCGTTTCTTACTCGTCACCAGTATTATGTCCGTGTATAATTGAGACACGGACTGCAGGTGTTGATTATAACAAGTCTTTACTGAATGGAGGCAACCTGGAAACTGAAACTACAGAAGCCTGCTAGGGCCTTTTATACAGGGGTAGTCACTGCCGGTACTGCAGTCTGAGACCAGTTATTCCCTTAAAGGTACATACACAACACTAACCCTGGAAGTGAATTCCACAGCCTCACAACTCTCTGTGTGAAGAAATTTCTCCAGCCCTCTGTTCTAAATCACTCACATTTAATCTTGTATCTATGGCCCTTCATTCTAGGTCCCTCAACCACTGGAAGCAGTCTGCTTCTATCCATCCTGCCCTACCTTTTCATAATATTAAACACTTTGATTATATTGATCTGGCCATTTATCTCATTGTTTGTGGGAGCTTGCTGTGTGCAAATTGACTGCTGTGTTTCTTACATTATGACAGTGACTACTTCAAAAACACAGTACTTAATTTGCTGTAAAGGGCTTTGGGGTGCCCTGAGCTCGTAAAAGGCGTGATAGAAATGCAATGCTTCGATTTTAAAATGTTCATCGTCATCCTGTTAAAATCCCTCCAAGGCCTCGTCCCTCCCTATCACTGTAACTTCCTCCAGCCCTATAACCCTCTAAGACCTCTGCGCACCTTCAATTCTGGTCTCTTTTGCATCACTAAAATTTCTTTGCTCCACCATTGGTGGCCCTGCCTTCTGTTACCGAGGCCCTAAGTTCTGGAATTCCATCCCTAAACCTCTCCGCCTCGCTACCTCTCTCTCTTCCTTTAAGACGCTCCTTAAAACCTACCTCTTTCACCAAGCTTATGGTCACTTGTCCTAATAACTCCTTATGTGGCTCGGTGTCAAATTTTGTCTGATAACGCTCCTGTGAAGCAAGTTGGGATGTTTTACTACATTAAAGGTGCTAGATAAAAGCAAGTTCCTGTTATCTATAAATTGCTTTGTTCTTCCTGCGTCACGCAAAAGGGACAGAAATCCACCATTGACATCCCAGCATGCTGCGGAGCAAAATGAACAGGCAGGGGTTTGCATTCAGGGCACCTCATGCTGTGAGCACCCCCTATTGGTATTGTGATGGAGAGCGATAGCAAGTTACTCCCAGAGGACCAGAGACCAGCTGACCAATGGCTGGATCAAGAGCAGAACCATTGGAAGAATGGCGCCAGATTGTCTGAGGTGTGGCCTGAGGAGGCCAAAAGAGAGAGAAAATAAAACAAAACTTCACAACCGACAGTTTAGACTGGTGCCTAGATGCAAAAGAAGAGATCCTGCCTCAAATTTAGCAATAAATCTAACACGAGCAGAGCAGGACCGAAGAACATTATAGTCTCAAGTTGCAGCAAAGCGAGAGTAGAAATTAGAAACGAGGATTCCAAAAGAGCCATCAGGCTAGAAGCTCATTGTGGGAGGTTGTGCAGAACGAGCGATAGTGAATCAGCAGCCCTGTTTTGCATGCTGCCCAATTTTCTTTTCCATTGACTGCAACTGAATTTCTACCCCATAAAAGGAGGGAAATTAGATTTCCCATCAGCCCCTGCTGCCTGAGGCACTGAGCTGCCCCACTGCGTCTATTAAAGGAGGCTGGTTACATTCTGTGAAGGCAGGGTGGGATAGCTGCAACAGTGTGATCAGAAAATCCTATTGCCACCCATTGCCACCCTGGATGCTGCAGCAAGTTCTCACTGCCACAGAACTGCTCCGAGTTTGAGGCAGCTACAGCTAACTTCTCAGTGGTGTCAGCCCCTCCCTTAAGCTGTCTGAGCAGTATATATTGATGCGGGTTGACTATTTACTTTTCATTCTGGCTCTTTTAGCCTCTTTTCTGGGGCCTTTCTGTTTCTGCATTTTCTCTGTTCCATAACTATAGTAATCTGGGATGTAATGCTTAAGTTATCCACCAGATGGAGACAAATATTAAGGGGTCATATTTACCAGTATTAAGGTAATGTCCTGGCACACCACTTATTAAGGTAGTGGCATTTTATTCTGGGTATGACTCAGAGGCGAATCCTCCATCTTGTGATCGCACAGTAAGAATTGTGTATCTTGCTGGCAGTTGTAAAGCTATGTTCTCTGCTACATATGTATAATTAAACAGTTGAGTTTTGGTTCCTGAAGTCTGGCTTATCTCAGTTTCTGACTTTACCACTCGGATATCACAATAACTCTGGTTTGTTCAGAGTGAAACGGAGTCCATAAACCTTCCAACACAAAGGGTGTGCGGTGTTTATCGATTACAAAGACAAGCCACTGAATTTATAATCTATGAGGTGACAGTATCAAAGCTATCTCATCAACGTCTGAACTATTTATTGTCAACAGACCTTCTTTTTCTTACTTGCAGGAATACACCTGATTTTAACCTGGGGGTGGGAGGGGGAGTGTGGCGTGTGGGGGCCGGAGTGGGAGGGGATGACACAGAGGCTGTCCAGTGGGAACGGGATAATTGGGCGGCTGCAGGGTTAAAATCAGGGCTCAACACATTTAAAATAACTCACGAAGGGTCATCGACCTGAAACGTTAACTGTTTCTCTCTCCACAGATGCTGCCTGACCTGCTGAGTATTTCCAGCATTTTCTGTTTTTATTTCAGGTTTCCAGCATCCGCAGTATTTTGCTTTTAAATTTAAAATAACTCTTTTTTCCCCCCAAGAGCTTTCTTTGGAAAAATGATCAAAAGATTCCCAACTTTGACCAGGATAGAATTTTACAGAGGGGAAGAGACTATCGACTGTTAATTGTGTCATCTTCAGAGTGATAAAACTCTCTCTGACAGGCCTGATGGACTTTACAGCCCAAGGCTCGATGGCTGGTATCATCTCAGATAGTGTTGTGGTTAAAAAGATGGGAGTTTAAGCTGATGATAATCAAACCATTCCCCTATACAGTAATCAGGATCCCAACATACTGACCATCAGGATCATGTACATCTTTCATTTGGATTTGAAGTGATTTCTTCAATATTACTTGCTTGTTTCCTGCCATAACATTAGAGTCCCCTCTCTCCTCTCCAATTCATTTGTCTCAACATCCATGAATTGCGACTCTTGACAACATCCAACAGGGGACATTTTCCTGGATATTGGAAAATCTTCCTTTACACCTTGCTCAATTTTTCAATCTTTGCTGTGCCCAAAGAATATTTCAAGACAATAATCAAATTGTCTCCTTATCTAAGGAAGAACATACTTGCTTTAGAGGGGGTGCAACAAAGATTCACTAGATTGATCCCTGGGATGAGAGGGTTGTCCTGTGCAGGGAGGTTATGCTTGAACTGTATCAAACACCAGTTAGGCCACAGCTACAGTACTGCATGCACTTCTGGTCACCACATTACAGGAAAGATGTAATTGCACTAGAGAGGATGCAGAGGAGATTTACAAGGATGTTGCCTGGACTGGGGAATTTTAGCTATGACGAAAGATTGGATAGGCCGGGTTTGTTTTCTTTGGAACAGAGGAGGCTGAGGGGAGACCTTATTGAGGTGTATAAAATTATGAGGGGCCTAGATAGAGTGGATAGGAAGGACCTATTTCCCTTAGCAGAGGGATCAACAACCAGGGGGCACAGATTTAAAGTAATTGGTCGGAGATTTAGAGGAGATTTGAGGGGAAATGTTTTCACCCAGAGGGGCTTGGGGTTCTGGAACTCACTGCCTGAAAGGATGGTAGAGGCAGAAACCCTCACCACATTTAAAAAGTGTTTGGGTGTATACTTGAAGTGCCGTAACCTACAGGGCTACGGACCAAGAGCTGGAAAGTTGGATTAGGCTGGATAGCTCTTTGTCGGCCGGCACAGACACAATGGGCCGAAATGGCCTCCTTCCGTGCTGTAAATTTCTATGATTTCTATGAGGAGAGATTGAGTAGATTGGGCCTATACCCTCTGGAGTTTAGAAGAATGAGAGATGATCTCATTGAAACTTATAAGATTTTGAGGGGGATTGACAGGGTAGATGCTGAGAGATTGTTTCCCCTGGCTGGAGAGTCTAGAACCAGGGGGCATGTTCTCAGGATAAGGAGTCAACCATTTAAGACTGAGATGAGGAGGAATTTCTTCACTCAGAGGGTTGTGAATCTTCAAAATTCTCTGCCCCAAAGGGCTGTGGATGCTCAGTCATTGAATATATTCAAGGTTGAGATAGATTTTTGGACTCTAGGGATATGGGGATCGGGCAGGAAAGTAGAGTTGAGGTCAAAGATCAGCCATGATCTTATTGAATGGTGGAGCAGGCTCGAGGGGCCGTATGCTCTACTCCTGCTCCTAATTCTTATATTGTAAATTAGCCCTCTGCTTTATATTTGGAATATAACAGATATCTGGGGATGAGATATATAACCAAGGGGTTCACATATGTTCTAGCCGCAACAATCAATAATTGGGGGCAGTTACAAGACAGCAATCCATTGACTTCCAGATACAAATTTTGTACAACATAGTTTTTGACATTCAGATTTAATTAAAAATGTTAAACTGAATGAATCTTGAGTAGATTTTAACAGCCATTCCCACCCCTTGACTTGATCACAGCCTTGAAATCATTCTGTAGTATCTGTTAATTACATTTACTCACAGGTCTCCTGTGGCATTGCTCATAGTGAGTCAAAGCCACGCTAAATATAACAGGAAGTGTGACGCTTGCAGGAAGTGTGTGCTATATGCAGGACTTCCAATATCTGATTACAGATAGTGGTTAATCGGGGCTGTTTTTGTCCCTTTCTGTGCTGGCAGTGACTCTGAGCAGTTACTGACCTTTGAGATACATACAAGACATGGGACTCACACGAGAGGATTAATATTCACAATGTCACCAGAGCAAATTCATATCAGGAAGCAATCTGTAATGATTTATGGATAAACTCAAAATCCAGCGCACATTACAAGACTTCAAAACTTCAAAATTCTGCGTGCTGTTTTGAAGCGATCTGGAACATGCAGGATAATGGTTTCCACGCGAATCCTCTGTCCCCGTCAGTAATGTGAAATACTACAGGGAGCGAAGCACAGTAACACTAGCCCATGCCTTCACGTCTGTGGTAATTAAACCCAGCAACAACAGAGTTCAAATCAAATCAAATCAAATCAACTTTTATTGTCATTGTTAGTGCACAAGTGCAGTACAACGAAATGTAGGCTTGCGGCTCCCGAGAGTGTACAATTTGGATTAGGACACTTAAACATTTCAACATACATTTGTACATATATATTAGCATAAATGTTCCTGGGCTGATTAGGTTGTGAAATATGTGGGAAAATACCTGCCATCCAAAAACTGTTTCTAAAGAACAACAGTGTGTTCTTAATTATTAGCTGGATGGAAGGTGCGATTCGCAATGGAAATCTAAGACACAAAGGCTCCAGTCTCACCATGTGTCGCTGTGTTAGAAAGTAGCTGTTGATTAACACTTCCCTTATCCTGCTGTCAATCACTCCCTTGAAGCACAGAATGATAGTGGGGCTTTTATATTATAACATGTGTTTAGTGTCAAGTTGGAGTTAAAAATTTGCCTTTCAGATTGAAAGGTAGCTGAGTGATACCAGCTGTGTCTAGGTAGGCTGATTCCAGGGGCCCTAATCTAATATGGATGGCATGTCCTTCACTGCTTGTAATGCCAGCTCTACATCGCATCACTGGGGGATATTCAGCTGTGCCCTCTGTGGGCTGTCAGTCACTGGGTATGGGGCTGCATCTTGATTATTGCCTTCTGATTCTATTCACATTCAAGGGAGCAACAAATTAGGAGTTCTTCGTTTTGAAAAGTTATAACGTGTTCAGATGTCAAGAGGGCTACTAATGAGCCACAAAGGTGAAGGACTCACTAAGACTGACAGGCAAGGGACGATATCAACAATTGTACAATGTTGTTCTGACTTCACAATAGAAAGAACTTCATAACCACACTTGTGAGTTGCAGTTCACATGTCAACAATTCTGATGGCATGTCCCTTTAAGGGTTGTTAAAATGTAAAAAAAATTATGCATTCCCATTTTGATGGAGTGTATAATGTTGGCTTTTCTACTGAATATCTCAAACACAATTTTGTTCCGAGTTTCGAAACAGCATCGGAAATACTTTCATGTAAATCTCAAATCTGATTTTTCAATCAGGACAGTTATGTGGCTAAGGATCTATCACCAGGACAGATGTGTAGTTTCGGAATCTATCACCAGGACAGATGTGTGGTTTAAGAATCTATCACCAGGACAGATGTGTGGTTTAGGGAAACTCTATGAAAGGAAAGGGGAACAAAATCAAATAAATTACCAAAAAAAATCTCGGCATGAGCAGAGGTAGAATGTGTGGTCTACAGTGATCCACCCTGGGCAGAATTGAAGATAAGCTGCAGGGATCTAATTGACAGAGTAAGGTGATATTTATAGATATTCTCCCGGTATGTACTCTGCTGACCAGAACTAAACCAATGCCCACTTTCCTTATAAGATCCGAAATACCAGTTAGATCTAAGCCCCCAGCAAAGGAGAATCTTATTATGTTTAATATAATGGACTCCCCTGGCCCACCTATATTAATTGCAATGACTTCAGGAGCTAATGACATTGGGGTTAAATTTCACCTTCACTTCGAGCGGTAAATGTGCGGAACGGATACCACGCTTATACCACGGTTATAGAACCCGCCCGATTTTCAATCCACTGATTTCAACTGAAATGAAAATCTGGTGGGTTCTATAATGTGTGGGAGAGGCGCTCCACTGGTTAATGCTCTGTGATGAGGGTGAAAACGATCCCCATTAAAACATGTTATAATGGAAGGATTTTGGGGTTCTCAGTTTAATGAGGGGGCCCATAGACCCAGAGCATATCACAATGGGGGCTCTGTTGTACATCTCACTGCAAGCTGTTGCTGCTGCCATTTGTACAGTCAAGAAATTGAGGTCCAATAGCTCTCTAATCCCTCCAACTGCTTCTTGTTAAACACAGCGAGATCTCAAGTTTCTTAGCTGTGCGAACATGAAAGGATATTATCCTTGTTTCAGCCGCTCTTTATGTCAACTCAACTTAAATGTCAGGGTTCTGTTGTTATCGGCTTCCCTTGTATATAATATTGGCATGTACTTTTTCTTTATCTTTTTGCTGAAAGATTTCTTTATCAGACATCTGTCATTTCAGTTTTTCTTAGTTTAACATTTCACTCAGAAGTTAGTCTGAGAGTTTGTAACATGCTGGTGTCTGCATCATGATATTTGAGTAAAAGCACAAGTTCCTCAGATATGGCATCTTAGTGGCATAAGAGAGAGTCCGAGATCACGGCACCTATAAGCCTTACTGGAAATGCTGCATTTTTACTCACTTTTGAGGGGGTGGGATTTACACAGTAATTCCCCCCACCTCCTTATTATTTTCTTCTTTAAGGCTGTTACCCTTGGCTCTGTGGTAGCATGCTTGCCTCTGGGTCAGAAGGTTGTGGATTCAAGCCCCACTCCAGAGACTTGAGTGCAAAAATCTAGGCTGACAATTCAGTGCAGTGTTGAGGGGCTGTCTTTTGGATGAGATGTTAAACTGAGGCCCTGTTTGCCCTCTCAGGTGGTCATAAAAGATCCCATTCAAAGGGCAGGGTAGTTCTCCTTGGTGGCCTGGCCAAAATCACTAAAACAGATTATCTTGTTATGTATCACATTGCTGTTTGTGGGATCTTGCTGCGTAAACTTTGGCTGGCGCATTTCCTACATTACAACAGTGACACTTTAAAAGTACTTTTAACTGACATCAATGAAAGGAAAATCAGGCGGGGTGTATAACGGATGGCCGATCCAACAACGGCCATTTTGCATTCCCATAAATGTTGACTTTTACCGCAATTGTTACCCAACAACATCTTCCTATTCAGGTTGTGGTCTCGGTATTTAAGTTGCTCTTTTCACCCAACTTGGAGATGCAAATTACATCAATGTCTGTATATTTGCATTGTCATCTCGTAGTACACTGGAGAGGCTGACTGATTGCGGCCTTCACAGTCCCAGCCAGTACACAGTAATTAGAATCCCAATCACTGAATAGGGGGGCACAAAGGGACAAAGAGGTGGCATGGCAAGATGCCCGTGACATGGCTTACTGAAGGCTTGTAAATTGGAGAGAAATTTCACATTGTGTTGCTTGGCTTCATGCAGGGTAAAGAGCCATCACAAAGCCTTTTAAAATATGAATCCAAAGGAATTTTTCTTAGCCTTCAATACCTCTTGTTTATCTCTGTCTTTGTGTTGATTCATTTTTCTAAAAAGTAATTTAAATATTTGCTTTAGGCACCATCAGGAGAATTAGCTAAACAGCATTACTGAGTCAAACAGTGCCTGAGGAGCTGAATTAACTAACAGTTCAAACGCTATGCCTGCTGCAGCAGCCCAGATTAGCGACTGTATTCCAACTGATGTTAATCCACCCCACTCATAGCAGGGACCTCAGTAACTCCTCCAGCTAGGTTCCCCCAATGATGTCATCAAGAGCTGCCATTTTGGACCCAAGCTTCCTGTTTCGGATCATAAGAATCTGTACATTATATCATCTCTTATTACCTTGCCAGTGTTGTAACATGTTTTAAAGTGTCTTCTGTGACTGTCTGAGAGAGCTGTCTATTTCTCTGTGTGGGAGAAGGTGTGAAACACTTATCCAGTTGTCTAGCTATTCAAGTGCTGTGACTTCAGGTTGCTTTTCTTCTCTGATATCTCCAACCTCAATTAAGGAAGCATAGGTAAATCTGCAGTTTACCTACATGAGCTGGAAGCTTTCTTACTCTACTGTTTACAAGAGGATTCTACAAACAAGTGAGCTGCATCATTCAGGCCAGGTTGCCCAATTAGAGAACAACAGATAACTGACTATTTCTGATCCGGGTGATGTTATTCTTCAAAAGCTTAATTACTGAATTGTAAATGGATTATTTCCTACAGTCTATGGTTTTAAGACCTATTGTAATTGCCATTTTTAATTGTGTGGTTACTTTTTTATCTATCTTGTTTACCAGCTTGACGATAAAAGAAAGAATATAATTATACTGATAGTCATTCCTTCAGTGACTTCCTAACTTTCTGTTCCACTACACGTGCTGGGAGCTGGAAGGGTGTTTTGTGAGCGCTCAGCCTCATGTAACATGTATGGTGTAAAGTTACTAAAGAGAACTGTAAACTTTAGCAGCCTTTAATACTTTGCAACAGATCCTGCAGTGAAATAAAGTATTGTAAGCTAGCTAAATCTGCTGTTTTCACTCTTGCATCTGTTTAATTTTACTTCTTAATAAACTTGTTTGTTGCTTTGAACCTGAATTAAATAGTCTGTCAGCATGGCCTTTACCATCAATCAGAGAGATCAGCAGTACACAGTGTGCAGCCCCTACCATTTCCAGTGCATAAGCTTATCAGTAAAAGGGTTAATTGTTCACCCAGAGGCTTACCAGTCTAGTTACTTTACTGGTTCACAGAGAGCACCCAAAGAAAAACGCCAACAAATGCATGCAGAGCCGAACTAGGCAGATACCCACTGATAATAAACATCCAAAAACGAGCACTAAACTTCCTAAATCACCTCAAATCTAGCTCCCCAGACACCCTTCATTTCAAAGCCTTTCAGACCCAAGAGCTAAACCCAGAAAAGAGTCCCCTGAGTCAGCTGCTACTGAAACTAAGTACTCAGCCAGACCCTGACCAGCCCCAGACCAACACAGCCGTCCAAACACCAATCCGAGTGAACCAAATCATTAAAAAATGCAAAGAAACCTACCTGGAACATTGGAACAAAATAACCGAAAGCCAAAGCAGATTAGAATGTTACCGGGCCCTAAAAAGAGAATATAAACTGGCAGACTACCTCACGACCATCAGAGACACAAAACAGAGACAGACCCTCACCAGGTACAGACTAAGCGACCACCAACTGGAAATTGAAAAAGGCAGATACAAGAAATCCTGGCAGCCTAGAGAGAATAGAATATGCGATCAATGTCTGGCTGGCGAGGTTGAAACAGAAATGCATTTCCTCCTAAAATGCGAAAAATTCAACACATCAAGAAACATATTATTCAACAAGCTAAGCCAAACAACTCCAGATTTCAAGGAATTGGATGATCTGTCAAAATTGAGATTAGTCCTAGGAGAAGGAGACAGACCATACCTTGGGGCCAAATATGTAACAACATGTCACAACCTGAGGACTGTTTAAAATTAAGACTGTTTAAAATTAATATTGAACGTACCAAATGAAGTACAAAGACTGTTTAAAATTAATATTGTTTAAAAGTAATATTGTATGTACCCAACAAATGTCAAATCGATTGACACCTACAGAATGTTAGAAAACTGTACCTTTTTGCAATGTAAGCTTTGGCAATATGGTTCTCTGTAAACTTTCATGCCAATAAAGCATTTGAATTGAATTGAATTGAATTGAATTGAATTGAATTGAAAGAGAGGGAGTTTGTGTATAGCAGTGGAATGTTGCATTGGACATGCATAAACAGTATTAAGAAGTGGCCCAGTTTGTAACACTACCATTTCCATAATAATACTCACCAAAAAAATGAGTTAAAAATACCAAATAAAGGTAATAATTGTTACTTGGTACTGGTTTTACTTTGAAAAGAACAATTGGTTGAAGCTCAGTCCCTTGGTGAGAAAAGGTCAGAAAAGGTGGTGCCTGATAAGGGGCTAGCTGGAGCAAGATGGAAGTGGGCCTGCTGGAGCAAGATGGAAGTGGGCCTGCTCAGTGCCCCTCAAGGGTTACCACATGAAGCACTGCTTCCATGTCCAGTTTTTAAAGAGGATGGTGCAAGACCAGGGCAATGCCAAAAGGTCACCTGAGTCCATCGCTGTGGTGCTGTGAAAGATGAAAATCTTCACTGCATTCTGCCATGATTGAGAGAGCAGCTCAAATGGCAACTGCAGTGACCAACCACAAAAATGTGGGCCATACAACTACAACCTGCATTTATATATTGCCTTTAACACCTCATCCCGAGGTGTTTCACAGAAGCATAATCAGACAGAAATTGACACTGAGCCAAAGAAGGAGACATTAGGACAGGTGACCAAAAGCTTGGTCAAAGAAGTAGGTTTTAAGAAGCGTCTTCAAGGAGGAGAGAGAGGTAGCGAGGTGGAGAGGTTTAGGCAGGGAATTCCAGAGCTTAGGGTCTAGGCAGCTGAAGGCACGACCGCCAATGGTGGGGCGATGGAAATCTGGGATGAACCAAAGGCCAGAATTGGAGAAGCGCAGAGATCTCGGAGGGTTGTAGGGCTGGAGGAGGTTGCAGATATAGGAAGGAGCGAGGCCAGAATGTTATTTCAACACAAGGATGAGAAGTTTAAATTTGAGGCGTTGCCAGACCCAGAGCCAATGTAGGTCATGTTGCGTTTGCAAAGATAATCCAGAGGCCGTAAGCAGAGTTCAGTTCATGTTGCTTTTTTAATGGCTGCTCCACACACACACTCCCAGGCAAAAGCAATCGAATACCTATACACAATACCATGATAACAGCACTATCAAACTCCATGTGCTCAGGCCAAGGCAATTGAGTACCTATCACCAATGTCAGACATAACATTTCCTCCCCCCTCACAGAATTTCAAACAAGAAATGTAGTGACAAAGTCCTGCAGGTGGCCAGGGCGAGAACGTGTACGAACAGGCCGAGGTGTGGACTGGTGAAGAGCAGGCCGAAGTGGGGACTGGTGAGGAGCAGGCTGAGGCACAATATCTGCTTGAGGGTTGGCTGGCTGAGCCACATGTGCATCCCGCCACTCTGGGGGTAAGGCTTGGGGATTAGGTCCGTATAATCCCGCATCAGGGGGTGCTGGCACCTTCCGAAGGCGGCTGGCATGCCACCGAGAGCCGTCAGTGAGGCAGAAAGTGGCTGGTCCAAGTTGGCGGTTGATTTGGAGAGGGGAGGACCAGAATGATGCCATCTTATTGTTGCGGTGAGGCCTGCGGACTCTGACCCAATCGGAGACTGAGATGTTGGGCGCCTTGGCCCTCTTCGACTGGTCGAAGCGGAGTTTCATCTTCTCCTGCTGTCTAGCGACTGTGGCTTGACCGGTGGCGCAGGGCTCTGAGCTAGAGAGGGGTGGAGCCTGCCAAGGGGCAGCATGAGCTCACGGCATAGCATGAGGAATGCAGGTGAGACCCCTGTAGTGGAATGCTGGGAGGCTCTGTAGTGCAGCAGTGTGTGGAGGAGGGCCTTGTCAAACGCACACCCCTGGGATAGGTGTGCTCTGAGGCCATTTTTCAGTGTCTGGTTAAAACGCTCCACCCCCCCCATTTGACTCGGGGTGGTAGTGTGCATATGTGACGGATGCCCTTGCTCTCAAGGTAAGAGGAGAGTTCCGAAGAGACCATTTGGGGGCCATTGTCTGTGGTGATGGTCTTTGGATGCCCCCAGCGGGAGAAGAGGGACTCAAGGATATCAATGATGACCCGAGAGGTGACGGAGCCCACGGCAGTGACCTCTGGCCATTTTGAGTGCAGGTCATAGGTCACCACTAGGAACCGTTGATGGTGGGGGACACCATGGATCTCCCCACAGACGTCCAGCTGCAGGTGCTCCCAGGGCTGAGAGGGCCAGGCAAGGGGTTGCAGGGGTGGAGGAGCTTGGTGGCCAGTCTTGCCACTTACTAGGCAGGCTGCACAGTCCTTGACCAGGGCCTCGATTTCCCTGTCAATACCCGGCCACCACACTAGGTCTCGGCATCGTTGTTTGAGCTTCACTATGCCCAAGTGGCCCTCATGCGCCATGGATAAAACACGCGCACGAAGGGCACTTGGGACCACAGTGCAGAGCCCACGTGCAACACAGGAGTCATTCCAGCAGGAGAGCTCCTCTTTAACTGAAATTGTATTGGCGGAGGCGGTCAGACCAGCGGTGTAGACGCAGTGGTCTGTGGCCCGTGCCGGATGTCGACAGCAGGGCAGTGAGAGCCTGGTGATCGGTTCGCAGGGTGAAGGCATGGCCATACGTGTACAGGTGCCACCGCTCACATGCCCAGATGCACGCCAGCGCCTCACGCTCGCCTACTGAGTACTTCTGTTCGGTGGGGCTAAGGGCTCGGGAGGCAAAGGTGATTGGTTTCTCCACTCCATTCTGTATCTGCGATAACACCGCCCCCACAGCTGCAGCGGACGCGTCGCAGGTGACGAGGGTGGGGCTGGCGACATCAAAGTGAGCCAACACTGGAGGCGACGTGAGCTGCGATTTGAGGAGGCGAACAGCTTCCGTACAGGCTTGTGACCTCACCCAGGGCTCATCCTTTCACAGGAGCTGGCGCAATGGGGCTGTGGTGGCTGAGTACTGGGGCAAAAACTTTAGGTAGTACCCAGTCATGCCAAGGAAGGAGGCAACCTGTGCTGCAGAGCTGGGTCCTGGGATGCTGTGAATGACATCCACGTTTGACTGGAGTGGGGATATACCGTCAACCGATAACCGAAACCCCACAAATTCGATCTCTGAAACAGCAAAGACACACTTTTCGCCATTCAGTGTGATCTTGTGTTTTGCTAGAGCCGTGAAAACTCTGTGAAGGCGTTCATCGTGAGTGGAGGTCGAGGGCCCATGCACGACGATGTCATCCAGGCAGATGGCCACCCCAGGAATGCCCGCGAGCACAGAGGACATCACCTTTTGGAAGCAGCTGGGTGCAGAGCTAAGTCCAAATGGCATCCTGGTACACCGAAAGATGCCAGCATGTGTCACAAAAGCAGTGAGGTCCCTGCTGCTGGGGTGGAGGGGAACCTGTAGATAGCCCTGTCGAAGGTCCAGTTTCGAGAACAGGATGGAACCATAGAACTGCGCTGTGAGTTCCTCTGACGTGGGCAGTGGATACTTGTCAGGGATTACGGCCTTATTCACTGCTCGAAGATCGACACAGACGCGTAGACCACCTGACTTTTTCATTGCGACCACCAGGTTGGAGACCCATGGGGAGGCATCAACTGGTTCGATGATGCCGGCTTCCAGTAGCTGCTTTAGTTCAGCTGTGACCCCGTCACGGAGAGCAAGCGGGATGTGGCGCAGTGGCTGAATGACAGGGGTAATGGTGGAGTCAACCATGGGCTGGTGGGTGAAGGCAGTCAGGCAGCCCAGACCCTCGAAGAGTGCTGGCCATGTTTGGCGCCACGGTGAGGCGATGTGCAGAATCGCAGACCCGCCGGTGTCCAAGAGAGAAAAACCCAGGTCAGTGAAAAGATCCAGTCCCATCAGGTTAGCTCCTTGGCGTGCCACATGAAAACAAAAATCTGGCAAAACTTTTGTTCCATAGCGTACAGTGAGGTTGACTGAGCCCACTAATCCAATTTTTGAATTACCATACCCGCAAAGGGCAGTGGAGGGCACAGAGAGTGGCAGCGAGCTGAAAACGCGTTTGAATGTGTCCACATTCAGCAGTGAGACGCTGGCACTGGTATCCAACAACAGCGGAATGCACACATCATTCAGGTTAATTGTGCATGACTTGAAAGCCACTACTGGCCCAGAGCTCACGTTGTGAATTATAGTGCTTGAGGACTGAGAGTGTTTATTTGTAGCAACCGGGGCAGAGCGGTAGACATTGGCAAAGTGATTTTGTTTTCCACAATTGCGACAGGCTTGGCCGCGCGCAGGGCAATTCTGCGCTCTGGTAGCATGTGAACGAGATCCGCAGTTTCCACACTGTTGCCGCGGTAGTGCGCGTTGCTGCTGTCGCGCAAGCATTACCGTGTCAGAGCTGTCGGGGCCGAGAGCGCTGTCACTGGGTGTGTGTGCTAGTTTCGCTGCACATTCGGCTGCAGACTCCACTTGAAAGGCAATGTTGACTGCCTGTGACAACGACAGATCGTCGGACTCGAGTAACAGTCTTTCACGCACTCTCACGTTGTTGGTGTGCTCTATTAGTTGATCACTCACCATCTCGTCTTGCAGTGCACTGAACTTGCATGAGCTAGCTAACCCCCTCAAATTAGCCACGTATTGATGCACAGACTCGCCGGGGAGTTGGTGACGCTGTCTAAAAATGAATCGCCGCAGGATGGCACTTTGTGGGGCAGAGAAGTGTGTGCTTAACAGAGCCACAGCCTCATCATATGTTTGAATTGAGTCTGCTGTGCATAATGTCCCACGAACACGCTGGCCCTCCGCTCCCAAGCAATGGGATAACAGTGCCTTTTTCCGTGATGTACTCACATTTTCTAGTCCAAGAGCAATGAGATAGGTTTCAAAGGACTGTAACCAGCGAACCCATGTGTTGTGTATGTACCTTTAAGAGAATAACTGGTCTCAGACTGCAGTACCGGCAGTGACCACCCCTGTATAAAAGGCGCTAGAGAGTCTCTGTAGTTTAGTTTCGTTATGGACTTCCACCAGTAAAGATCTGTTTGTTTCACTCCTGCTAGTCCGTGTCTAAATCATTCACGGACTTAACACTGGCGACGAGTTAGAAACGAACTTACCTGCAACTCAGCAGCAGCTCTGACGACGTTGTTGAAGGTCGGAGCCAGAAGAAAGAAAAAAAAAAAAAATAGGCCACTGAAACTCGAGAAACGGGCGTCGACCGTCAATCATCGATTTCAAAACTTGCAGGAGACTGTCCAGAGCCAGGCTGGGTTCCTCGGTCCGTGGTTTCCCAGCTAATCATGCTGGTGGCAGGTAGTGCTCTGATCCTTCTTGGGCTCCGGCGGGCTGAAGCTCGATCGGGTGGCTTTTCAACGGGGCCGGGCAGCGAGTCGGGAAGCAAGGAGAGAGAGAGAGGGTGGCGCACACAGGGCGCGGCCGGTGTTTCGAAGCCGGGCAGCGTTCGGACCTCAGAAGAGGGAGGGAAGTGTCCCAGAGGGTCCGCTCCATGACGGGAAGATAATAAAAGAAAAAGAATTAATATTTAACGCGCAGGAAACCGTGGAAAGCAGCGCTAACAACAGCGGGGAAGAAGACAAAGTGCGGGAGGTGCCATTTTGTTAAATCGGGGAAGAAGGCAAAGCGCGGGAGGCGCCATTTTAGATTTGCAAGATGCCGAAGACTGGCTGTATCACTGCTTTTGATAATACATTAGAGGACTGGACCACGTATGTGGAAAGAGTCGAGGTATATTTCAAGGCAAATGAAATAGCGGAGGGGAAAAAGGCATCAATATTGCTAAACTTAATGGGCGCTAGAACATACGGCCTATTGCGGGATCTGATTACTCCAGCCAAACCGAAGGCGAAGAGTTTTAACGAAATTGTTGCTGTTCTACAGGAGCACTTAAACCCTGCACCGCTGTTGATAGCAGAAAGATTTAAATTCCACAGGAGAACTCAGCACAAAGATGAGAGCAATGCTGAGTATCTTACGGAACTACGCAAGCTATCAAAGCACTGCCAGTTCGGAGCAGGACTGGCAGATACCCTACGGGACAAATTTGTCTGTGGACTCCTGAGTGAAGGAACACAGAAGAAGTTACTCGCAGAAAAAGAGCTGACGCTAGATAAGGCTTTCAGCGTGGCAGTATCGTATGAAGCAGCAGCCAGGGGAGCTGCAGAAATTCAACAAAAACCATAGGAATACGGCACCCACGAAATGACACGGGGATTTGCAAAATGTTATCGCTGCGGCAGAACTAACCATGACCAGAAGGACTGCTGGTCCAAAGACAAAATATGCAGACAATGCGGGAAGATTGGACACATTGCACGAGTTTGTAGGTCTGGGAAGAAGACCAGCGACAACAAAAAGGCTACTAAGGAACCGTACAAGAAAGTACAAAAGATGACGGACAGTAGTTCCGAAGACCAGATGAGCGATAATAAATCCGAGAACAGGCGATTAAGCTGTCTCAAACTTCACAATGTAATCGCAAAAGAGGATCACCGAACCATTTGGGTCACCCTCGCGATAGCAGGGTCCCAAGTTAAAATGGAATTGGATACAGGATCAGCGCTAACCGTCATGAATCGACGAGACTACGAGCGGCTATTTTCACACATACCCTTGAGAGAGACATCCATCGTCTTGACGACGTATATGGGGCAAAAAGTATACCCCAGAGGAAAAATAAGGGTGCCTGTCGAATACAATGGCAAGAAAATACGGAAATTGTATCTCTACATACTGCCAAATGGTGGACCACCGTTATTGGGACGGGAATGGATCAGGAAGATAAACTTAGATTGGCATTCCATTCATGCAATGACGGTGGACGGTAAAAAAGATGAAGACGTCACTCCTGGACGATTGTCAACAATCTTAGCTAACGCCAAAGAGGTATTTCAACAAGAACTGGGCACGCTTAAAGGCGTAACCGCCTCGTTAAAAATAGAAGAGAATGCAGTTCCCAAGTTTTTCAAAGCGAGACCAGTACCATATGCAATTCGCCCAGCCGTCGAGGCAGAGCTGGAGAATCTGGAGAAGGCGGGTGTGTTGTCTAAGGCCGACTGGAGCGAGTGGGCGACACCCATCATTCCTGTCATGAAGAAAACGTTAAGCAATAAGTCCGGAGAGCCAAGGAAGATTCGCATCTGTGGGGATTTCAAGGTGACGGTGAACCATGTCCTTCACACAGTACAATATCCTCTTCCAAGGATAGAAGACATCTTCGCCTCACTGTCTGGAGGGAAGCGTTTTACAAAAATTGACCTAGCACAAGCATATTTGCAGATGGAGGTTGAAGAGTCCTCTAGGAAGTATCTCACGATAAACACTCACAAAGGTCTTTACCAGTATCATCGATTGGTATTCGGAGTAGCATCGGCTCCGGCGATATGGCAAAGAGCGATGGAACAAGTCCTGCAAGGGATTCCGGGGACTCAGTGTTACTTGGACAACATCCTTGTAACAGGTGAAGATGACAGTGAACACCTTAACAACCTAGAACAGGTGCTCACTAGACTACGGGAACATGGGCTGCGAGCCAACCGTCCCAAGTGCGAATTTTTTAAGAAACAGATATCGTATTGTGGCCACGTGATTGATGAAGAGGGGTTACATAAGTCCCCTGACAAAATTGAAGCGGTTGTTAAGGCCCCAGCGCCTGAAAATGTGTCGCAACTGAGGTCATTCCTCGGGTTGGTGAATTACTACCATAAGTTTTTGCCGAATTTGTCGACAATTCTGCAGCCACTGAACGCCCTGCTACAAACGGGGGTAGCATGGAAATGGAGCGATGATTGTAAACGTGCTTTTCAGAAGAGTAAGGACTTAATCACTTCGAAGGAAGTATTGGCTCACTACAACCCAGCACTGCCAATCAGGCTGGCGTGTGATGCGTCTCCCTACGGCATTGGGGCGGTACTGTCACATAAATTCCTTGATGGTTTGGAGAGGCCGATAGCTTTTGCGTCACGCTCATTAACTTCTGCCGAGCGTAACTACGCCCAGATTGACAGAGAGGCCCTCAGCCTAGTGTAGGGGGTGAAGAAGTTCAATCACTATCTGCACGGTCAAAAATTTACTCTACTAACCGATCATCAACCTCTTGTCTCCATTTTCAACCCTCAGAAGGGCGTACCGATAATGACAGCACAACGGCTGCAGAGATGGTCCCTTTTCCTAGGGGCACACCAATATGACATCGAGTACAAAGGAACCAAACAGCATGGAAATGCTGATGGATTGTCATGTCTACCGTTGCCGACGGTGGAAGAAGAAGACCTCGCAGTGGATCCAATGGAATTATTCCACTCGACCATAGTCGAATGTCTCCCTGTGACGAATGCAAACATAGAAAAGGAAACACGGAATGACCCGACACTATCACGGGTCTATGATTTAACGGTGAAGGGATGGCCAGCACATGGCAAACCACTGCTGCCAGCATTCTCGCCGAGAAGAGAACAGCTGTCAGTGTGCAGAGGAACCTTGATGTGTGGATCCAGAGCAGTAATTCCACCTAAGTTGATGGATAGAGTGCTCAATGAGCTTCATGAGGGTCATTTGGGTGGGGTAAAAATGAAGAGCTCAGCCAGAGGGTTTGTGTGGTGGCCGGGAATCGATAGAGAAATCGAAGAGATGACCAAAAGCTGTGCAGGATGCCAGAAGGTCCAAAACGCCCCACCACAAGCTCCTCTGCATCCATGGGAGTGGCCCTCATCTCCATGGCAAAGGGTGCACATTGATTTTGCTGGTCCCTTCACGGACTCGATGTTTTTAATTGCGGTGGATGCACATTCAAAGTGGCCAGAGGTAATAAAAATGTCCTCAACCACCACGGAAAAAACTATCACAGTTTTACGAACCATATTCGCCAGGAATGGGCTGCCTGAACAGATTTGCTCTGACAATGGACCACAGTTTGTGTCTGAAGAGTTCCGGAGGTTCTTAAAGAACAATGGTGTTAAGCATTACACATCTGCCCCATATCATCCAGCCACTAATGGATTGGCTGAGAGGTTTGTCCAAACATTCAAGAAGGCTATCAAGGCCATGTGTAATGAAGATATACCCCTACAACACAATGTGGACAACTTCTTGTTTGCCTACCGGAATGCGACACATGCGGTTACCAACCAAACTCCAGCCATGATGTTCTTCAATCGAAGACTACGATGCCGCTTGGATTTGATTAAGCCAAACGTCCGAAGAGATGTGGAGAACAGGCAGTTTCAGAATATGAATGAAAGGCCGACCAGGAGTTTTAAGATAGGTCAACCAGTTTTGGCCCGGGACTACCGCACTGAGAAATGGCAGCCAGGAACGATTTGTACACGACAAGGAGCTCTCATGTATACCGTGGATGTTGGGGAGAGCATTGTAAGACGCCATGCTGACCAGATTCTAGAGTCACTGGAAAACGTCAACTCCACACCACGATCTGATACACCTGGTAATGAAATCGACGTTCCAATTGCAGCTACTGCAGAACCGGTAATATTGGAAGCAGATGAACCAAACAACGACATTGATTCCGACTCAACATTGCCAGAAGAACCTGTTACCCCAAAGAGGCGTTATCCAGACAGAATCAGGAAGCCTCCTCAAAGACTGAACTTATAATTGCTTGAACTTAACCACTGTATCTAGTCACAGTAATTGTGATTGTAATTCGTTATCATTTAGTTGTTAAATGAATGTTATGTACTGTTTATCTAAAAGGGGAGGAATTGTTGTGTATGTACCTTTAAGAGAATAACTGGTCTCAGACTGCAGTACCGGCAGTGACCACCACTGTATAAAAGGCGCTAGAGAGCCTCTGTAGTTTAGTTTCGTTATGGACTTCCATCAGTAAAGATCTGTTTGTTTCACTCCTGCTAGTCCGTGTCTAAATCATTCACGGACTTAACACCATGGGATCAGCGGCTCACCGTGTAGTGCAAGGAAGGGAGGAGGTGGTGGAAGAGAGATTTCAGCCATCCTTGTCGCCAAATGTTGCGTTTGCAAAGATAATCCAGAGACCGTAAGCAGAGTTCAGTTCATGTTGCTTTTTTAATGGCTGCTCCACACACACACTCCCAGGCAAAAGCAATCGAATACCTATACACAATACCATGATAACAGCACTATCAAACTCCATGTGCTCAGGCCAAGGCAATCGAGTACCTATCACCAATGTCAGACATAACAGGTCAGCAAGCTCAGGGTTAATGGGAGAATGGGGTTTGGTGTGAGTTAGGATAAGAGCAGCAGAGCTGTAGTTTATGGAGTCCATTAGTAAATGAATGGAGACATCCTTTGGAATGGGACTCCATGAGGCACAATTTTTGCACTCATGAGGATCAAGGTGTACCCAGAGGAGATGGCCTTTAGCACTACTGGGATCACAGAGGTACAGGAGCAGTTGGGATCACAGAGGTACAGGAGCAGTTGGGATCACAGAGGTACAGGAGCAGTTGGGATCACAGAGGTACAGGAGCAGTTAAATGATGATGACTTCACTGCAGTTCTGCACCAGCACAAAGGTCAATGGCCTGAAATGTTGACTCTGTTTCTCTCTCCACAGATCCTGCCTGACCTGCTGAGTGTATCGAGCATTTTCTGTTCTTAGTTCTGTACAAATGGCTTTTCACAACACAGATGAACTGATCACCCATCCCACTGCTATTGGTCAGACTTTGCAGTGACATGGCATTTGCCTACATAAAAAACTGCATTTCAAAGCAATTGTATACAAAGCATGTTGGTATAAGAAAGAACTTGCATTTATATAGCTCCTTTCATAACCTCAGGACATCTCAAAATGCTTCACAGACGATTTGAAGTGCAGTCTCTGTTTAATGTAGGCAAATGCATTAGTCAGTTTGCACATAGCAAGGTCCCACTAACAGCAATGATCATTTAAGTGATCAAATCATCTGTTTTAGTGATGTTGGTTGAGGAATAAATATTAGTCAGGACACCAGTGAGAACTCCACTGCTCTTCTTCGAACAATGCCCTGGGATCATTTACATCACCTGAGAGGGCAGACGGGACGTCGGTTTAATGTTTCATCTGTATAACGGCACCTCAGACAGTGCAGCACTTCCTCAGTACTGCACTGGAGTGTTAGCCGAGATTATGTGCTCAAATCCTGGAAAGAGGCTTGAACCCACAACTTTCTGACTCAGAGCTGAAAGTACTACCACTGAACCCAAGGCTGGCACTTAAATGTCTGTCTGTCTCCCTCCCTCGCTTCCTTCCTTCCTTCATCTCTTCCTTCCTTCCTTTCTTTCTTATATCCCAGAAACCCAGGCACAGAATAGCCCTGGCACTGATGAAGGAACTTCAGGGCTAGTTGCTGATGCAGACACAGCTAGCTTGTATCACAGGCAGTTAGCCAGATGCTTCAAAGGAACACCAGCTACTTCCATTCCCACAGTACATGGAGCACATAAAACTAGGGCACAGACAGTTCCGTTACAAAGATCACATGGAGTTCACAAGCATTAAAACTGTACACATTATATACATTAAAAATATACACTATATGTAGACAATAAAAAGATATATTATATACACTGAGGAAACACATACCCTTTACACATGTCACCAAGTAATAAACTGCAAATAAATTCACAAAATATTTACTGCATTTCGCTTTGGGTCTTTAATTTATTGAGCGTGAAAGGGGAGTGTCCTAAATGAAAAACAAATTAACATAGGCAGCTCCTATGCGCAATATGAAAGGTAAATGGACGAGCAGTTCAGAGGTTTCATAGCTATACAAGGGTACTTGCTGCCAGGGTAATAAACCCTACTTAACTGTGCTTAAAGTACATTAGTTGCAGTAGGTGCTCCTGCAGGTTCTAGTGGGTAGCTGAGTGTAACAGAGCAGGACAGTCCTAGCTTTAGTCTGTGTATCTCAACTGGCACAGAAGTAGGAGCATTATAACAGGTCTCATTGTCCCTGGGTTGGGGAGGGGGAAACAACTTCCAGAATCAAAAAGGCTAATGGAATGTTGGCCTTTATCTCGAGGGGGCTGGAATACCAAGGGGAGGAAGTGATGCTTCAGTTGTACCGAGCCTTGGTCAGACCCCATCTGGACACTGCGTTCAGTTCTGGGCACCGCACCTCAGGAAGGTGTTTAAAATGATGAAGGCATTTGAGGTATCCTCCTGCATCTTATCCTATCCTATCTACATGACACAATATTACCTAGGTCGTTCAGGCAATGCTCATCTGGTGGGGGAGTCCAGAACAAAGGGGCATGTTCTAAAAATTAGAGCCAGGCTGTTAAGGAAGGAAATCAGGAAGCACTTTTTCACACATAATGTGGTAGAAATCTCTCCCCCAAGAGGCTGTGGATGCTGGGACAATTTAAATTTTGAAAACTAAGATCAATAGATAGTTGCTCGGTATCGGTATCAAGGGATATGGAGCAAAGACGGGTAAATGGAACTGAATGGCGGAACAGACTCGAGGGGCCGAATGGCCTATTCCAGTTCCTATATCTTGCTCCTGATCTCTATTCAGGAACCAGAATAGAGATGCCGAGATGTAGGTATTGGGTGAGCACAGAATCGGGATGGCTATGGTGCAATTTCCCTCAGCCATTCTCAAATAGGCTGCTGATACACACTTGAAAGAGGTACCAAAGAGTGACCATGAAACTGTATCCCAGCATGGAGTGTGTGCCTTCAGGAGGGAAGGCAAGAAAGTTGGTTGGAGAAATGAAGAGGTCACACCTCAAAATGCCTCACATTGCAAGGTGCCAACACACAACTATTACTCCACATCTGATACCAAATTTATTTCCAAGTCCTAAAAGGCTATTTTTTATTTCAGAAAATATCATTTGCAAACTAAAGGTGTCTCACTATTTCACCCTCTTTATTCTATGGCTCTTTCACACAATACGCATCCTGCTCTTTGTGATGACTTGCATTTCCTCCAACTACCCATAAATGACTGTGCATTTTAAGGTATCCTCCTGTACCTTATCCTATCTACATCACACAATATTGCCAAGGTCATTCAGACAATGAACATAAGAACATAAGAAATAGGAGCAGGAGTAGGCCATTTGGCCCTTCGAGCCTGCTCCGCCATTCAGTGAGATCATGGCTGATAGTCATAGAGTCATAGAGTTATACAGCACGGATAGAGGCCCTTCGGCCCATCGTGTCCGCGCCGGCCATCACGCCCTGTCTAATCTAATCCCATATTCCAGCATTTGGTCCGTAGCCTTGTATGCTATGGCATTTCAAGTGCTCATCCAAATGCTTCTTGAATGTTGTGAGGGTTCCAGCCTCCACAACCCTTTCAGGCAGTGAGTTCCAGACTCCAACCACCCTCTGGGTGAAAAAGTTCTTTCTCAAATCCCCTCTAAACCTCCCGCCCTTTACCTTGAATCTATGCCCCCTAGTTATTGACCCTTCTACTAAGGGAAAAAGCTCCTTAGTATCCATCCTATCTATGCCCCTCATAATTTTGTACACCTCAATCATGTCCCCCCTCAGCCTCCTCTGCTCCAAGGAAAACAAACCCAATCTGCCCAGTCTCTCTTCATAGCTGAAGCGTTCCAGCCCTGGTAGCACCCTCTCCAAAGCTATCACATCCTTCCTGTAGTGTGGCGACCAGAACTGCACACAGTATTCCAGCTGTGGCCTAACCAGTGTTTTATACAGCTCCATCATAACCTCCTTGCTCTTATATTCTATGCCTCGGCTAATGAAGGCAAGTATCCCGTATGCCTTTTTTACCACCTTATCCACCTGTTCCGCCGCCTTCAGGGATCTGTGTACTTGCACACCCAGATCCCTTTGACCCTCCATCTTGCCTAGGGTCTTACCATTCATTGTGTATTCCCTTGCCTTGTTAGTCCCCCCAAAGTGCATCACCTCGCACTTTTCCGGGTTAAATTCCATTTGCCACTGTTCCGCCCATCTGACCAACCCATCTATATCGTCCTGCAGACTGAGACTACCCTCCTCGCTATTTACCACCCTACCAATTTTTGTATCGTCTGCGAACTTACTGATCATACCTTTTACATTCATATCCAAGTCATTAATGTAGACCGCAAACAGCAAGGGACCCAGCACCGATCCCTGTGGTACCCCACTGGCCACAGGCTTCCAGTCACAAAAACAACCTTCGACCATCACCCTCTGCCTTCTGCCACTAAGCCAGTTTTGTATCCAACGTGCCAAGGCACCCTGGATTCCATGGGCTCTTACCTTCTTGACCAGTCTCCTGTGCGGGACTTTATCAAAGGCCTTACTGAAATCCATGTATACCACATCCATTGCGTTACCCTCATCCACACACCTAGTCACCCCCTCAAAAAATTCAATCAAATTAGTCAGACATGATCTTCCCTTGACAAAGCCATGTTGACTATCCCTGATTAATCCTTGCCTCTCCAAGTGGAGACTAATTTTGGCCCTCAGAATTTTTTCCAATAATTTTCCCACCACTGATGTTAGGCTCACTGGCCTGTAGTTCCCCGGTTTTTCCCTACTCCCCTTCTTGAATAATGGAACTACATTAGCGGTTCTCCAGTCCTCTGGCACATCCCCTGTGGCCAGAGAGGTTCTGAATATGTGTGTTAGAGCCCCCGCAATCTCTTCCTTTGCCTCACACAGCAGCCTGGGATACATTTCGTCCGGGCCTGGGGATTTATCCATTTTTAGGCCTGCTAAAACCGCCAATACCTCCTCCCTCTCGATGTTAATATGTTCGAGCATATCACAGTCCCCCCGCCCTATTTCTATGTCTACATCGTCCCTCTCCATAGTGAAAACAGATGCAAAAAATTCATTTAGAACCCCTCCTACATCTTCCGGCTCCACACACAGATTGCCACTTTTGTCCCTAATGGGCCCTATTTTTTCCCTAGTTATCCTCTTACCCTTAATATATTTATAAAACATCTTAGGATTTTCCTTTATTTTGCTCGCCAGTGTTATTTCATGGCCCCTCCTTGATCTCCTAATTTCTTTTTTAAGTATCCCCCTGCACTTTTTGTACTCCTCTAGGGCTTCCTCCGTCTTTAGCCTTTTGTATCTGCCAAAAGCCCTCCTTTTTTTTCGAATCCATTCTCGTATATCCCCTGACATCCAAGGTTCCGTGTGGTTTTTGGAACCACCCTTGACCTTTACGGGAACATGTTGCCATTGTATGATCTCAATCTCCCTTCTGAAAGCCTCCCATTGCTCCGATGCGGATTTTCCTACAAGTAGTTGATCCCAGTCCATTTTGGCCAGATCCTGCCTTATCCTATTAAAATCGGCCTTCCCCCAATTTAGAACCTTTATTTCCGGCCCATCCCTGTCCTTTTCCATGACCACCTTAAATCTCACCATATTATGGTCACTGTCACCAAAGTGCTCACCTACTAGCACTTCTTCCACTTGGCCGGCCACATTCCCTAGAATTAGGTCCAGTACCGCCCCCTCTCTTGTAGGACCTTCTACATGCTGGCTCAAAAAGCTCTCCTGGATGCACTTTAAGAATTCTACACCCTCTGTGCCTTTCACACTCTGACTATCCCAGTTAATATTGGGGGAAGTTGAAATCCCCCATTACTATTACCCTATTATTTGCACATTTCTCTGAGATTTGCCTACATATCTGTTCCTCTATCTCCCCCTGACTGTTTGGAGGCCTATAGTACACTCCCAGCAAAGTGCTTGCCCCCTTCTTGTTTTTAAGCTCCACCCATATGGCCTCATTAGAGGAACCTGCTAATATGTCATCCCTCCTTACTGCAGTAATTGACTCCTTAATTAATATTGCGACACCCCCTCCTCTTATACCCCCCCTCTGTCTCGCCTGAAGATTCTGTACCCCGGAATATTGAGCTGCCAGTCTTGCCCCTCCCTCAACCATGTCTCCGTGATAGCAACAATATCATACTCCCATGTGTTTATCAACACCTTCAGTTCATCCACCTTATTTGCAAGACTCCTTGCATTAAAATAGATGCCATCCAGCCTTGCCCTTGTATATTTGCCCTGTCTACCAAGCTGACTTGTTTTTTTCTCTATAATTGGCAGCACATCACCCCCTATTTCAGCTCCCCTCTGTATCCCATCCCCCTGCCAAGTTAGTTTAAACCCCCCCCAACAGTGCTAGCAAACCTCCCCGCAAGGATATTTGTCCCGCTCTGGTTCAGGTGCAACCCGTCCGACTTGTACAAGTCCCACCTTTCCCAGAAGCAGGCCCAGTGATCCAGGAAAGTAAAACCCTCCCCCCTACACCAACTCTTTAGCCACGCATTCATCTGCTCTATCCTCCTATTCCTATACTCACTAGCACGTGGCACTGGGAGTAATCCAGAGATTACAACCTTTGAAGTCCTGCTCTTTAATCTGTTACCTAGCTCCCTAAATTCTTGATGCAGGACCTCATCCCCCTTCCTACCTATGTCGTTGGTCCCAATGTGGACCACGACCTCTGCCTGCTCACCCTCCCCCTTAAGAATGCCCTGTAGCCGCACAGTGACATCCATGACCCTGGCCCCAGGGAGGCAACAAACCATCCTGGAGTCACGTTTGCGGCCACAGAAACGCCTATCTGTTCCCCTTACGATAGAATCCCCTACCACTATTGCTCTCCCACTCTTTTTCCTCCCTTTCTGAGCAGCAGAAGCGTCCCTGGTGCCAGGAAGCTGGCTGCTGCTGCCTTCCCCTGGTGAGTCATCCCCCTCAACAGTATCCAACTTGGTATACCTGTTTGAAAGGGGGATGTCCGCAGGGGGCCCCTGCACTTTCTGCCTGCCTCTGTTGCTCCGCCTGATGGTCACCCAGTTTCTTTCTGCCTGTGCAGCCCTACCCTACGGCGTGAACAACTCGCTAAACGTGCTAGCCACGACCTTCTCAGCATCGCGCATGCTCCAAAACTCATCCACCCGCAGCTCGAGCGCCGCAATGCGGTCTACAAGTAGCTGCAGCTGGATGCATTTCCCGCACACATGGTCGCCAGGGACACTGGCAGCGTCCCTGACTTCCCACATGGAGCAAGAGGAGCAGAACATGGGTCTGAGCTCTCCTGCCATGACTTACTCCTTTAATTAATCTAAAAATGTATTCAATACCCCAGTTACAGGTATACTCTAGGGCGCTTTATTTACCAACTGTCCTCACTACAACACAGAGACCCTAGAAATGTAACACCACAGAATTCAAGCTTGTAATGAAAAGAGAGAAATACTCACCAATCACTTACCTGCTCCCTGGTGACGTCACACCCCGATTACTTTTTACCTCTCTGCAACTTCTGAGCTCGCAGACTGGAGTTTGGTATGCCTCTCCTGGCCCCGCTGCCGCCTTTTGTAGCTCGCCGCCGCCGCCGAGTCTCCCACAGGTCCCGCCTCTCTCGCTGCCTGCCGCCGCTGCTCTGAGGCCTCTCCTGGCCCCGCTGCCACCTTTTGTACCTCGCCGCCGCCGTCGAGTCTCCCACAGGTCCCGCCTCTCTCGCTGCCTGCCGCCGCTGCTCTGAGGCCTCTCCTGGCCCCGCTGCCGCCTTTTGTAGCTCGCCGCTGCCGCCGAGTCTCCCACAGGTCCCGCCTCTCTCGCTGCCTGCCGCCGCTGCTCTGAGGCCTCTCCTGGCCCCGCTGCCGCCTTTTGTACCTCGCCGCCGCCGCCGAGTCTCCCACACGTCCCGCCTCTCTCGCTGCCTGCCGCCGCTGCTCTGAGGCCTCAATTCCATTCACCGGCCTTATCGCCAAATCCCTTGATGTCCTTACTAGTCATAGAAGATAGGAGCAGGAGTAGGCCATTCAGCCCCTCGAGCCTGTTCCGCCATTTAATAAGATCATTGCTGATCATCCAAATTCAGTACCCTGTCCCTGCTTTCTCCCCATATCCCTTGATCCCTTTAGCATTAAGAAATATATCTAACTCCTTCTTGAATATATTTAATGAATTGGCCACAACTGCCTTGTGTGGTAGAGAATGCCACAGGTTCACCACACTCTGGGTGAAGAAATTCCTCCTCATCTCTGTCCTAAATGGCTTACCCCTTATCTTTAGACTGTGACCCCTGGTTCTGGACTCCCCTGCCATCCCCTCTCATTCTTCTAAACTCTAGCGAATACAAGCCCAATCGACCCAATCTCTCCTCATACGTCATTCCTGCCATCCCATCCTGCTTATCAAACTCCGCTTTTGAATACTCCCATAAATTAGCTATTTACTCAGAGAAAATACGTTTTAATCAGAAGAAACAAACCTCTGGCAGACAGAACAACAACAACAGCTTGCACCTGTATCATGCCTTTATTGGAGGGAAACGCATATGTGCGCCTGGGTAAAAAGAGAAAATGCTGGAAATGCTCAGCAGGTCAGGCAGCATCTGTGGAGAGAGAGAGAGAGTTAAACTTGAAACGTTGACTCTGTTTCTCTCTCCACAGATGCTGCCTGACCTGCTGAGTCTTTCCAGCATTTTCTCTTTATATTTCAGATTTCCAGTATCTGTAATATTTTGCTTTTGTATGTGTGCCTGGGTAGTCTGACATCTTCCATTGGGATCAGTTCTGAGTGAGACTGCTTGATAAAGCACCTCATGCCCCATCTCCAGGAGGCAGTGAGAGGTCAATGCTGGTTTATTGGTGGGCATGGTTACAGGAAGTTTGATGCTTGGCAATACCCAGTCCTTTGCTAACACTGACTACAAATGCATATAATCAAAGTTCCATTTACACCATAATTAGAAAGACCATAATGCAATTTGTTTGATGGTAGAGGGAGGATTGAATGGTACAAAGGTTCCAATCACCTGTGGGACCTGATCTGAATTCAGCCCATGGTAACGAGGTGAGGCTTCCCTCCCTCTGCCAGCAGTAAAGGGTCCTTGCACAAATGGGTTTAGTTAGCTGCAGCTCAGTTCATAGTGGACACAGATTCACAGCACGATACTGGCAATGATCCAGCACTAAAGCCACTCGTCAATGAGAGTGGCCACAAGGACACTTGTGGCAATCATGCAGAGGCAGTGTGGAGGAGCGCTATGGTGACAGCAGGAGCAGGTTGTCGAGGGGGCTTTGTTGTGAATGCAGCCTGAGTTACACCTGACCAGGGATTATTGATACTGACTATTGGGCAAGAGGTGCAACAACATTACACTTCGAGGCTTAGTTCCTACACTGCGATTAGCACATGTGACCTTGGTACTGCTAGTTACCAGCATGTACTGCTGGACTGTACAAAGCGCTGTACCTAATAACTACCCCCATGTCTACGCAGCCTGCTCAGTCTTGGAAATAATTGCTTTTCCACTTCAGTACTTAATTAATGGTTAAATGTGGTCAAGTGTCAACCTCTTCTGTTTCAACTGACCGAAACAGGAGGAGAGAAACATTCAAATGGAAGTGGTGTGTTCTCCCTCAGACAACAGTACTTGCATCACTGTCACCCACTGACATGGGTATGCATAAACTAGGCGAAGCAAACCTTTCATATTGTACAAGGACTGACACTCTGACTCGCTTGGCTGCTCACTGTCATTGCTTCACACCAGATAGAGGCGTTCAACTTGTATCATCCTACAGCCCTGTCAGACACAGCTGGCAAAACATTCCCGACAAAGTGTTCTGTGTGTGTGTGTGTGTGTGTGTGTGTGTGTGTGTGTGGTGTGTGTGTGTGGTGTGTGTGTGTGAGTGTGCGTGTGTGAGAGTGCGTGTGTGTGGTGTGTGTGTGAGTGAGTGCGTATGTGTGTTGTAGTGTATGTGCTTTAAGTCAGAACTACTTTTTACAGCCCCTGTATACTGTAGTACCGGCAGTGACCACACCGGTATATAAGCTGTGCGCATGCCTCTGTACCCCAGTCTAGAGATGACCCTCCTCCAGTAAAGACCGGTTATTTGTTTATGTACAGCATCCGTGTAATTATTTATCCACTGAACCACGGATCTAACAGTGGCGACGAGTGTTGATGCGAATCTACCTGCACCATTAAACAAAACAAAAAAAAATAGTCGAGTCCAGGAACACGGGCGTCGACCGCGAGCAACCGCCCAGCAGTCAGGCAGAGATCCAACTTCACTGGGGAGGCTGTGGAGAGCCGGGCTTGGTTCCCCAGCCACAATGAGCAGTAAGAGACCGACGACAGGTCCAGAGCAGACCCTTCCCGAGCAGCGGCGGCTGGAGCTGACCGACGGCAGAGAGAGAGAGCCGGGCAGCGTCCACGGGGTAAGAAAAAGGGTGAAGAGAGCAGGGCGCAGCCGGGGGCTGATCACCGAGCGGCGTCGAGGAAAAGCACTGCAAAACCGGAGAGAGAGAGGGTAAGAAACAGCCGGGTTCTAGAATGACCGGCGTCGACAAATATCAAGAGAAGAACGCGCAGAGCACAGCCAGGGATCACGGGCTGATCAGGGTCCGCGGGGCGAAACAAGGGGAGACGCCATTGAGCCGCGGAGAAGCAGGGAGAGCGCGGGAGACGCCATTGAGCCGCGGAGAAGCAGGAAGAGCGCGGGAGGCGCCATTGAGCCGCGGAGAAGAAGGAAGAGCGCGAGAGACGCCATTTTGCGAAGCCGCAGCGGAGAAGACGGGTGAGCGCGGGAAGGAAGGAAAGCGCGGGAGACGCCATTTTGTGCCAGCGGAGAAGAAGGGGAAGCGCGGGAAGCGCCATTGGTGATAGTTAACGCACAACCAAGGATGCCGAAGAGTGGCAGTATCTCTACGTTCGACAATGAAGTCGAAGATTGGGCGACATATGTGGAACGTATTGAGGTGTACTGCAGGGCGAATGAAGTGCCAGATGCTAATAAAGCACTGGTTCTGTTAAATTCCATGGGTGCAAAAACTTATGTGTTACTGCGAAATCTAATAACCCCAGAGAAGCCAGTAAACAAGAATTTTGAAAGCATAGTAGAAATCCTACAGGACCACTTAAACCCCACACCACTGCTGATAGCAGAACGATTTAAGTTCCGTAAAAGGAACCAACACAAAGACGAAAGCAATGCTGAGTACCTAACGGAACTGCGCAAGCTATCGAAATACTGCCAGTTTGGAGCGGGACTAGCAGACACGTTAAGGGACAAGTTTGTGTGTGGGCTACAAAGTGAAGGAACCCAGAAACGGCTTCTATCAGAAAAGGACCTTACGCTGGACAAAGCTTTCAGTATGGCAGTATCACACGAAGCAACCGCAAGGGGCGCTGCAGAGATACAACGGAGACCGCAAGAATATGGCACCAACGAAATGACCTATGGAACAGGGAAGTGCTATCGCTGCGGCAGAACAACACATGACCAGAAAGATTGTTGGTTCAAGGAGCAAGTGTGCAGACAGTGTGGGAAAGCAGGACACATAGCAAGAGTCTGCAGGTCTGGGAAGAAATCCAACAGTAAGAAATCTCCACAGGAGAAGTACAAAAAGGTACACCAGGTGATGGACAGTGGTTCAGACGAACAGAAAAGTGACACAGACTCCGGAAGCAAGGAGCTGGGTTGTCTGAAACTACATAATGTAACCGAAATGGAGGATCACCTGACTATCTGGGTTACACTCAAGATAGACGGAGTCCAAGTGGAAATGGAATTGGACACAGGGTCAGCTCTAACAATCAAAGAGACTACAAGCGGCTATTTTCACACATACCCTTGAAAGCTACAGAGATTGTCTTGAAGACGTATACGGGGCAAAAAGTCTACCCCAAAGGAAAAATAGGGTGAAAGTGACATATAAAGGTCAGGAAATACCTAAAATGGATATATATGTATTGCCAAATGGAGGACCACCACTGCTAGGACGTGAATGGATCCGGAAGATACATTTAGATTGGCATTCCATACAGGTACTGAAGGTGGAGGCCAAAAAGGATGACGACGTCACACTTGGACGACTGTCAAAAATGCTAACTGACGCAAAAGAAGTGTTCCAGGAGGGACTAGGAACACTAAAAGGAATAACAGCAACAATTAAAATAGAGGATAATGCAAGCCCAAAGTTTCTGAAGGCCAGACCAGTGCCTTATGCGGTCAGACCAGCGGTTGAAGCAGAGCTGGAAGGGTTGGACCATTCAGGAGTACTGTCCAAAGAAGACTGGAGCGAGTGGGCTACACCCATCGTTCCTGTAATGAAGAGGTCGTTGAGTAATACGCCTGGGGAACCAAAGAAGGTCCGCATCTGTGGGGATTTTAAGGTGACAGTGAACCCAGTCCTTCACACGGTACAATATCCGCTTCCACGAATTGAGGATATTTTCGCCTCGCTATCTGGTGGTAAACGCTTCACCAAAGTTGACCTAGCCCAGGCGTACTTGCAAATGGAGGTAGAAGAAGCTTCGAAACATTACCTTACGATCAACACCCATAAAGGTCTCTATCAATACAACCGGCTGGTGTTTGGAGTAGCCTCGGCTCCGGCTATCTGGCAAAGGGCGATGGATCAGGTCCTGCAAGGGATTCTAGGGACCCAGTGTTATTTGGATGACATCTTGGTCACGGGCGAAAATGACGGTGATCACCTCGCTAACTTGGAGAAGGTGCTCGCCAGATTAAAGGAATATGGGCTACGTGCTAATCGCCACAAGTGCGAGTTTTTCCAGAAACAGATCTCGTATTGCGGCCACGTCATCAATGAAGAGGGGTTACATAAGTCCCCTGACAAGATTGAGGCAGTAGTCAAGGCTCCAGCACCGGAAAATGTGTCACAACTGAGGTCGTTCCTCGGGCTGGTAAACTATTACCACAAGTTCTTACCAAATTTGTCTACGGTATTACACCCGCTGAACACCCTACTGCAAACAGGGGTACCATGGAAGTGGGATGACGAACGTAGACGAGCTTTCCAGAAGTGTAAAGAATTGATCACATCAAAAGAGGTGTTGGCCCATTTCAATCCAGCACTACCAATTCGTTTGGCATGTGATGCATCACCCTACGGCATTGGAGCGGTGCTGTCGCACAAATTCCCAGACGGGTTGGAGAGGCCAGTAGCCTTTGCGTCTCGGTCACTAACCTCAGCCGAGTGCAACTACGCCCAGATTGACAGGGAGGCCCTCAGCCTAGTATGGGGAGTAAAAAAATTCAACCATTATCTGCATGGGCAGAAGTTCACCTTGCTGACTGACCACCAACCACTTGTCTCCATCTTTAATCCTAAGAAGGGCATGCCAGTAATGACTGCACAGCGGTTACAAAGATGGTCCCTGTTTCTCGGGGCGAATCAATATGAAATAGAATATAAAGGCACGAAACAGCATGGGAACGCTGATGGGCTATCGCGCCTGCCACTGCCTACGGTGGAGGAAGCACCAGCAGTGGACCCTATCGAGATATTTTATTTGTCGATAATTGAACGATTGCCAGTAACAAACGCGGATATAGAGAAGGAGACCCGCAATGATCCGACGAAGTCACGGGTATATGAATTGACGGTGAGGGGATGGCCAACACATGGCGACTCACTGTTGCCAGCATTCTCATCCAGAAGAGAACAGCTGTCAGTATGCCAGGGGACAGTGATGTGTGGATCCAGAGTGGTGATTCCACCCAAGTTAAGGGAGAGAGTGCTAAAGGAGCTACATGAAGGTCATCTGGGGGGAGTGAAAATGAAAAGCCTTGCTAGGGCTTATGTGTGGTGGCCGGGAATCGATCAACAAATCGAAGACCTAACTAAGAGCTGCTTAGGATGCCAGAAGGTCCAAAATACACCACCACATGCCCCTCTACACCCATGGGAGTGGCCCTCCTCTCCATGGCAACGGGTGCACATTGATTTCGCTGGTCCATTCATGGACTCAATGTTCTTAATAGCAGTGGATGCTCATTCAAAGTGGCCTGAGGTGATAAAGATGTCTTCAACCACTACAGAGAAAACGATTGCAGTCCTACGGACCATATTTGCCAGAAACGGGTTGCCAGGGCAGATCTGCTCTGATAATGGACCACAGTTTGTGTCCGACGAGTTCCAAAAATTCATGAAAAGGAATGGGGTAAGGCATTACACATCCGCCCCGTATCATCCAGCCACCAATGGATTGGCTGAGAGGTTCGTACAAACCTTTAAGAAGATGATAAAGGCCATGTGCGACGAGGAAATTCCACTACAGCATAAGATGGACAATTTCTTATTAGCCTACCGAAACGCGACACATGCAGTTACCAACCAGACCCCGGCCGTGATGTTCTTTAACCGAAGGTTGAGATCTCGTCTGGACTTGCTCAGACCAAATGTGCGAAGAAATGTTGAGGACAAACAATTCCAGCACATTAACGAGAAGCCGACAAGGAGCTTCAATGTAGGGCAACCAGTCTTGGCCCGGGACTATCGAACAGAGAAGTGGCAACCCGGAACAATATGTACAAGGCAGGGGCCATTAATGTACACAGTGGATGTCGGGGAGAACATTGTGAGACGCCACGTCGATCAGATCTTAGCGTCACAGGAAAGCGTCAACCCCATGTCTCGACTACCTGGGGAGGAACCCGACATACCGGTAGCATCTACTTCAGACCCAGTAGCAGTGGAACCCGATGAACTACCCGATGAAAAGGGGTCAGAATCGCCTCTGCACCAAGAACAAGAACCTCCGGAAAGGCGCTATCCCGAAAGGGTCAGGAAGCCGCCCCAAAGACTGAATCTATAAATGGACTTTTGTTATTGAATGTACATGTAAAAATGTAATTGTTATTTGAATATTAAGGGGGTATTATTAATCTAAAAAGGGAGGAATTGTAGTGTATGTGCTTTAAGTCAGAACTACTTTTTACAGCCCCTGTATACTGTAGTACCGGCAGTGACCACACCGGTATATAAGCTGTGCGCATGCCTCTGTACCCCAGTCTAGAGATGACCCTCCTCCAGTAAAGACCTGTTATTTGCTTATGTACAGCATCCGTGTAATTATTTATCCACTGAACCACGGATCTAACATGTGTGAGTGTGTGAGTGAGTGTGTGTGTGAGTGAGTGAGCATGTGTGTGTGTGTGTGTGTGTGGTGTGTGTGTGTGGCATGTGTGTGAGGTGGCATGTGTGTGAGTTGTCTGTGTGTGTGTGAGTGAGCGTGTGTGTGCGTGTGTGTGTGTGTGTATGTGGTGTGTGTGTGAGTGTGTGTGTGTGTGAGTGAGTGTGTGTGTGAGTTAGCATGTGTGTGTCTGGTGTGTGTGTGTGGTGTGCGTGTGTGAGAGTTGTGTGTGTGTGAGTATGTGAGGGTGTGTGTGAGGGTGTGTCTGTGTATGTTGTGTGTATGTGGTGTGTGTGAGAGTTGTGTGTGAGTGTGTGAGGGTGTGTGTGTGAGTGTGTGAGGGTGTTTCTGTGTATGTGGCGTGTGGTGTGTGTGTTTGTGGTGTGTGTGTGTGAGTGAGTGAATGTGTGTGTGTGTCTGTGGTGTGTGTGTGTGGTGTGTTTGTGAGTTGTGTGTGAGTGAATGTGTGTGTGTGTTTGTGGTGTGTGTGTGTGTGTGAGGGTGTGTGTGTGTCTGTGTATATGGTGTGTGTGTGTGAGGTTGTGTGCGTGTGAGTGTGTGTGAGTGTGAGTATGAGTGTGTGTGTGTGGTGTCTGTGTATATGGGTGTGTGTGAATGAGTGTGTGTGTGTGAGTGTGTGTGTGTGTGTGGTGTGTGTGTGTATGAGTGTGTGTGCGAGCGTGTGTGTGTGTGTGTGTGTGTGTGTATGTGGTGTGTGTGTGAGTGTGTGTGTGTGAGTGAGTGTGTGTGTGAGTTAGCATGTGTGTGTGTCTGGTGTGTGTGTGTGGTGTGCGTGTGTGAGAGTTGTGTGTGTGTGAGTATGTGAGGGTGTGTGTGAGGGTGTGTCTGTGTATGTTGTGTGTATGTGGTGTGTGTGAGAGTTGTGTGTGAGTGTGTGAGGGTGTGTGTGTGAGTGTGTGAGGGTGTTTCTGTGTATGTGGCGTGTGGTGTGTGTGTGTTTGTGGTGTGTGTGTGTGAGTGAGTGAGTGAATGTGTGTGTGTGTCTGTGGTGTGTGTGAGGGTGTGTGTGAGTTGTGTGTGAGTGAATGTGTGTGTGTGTGTGTGTTTGTGGTGTGTGTGTGTGTGAGGGTGTGTGTGTGTCTGTGTATATGGTGTGTGTGTGTGAGTGTGTGTGAGTGTGAGTATGAGTGTGTGTGTGTGTGGTGTCTGTGTATATGGGTGTGTGTGAATGAGTGTGTGTGTGTGAGTGTGTGTGTGTGTGTGGTGTGTGTGTGTATGAGTGTGTGTGCGTGTGTGAGTGTGTGTGTGCGTGTGTGTGTGTGTGGGGGGGGTGTGTGTATGAGTGTGTGTGTGTGCCCAATGTGTAAATGGAGATATTGGGCCAGAAATTCGTGAACGGGGCTTGCCGCGCGTGCAAGGTCCCGATTTGCACTTACCCGACACGCCTGCCGATCACCTCCAGGGACGCCTGGAATTCGTGTTTCAAAAAGAAGAATCCCGGGCAGCGTATGACGTCACGCCGCCCAGGAGTGCAGCCAGCGCGAAGCCTGTAGCGCGCTGTGCAACTGAGACACGCCCCTTGAGGTCACAGTTTCACAGGACATGCCCCCAATGTTTCTGCCAAGCTGCTAAGCATTTTTACATGCAAAGCAGCAGTTTAAATAGGTTTTTGGAAGTTTTTTGAAGCTTTTGGTAACTTTTATAAACTTTTAAAAACGTTTACATTATTTTGAAGAATCTGAAGTAGTTTTAAACAGAATTAAAGCAATTTAAAGACTTTTAAAAGCCCTAAAAGATTTTTTTAAATTCCATTTATTTATTTAGCAATGTTGTCGTCATACGTGTCTTCACACTGTTCCCTTTGGGGAACTGTATGAAGTGGTGGAAGGATTTATGGCCATGATTAACGCTCATTCTGTGACCGTAACCATCTTTGAACCAGCCATTAGGGCGGTTAGTCCTATGGCGGGAGGGTTTTACGGGCTCCCACAAGCTATACAAGGAGGGGGGGCCACCCACACCCACGGACGCAAATATCCCACTGGATGTCAACCCAGAATTTAGAGCCAGAGCTCCGACTCCACTTGCCGGGACTGTCTGGAGCGGGGTTCGAAACCCTACCCTGACCTGGCCCAGCGGCGGGGATTCTACTGCTATGCCAAAGGCCCAATCCGATTAGCAACGTGAAATGGCTGGAATGAGCACAATTCACGGCATTAAAAGAACTCACAATTGAACTGATGATGACCTCAGCAATCTCCTCAAGGAGGTGGAGGCGCAGCGCCTGCTCATCATTGGTAATGAGAAGTCAAAGGCGCCGCAAAAAGGGCAGATGATAGCTTGGTCTTTCAAGTGGCAGCATAGGGCTCCAGTCACGGGGAGGGAAAAGGCGCAGGAAACGTATGGGTGTCACCTTTTGTGCGGAGTGGGCCTTATGCGTAGCAGTAAGCATCCCCGCCGCTGGGCCAGAAGGAGTAGGGTTTCGAACCCCACTCCAGACAGTCCCGGCAAGTGGAGTCGGAGCTCCAACTATAAATTCTGGGTGGACATCCAGCGGGATACTTGCGTCCGTGGGTGTGGGTGTGGGTGGCCCCCCCCCCCCCCACCTCAGATGGGTTGTGGGAGCCCGTAAAACCCTCACGCCATAGGACTAACCACCCTAATGGCTGGTTCAAAGATGGTTACGGTCATGGAATGAGCGTTAATCACGGCCATAAATCCTTCCACCACTTCATACAGTTCCCGAAAGGGAACAGTGTGAGGATACGTATGATGATGACCTCTTGCGCAATGCACCTCCTTGGACCCTCAGTCGCAGATGCGAGGGGGCAAATCGTGCAATTGTTAAATTTTTCATTTTATTGACATGTAAAATGTTGGCCCAGTAATTCCCTTCCAAATGCGCGAGTACGGTCGGGGTACTTACGTGTCTGGCCGGAGGAAATGCCGGTTTTCAGCATGCACAGCGCATGCGGGGAAAACCGGCATTTCCTGTCCTCTGAACGAAGGGGTTCAGAGGCAGAACGCGTGCGCAGTAAAATTCGCCGCTTTCATTCATGCTTTCAGTGAGGTCAAGTCCTTACAACTTACACATGAAAAAAGCATGGGTACAGTTGCTCCAGAGGCTGCGGAGGAAGATATTTCTTATCGTGGAGCTTCTGAAAGTATGTATGTCTGTATATATTCCTTTGCGTGTTATGTATATATTCCTTTACTTATGTGTATGAATGTATTATTTAATTATGACTTTCAGAGAAAGTAACTTATTGGAAAATCATAATTAAAAACATACATACATACACATAAGTAAAGGAATATAAAACATACATACATATACGTAAAGGAATATATGCGGACATACATACATAATTACTTATTACTGATGAAAAGTTTCTTTCTTAAAAGTGCTGGAAATGTTACATTACTCATTTTAGAACACTCATTTTCACATTCAATTCACACAGCCACAATTGCTCCTTCTACCTACCGTTCTGAAAACCCGTTTAAAAAAAAAAATTTAAACTTTAAAACTTACTTAAAATTTCTTAAAATAACTTCCCTCCCTTTCCCAAACAAAAATATTGCCTTTCAGAAGCTCCACGATAAAATATATCTTCCTCCACAGCCTTGGAACAACTTTACACATGCTTTTTTCAAGTGTAACTTGTAAGGACTTACCCTCACTGAATCCATGAATGAAATCGACGAAGTTCACTGCGCAAGCGCTGCCTGTGCAGTCGCACGCGCTGTGCCTATGAACCCCTTCGTTCCGAGGTCTGGAAATGCCGGCGTTCCCCGCATGCGCTGTGCATGCTGAACGCCGGCATTTCCAACGGCCAGATGCGTGAGTACCCAGACCGTACTCACGCATTTGGTCACGAATTTCTGGCCCATTGTCTGTTGGGGCGTGTGCTACTGTATTTAAAGTTGGAGTATGTCGGTCTCTGCTCCATTTGATTATACAGTAAGAGGTGACCTTTTTGCTAAGGGGATCGAAACTTTGCAGAATTGTGGTCTGTATTAAAGAAAGAGCTTGGCCTAGAAATTCACTTTGGGGCGGCCAGCTCGCTCGCGCCCAAAAGTTAGCGCTGGGCGGGGAGGCATTAGCGCTCGCCAGATATTCGTCTTCTGCGCCCCAATTCGGAAGCGGGCGCTATACCAGGGTGTGCCCGCCTCCGCTTGGGGCGCTGCAACTGAATATCGGCGCGCTAGTTGCCGCAGCGCCACCCGATGCGGTGCGGCAGGCTGCGGTACAGCAGGCCTTCCTCCCTCTCTTAAGGGGGAGGTGCCTGCAACAGCCGGAGCCCCGATCGCGAGTGCCAGCAAAAGAGCCCGGCACAACGGAGAAGTGCCGGGCTCGCGGAAAGCAGCCGGCAATGCCGCGGGGGGGGGGGGTGGAGGAGGCCGGGGAAGGAGGTGCGGGCAGGCAGCCGCCGCAAAAGCGGCCGGCTGCACCTTCCGCTTTAAAGTGCCCCACTAAGGCTTCAGGACGGCCCCGTTTTCTGGTCGCTGTTTGCGGCCGCTTCGGAGGAGGCGGCCGCAAATAAATATGGGGATCGGCGCGGTTTCGGGGCGTTACCGGGGCACCGCGCACACCAATGACGTCATCGGTGCCGGGGCAGCGCTAACAGCTACCGCCGCCATTAACGCTGCACTCAATTTCCGCGCTACCAACCCCGCCGGCGCAGAAGACCTCTTTAGGCGCTAAGTGGGCGCAAGGCCCACTGAATTTCTAGGCCCTTGTATTTATAGAACACTTTTCACAATCTCAGGACATTCCAAAGAGCTTCACAGCCAATGAAGTACTTTTGAAGTGTAGTCGCTGTTGTATTGTAAGAAACGTGGCAGGCAATTTGCGCACAGCAAGCTCCCGTAAACAGCAATGTGATAATGTTCTTTTTTTAGTGATGTTGGTTGAGGGATAAATATTGGCCAGGACACCGGGGAGAACGCCCCTGCTCTTCTTCGAATAGTACCTGTGATCTTTTACGCCCACCTGAGATGGCAGATGGAGCCTTGGTTAAACATCTCATCTGAAAGATCGGTGAGCAATTATTGGGATAATGGTCCTATCTGTATGTAGCACTTAAACATGCCACATGTCTGCTCTATTGCGAGTGGTTCCAAGAACCTCATTATACCTGTTCGCTGCTTCTGAGCTTGGATGCTGGAGAGGTGTCACTGGCCAGCATTGCAGGGGGTATCTCTGGACTCCAGCAGTTATTCTGACTCAAATAAGCAGATATTGTAGTGTACCAAAGTACAAATGAGCCATGGCAGTTTCTAGGGTGAGAGGCGTTCTCAAGCAGAATGATGTGATTGGCATCACATGCTAGCTGCACATTAATAGAATGATACCCTTTCCGGTTGACAAAAAGTGAGGGGCATTGACACGAGGCCTTCAATGCCATGTGAGTACCATCCTGGGCCTGGGGCAAATGTTGCCAGGCTTTGAAAGTGAACTGTTTGCTCTCTCAACCCGGGCAGCTTCCAACGTGATCAACTAGAATCATACAGCACAGAAGGAGGCCACTCGGCCCATCCCCCTGCACTTTCCCCACAGCCCTGCAAATCTTTCCTTTTCAAGTATATGTCTAATGCATTTAGAAAGTTACTATTGAATCTGCTTCCACCACCCTTTCAGGTAGTTCATTCCAGATCACAACATAAATAGGATCTGGAATATTCTCATCTGGAATATAAAAAAATATTCTCATCTCCCCCCTGGTTCTTTTGCCAATTACTGTATCTTAAATCTGTGTCCATTGATTACTGACCCTCCAGCCACTGGAAACAGTTTTTCCTTATTTGTCAAAACCCTTCCTAATTTTGAACAACTCTATTAAATCTCCCTGGTCCATTTAATATCCACTGCCAAAGCTTGTGCCCTGTGTTTATCTGGGGTGTAATCTGTGGCCAGCAGCTGACCTCACTCTCCTGTTGTCTCCAGCCTTTTCACACACCGTCATGAGCACAGTAACGTAGTAAGAGTTTCAGGCAGGAGAAGACCATCTAGCCCACCCACCTCCAGGGCCTGGGGCCTAGACAGCTGACGTCACGGCCGCCAATGATGGGATGAAGGCGGGCGATGTACCAGTCAGAGGAACAAAGAGTTCATTGGTCGGTGGAGGGGGGGGGAAGGTTATAAGGGTGGAGGATGCTGTAGAGATAGGGAACAGAGCGGTCATGGAGGGACTTAAACATTTTCTAAGAAACTGTTTACCTGAATAGTGAAAATTTAAAAAAAACAACTCCTCCCAGATAACAAACTGACATCTCTCAACACTGAAAATATCACAATCAGAGCAAAACATTGCTGAATAGTTTGAATACAGTGTGTGAAGATTACCAGCAATGCAAACCCTCTACACTGGCAGATTTGTTCTGGGTTGGAGCTAATTAAGTTTTAAATAAGATGCAATGAAGCAAAGGGATAATGCAAAACTGGCAATGTTCCGTTCTAAATAATGCCAAGTGTATTCATTATGTATAAAGGTTTATGCACTTAATAAAAGGAGCTGCCTTAAAGCACAACAGAGAGCCAGAAACAGGGGCGATTTTAACCCTACTCACTCAGCAGAAATCTGGTGGGTGGACAGTTAAAATCGCTCTGGCTCTTCCCTGTCCGAAAGCTGCCATGATCACAAGATCTGCAATTTTAACCTGCTCTCCTGAGCAGGCAGCAAGGACAGGCGCCCGGAGCCAACAGGGTCCTTCTTTATATATGCATGTTGCGGCCCACTCACATCATTGAGTCCCAACTGTGATTTTATCTCAGGCCTGAGCAGGGAATCCACCTGGAGTTAAAATCGGGACCAACCTATAGAAGGATTCGCTCAACATGTTACTGAGACCAGCATGGTACCTCCCACTCTACAAGAGGCACTGCTTGGCACTGCAATAATTTCAGCATCTCAGAGAGACTGCAAGTCTTCTACACATAACGACTCCCAAGATTTCAGTAAATACAAAGGGATGAGAAAAAAGAAAGGAGTTGCATTTCTATAGCGCTTTTCATGACATCAGGATGTCCCAAAGTGCTCTACAACCAGTGAAGTACTTTTGAAGCGTAGTCACTGCTGTAATGTAAGAAACACGGCAGCGTATTTGCACACAGCAAGCTCCCACGAACAGCAAAGAGATAAATGATTACTTCAGGAAAGATGTAAAGGCCATAGAAAGAGCAGGTTTACCAGGATGTTACCAGGGATGAGTGGCTTCAGTTATAAGGAGGGGTTGGAAAAGTTAGGACTGTTCTCCTTGGAACAGAGAAGGTAAAGAGGTGACCTAATAGAGGTTTTCAAGATGATGAGAGGTTTTGATAGAGTAGAGAGAAAAAAACTATTCCCTCTGGTGACTGGGTCAATAACCAGAGGTCACAGATTCAAAATTATTGGAGAAAGATCTAGAGGGGAGATGAGGAGACTTTTTTCACTCAGAGAGTTGTTGGGATCGGGAACGCTCAACCTGAGAAGGTGGTGGAAGATGATTCCATCAATAATTTTAAAAGGCAATTGGACGGGTTCTTGAGGGTGAGGAGCTTACAGGGTTACAGACAAAAAGCGGGGGTGTGGGACTGAGCACGGCTGCTCTTTCACAAAGCCAGCACCGGCACGACGGGCCGAATGGCCTCCTTCTGTGCTGTAAGTTTCTGTGATTCTATAATTTTTTTTTGTGATGTTGGTTGAGGGATAAATATTGGCCAGGACACTGGGGAGAACTCCCCTGAACTTCATCGAGTAGCGCCATGGGCTCTCTTATGCCCATCTGAGAGGACAGATGGGGCCTGCCCCATTGCAATGTCCCACAAACAATAATGAAATAATGACCAAAAAAGTCACAAGAAAGACCCAAACACTCCAGGTTTGCTTCCACGATCAGCCAACAATCCTGTCTGTAGGTAGGGGCTTGGAGCTTATGCAAATACTGTACTCCTGCCTGCCTGCCATTTTCACTCCTAATCCATACGCTCAGTGGGGAGACTTGATGGTAGCAAGGGTGGTTGGGGAGAGGACCACATCACTGCAGCACCGATTCTCTGGTCCGCCCTTCTGTCGAACGGGGCCCCCCAACCCCCAGGTTTGTCCTGCCGTTCCAGCTGGTCCACTCAATGTGAAACTCGGACTCACCAGAGAGCTGGTATAGGTGGGGTCTGAGGTGTCATCTTGCAGGTAACGTGACAGGCCGAAGTCTGACACCTTGCACACCAGGTTGCTGTTGACCAGGATGTTGCGTGCAGCCAGGTCACGATGCACGTAGTTCATCTCCGACAGGTACTTCATCCCTGCCGCGATGCCCCGCATCATCCCCACCAGCTGGATCACTGTGAACTGCCCGTCATTTTGCTGCAGAAAATAAACAAGTTCATTAGTATACGTGCATGTGTTCAATAACAAAAGAAAAATCAGGAGGGAAAGTCTTTAGCCTAGCACACAGGGAAAACACACGGGTGGCCAACTCCACCTCAAATCCTCTTAAAACAAAAATGACAGCATCCTCACCCCTCTACCTGAAGGTCTTGAATCTTTGTTGGGGTATGGTTTCATCAGCACTCTGCTGCTAACTCGTCCAAGTGGTCATTCTTTACCTGTGAGTGCTGACAGGCTATTTAACTGTGGAAGGCAGCACCCCATAACTCAACCTCGTTCTCACCGATGCTCATTTGACAAAAGTGAAGTATCGCTGTCTGGGGTTTGGCTTGATGTTGTTTCCTTTAATTATGCCACGGTTAAACAAACAACTTCACTCACAGATATTCTGTCCTATCGTACGGCTTACTCCTGCTTTTATTTCTTATGTTATTATCCCAGCTTAACGCCATATAATGCTGTGACTATTGTTCAGTTAGTTGCCGGGCAGTTTGCTTGAGGGAGGAGCCAAGCCACTCAATTCAAATACAAACCTGCTGAGCAATTTGTTCAGCTATGTGTGTGTGCATGTGTGATTGGCAGCTTTGTGAATGTACCAGTTATTTAAATTCAAAAACCCCAGTAACTATTTTGGAATTATGAGGCGGCAATTTTCAAATCAGTGCGTGTGATAAGAACATAAGAAATAGGAGCAGGAGTAGGCCCTTCGGCCCCTCGAGCCTGCTCCGCCATTCAATAAGATCATGGCTGATCTTCTACATCAACTACACTTTCCTGCCCGATCCCCATATCCCTTGATTCCCTAAGAATCCAAAAATCTATCGATCTCAGTCTTGAATATACTCAATGACTGAGCATTCACAGCCCTTTGGGGTAGAGAATTCCAAAGATTCACAACCATATGAGTTGATCTAGAATCTTCAAAGAGAGCTTGCCTGATTGGAACGTCTAAAGAGAATGCGATGGACCAGGCTGGGATAGTGCCACCAAACCATTTTTGAAGACAAGGAAGATCCCATGGAAGATTGGGACTGAACCAGTTGCTGAAGGTCTCTCTTTGTTCTCTGTTTGTTACCCTAGGCACATGATGAATTGTACCTTGGTAACATGCCAAGTGAAAACATGCTCGAGAGGCTGGGCCTCCCCTACGGCAGTACTGTAGTTTGAAACACAGAAACCAAAAATTTCTCGAGTAAAAATAGTGCAAGAAACTCGAAAACTTAACCATCCACGCACAGGACATTTCAAATGAGGTGACAGGACAGCAACCACCAGAGGTTGAGACCCCCGCACCCAAGTCCTGGGCCACGGAAGCTAATGGTGGCACTAGCAAATGATGCCCTGGAGCAGGCTGGGAATGTCTTCTTGAACGTTTTTGGTCTGTGCAGATTAGTGTTACACAGGACGGTCATTTTACCAACATAGCTAAACTGAGAAATCCTTTCTCACCCTCCATTTAACAGCATGTAAAACTTTGACCTTAAACACTGGATTCCAGCTGTCAGAAAACACCAGCTGATTTTCAAATTGCTTGTTAGCTTATTGAGTGCAAGTTACTGAGTGCTTCTCAATTGTAAAATAAAAGTCACATTTGGAGAAGTCTCTGCCATAATTAAAATCAGCGAATCTTTGATGAGATATCATGTGTCGGCAGTGTTCCATTATTATTTATTCCCAAGTTGTACTTCAAGTCGATTTTCTGAACTGATTTTCACTACAACTGCCTGTGAAGTGAAACTTTGACTAACACCCTTTCTACTTTCATTATATTTTTGAACATTAGTCTACATCACGGTGCTCGAGCTTTGGTCTTCGTGAGCTACATACGTGTGCACCACAGAGCCTTAGAGGTACATAAAGGAAGCAAAATTTCTCAGGTCACAAACCTGGTGGGTTCAAGGGCTCAGCACTGATCAGATCATCACACTACTGTAGGACTGGGCACTGATCAGATCCTGGCACGATTGTAGGACTGGGCACTGATGAGACCCTGACACTACTGCAGGACTGGGCACTGACCAGATCCTCAATCTATTGTAGGGCTTAGCAGAGAGCAGATCTTCAAACAACTGTAGGACAGGGCACTGATCAGATCCTGACACTACTGTAGGGCTGGGCACTGATCAGATCCTGACACTACTGTAAGACTGGGCACTGATCAGATCCTGACACCGCTGTAGGACTGGGCACTGAACAGATCATCACACTGCTGTAGGACTGGGCACTGATCAAATCCTGACACTGCTGTAGGGCTGGGCACTGATCAGATCATCACACTGCTGTAGGGCTGGGCACTGATCAGATCCTGACACTACTGTAGGACTGGGCACTGAGCAGATCCTCACACTACTGTAGGACTGGGCACTGATCAGATCCTCACACTACTGAAGGACCGGGCACTGATGAGATCCTCACAATACTGTAGGACTGGGCACTGCTCAGATCCTCACACTTCTCTCGGGCTGGGCACTGATCAGATCCTCACACTACTTCAGGGCAGGGCACTGATCAAATCCTCACACTACGACAGGGCTGCGCACTTATCAGACACTGCCACTACTGTAGGACAGGGCATTGATCTGATCCTGACACTATTGTCGGACTGGGCACTGATCAGATCCTCATACTACTGTAGGGCTGGGCACTGATCTGATCCTGACACTATTTTTGGACTGGGCACTGCCAAGATCCACACACGAGTGTAGGGCTGGGCACTGATCAGAACCTGACACTACTGTAGGACTGGGCACTGAACAGATCATCACACTGCTGTAGGGCTGGGCACTGATCAGATCCTGACTCCACTGTAGGACTGGGCACTGATTAGATCCTGACACTACTGTAGGACTGGGCACTGATCTGATCCTGATACTACTGTAGGGCTGGGCACTGATCAGATCCTCACACGACTGTAGGAATGGGCGCTGTTCAGATCCTGACACAACTGTAAGACTGGGCACTGCTCTGATCCTGACACTACTGGAGGGGTGGGCAATGATCTGATCCTCACACTACTATAGGACTGGGCACTGATCAGATCATCACACTATTGTAGGACTGGGCACTGATCAGATTCTCACACTATTGGCAGACTGGGCACTGATCAGATCCTGACACTATTGTAGGAGTGAACAGTGATCAGATCCTCACACTACTGTAGGACTGGGCACTGATCAGATCCTGACTCTACTGTCGGGCTGGGCACTGATCAGATCCACACACTACTTCAGGGCTGGGCACTGATCAGATCCTCACACTACTACAGAGCTGGGCACTGATCAGACCCTGCCACTACTGTAGGACTGGGCACTGATCAGGTCCTGACACTATTGTAGGAGTGAGCAATGATCAGATCCTCACACTACTGTAGGACTGGGCACTGATCAGATTCTGACACTACTGTCAGACTGGGCACTGCCCAGATCCTCACACGAGTGTAGGGCTGGGCACTGATCAGATCCTGACACTACTGTAGGACTGGGAACTGATCTGATCCTGATACTACTATAGGACGAGGCACTGATCAGATCCTCCCACTACTGTCACACTGGGCACTGCCCAGGTCCTCACACGAGTGTAGGGCTGGGCACTGATCAGATCCTGACACTAATGCAGGAGTGGGCACTGATCAGATCCTGAAAATAGTGTAGGACTGGGCACTGATCAGATCCTGACACTACTGTCGGGCTGGGCAATGATCAAATCCACACACTACTACAGGGCTGGGCACTGATCAGATCCTCACACTACTACAGGGCTGGGCACTGAACAGGACATCACACTACTGTAGGGCTGGGCTCTGATCAGATCCTGACACCACTGTAGGACAGGGCACTGATCAGATCATCACACTGCTGTAGGATTGGGCACTGATCAGATCCTCACACTGCTGTAGGGCTGGGCACTGATCAGATCCTCACACCACTGTAGGGCTGGGCAGTGATCAGATCCTGACACTACTGTAGGACTGGGCACTGATCAGATCCTGACACTACAGCAGGACTGGGCACTGATCAGATCCTGACACCACTGTAGGACAGGGCACTGATCAGATCCTGACACTACTGTAGGACTGGGCACTGATCAGATCCTGACACTACTGTAGGACTGGGCACTGATCAGATCTTGACACCACTGTAGGACTGGGCACTGAACAGATCATCACACTACTGTAGGACTGGGCACTGATCAGATCCTGACACTACTGTAGGACTGGGCACTGATCAGATCCTGACACCACTGTAGGACTGGGCACTGAACAGATCATCACACTGCTGTAGGACTGGGCACTGATCAAATCCTGACACTGCTGTAGGGCTGGGCACTGATCAGATCATCACACTGCTGTAGGGCTGGGCACTGATCAGATCCTGACACTACTGTAGGACTGGGCACTGAGCAGATCCTCACACTACTGTAGGACTGGGCACTGATCAGATCCTCACACTACTGAAGGACCGGGCACTGATGAGATCCTCACAATACTGTAGGACTGGGCACTGCTCAGATCCTCACACTTCTCTCGGGCTGGGCACTGATCAGATCCTCACACTACTTCAGGGCAGGGCACTGATCAAATCCTCACACTACGACAGGGCTGCGCACTTATCAGACACTGCCACTACTGTAGGACAGGGCATTGATCTGATCCTGACACTATTGTCGGACTGGGCACTGATCAGATCCTCATACTACTGTAGGGCTGGGCACTGATCTGATCCTGACACTATTTTTGGACTGGGCACTGCCAAGATCCACACACGAGTGTAGGGCTGGGCACTGATCAGAACCTGACACTACTGTAGGACTGGGCACTGAACAGATCATCACACTGCTGTAGGGCTGGGCACTGATCAGATCCTGACTCCACTGTAGGACTGGGCACTGATTAGATCCTGACACTACTGTAGGACTGGGCACTGATCTGATCCTGACACTACTGTAGGGCTGGGCACTGGTCAGATCCTCACACTACTGTAGGACTAGGCACTGATCAGATTCTGACACTACATTAGGACTGGGCACTGATCAGATCCTCACACTACCGTAGGAATGGGCGCTGTTCAGATCCTGACACAACTGTAAGACTGGGCACTGCTCTGATCCTGACACTACTGGAGGGGTGGGCAATGATCTGATCCTCACACTACTATAGGACTGGGCACTGATCAGATCATCACACTATTGTAGAACTGGGCACTGATCAGATTCTCACACTATTGGCAGACTGGGCACTGATCAGATCCTGACACTATTGTAGGAGTGAGCAGTGATCAGATCCTCACACTACTGTAGGACTGGGCACTGATCAGATCCTGACTCTACTGTCGGGCTGGGCACTGATCAGATCCACACACTACTTCAGGGCTGGGCACTGATCAGATCCTCACACTACTGCAGAGCTGGGCACTGATCAGACCCTGCCACTACTGTAGGACTGGGCACTGATCAGGTCCTGACACTATTGTAGGAGTGAGCAATGATCAGATCCTCACAGTACTGTAGGACTGGGCACTGATCAGATTCTGACACTACTGTCAGACTGGGCACTGCCCAGATCCTCACACGAGTGTAGGGCTGGGCACTGATCAGATCCTGACACTACTGTAGGACTGGGAACTGATCTGATCCTGATACTACTATAGGACGAGGCACTGATCAGATCCTCCCACTACTGTCACACTGGGCACTGCCCAGGTCCTCACACGAGTGTAGGGCTGGGCACTGATCAGATCCTGACACTAATGCAGGAGTGGGCACTGATCAGATCCTGAAAATAGTGTAGGACTGGGCACTGATCAGATCCTGACACTACTGTCGGGCTGGGCAATGATCAAATCCACACACTACTACAGGGCTGGGCACTGATCAGATCCTCACACTACTACAGGGCTGGGCACTGAACAGGACATCACACTACTGTAGGGCTGGGCTCTGATCAGATCCTGACACCACTGTAGGACAGGGCACTGATCAGATCATCACACTGCTGTAGGATTGGGCACTGATCAGATCCTCACACTGCTGTAGGGCTGGGCACTGATCAGATCCTCACACCACTGTAGGGCTGGGCAGTGATCAGATCCTGACACTACTGTAGGACTGGGCACTGATCAGATCCTGACACTGCAGCAGGACTGGGCACTGATCAGATCCTGACACCACTGTAGGACAGGGCACTGATCAGATCCTGACACTACTGTAGGACTGGGCACTGATCAGATCCTGACACTACTGTAGGACTGGGCACTGATCAGATCCTGACACCACTGTAGGACTGGGCACTGAACAGATCATCACACTACTGTAGGACTGGGCACTGATCAGATCCTCACACCACTGTAGGACTGGGCACTGATCAGATCCTCACACTACTGTAGGTCTGGGCACTTATCAGATCCTGACACTACTGTAGGACTGGGCACTGATCAGATCCTGACACTACTGTAGGACTGGGCACTGATCAGATCATCACACTGCCGTAGGACTGGGCACTGATCAGATCCTCACACTACTGTAGGTCTGGGCACTTATCAGATCCTGACACTACTGTAGGACTAGACATGGATCAGATCCTCATACTACTGTAGGACTGGGCACTGATCAGATCCTGACACTAATGTAGGACTGGGCACTGATCAGATTCTGACACTACTGTAGGGCTGGGCACTGATCAGATCCTCACACCAATGTAGGATTGGGCACTGATCAGATCCTGACACTACTGTAGGACTGGGCACTGATCAGATCCTGACACCACTGTAGGACTGGGCACTAATCAGATCCTGACACTGCTGTAGGACTGGGCACTGATCAGATTCTGACACTACTGTAGGGCCGGGCACTGATGAGATCCTGACACTACTGTAGGACTGGGCACTAATCAGATCCTGACACTGCTGTAGGACTGGGCACTGATCAGATCCTCACACTACTGTTGGGCTGGGCACTGATCAGATCCTCACACTACTGTAAGACTGGCACTGATCAGATCCTCACACTACTGTAGGACTGAGCACTGAACAGATCCTGACACTACTGTATGGCTGAGCACTGATCAGATCCTGACACTGCAGTAGGGCTGGGCACTGATCAGAACCTCACACTACTTTAGGACTGGGCACTGATCTGATGATGACATTAATGTAGGGCTGGGCACTGATCAGATCCTCACACTATTGTAGGACTGGCACTGATCAGATCCTCACACTACTGTAGGACTGGGCACTGATCAGATCCTGACACTACATTAGGACTGGGCACTGATCAGATCCTGACACTACAGCAGGACTGGGCACTGATCAGATCCTGACACCACTGTAGGACAGGGCACTGATCAGATCCTGACACTACTGTAGGACTGGGCACTGATCAGATCCTGACACTACTGTAGGACTGGGCACTGATCAGATCCTGACACCACTGTAGGACTGGGCACTGAACAGATCATCACACTACTGTAGGACTGGGCACTGATCAGATCCTGACACTACTGTAGGACTGGGCACTGATCAGATCCTGACACCACTGTAGGACTGGGCACTGAACAGATCATCACACTGCTGTAGGACTGGGCACTGATCAAATCCTGACACTGCTGTAGGGCTGGGCACTGATCAGATCATCACACTGCTGTAGGGCTGGGCACTGATCAGATCCTGACACTACTGTAGGACTGGGCACTGAGCAGATCCTCACACTACTGTAGGACTGGGCACTGATCAGATCCTCACACTACTGAAGGACCGGGCACTGATGAGATCCTCACAATACTGTAGGACTGGGCACTGCTCAGATCCTCACACTTCTCTCGGGCTGGGCACTGATCAGATCCTCACACTACTTCAGGGCAGGGCACTGATCAAATCCTCACACTACGACAGGGCTGCGCACTTATCAGACACTGCCACTACTGTAGGACAGGGCATTGATCTGATCCTGACACTATTGTCGGACTGGGCACTGATCAGATCCTCATACTACTGTAGGGCTGGGCACTGATCTGATCCTGACACTATTTTTGGACTGGGCACTGCCAAGATCCACACACGAGTGTAGGGCTGGGCACTGATCAGAACCTGACACTACTGTAGGACTGGGCACTGAACAGATCATCACACTGCTGTAGGGCTGGGCACTGATCAGATCCTGACTCCACTGTAGGACTGGGCACTGATTAGATCCTGACACTACTGTAGGACTGGGCACTGATCTGATCCTGACACTACTGTAGGGCTGGGCACTGGTCAGATCCTCACACTACTGTAGGACTAGGCACTGATCAGATTCTGACACTACATTAGGACTAGGCACTGATCAGATCCTCACACTACCGTAGGAATGGGCGCTGTTCAGATCCTGACACAACTGTAAGACTGGGCACTGCTCTGATCCTGACACTACTGGAGGGGTGGGCAATGATCTGATCCTCACACTACTATAGGACTGGGCACTGATCAGATCATCACACTATTGTAGAACTGGGCACTGATCAGATTCTCACATTATTGGCAGACTGGGCACTGATCAGATCCTGACACTATTGTAGGAGTGAGCAGTGATCAGATCCTCACACTACTGTAGGACTGGGCACTGATCAGATCCTGACTCTACTGTCGGGCTGGGCACTGATCAGATCCACACACTACTTCAGGGCTGGGCACTGATCAGATCCTCACACTACTGCAGAGCTGGGCACTGATCAGACCCTGCCACTACTGTAGGACTGGGCACTGATCAGGTCCTGACACTATTGTAGGAGTGAGCAATGATCAGATCCTCACAGTACTGTAGGACTGGGCACTGATCAGATTCTGACACTACTGTCAGACTGGGCACTGCCCAGATCCTCACACGAGTGTAGGGCTGGGCACTGATCAGATCCTGACACTACTGTAGGACTGGGAACTGATCTGATCCTGATACTACTATAGGACGAGGCACTGATCAGATCCTCCCACTACTGTCACACTGGGCACTGCCCAGGTCCTCACACGAGTGTAGGGCTGGGCACTGATCAGATCCTGACACTAATGCAGGAGTGGGCACTGATCAGATCCTGAAAATAGTGTAGGACTGGGCACTGATCAGATCCTGACACTACTGTCGGGCTGGGCAATGATCAAATCCACACACTACTACAGGGCTGGGCACTGATCAGATCCTCACACTACTACAGGGCTGGGCACTGAACAGGACATCACACTACTGTAGGGCTGGGCTCTGATCAGATCCTGACACCACTGTAGGACAGGGCACTGATCAGATCATCACACTGCTGTAGGATTGGGCACTGATCAGATCCTCACACTGCTGTAGGGCTGGGCACTGATCAGATCCTCACACCACTGTAGGGCTGGGCAGTGATCAGATCCTGACACTACTGTAGGACTGGGCACTGATCAGATCCTGACACTGCAGCAGGACTGGGCACTGATCAGATCCTGACACCACTGTAGGACAGGGCACTGATCAGATCCTGACACTACTGTAGGACTGGGCACTGATCAGATCCTGACACTACTGTAGGACTGGGCACTGATCAGATCCTGACACCACTGTAGGACTGGGCACTGAACAGATCATCACACTACTGTAGGACTGGGCACTGATCAGATCCTCACACCACTGTTGGACTGGGCACTGATCAGATCCTCACACTACTGTAGGTCTGGGCACTTATCAGATCCTGACACGACTGTAGGACTGGGCACTGATCAGATCCTGACACTACTGTAGGACTGGGCACTGATCAGATCATCACACTGCCGTAGGACTGGGCACTGATCAGATCCTCACACTACTGTAGGGCTGGGCACTGATCAGATCCTGACACCACTGTAGGACTGGGCACTGATCAGATCCTCACACTACTGTAGGTCTGGGCACTTATCAGATCCTGACACTACTGTAGGACTAGACATGGATCAGATCCTCATACTACTGTAGGACTGGGCACTGATCAGATCCTGACACTAATGTAGGACTGGGCACTGATCAGATTCTGACACTACTGTAGGGCTGGGCACTGATCAGATCCGCACACCAATGTAGGATTGGGCACTGATCAGATCCTGACACTACTGTAGGACTGGGCACTGATCAGATCCTGACACCACTTTAGGACTGGGCACTAATCAGATCCTGACACTGCTGTAGGACTGGGCACTGATCAGATTCTGACACTACTGTAGGGCTGGGCACTGATCAGATCCTGACACTACTGTAGGACTGGGCACTGATCAGATCCTGACACCACTGTAGGACTGGGCACTAATCAGATCCTGACACTGCTGTAGGACTGGGCACTGATCAGATCCTCACACTACTGTAGGGCTGGGCACTGATCAGATCCTGACACCACTGTAGGACTGGGCACTGATCAGATCCTCACACTACTGTTGGGCTGGGCACTGATCAGATCCTCACACTACTGTAAGACTGGCACTGATCAGATCCTCACACTACTGTAGGACTGAGCACTGAACAGATCCTGACACTACTGTATGGCTGAGCACTGATCAGATCCTGACACTGCAGTAGGGCTGGGCACTGATCAGAACCTCACACTACTTTAGGACTGGGCACTGATCTGATGATGACATTAATGTAGGGCTGGGCACTGATCAGATCCTCACACTATTGTAGGACTGGCACTGATCAGATCCTCACACTACTGTAGGACTGGGCACTGATCAGATCCTGACACTACATTAGGACTGGGCACTGATCAGATCCTGACACTACAGCAGGACTGGGCACTGATCAGATCCTGACACCACTGTAGGACAGGGCACTGATCAGATCCTGACACTACTGTAGGACTGGGCACTGATCAGATCCTGACACTACTGTAGGACTGGGCACTGATCAGATCCTGACACCACTGTAGGACTGGGCACTGAACAGATCATCACACTACTGTAGGACTGGGCACTGATCAGATCCTGACACTACTGTAGGACTGGGCACTGATCAGATCCTGACACCACTGTAGGACTGGGCACTGAACAGATCATCACACTGCTGTAGGACTGGGCACTGATCAAATCCTGACACTGCTGTAGGGCTGGGCACTGATCAGATCATCACACTGCTGTAGGGCTGGGCACTGATCAGATCCTGACACTACTGTAGGACTGGGCACTGAGCAGATCCTCACACTACTGTAGGACTGGGCACTGATCAGATCCTCACACTACTGAAGGACCGGGCACTGATGAGATCCTCACAATACTGTAGGACTGGGCACTGCTCAGATCCTCACACTTCTCTCGGGCTGGGCACTGATCAGATCCTCACACTACTTCAGGGCAGGGCACTGATCAAATCCTCACACTACGACAGGGCTGCGCACTTATCAGACACTGCCACTACTGTAGGACAGGGCATTGATCTGATCCTGACACTATTGTCGGACTGGGCACTGATCAGATCCTCATACTACTGTAGGGCTGGGCACTGATCTGATCCTGACACTATTTTTGGACTGGGCACTGCCAAGATCCACACACGAGTGTAGGGCTGGGCACTGATCAGAACCTGACACTACTGTAGGACTGGGCACTGAACAGATCATCACACTGCTGTAGGGCTGGGCACTGATCAGATCCTGACTCCACTGTAGGACTGGGCACTGATTAGATCCTGACACTACTGTAGGACTGGGCACTGATCTGATCCTGACACTACTGTAGGGCTGGGCACTGGTCAGATCCTCACACTACTGTAGGACTAGGCACTGATCAGATTCTGACACTACATTAGGACTAGGCACTGATCAGATCCTCACACTACCGTAGGAATGGGCGCTGTTCAGATCCTGACACAACTGTAAGACTGGGCACTGCTCTGATCCTGACACTACTGGAGGGGTGGGCAATGATCTGATCCTCACACTACTATAGGACTGGGCACTGATCAGATCATCACACTATTGTAGAACTGGGCACTGATCAGATTCTCACACTATTGGCAGACTGGGCACTGATCAGATCCTGACACTATTGTAGGAGTGAGCAGTGATCAGATCCTCACACTACTGTAGGACTGGGCACTGATCAGATCCTGACTCTACTGTCGGGCTGGGCACTGATCAGATCCACACACTACTTCAGGGCTGGGCACTGATCAGATCCTCACACTACTGCAGAGCTGGGCACTGATCAGACCCTGCCACTACTGTAGGACTGGGCACTGATCAGGTCCTGACACTATTGTAGGAGTGAGCAATGATCAGATCCTCACAGTACTGTAGGACTGGGCACTGATCAGATTCTGACACTACTGTCAGACTGGGCACTGCCCAGATCCTCACACGAGTGTAGGGCTGGGCACTGATCAGATCCTGACACTACTGTAGGACTGGGAACTGATCTGATCCTGATACTACTATAGGACGAGGCACTGATCAGATCCTCCCACTACTGTCACACTGGGCACTGCCCAGGTCCTCACACGAGTGTAGGGCTGGGCACTGATCAGATCCTGACACTAATGCAGGAGTGGGCACTGATCAGATCCTGAAAATAGTGTAGGACTGGGCACTGATCAGATCCTGACACTACTGTCGGGCTGGGCAATGATCAAATCCACACACTACTACAGGGCTGGGCACTGATCAGATCCTCACACTACTACAGGGCTGGGCACTGAACAGGACATCACACTACTGTAGGGCTGGGCTCTGATCAGATCCTGACACCACTGTAGGACAGGGCACTGATCAGATCATCACACTGCTGTAGGATTGGGCACTGATCAGATCCTCACACTGCTGTAGGGCTGGGCACTGATCAGATCCTCACACCACTGTAGGGCTGGGCAGTGATCAGATCCTGACACTACTGTAGGACTGGGCACTGATCAGATCCTGACACTGCAGCAGGACTGGGCACTGATCAGATCCTGACACCACTGTAGGACAGGGCACTGATCAGATCCTGACACTACTGTAGGACTGGGCACTGATCAGATCCTGACACTACTGTAGGACTGGGCACTGATCAGATCCTGACACCACTGTAGGACTGGGCACTGAACAGATCATCACACTACTGTAGGACTGGGCACTGATCAGATCCTCACACCACTGTTGGACTGGGCACTGATCAGATCCTCACACTACTGTAGGTCTGGGCACTTATCAGATCCTGACACGACTGTAGGACTGGGCACTGATCAGATCCTGACACTACTGTAGGACTGGGCACTGATCAGATCATCACACTGCCGTAGGACTGGGCACTGATCAGATCCTCACACTACTGTAGGGCTGGGCACTGATCAGATCCTGACACCACTGTAGGACTGGGCACTGATCAGATCCTCACACTACTGTAGGTCTGGGCACTTATCAGATCCTGACACTACTGTAGGACTAGACATGGATCAGATCCTCATACTACTGTAGGACTGGGCACTGATCAGATCCTGACACTAATGTAGGACTGGGCACTGATCAGATTCTGACACTACTGTAGGGCTGGGCACTGATCAGATCCGCACACCAATGTAGGATTGGGCACTGATCAGATCCTGACACTACTGTAGGACTGGGCACTGATCAGATCCTGACACCACTTTAGGACTGGGCACTAATCAGATCCTGACACTGCTGTAGGACTGGGCACTGATCAGATTCTGACACTACTGTAGGGCTGGGCACTGATCAGATCCTGACACTACTGTAGGACTGGGCACTGATCAGATCCTGACACCACTGTAGGACTGGGCACTAATCAGATCCTGACACTGCTGTAGGACTGGGCACTGATCAGATCCTCACACTACTGTTGGGCTGGGCACTGATCAGATCCTCACACTACTGTAAGACTGGCACTGATCAGATCCTCACACTACTGTAGGACTGAGCACTGAACAGATCCTGACACTACTGTAGGGCTGAGCACTGATCAGATCCTGACACTGCAGTAGGGCTGGGCACTGATCAGAACCTCACACTACTTTAGGACTGGGCACTGATCTGATGATGACATTAATGTAGGGCTGGGCACTGATCAGATCCTCACACTATTGTAGGACTGGCACTGATCAGATCCTCACACTACTGTAGGACTGGGCACTGATCAGATCCTGACACTACATTAGGACTGGACACTGATCAGATCCTCACACTACCGTAGGACTGGGCGCTGTTCAGATCCTGACACAACTGTAGGACTGGGCACTGCTCTGATCCTGACACTACTGGTGGGCTGGGCACTGATCTGATCCTCACACTAATATAGGACTGGGCACTGATCAGATCATCACACCATTGTAGGGCTGGGCGCTGATCTGATCCTCACACTAATATAGGACTGGGCACTGATCAGATCATCACACCATTGTAGGCCTGGGCATTGATCACATCCTCACACTACTGTAGGACTGGGCACTGATCAGATCCTGACACTACTGTCGGGCTGGGCACTGATCAGATCCACACACTACTTCAAGGCTGGGCTCTGATCAGATCCTCACACTACTACAGGGCTGGGCACTGATCAGACCCTCACACTACTGTAGGACTGGGCACTGATCAGATCCTGACTCTACTGTCGGGCTGGGCACTGATCAGATCCACACACTACTTCAGGGCTGGGCACTGATCAGATCCTCACACTACTGCAGAGCTGGGCACTGATCAGACCCTGCCACTACTGTAGGACTGGGCACTGATCAGGTCCTGACACTATTGTAGGAGTGAGCAATGATCAGATCCTCACAGTACTGTAGGACTGGGCACTGATCAGATTCTGACACTACTGTCAGACTGGGCACTGCCCAGATCCTCACACGAGTGTAGGGCTGGGCACTGATCAGATCCTGACACTACTGTAGGACTGGGAACTGATCTGATCCTGATACTACTATAGGACGAGGCACTGATCAGATCCTCCCACTACTGTCACACTGGGCACTGCCCAGGTCCTCACACGAGTGTAGGGCTGGGCACTGATCAGATCCTGACACTAATGCAGGAGTGGGCACTGATCAGATCCTGAAAATAGTGTAGGACTGGGCACTGATCAGATCCTGACACTACTGTCGGGCTGGGCAATGATCAAATCCACACACTACTACAGGGCTGGGCACTGATCAGATCCTCACACTACTACAGGGCTGGGCACTGAACAGGACATCACACTACTGTAGGGCTGGGCTCTGATCAGATCCTGACACCACTGTAGGACAGGGCACTGATCAGATCATCACACTGCTGTAGGATTGGGCACTGATCAGATCCTCACACTGCTGTAGGGCTGGGCACTGATCAGATCCTCACACCACTGTAGGGCTGGGCAGTGATCAGATCCTGACACTACTGTAGGACTGGGCACTGATCAGATCCTGACACTGCAGCAGGACTGGGCACTGATCAGATCCTGACACCACTGTAGGACAGGGCACTGATCAGATCCTGACACTACTGTAGGACTGGGCACTGATCAGATCCTGACACTACTGTAGGACTGGGCACTGATCAGATCCTGACACCACTGTAGGACTGGGCACTGAACAGATCATCACACTACTGTAGGACTGGGCACTGATCAGATCCTCACACCACTGTAGGACTGGGCACTGATCAGATCCTCACACTACTGTAGGTCTGGGCACTTATCAGATCCTGACACTACTGTAGGACTGGGCACTGATCAGATCCTGACACTACTGTAGGACTGGGCACTGATCAGATCATCACACTGCCGTAGGACTGGGCACTGATCAGATCCTCACACTACTGTAGGTCTGGGCACTTATCAGATCCTGACACTACTGTAGGACTAGACATGGATCAGATCCTCATACTACTGTAGGACTGGGCACTGATCAGATCCTGACACTAATGTAGGACTGGGCACTGATCAGATTCTGACACTACTGTAGGGCTGGGCACTGATCAGATCCTCACACCAATGTAGGATTGGGCACTGATCAGATCCTGACACTACTGTAGGACTGGGCACTGATCAGATCCTGACACCACTGTAGGACTGGGCACTAATCAGATCCTGACACTGCTGTAGGACTGGGCACTGATCAGATTCTGACACTACTGTAGGGCCGGGCACTGATGAGATCCTGACACTACTGTAGGACTGGGCACTAATCAGATCCTGACACTGCTGTAGGACTGGGCACTGATCAGATCCTCACACTACTGTTGGGCTGGGCACTGATCAGATCCTCACACTACTGTAAGACTGGCACTGATCAGATCCTCACACTACTGTAGGACTGAGCACTGAACAGATCCTGACACTACTGTATGGCTGAGCACTGATCAGATCCTGACACTGCAGTAGGGCTGGGCACTGATCAGAACCTCACACTACTTTAGGACTGGGCACTGATCTGATGATGACATTAATGTAGGGCTGGGCACTGATCAGATCCTCACACTATTGTAGGACTGGCACTGATCAGATCCTCACACTACTGTAGGACTGGGCACTGATCAGATCCTGACACTACATTAGGACTGGGCACTGATCAGATCCTGACACTACAGCAGGACTGGGCACTGATCAGATCCTGACACCACTGTAGGACAGGGCACTGATCAGATCCTGACACTACTGTAGGACTGGGCACTGATCAGATCCTGACACTACTGTAGGACTGGGCACTGATCAGATCCTGACACCACTGTAGGACTGGGCACTGAACAGATCATCACACTACTGTAGGACTGGGCACTGATCAGATCCTGACACTACTGTAGGACTGGGCACTGATCAGATCCTGACACCACTGTAGGACTGGGCACTGAACAGATCATCACACTGCTGTAGGACTGGGCACTGATCAAATCCTGACACTGCTGTAGGGCTGGGCACTGATCAGATCATCACACTGCTGTAGGGCTGGGCACTGATCAGATCCTGACACTACTGTAGGACTGGGCACTGAGCAGATCCTCACACTACTGTAGGACTGGGCACTGATCAGATCCTCACACTACTGAAGGACCGGGCACTGATGAGATCCTCACAATACTGTAGGACTGGGCACTGCTCAGATCCTCACACTTCTCTCGGGCTGGGCACTGATCAGATCCTCACACTACTTCAGGGCAGGGCACTGATCAAATCCTCACACTACGACAGGGCTGCGCACTTATCAGACACTGCCACTACTGTAGGACAGGGCATTGATCTGATCCTGACACTATTGTCGGACTGGGCACTGATCAGATCCTCATACTACTGTAGGGCTGGGCACTGATCTGATCCTGACACTATTTTTGGACTGGGCACTGCCAAGATCCACACACGAGTGTAGGGCTGGGCACTGATCAGAACCTGACACTACTGTAGGACTGGGCACTGAACAGATCATCACACTGCTGTAGGGCTGGGCACTGATCAGATCCTGACTCCACTGTAGGACTGGGCACTGATTAGATCCTGACACTACTGTAGGACTGGGCACTGATCTGATCCTGACACTACTGTAGGGCTGGGCACTGGTCAGATCCTCACACTACTGTAGGACTAGGCACTGATCAGATTCTGACACTACATTAGGACTAGGCACTGATCAGATCCTCACACTACCGTAGGAATGGGCGCTGTTCAGATCCTGACACAACTGTAAGACTGGGCACTGCTCTGATCCTGACACTACTGGAGGGGTGGGCAATGATCTGATCCTCACACTACTATAGGACTGGGCACTGATCAGATCATCACACTATTGTAGAACTGGGCACTGATCAGATTCTCACACTATTGGCAGACTGGGCACTGATCAGATCCTGACACTATTGTAGGAGTGAGCAGTGATCAGATCCTCACACTACTGTAGGACTGGGCACTGATCAGATCCTGACTCTACTGTCGGGCTGGGCACTGATCAGATCCACACACTACTTCAGGGCTGGGCACTGATCAGATCCTCACACTACTGCAGAGCTGGGCACTGATCAGACCCTGCCACTACTGTAGGACTGGGCACTGATCAGGTCCTGACACTATTGTAGGAGTGAGCAATGATCAGATCCTCACAGTACTGTAGGACTGGGCACTGATCAGATTCTGACACTACTGTCAGACTGGGCACTGCCCAGATCCTCACACGAGTGTAGGGCTGGGCACTGATCAGATCCTGACACTACTGTAGGACTGGGAACTGATCTGATCCTGATACTACTATAGGACGAGGCACTGATCAGATCCTCCCACTACTGTCACACTGGGCACTGCCCAGGTCCTCACACGAGTGTAGGGCTGGGCACTGATCAGATCCTGACACTAATGCAGGAGTGGGCACTGATCAGATCCTGAAAATAGTGTAGGACTGGGCACTGATCAGATCCTGACACTACTGTCGGGCTGGGCAATGATCAAATCCACACACTACTACAGGGCTGGGCACTGATCAGATCCTCACACTACTACAGGGCTGGGCACTGAACAGGACATCACACTACTGTAGGGCTGGGCTCTGATCAGATCCTGACACCACTGTAGGACAGGGCACTGATCAGATCATCACACTGCTGTAGGATTGGGCACTGATCAGATCCTCACACTGCTGTAGGGCTGGGCACTGATCAGATCCTCACACCACTGTAGGGCTGGGCAGTGATCAGATCCTGACACTACTGTAGGACTGGGCACTGATCAGATCCTGACACTGCAGCAGGACTGGGCACTGATCAGATCCTGACACCACTGTAGGACAGGGCACTGATCAGATCCTGACACTACTGTAGGACTGGGCACTGATCAGATCCTGACACTACTGTAGGACTGGGCACTGATCAGATCCTGACACCACTGTAGGACTGGGCACTGAACAGATCATCACACTACTGTAGGACTGGGCACTGATCAGATCCTCACACCACTGTTGGACTGGGCACTGATCAGATCCTCACACTACTGTAGGTCTGGGCACTTATCAGATCCTGACACGACTGTAGGACTGGGCACTGATCAGATCCTGACACTACTGTAGGACTGGGCACTGATCAGATCATCACACTGCCGTAGGACTGGGCACTGATCAGATCCTCACACTACTGTAGGGCTGGGCACTGATCAGATCCTGACACCACTGTAGGACTGGGCACTGATCAGATCCTCACACTACTGTAGGTCTGGGCACTTATCAGATCCTGACACTACTGTAGGACTAGACATGGATCAGATCCTCATACTACTGTAGGACTGGGCACTGATCAGATCCTGACACTAATGTAGGACTGGGCACTGATCAGATTCTGACACTACTGTAGGGCTGGGCACTGATCAGATCCGCACACCAATGTAGGATTGGGCACTGATCAGATCCTGACACTACTGTAGGACTGGGCACTGATCAGATCCTGACACCACTTTAGGACTGGGCACTAATCAGATCCTGACACTGCTGTAGGACTGGGCACTGATCAGATTCTGACACTACTGTAGGGCTGGGCACTGATCAGATCCTGACACTACTGTAGGACTGGGCACTGATCAGATCCTGACACCACTGTAGGACTGGGCACTAATCAGATCCTGACACTGCTGTAGGACTGGGCACTGATCAGATCCTCACACTACTGTAGGGCTGGGCACTGATCAGATCCTGACACCACTGTAGGACTGGGCACTGATCAGATCCTCACACTACTGTTGGGCTGGGCACTGATCAGATCCTCACACTACTGTAAGACTGGCACTGATCAGATCCTCACACTACTGTAGGACTGAGCACTGAACAGATCCTGACACTACTGTATGGCTGAGCACTGATCAGATCCTGACACTGCAGTAGGGCTGGGCACTGATCAGAACCTCACACTACTTTAGGACTGGGCACTGATCTGATGATGACATTAATGTAGGGCTGGGCACTGATCAGATCCTCACACTATTGTAGGACTGGCACTGATCAGATCCTCACACTACTGTAGGACTGGGCACTGATCAGATCCTGACACTACATTAGGACTGGGCACTGATCAGATCCTGACACTACAGCAGGACTGGGCACTGATCAGATCCTGACACCACTGTAGGACAGGGCACTGATCAGATCCTGACACTACTGTAGGACTGGGCACTGATCAGATCCTGACACTACTGTAGGACTGGGCACTGATCAGATCCTGACACCACTGTAGGACTGGGCACTGAACAGATCATCACACTACTGTAGGACTGGGCACTGATCAGATCCTGACACTACTGTAGGACTGGGCACTGATCAGATCCTGACACCACTGTAGGACTGGGCACTGAACAGATCATCACACTGCTGTAGGACTGGGCACTGATCAAATCCTGACACTGCTGTAGGGCTGGGCACTGATCAGATCATCACACTGCTGTAGGGCTGGGCACTGATCAGATCCTGACACTACTGTAGGACTGGGCACTGAGCAGATCCTCACACTACTGTAGGACTGGGCACTGATCAGATCCTCACACTACTGAAGGACCGGGCACTGATGAGATCCTCACAATACTGTAGGACTGGGCACTGCTCAGATCCTCACACTTCTCTCGGGCTGGGCACTGATCAGATCCTCACACTACTTCAGGGCAGGGCACTGATCAAATCCTCACACTACGACAGGGCTGCGCACTTATCAGACACTGCCACTACTGTAGGACAGGGCATTGATCTGATCCTGACACTATTGTCGGACTGGGCACTGATCAGATCCTCATACTACTGTAGGGCTGGGCACTGATCTGATCCTGACACTATTTTTGGACTGGGCACTGCCAAGATCCACACACGAGTGTAGGGCTGGGCACTGATCAGAACCTGACACTACTGTAGGACTGGGCACTGAACAGATCATCACACTGCTGTAGGGCTGGGCACTGATCAGATCCTGACTCCACTGTAGGACTGGGCACTGATTAGATCCTGACACTACTGTAGGACTGGGCACTGATCTGATCCTGACACTACTGTAGGGCTGGGCACTGGTCAGATCCTCACACTACTGTAGGACTAGGCACTGATCAGATTCTGACACTACATTAGGACTAGGCACTGATCAGATCCTCACACTACCGTAGGAATGGGCGCTGTTCAGATCCTGACACAACTGTAAGACTGGGCACTGCTCTGATCCTGACACTACTGGAGGGGTGGGCAATGATCTGATCCTCACACTACTATAGGACTGGGCACTGATCAGATCATCACACTATTGTAGAACTGGGCACTGATCAGATTCTCACACTATTGGCAGACTGGGCACTGATCAGATCCTGACACTATTGTAGGAGTGAGCAGTGATCAGATCCTCACACTACTGTAGGACTGGGCACTGATCAGATCCTGACTCTACTGTCGGGCTGGGCACTGATCAGATCCACACACTACTTCAGGGCTGGGCACTGATCAGATCCTCACACTACTGCAGAGCTGGGCACTGATCAGACCCTGCCACTACTGTAGGACTGGGCACTGATCAGGTCCTGACACTATTGTAGGAGTGAGCAATGATCAGATCCTCACAGTACTGTAGGACTGGGCACTGATCAGACTCTGACACTACTGTCAGACTGGGCACTGCCCAGATCCTCACACGAGTGTAGGGCTGGGCACTGATCAGATCCTGACACTACTGTAGGACTGGGAACTGATCTGATCCTGATACTACTATAGGACGAGGCACTGATCAGATCCTCCCACTACTGTCACACTGGGCACTGCCCAGGTCCTCACACGAGTGTAGGGCTGGGCACTGATCAGATCCTGACACTAATGCAGGAGTGGGCACTGATCAGATCCTGAAAATAGTGTAGGACTGGGCACTGATCAGATCCTGACACTACTGTCGGGCTGGGCAATGATCAAATCCACACACTACTACAGGGCTGGGCACTGATCAGATCCTCACACTACTACAGGGCTGGGCACTGAACAGGACATCACACTACTGTAGGGCTGGGCTCTGATCAGATCCTGACACCACTGTAGGACAGGGCACTGATCAGATCATCACACTGCTGTAGGATTGGGCACTGATCAGATCCTCACACTGCTGTAGGGCTGGGCACTGATCAGATCCTCACACCACTGTAGGGCTGGGCAGTGATCAGATCCTGACACTACTGTAGGACTGGGCACTGATCAGATCCTGACACTGCAGCAGGACTGGGCACTGATCAGATCCTGACACCACTGTAGGACAGGGCACTGATCAGATCCTGACACTACTGTAGGACTGGGCACTGATCAGATCCTGACACTACTGTAGGACTGGGCACTGATCAGATCCTGACACCACTGTAGGACTGGGCACTGAACAGATCATCACACTACTGTAGGACTGGGCACTGATCAGATCCTCACACCACTGTTGGACTGGGCACTGATCAGATCCTCACACTACTGTAGGTCTGGGCACTTATCAGATCCTGACACGACTGTAGGACTGGGCACTGATCAGATCCTGACACTACTGTAGGACTGGGCACTGATCAGATCATCACACTGCCGTAGGACTGGGCACTGATCAGATCCTCACACTACTGTAGGGCTGGGCACTGATCAGATCCTGACACCACTGTAGGACTGGGCACTGATCAGATCCTCACACTACTGTAGGTCTGGGCACTTATCAGATCCTGACACTACTGTAGGACTAGACATGGATCAGATCCTCATACTACTGTAGGACTGGGCACTGATCAGATCCTGACACTAATGTAGGACTGGGCACTGATCAGATTCTGACACTACTGTAGGGCTGGGCACTGATCAGATCCGCACACCAATGTAGGATTGGGCACTGATCAGATCCTGACACTACTGTAGGACTGGGCACTGATCAGATCCTGACACCACTTTAGGACTGGGCACTAATCAGATCCTGACACTGCTGTAGGACTGGGCACTGATCAGATTCTGACACTACTGTAGGGCTGGGCACTGATCAGATCCTGACACTACTGTAGGACTGGGCACTGATCAGATCCTGACACCACTGTAGGACTGGGCACTAATCAGATCCTGACACTGCTGTAGGACTGGGCACTGATCAGATCCTCACACTACTGTTGGGCTGGGCACTGATCAGATCCTCACACTACTGTAAGACTGGCACTGATCAGATCCTCACACTACTGTAGGACTGAGCACTGAACAGATCCTGACACTACTGTAGGGCTGAGCACTGATCAGATCCTGACACTGCAGTAGGGCTGGGCACTGATCAGAACCTCACACTACTTTAGGACTGGGCACTGATCTGATGATGACATTAATGTAGGGCTGGGCACTGATCAGATCCTCACACTATTGTAGGACTGGCACTGATCAGATCCTCACACTACTGTAGGACTGGGCACTGATCAGATCCTGACACTACATTAGGACTGGACACTGATCAGATCCTCACACTACCGTAGGACTGGGCGCTGTTCAGATCCTGACACAACTGTAGGACTGGGCACTGCTCTGATCCTGACACTACTGGTGGGCTGGGCACTGATCTGATCCTCACACTAATATAGGACTGGGCACTGATCAGATCATCACACCATTGTAGGGCTGGGCGCTGATCTGATCCTCACACTAATATAGGACTGGGCACTGATCAGATCATCACACCATTGTAGGCCTGGGCATTGATCACATCCTCACACTACTGTAGGACTGGGCACTGATCAGATCCTGACACTACTGTCGGGCTGGGCACTGATCAGATCCACACACTACTTCAAGGCTGGGCTCTGATCAGATCCTCACACTACTACAGGGCTGGGCACTGATCAGACCCTGCCACTACTGTAGGACTGGGCACTGATCAGATCCTGACACTATTGTCAGACTCTGCACTGATCAGATCCTGACACTATTGTAGGAGTGAACAATGATCAGATCCTCACACTACTGTAGGACTGGGCACTGATCAGATCCTGACAGTACTGTCAGACTGGGCACTGATCAGATCCTCACATGAGTGTAGGGCTGGGCACTGATCAGATCCTGACACTACTGTAGGAGTGGGCACTGATCTGATCTTGACACTGCAATAGGACTGGGCCCTGGTCAGATCCTCACACTACTGTCAGACTGGGCACTGCCCAGATCCTCACACGAGTGTAGGGCTGGGCACTGATCAGATCCTGACACTACTGTAGGACTGGGCACTGAGCAGATCCTGACAATAGTGTAGGACTGGGCACTGATCAGATCCTGACAATACTGGAGGACTGGGCGCTGATCAGATCCTAACACAACTGTAGGACTGGGCAATGACCAAATCCTGACACTACTGTAGGACTGGGCACTGATCACATCCTAACACTAGAGTAGGACTGGGCACTGATCAGATCCTCACTCTACTGCAGGAGTGGGGACTGATCATATCCTCGCATTACCGTAGGGCTGGGCACTGAGCAGATCCTGACACTACTGTCCGACTGGGCACTGAGCAGATCCTCACACGAGTGTAGGGCTGGGCACTGATCAGATCCTGACATTACTGTAGGCCTGGGCATTGATCAGATCCTGACACTAATGTAGGACTGGGAACTGATCAGATCCTGACACTACCGTAGGGTTGGGCACTGATCTGATTCTCACACTACTGTAGGAATGGGCACTGATCATATCCTCACACAATTGTAGGGCTGGGCACTGATCTGATCCTGCCACTACTGTAGGGCTTTGCACTGATCAGATCATCACACTACTGTAGGGCTGGGCACTGATCTGATCCTGCCACGACAGTAGGACTGCGCACTGATGAGGTCCTGACACTACTGTAGGACTGGGCACTGATCAGATCCTGACACTACTGTAGGACTGGGCACTGGTCAGATCTTAACACGACTGTAGAACTGTGCACTGGTCAGATCCTAACACTACTGTAGGACTGGGCACTGATCTGATACTCTCACTACTGTAGGATTGGCACTGATCAGTTCCTGATACTACTGTAGGGCTGGGCACTGATCAGATCCTGGCATCACTGTAGGTCTGGGTGCTGTACAGATCCTGACACTACTGTCGGACTGGGCACTGATCAGATGCTGACACTACTGTAGGGCTGGGCAATGATCAGACCCTGACACTACTGTATGGCTGGGCACTGATCTGATCCTGACACTACTTTCGGACTGGGCACTGCCAAGATCCTCACACGAGTGTAGGGCTGGGCACTGATCAGAACCTGACACTACAGTAGGACTGGGCACTGACCGGATCCTGACACCACTGTAGGACTGGGCACTGAACAGATCCTGACACTATTGTAGGACTGGTCACTGAACAGATCACCACACTGCTGTAGGACTGGGCACTGGTCAGATCCTCACACTACTGTAGGACTGGGCACTGAACAGATCATCACAATGCTGTAGGGCTGGGCACTGATCAGATCCTGACTCCACTGTAGGACTGGGCACTGATTAGATCCTGACACTATTGTAGGAGTGAGCACTGATCAGATCCTGACTCTACTGTCGGGCTGGGCACTGATCAGATCCACACACTACTTCAGGGCTGGGCACTGATCAGATCCCCACACTACTACAGAGCTGGGCACTGATAAGACCCTGCCACTACTGTAGGACTGGGCACTAATCAGATCCTGACACTAATGAAGGACTGGGCACTGATCAGATCCTGACACTACCGTAGGGTTGGGCACTGATCTGATCCTCACACTACTGTAGAAATGGGCACTGATCATATCCTCACACTATTGTAGGGCTGGGCACTGATCTGATCCTGCCACTACTGTAGGGCTTTGCACTGATAAGATCATCACACTACTGGAGGGCTGGGCACTGATCTGATCCTGGCACTACAGTAGGACTGGGCACTGATCATGTCCTGACACTACTGTAGGACTGGGCACTGATCAGATCCTGACACTACTGTAGGACTGGGCACTGGTCAGATCTTAACACGACTGTAGGACTGGGCACTGATCTGATACTCACACTGCTGTAGGACTGGCACTGATCAGTTCCTGATACTACTGTAGGGCTGGGTACTGATCAGATCCTGGCATCACTGTAGGTCTGGGTGCTGTACAGATCCTGACACTACTGTCAGACTGGGCACTGATCAGATGCTGACACTGCTGTAGGGCTGGGCAATGATCAGACGCTGACACGACTGTATGGCTGGGCACTGATCAGTCCCTGACAATAGTGTAGGCCTGGGCACTGATCAGATCCTGACACTAAAATAGGACTGGGCACTGACGAGATCCTCACACTACTGTAGGACTGGGCACTGGTCAGATCCTGACACTACTGTAGGGCTGGGCGCTGATCAGATCCTCACAATATTGTACGACTGGGCATTGATCAGATCCTCACACTACTGTAGGACTGGGCACTGGTCAGATCCTCACACTACTGTAGGACTGGGCACTGTTCAGATCCTCACACTACTGTAGGACTGGGCATTGATCAGATCCTCACACTACTGTAGGACTGGGCACTGATCAGATCCTCACACTAATGTAGGACTGGGCACTGTTCAGATCCTCACACTACTGTAGGACTGGGCACTGATCAGATCCTGACACTACTGTCAGACTGGGCACTGTATGGATCCTCACACTATTGTAGGACTGGGCACTAATCAGATCCTGACACTAATGTAGGACTGGGCACTGATCAGATCCTGACACTACCGTAGGGTTGGGCACTGATCTGATCCTCACTACTGTAGGAATGGGCACTGATCATATCCTCACACTATTGTAGGGCTGGGCACTGATCTGATCCTGCCACTACTGTAGGGCTTTGCACTGATCAGATCATCACACTACTGTAGGGCTGGGCACTGATCTGATCCTGGCACTACAGTAGGACTGGGCACTGATCATGTCCTGACACTACTGCAGGACTGGGCACTGATCAGATCCTGACACTACTGTAGGACTGGGCACTGGTCAGATCTTAACACGACTGTAGGACTGGGCACTGATCTGATACTCACACTGCTGTAGGGCTGGCACTGATCAGTTCCTGATACAAGTGTAGGGCTGGGTACTGATCAGACCCTGGCATCACTGTAGGTCTGGGTGCTGTACAGATCTTGACACTACTGTCGGACTGGGCACTGAACAGATCCTGACACAACTGTAGGGCTATGCACTGATCAGATCCTCACACTACTGTAGGACTAGGCACTAATCAGATCCTGACACTAATGTAGGACTGGGAACTGATCAGATCCTGACACTACCGTAGGGTTGGGCACTGATCTGATTCTCACACTACTGTAGGAGTGGGCACTGATCATATCCTCACACAATTGTAGGGCTGGGCACTGATCTGATCCTGCCACTACTGTAGGGCTTTGCACTGATCAGATCATCACACTACTGTAGGGCTGGACACTGATCTGATCCTGGCACTACAGTAGGACTGCGTACTGATGAGGTCCTGACACTACTGTAGGACTCTGCACTGATCAGATCCTGACACTACTGTAGGACTGGGCACTGGTCAGATCTTAACACGACTGTAGAACTGTGCACTGGTCAGATCCTAACACTACTGTAGGACTGGGCACTGATCTGATACTCTCACTACTGTAGGATTGGCACTGATCAGTTCCTGATACTACTGTAGGGCTGGGCACTGATCAGATCCTGGCATCACTGTAGGTCTGGGTGCTGTACAGATCCTGACACTACTGTCGGACTGGGCACTGATCAGATGCTGACACTACTGTAGGGCTGGGCAATGATCAGACCCTGACACTACTGTATGGCTGGGCACTGATCTGATCCTGACACTACTTTCGGACTGGGCACTGCCAAGATCCTCACACGAGTGTAGGGCTGGGCACTGATCAGAACCTGACACTACAGTAGGACTGGGCACTGACCGGATCCTGACACCACTGTAGGACTGGGCACTGAACAGATCCTGACACTATTGTAGGACTGGTCACTGAACAGATCACCACACTGCTGTAGGACTGGGCACTGGTCAGATCCTCACACTACTGTAGGACTGGGCACTGAACAGATCATCACAATGCTGTAGGGCTGGGCACTGATCAGATCCTGACTCCACTGTAGGACTGGGCACTGATTAGATCCTGACACTATTGTAGGAGTGAGCACTGATCAGATCCTGACTCTACTGTCGGGCTGGGCACTGATCAGATCCACACACTACTTCAGGGCTGGGCACTGATCAGATCCCCACACTACTACAGAGCTGGGCACTGATAAGACCCTGCCACTACTGTAGGACTGGGCACTAATCAGATCCTGACACTAATGAAGGACTGGGCACTGATCAGATCCTGACACTACCGTAGGGTTGGGCACTGATCTGATCCTCACACTACTGTAGAAATGGGCACTGATCATATCCTCACACTATTGTAGGGCTGGGCACTGATCTGATCCTGCCACTACTGTAGGGCTTTGCACTGATAAGATCATCACACTACTGGAGGGCTGGGCACTGATCTGATCCTGGCACTACAGTAGGACTGGGCACTGATCATGTCCTGACACTACTGTAGGACTGGGCACTGATCAGATCCTGACACTACTGTAGGACTGGCACTGATCAGTTCCTGATACTACTGTAGGGCTGGGTACTGATCAGATCCTGGCATCACTGTAGGTCTGGGTGCTGTACAGATCCTGACACTACTGTCAGACTGGGCACTGATCAGATGCTGACACTGCTGTAGGGCTGGGCAATGATCAGACGCTGACACGACTGTATGGCTGGGCACTGATCAGTCCCTGACAATAGTGTGGGCCTGGGCACTGATCAGATCCTGACACTAAAATAGGACTGGGCACTGACGAGATCCTCACACTACTGTAGGACTGGGCACTGGTCAGATCCTGACACTACTGTAGGGCTGGGCGCTGATCAGATCCTCACAATATTGTACGACTGGGCATTGATCAGATCCTCACACTACTGTAGGACTGGGCACTGGTCAGATCCTCACACTACTGTAGGACTGGGCACTGTTCAGATCCTCACACTACTGTAGGACTGGGCATTGATCAGATCCTCACACTACTGTAGGACTGGGCACTGATCAGATCCTCACACTAATGTAGGACTGGGCACTGTTCAGATCCTCACACTACTGTAGGACTGGGCACTGATCAGATCCTGACACTACTGTCAGACTGGGCACTGTATGGATCCTCACACTATTGTAGGACTGGCACTGACCAGATCCTGACACAACTGTAGGGCTATGCACTGATCAGATCCTCACACTACTGTAGGACTGGGCACTAATCAGATCCTGACACTAATGTAGGACTGGGCACTGATCAGATCCTGACACTACCGTAGGGTTGGGCACTGATCTGATCCACACTACTGTAGGAATGGGCACTGATCATATCCTCACACTATTGTAGGGCTGGGCACTGATCTGATCCTGCCACTACTGTAGGGCTTTGCACTGATCAGATCATCACACTACTGTAGGGCTGGGCACTGATCTGATCCTGGCACTACAGTAGGACTGGGCACTGATCATGTCCTGACACTACTGCAGGACTGGGCACTGATCAGATCCTGACACTACTGTAGGACTGGGCACTGGTCAGATCTTAACACGACTGTAGGACTGGGCACTGATCTGATACTCACACTGCTGTAGGGCTGGCACTGATCAGTTCCTGATACTAGTGTAGGGCTGGGTACTGATCAGACCCTGGCATCACTGTAGGTCTGGGTGCTGTCGGACTGGGCACTGAACAGATCCTGACACAACTGTAGGGCTATGCACTGATCAGATCCTCACACTACTGTAGGACTAGGCACTAATCAGATCCTGACACTAATGTAGGACTGGGAACTGATCAGATCCTGACACTACCGTAGGGTTGGGCACTGATCTGATTCTCACACTACTGTAGGAGTGGGCACTGATCATATCCTCACACAATTGTAGGGCTGGGCACTGATCTGATCCTGCCACTACTGTAGGGCTTTGCACTGATCAGATCATCACACTACTGTAGGGCTGGACACTGATCTGATCCTGGCACTACAGTAGGACTGCGTACTGATGAGGTCCTGACACTACTGTAGGACTCTGCACTGATCAGATCCTGACACTACTGTAGGACTGGGCACTGGTCAGATCTTAACACGACTGTAGAACTGTGCACTGGTCAGATCCTAACACTACTGTAGGACTGGGCACTGATCTGATACTCTCACTACTGTAGGATTGGCACTGATCAGTTCCTGATACTACTGTAGGGCTGGGCACTGATCAGATCCTGGCATCACTGTAGGTCTGGGTGCTGTACAGATCCTGACACTACTGTCGGACTGGGCACTGATCAGATGCTGACACTACTGTAGGGCTGGGCAATGATCAGACCCTGACACTACTGTATGGCTGGGCACTGATCTGATCCACACACTACTTCAGGGCTGGGCACTGATCAGATCCCCACACTGCTACAGAGCTGGGCACTGATAAGACCCTGCCACTACTGTAGGACTGGGCACTGATCAGATCCTGACACCATCGTAGGACAGGGCACTGAACAGATCATCCCACTGCTGTAGGATTGGGCACTGATCAGATCCTCACACTGCTGTCGGGCTGAGCACTGATCAGATCCTCACACCACTGTAGGACTGGGCACTGACAGATCCTGACACTACTGTAGGACTGGGCACTGATCAGATCCTGACACCACTGTGGGACTGGGCACTGATCAGATTCTGACACTACTGTAGGGCAGGGCACTGATCAGATCCTCACACTAATGTAGGACTGGGCACTGATCAGATGCTGACACTACAGCAGGACTGGGCACTGATCAGATCCTGACACAACTGTAGGACTGGGCACTGATCAGATCCTGACACCACTGTAGGACTGTGCACTGATCAGATCCTGACACTAATGTAGGACTGGGCACTGATCAGATCCTGACACCACTGTAGGACTGGACACTGATCGGATCATCACATTGTTGTAGGACTGGGCACTGATCAGATCCTGACACTACTGTAGGAATGGCAATGACCAAATCCTGACACTACAGTAGGACTGGGCACTGATCAGATCCTGACACTACTGTAGGACTGGGCACTGATCAGATCCTGACAATAGTGTAGGCCTGGGCACTGAGCAGATCCTGACACTACTGTCCGACTGGGCACCGACCAGATCCTCACACGAGTGTAGGGCTGGGCACTGATCAGATCCTGACCTTACTGTAGGCCTGGCCATTGATCAGATCCTCACACGACTGTCCAGCTGGGCAGTGATCAAATCCTGACTCTACTGCAAGTCTGGGCACTGTATGGATCCTCACACTATTGTAGGACTGGCACTGACCAGATCCTGACTCAACTGTAGGGCTATGCACTGATCAGATCCTCACACTACTGTAGGACTGGGCACTAATCAGATCCTGACACTAATGTAGGACTGGGCACTGATCAGATCCTGACACTACCGCAGGGTTGGGCACTGATCTGATCCTCACACTACTGTAGGAATGGGCACTGATCATATCCTCACACTATTGTAGGGCTGGGCACTGATCTGATCCTGCCACTACTGTAGGGCTTTGCACTGATCAGATCATCACACTACTGCAGGGCTGGGCACTGATCTGATCCTGGCACTACAGTAGGACTGGGCACTGATCATGTCCTGACACTACTGTAGGACTGGGCACTGATCAGATCCTCACACTACTGTAGGACTGGGCACTGGTCAGATCTTAACACGACTGTAGGACTGGGCACTGATCTGATACTCACACTGCTGTAGGACTGGCACTGATCAGTTCCTGATACTACTGTAGGGCTGGGTACTGATCAGATCCTGGCATCACTGTAGGTCTGGGTGCTGTACAGATCCTGACACTACTGTCGGACTGGGCACTGATCAGATCCTGACACTACTGTCGGACTGGGCACTGATCAGATGCTGACACTACTGTAGGGCTGGGCAATGATCAGACCCTGACACGACTGTATGGCTGGGCACTGATCAGTCCCTGACACTAAAATAGGACTGGGCACTGACGAGATCCTCACACTACTGTAGGACTGGGCACTGATCAGATCCTGACACTACTGTCAGACTGGGCACTGCCCAGATCCTCACACGAGTGTAGGGCTGGGCACTGATCAGACCCTGACAATACTGTAGGACTGGGCACTGATCAGATCCTCACACTTCTGTCGGACTGGGCACTGATCAGATCCTCACACTTCTGTCGGACTGGGCACTGATCAGATCCTCACTCTACTGCAGGAGTGGGGACTGATCGGATCCTCACATTATTGTAGGGCTGGGCGCTGATCAGATCCTAACACTAGAGTAGGGCTGGGCACTGATCAGATCCTCACACTTCTGTCGGACTGGGCACTGATCAGATCCTCACTCTACTGCAGGAGTGGGGACTGATCAGATCCTCACATTATTGTAGGGCTGGGCGCTGATCAGATCCTGACACTACTGTCTGACTGGGCACTGACCAGGTCCTCACACAAGTGTAGGGCTGGGCACTGATCAGATCCTGACATTACTGTAGGCCTGGGCATTGATCAGATCCTCACACGACTGTCCAGCTGGGCAGTGATCAAATCCTGACACTACTGCAAGGCTGGGCACTGTATGGATCCTCACACTATTGTAGGACTGGCACTGACCAGATCCTGACACAACTGTAGGGCTATGCACTGATCAGATCCTCACACTACTGTAGGACTGGGCACTAATCAGATCCTGACACTAATGTAGGACTGGGCACTGATCAGATCCTGACACTACTGTAGGGCTTTGCACTGATCAGATCATCACACTACTGTAGGGCTGGGCACTGATCTGATCCTGGCACTACAGTAGGACTGGGCACTGATCAGGTCCTGACACTACTGTAGGACTGGGCACTGATCTGATCCTCACACTACTGTAGGAATGGGGACTGATCATATCCTCACACTATTGTAGGGCTGGGCACTGATCTGATCCTGCCACTACTGTAGGGCTTTGCACTGATCAGATCATCACACTACTGCAGGGCTGGGCACTGATCTGATCCTGGCACTACAGTAGGACTGGGCACTGATCATGTCCTGACACTACTGTAGGACTGGGCACTGATCAGATCCTGACACTACTGTAGGACTGGGCACTGGTCAGATCTTAACACGACTGTAGGACTGGGCACTGATCTGATACTCACACTGCTGTAGGACTGGCACTGATCAGTTCCTGATACTACTGTAGGGCTGGGCACTGATCAGATCCTGGCATCACTGTAGGTCTGGGTGCTGTACAGATCCTGACACTACTGTCGGACTGGGCACTGATCAGATGCTGACACTACTGTAGGGCTGGGCAATGATCAGACCCTGACACGACTGTATGGCTGGGCACTGATCAGTCCCTGACAATAGTGTAGGCCTGGGCACTGATCAGATCCTGACACTAATATAGGACTGGGCACTGACGAGATCCTCACACTACTGTAGGGCTGGGCACTGGTCAGATCCTGACACTACTGCAGGGCTGGGCGTTGATCAGATCCTCACAATATTGTAGGACTGGGCACTGTTCAGATCCTCACACTACTGTAGGACTGGGCACTGATCAGATCCTGACACTACTGTCAGACTGGGCACTGCCCAGATCCTCACACGAGTGTAGGGCTGGGCACTGATCAGATCCTGACAATACTGTAGGACTGGGCGCTGATCAGATCCTAACACTGGAGTAGGGCTGGGCACTGATCAGATCCTGACAATAGTGTAGGACTGGGCGCTGATCAGATCCTGACAATAGTGTAGGACTGGGCACTGATCAGATCCTCACACTTCTGTCGGACTGGGCACTGATCAGATCCTCACTCTACTGCAGGAGTGGGGACTGATCAGATCCTCACATTATTGTAGGGCTGGGCACTGATCAGATCCTGACAATAGTGTGGGACTGGGCACTGATCAGATCCTAACACTAGAGTAGGACTGGGCACTGATCAGATCCTCACACTTCTGTCGGACTGGGCACTGATCAGATCCTCACTCTACTGCAGGAGTGGGGACTGATCAGATCCTCACATTATTGTAGGGCTGGGCACTGAGCAGATCCTGACACTACTGTCTGACTGGGCACTGACCAGGTCCTCACACGAGTGTAGGGCTGGGCACTGATCAGATCCTGACATTACTGTAGGCCTGGGCATTGATCAGATCCTCACACGACTGTCCAGCTGGGCAGTGATCAAATCCTGACACTACTGCAAGGCTGGGCACTGTATGGATCCTCACACTATTGTAGGACTGGCACTGACCAGATCCTGACACAACTGTAGGGCTATGCACTGATCAGATCCTCACACTACTGTAGGGCTGGGCACTAATCAGATCCTGACACTAATGTAGGACTGGGCACTGATCAGATCCTGACACTACTGTAGGGCTTTGCACTGATCAGATCATCACACTACTGTCGGGCTGGGCACTGATCTGATCCTGGCACTACAGTAGGACTGGGCACTGATCAGGTCCTGACACTACTGTAGGACTGGGCACTGATCAGATCCTGACACTACTGTAGGACTGGGCACTGGTCAGATCTTAACACTACTGTAGAACTGTGCACTGGTCAGATCCTAACATTACTGTAGGACTGGCACTGATCAGTTCCTGCTACTACTGTAGGGCTGAGCACTGATCAGATCCTGGCATCACTGTCGGTCTGGGTGCTGTACAGATCCTGACACTACTGTCGGACTGGGCACTGATCAGATCCTGACACTACTGCAGGGCTGGGCAATGATCAGACCCTGACACTACTGTATGCCTGGGCACTGATCAGATCCTGACACTACTGTAGGGCTGGGTGCTGATCAGATCCTCACAATATTGTAGGACTGGGCATTGATCAGATCCTCACACTACTGTAGGACTGGGCACTGATCAGATCCTGACACTACTGTAGGACTGGGCACTGATCAGATCCTGACACTTCTGTCGGGCTGGGCACTGATCAGATCCTCACACTACTGTAGGACTGGGCACTGTTCAGATCCTCACTCTACTGTAGGAGTGAACAATGATCAGATCCTCACACTACTGTAGGACTGGGCACAAGTCAGATCCTGACACTGCTGTAGGGCTGGGCGTTGATCAGATCCTCACAATATTGTAGGCCTGGGCATTGATCAGATCCTCACACTACTGTCGGACTGGGCACTGATCATATCCTCACACGATTGTAGGGCTGGGCACTGATCTGATCCTGCCACTACTGTAGGGCTTTGCACTGATCAGATCATCACACTACGGTAGGGCTGGGCACTGATCTGATCCTGGCACTACAGTAGGACTGGGCACTGATCAGGTCCTGACACTACTGTAGGACTGGGCACTGATCAGATCCTGACACTACTGTAGGACTGGGCACTGGTCAGATCTTAACACTACTGTAGAACTGTGCACTGGTCAGATCCTAACACTACTGTAGGAGTGGGCACTGATCTGATACTCACACTACTGTCGGTCTGGCAATGATCAGTTCCTGATACTACTGTAGGTCTGGGTGCTGATCAGATCCTCACAATATTGTAGGACTGGGCATTGATCAGATCCTCACACTATTGTAGGACTGGGCACTGATCAGATCCTCACACTACTGTAGGACTGGGCACTGTTCAAATCCTCACTCTACTGTAGGACTGGGCATTCATCAGATCCTCACACTACTGTAGGACTGGGCACTGATCAGATCCTCACACTACTGTAGGACTGGGCACTGTTCAGATCCTTACACTACTGTAGGACTGGGCACTGATCAGAGCCTGACACCTCTGTCGGACTGGGCACTGTTCAGATCCTCACACTGCTGTAGGGCTGGGCACTGATCAGAGCCTGACACTTCTGTCGGACTGGGCACTGTTCAGATCCTCACACTGCTGGAGGACTGGGCACTGATCAGAGCCTGACACTTCTGTCGAACTGGGCACTGATCAGATCCTCACACTGCTGTAGGACTGGGCACTGTTCAGATCCTCACACTACTGTAGGACTGGGCACTGTTCAGATCCTGACACTATTGTAGGAGTGAGCAATGATCAGATCCTGACACTACTGTAGGACTGGGCACTGATCAGATCCTGACACTACTGTCGGGCTGGGCACTGATCAGATCCACACACTACTTCAGGGCTGGGCACTGATCAGATCTTCACACTACTACAGAGCTGGGCACTGATCAGACCCTGCCACTACTGTAGGACTGGGCACTGATCAGGTCCGAACACTATTGTAGGAGTTAGCAATGATCAGATCCTCACACTACTGAAGGACTGGGCACTGATCAGATTCTGACACTACTGTCAGACTGGGCACTGCCCAGATCCTCACACGAGTGCAGGGCTGGGCACTGATCCGATCCTGACACTACTGTAGGACTGGGAACTGATCTGATCCTGATACTAATATAGGACTAGGCACTGATCAGATCCTCCCACTACTGTCACACTGGGCACTGCCCAGATCCTCACACGAGTGTAGGGCTGGGCACTGATCAGATCCTGACACTAATGCAGGAGCGAGCAGTGATCAGGTCCTGAAAATAGTGTAGGACTGGGCACTGATCAGATCCTGACACTACTGTCGGGCCGGGCAATGATAAAATCCACACACTACTTCAGGGCTGGGAACTGATTAGATCCTCACACTACTACAGGGCTGGGCACTGAACAGGACATCACACTGCGGTAGGACTGGGCTGTGATCAGATCCTGACATCACTGTAGGACTGGGCACTGAACAGATCATCACACTACTGTAGGACTGGGCACTGATCAGATCCTGACACCACTGTAGGACTGGGCACTGATTAGATCCTCACACTACTGTAGGACTGGGCACTGAACAGATCCTGACTCTACTGTAGGGCTGGGCACTGATCAGATCCTCACACTACTGTAGGACTGGGCACTGATCAGAACCTCACACTACTTTAGGACTGGGCACTGATCTGGTCATGACATTAATGTAGGGCTGGGCACTGATCAGATCCTCACACTACTGTAGGACTGGGCACTGATCAGATCCTGACACTTCATTAGGACTGGGCACAGATCAGATCCTCACACTACCGTAGGAACGGGCGCTGTTCAGATCCTGACACAACTGTAGGACTGGGCACTGCTCTGATCCTGACACTACTGGTGGGCTGGTCACTGATCTGATCCTGACACTAATATAGGACTGGGCACTGATCAGATCATCACACCATTGTAGGGCTGGGCGCTGATCAGATCCTGACACTCCTGTAGGACTGGGGACTGATCAGATCCTCACACTACTGCAGGGCTGGGCACTGATGAGATCCTGACACTACTGTAAGACTGGGCACTGATCAGATCCTGACACTACTGGCGCACTGGGCCCTGATCAGATCCTCACACTACTGTAGGACTGGGCACTGATCAGATCCTGACACTACTGTCGGGCTGGGCACTGATCAGATCCACACACTACTTCAGGGCTGGGCTCTGATCAGATCCTCACACTACTACAGGGCTGGGCACTGATCAGACCCTGCCACTACTGTAGGGCTGGGCACTGATCAGATCCTGACACTATTGTCAGACTGGGCACTGATCAGATCCTGACACTATGACACTATTGTAGGAGTGAACAATGATCAGATCCTCACACTACTGTAGGACTGGGCACTGATCAGATCCTGACACTACTGTCAGACTGGGCACTGCCCAGATCCTCACATGAGTGTAGGGCTGGGCACTGATCAGATCCTGACACTACTGTAGGACTGGGTGCTGATCAGGTCCTAACACAACTGTAGGACTGGGCAATGACCAAATCCTGACACTACTGTAGGACTGGGCACTGATCAGATCCTAACACTACTGTAGGACTGGGCACTGATCAGATCCTCACTCTACTGCAGGAGTGGGGACTGATCTGATCCTCACGTTACTGTAGGGCTGGGCACTGAGCAGATCCTGACACTTCTGTCCCACTGGGCACTGAGCAGATCCTCACACGAGTGTAGTGCTGGGCACTGATCAGATCCTGGCATTACTGTAGGCCTGGGCATTGATCAGATCCTCACACGACTGTCCAGCTGGGCAGTGATCAAATCCTGACACTACTGCAAGGCTGGGCACTGTATGGATCCTCACACTATTGTAGGACTGGCACTGAACAGATCCTGCCACTACTGTAGGGCTTTGCACTGATCAGATCATCACACTACTGTAGGGCTGGGCACTGATCTGATCCTGGCACTACAGTAGGACTGCGCACTGACCAGGTCCTGACACTACTGTAGGGCTGGGCACTGATCAGATCCTGACACTACTGTCGGACTGGGCACTGAACAGATGCTGACACTACTGTAAGGCTGGGCAATGATCAGACCCTGACACTACTGTATGGCTGGGCACTGATCTGATCCTGACACTACTTTCGGACTGGGCACTGCCAAGATCCTCACGCGAGTGTAGGGCTGGGCACTGATCAGAACCTGACACTACTGTAGGTCTGGGCAATGACCAGATCCTGACACCACTGTAGGACTGGGCACTGAACAGATCACCACACTGCTGCAGGACTGGGCACTGATCAGATCCTCACACTACTGTCGGACTGGGCACTGAACAGATCATCACAGTGCTGTAGGGCTGGGCACTGATCAGATCCTGACTCCACTGTAGGACTGGGCACTGATTAGATCCTGACACTACTGTAGGACTGGGCACTGATCTGATCCTGACACTACTGTAGGGCTGGGCACTGATCAGATCCTCACACTACTGTAGGACTGGGCACTGACGAGATCCTGACACTAATATAGGACTGGGCACTGATGAGATCCTCACACTACTGTAGAACTGGGCACTAGTCAGATCCTGACACTACTGTAGGGCTGGGTGCTGATCAGATCCTCACAATATTGTCGGACTGGGCATTGATCAGATCCTCACACTACTGTAGGACTGGGCACTGTTCAAATCCTCACTCTACTGTAGGACTGGGCATTCATCAGATCCTCACACTACTGTAGGACTGGGCACTGATCAGATCCTCACACTACTGTAGGACTGGGCACTGTTCAGATCCTTACACTACTGTAGGACTGGGCACTGATCAGAGCCTGACACCTCTGTCGGACTGGGCACTGTTCAGATCCTCACACTGCTGTAGGGCTGGGCACTGATCAGAGCCTGACACTTCTGTCGGACTGGGCACTGTTCAGATCCTCACACTGCTGGAGGACTGGGCACTGATCAGAGCCTGACACTTCTGTCGAACTGGGCACTGATCAGATCCTCACACTGCTGTAGGACTGGGCACTGTTCAGATCCTCACACTACTGTAGGACTGGGCACTGTTCAGATCCTGACACTATTGTAGGAGTGAGCAATGATCAGATCCTGACACTACTGTAGGACTGGGCACTGATCAGATCCTGACACTACTGTCGGGCTGGGCACTGATCAGATCCACACACTACTTCAGGGCTGGGCACTGATCAGATCTTCACACTACTACAGAGCTGGGCACTGATCAGACCCTGCCACTACTGTAGGACTGGGCACTGATCAGGTCCGAACACTATTGTAGGAGTTAGCAATGATCAGATCCTCACACTACTGAAGGACTGGGCACTGATCAGATTCTGACACTACTGTCAGACTGGGCACTGCCCAGATCCTCACACGAGTGCAGGGCTGGGCACTGATCCGATCCTGACACTACTGTAGGACTGGGAACTGATCTGATCCTGATACTAATATAGGACTAGGCACTGATCAGATCCTCCCACTACTGTCACACTGGGCACTGCCCAGATCCTCACACGAGTGTAGGGCTGGGCACTGATCAGATCCTGACACTAATGCAGGAGCGAGCAGTGATCAGGTCCTGAAAATAGTGTAGGACTGGGCACTGATCAGATCCTGACACTACTGTCGGGCCGGGCAATGATAAAATCCACACACTACTTCAGGGCTGGGAACTGATTAGATCCTCACACTACTACAGGGCTGGGCACTGAACAGGACATCACACTGCGGTAGGACTGGGCTGTGATCAGATCCTGACATCACTGTAGGACTGGGCACTGAACAGATCATCACACTACTGTAGGACTGGGCACTGATCAGATCCTGACACCACTGTAGGACTGGGCACTGATTAGATCCTCACACTACTGTAGGACTGGGCACTGAACAGATCCTGACTCTACTGTAGGGCTGGGCACTGATCAGATCCTCACACTACTGTAGGACTGGGCACTGATCAGAACCTCACACTACTTTAGGACTGGGCACTGATCTGGTCATGACATTAATGTAGGGCTGGGCACTGATCAGATCCTCACACTACTGTAGGACTGGGCACTGATCAGATCCTGACACTTCATTAGGACTGGGCACAGATCAGATCCTCACACTACCGTAGGAACGGGCGCTGTTCAGATCCTGACACAACTGTAGGACTGGGCACTGCTCTGATCCTGACACTACTGGTGGGCTGGTCACTGATCTGATCCTGACACTAATATAGGACTGGGCACTGATCAGATCATCACACCATTGTAGGGCTGGGCGCTGATCAGATCCTGACACTCCTGTAGGACTGGGGACTGATCAGATCCTCACACTACTGCAGGGCTGGGCACTGATGAGATCCTGACACTACTGTAAGACTGGGCACTGATCAGATCCTGACACTACTGGCGCACTGGGCCCTGATCAGATCCTCACACTACTGTAGGACTGGGCACTGATCAGATCCTGACACTACTGTCGGGCTGGGCACTGATCAGATCCACACACTACTTCAGGGCTGGGCTCTGATCAGATCCTCACACTACTACAGGGCTGGGCACTGATCAGACCCTGCCACTACTGTAGGGCTGGGCACTGATCAGATCCTGACACTATTGTCAGACTGGGCACTGATCAGATCCTGACACTATGACACTATTGTAGGAGTGAACAATGATCAGATCCTCACACTACTGTAGGACTGGGCACTGATCAGATCCTGACACTACTGTCAGACTGGGCACTGCCCAGATCCTCACATGAGTGTAGGGCTGGGCACTGATCAGATCCTGACACTACTGTAGGACTGGGTGCTGATCAGGTCCTAACACAACTGTAGGACTGGGCAATGACCAAATCCTGACACTACTGTAGGACTGGGCACTGATCAGATCCTAACACTACTGTAGGACTGGGCACTGATCAGATCCTCACTCTACTGCAGGAGTGGGGACTGATCTGATCCTCACGTTACTGTAGGGCTGGGCACTGAGCAGATCCTGACACTTCTGTCCCACTGGGCACTGAGCAGATCCTCACACGAGTGTAGTGCTGGGCACTGATCAGATCCTGGCATTACTGTAGGCCTGGGCATTGATCAGATCCTCACACGACTGTCCAGCTGGGCAGTGATCAAATCCTGACACTACTGCAAGGCTGGGCACTGTATGGATCCTCACACTATTGTAGGACTGGCACTGAACAGATCCTGCCACTACTGTAGGGCTTTGCACTGATCAGATCATCACACTACTGTAGGGCTGGGCACTGATCTGATCCTGGCACTACAGTAGGACTGCGCACTGACCAGGTCCTGACACTACTGTAGGGCTGGGCACTGATCAGATCCTGACACTACTGTCGGACTGGGCACTGAACAGATGCTGACGCTACTGTAAGGCTGGGCAATGATCAGACCCTGACACTACTGTATGGCTGGGCACTGATCTGATCCTGACACTACTTTCGGACTGGGCACTGCCAAGATCCTCACGCGAGTGTAGGGCTGGGCACTGATCAGAACCTGACACTACTGTAGGTCTGGGCAATGACCAGATCCTGACACCACTGTAGGACTGGGCACTGAACAGATCACCACACTGCTGCAGGACTGGGCACTGATCAGATCCTCACACTACTGTCGGACTGGGCACTGAACAGATCATCACAGTGCTGTAGGGCTGGGCACTGATCAGATCCTGACTCCACTGTAGGACTGGGCACTGATTAGATCCTGACACTACTGTAGGACTGGGCACTGATCTGATCCTGACACTACTGTAGGGCTGGGCACTGATCAGATCCTGGCATTACTGTAGGCCTGGGCATTGATCAGATCCTCACACGACTGTCCAGCTGGGCAGTGATCAAATCCTGACACTACTGCAAGGCTGGGCACTGTATGGATCCTCACACTATTGTAGGACTGGCACTGAACAGATCCTGCCACTACTGTAGGGCTTTGCACTGATCAGATCATCACACTACTGTAGGGCTGGGCACTGATCTGATCCTGGCACTACAGTAGGACTGCGCACTGACCAGGTCCTGACACTACTGTAGGGCTGGGCACTGATCAGATCCTGACACTACTGTCGGACTGGGCACTGAACAGATGCTGACACTACTGTAAGGCTGGGCAATGATCAGACCCTGACACTACTGTATGGCTGGGCACTGATCTGATCCTGACACTACTTTCGGACTGGGCACTGCCAAGATCCTCACGCGAGTGTAGGGCTGGGCACTGATCAGAACCTGACACTACTGTAGGTCTGGGCAATGACCAGATCCTGACACCACTGTAGGACTGGGCACTGAACAGATCACCACACTGCTGCAGGACTGGGCACTGATCAGATCCTCACACTACTGTCGGACTGGGCACTGAACAGATCATCACAGTGCTGTAGGGCTGGGCACTGATCAGATCCTGACTCCACTGTAGGACTGGGCACTGATTAGATCCTGACACTACTGTAGGACTGGGCACTGATCTGATCCTGACACTACTGTAGGGCTGGGCACTGATCAGATCCTCACACTACTGTAGGACTGGGCACTGACGAGATCCTGACACTAATATAGGACTGGGCACTGATGAGATCCTCACACTACTGTAGAACTGGGCACTAGTCAGATCCTGACACTACTGTAGGGCTGGGTGCTGATCAGATCCTCACAATATTGTCGGACTGGGCATTGATCAGATCCTCACACTACTGTAGGACTGGGCACTGTTCAAATCCTCACTCTACTGTAGGACTGGGCATTCATCAGATCCTCACACTACTGTAGGACTGGGCACTGATCAGATCCTCACACTACTGTAGGACTGGGCACTGTTCAGATCCTTACACTACTGTAGGACTGGGCACTGATCAGAGCCTGACACCTCTGTCGGACTGGGCACTGTTCAGATCCTCACACTGCTGTAGGGCTGGGCACTGATCAGAGCCTGACACTTCTGTCGGACTGGGCACTGTTCAGATCCTCACACTGCTGGAGGACTGGGCACTGATCAGAGCCTGACACTTCTGTCGAACTGGGCACTGATCAGATCCTCACACTGCTGTAGGACTGGGCACTGTTCAGATCCTCACACTACTGTAGGACTGGGCACTGTTCAGATCCTGACACTATTGTAGGAGTGAGCAATGATCAGATCCTGACACTACTGTAGGACTGGGCACTGATCAGATCCTGACACTACTGTCGGGCTGGGCACTGATCAGATCCACACACTACTTCAGGGCTGGGCACTGATCAGATCTTCACACTACTACAGAGCTGGGCACTGATCAGACCCTGCCACTACTGTAGGACTGGGCACTGATCAGGTCCGAACACTATTGTAGGAGTTAGCAATGATCAGATCCTCACACTACTGAAGGACTGGGCACTGATCAGATTCTGACACTACTGTCAGACTGGGCACTGCCCAGATCCTCACACGAGTGCAGGGCTGGGCACTGATCCGATCCTGACACTACTGTAGGACTGGGAACTGATCTGATCCTGATACTAATATAGGACTAGGCACTGATCAGATCCTCCCACTACTGTCACACTGGGCACTGCCCAGATCCTCACACGAGTGTAGGGCTGGGCACTGATCAGATCCTGACACTAATGCAGGAGCGAGCAGTGATCAGGTCCTGAAAATAGTGTAGGACTGGGCACTGATCAGATCCTGACACTACTGTCGGGCCGGGCAATGATAAAATCCACACACTACTTCAGGGCTGGGAACTGATTAGATCCTCACACTACTACAGGGCTGGGCACTGAACAGGACATCACACTGCGGTAGGACTGGGCTGTGATCAGATCCTGACATCACTGTAGGACTGGGCACTGAACAGATCATCACACTACTGTAGGACTGGGCACTGATCAGATCCTGACACCACTGTAGGACTGGGCACTGATTAGATCCTCACACTACTGTAGGACTGGGCACTGAACAGATCCTGACTCTACTGTAGGGCTGGGCACTGATCAGATCCTCACACTACTGTAGGACTGGGCACTGATCAGAACCTCACACTACTTTAGGACTGGGCACTGATCTGGTCATGACATTAATGTAGGGCTGGGCACTGATCAGATCCTCACACTACTGTAGGACTGGGCACTGATCAGATCCTGACACTTCATTAGGACTGGGCACAGATCAGATCCTCACACTACCGTAGGAACGGGCGCTGTTCAGATCCTGACACAACTGTAGGACTGGGCACTGCTCTGATCCTGACACTACTGGTGGGCTGGTCACTGATCTGATCCTGACACTAATATAGGACTGGGCACTGATCAGATCATCACACCATTGTAGGGCTGGGCGCTGATCAGATCCTGACACTCCTGTAGGACTGGGGACTGATCAGATCCTCACACTACTGCAGGGCTGGGCACTGATGAGATCCTGACACTACTGTAAGACTGGGCACTGATCAGATCCTGACACTACTGGCGCACTGGGCCCTGATCAGATCCTCACACTACTGTAGGACTGGGCACTGATCAGATCCTGACACTACTGTCGGGCTGGGCACTGATCAGATCCACACACTACTTCAGGGCTGGGCTCTGATCAGATCCTCACACTACTACAGGGCTGGGCACTGATCAGACCCTGCCACTACTGTAGGGCTGGGCACTGATCAGATCCTGACACTATTGTCAGACTGGGCACTGATCAGATCCTGACACTATGACACTATTGTAGGAGTGAACAATGATCAGATCCTCACACTACTGTAGGACTGGGCACTGATCAGATCCTGACACTACTGTCAGACTGGGCACTGCCCAGATCCACACATGAGTGTAGGGCTGGGCACTGATCAGATCCTGACACTACTGTAGGACTGGGTGCTGATCAGGTCCTAACACAACTGTAGGACTGGGCAATGACCAAATCCTGACACTACTGTAGGACTGGGCACTGATCAGATCCTGACACTACTGGCGCACTGGGCCCTGATCAGATCCTCACACTACTGTAGGACTGGGCACTGATCAGATCCTGACACTACTGTCGGGCTGGGCACTGATCAGATCCACACACTACTTCAGGGCTGGGCTCTGATCAGATCCTCACACTACTACAGGGCTGGGCACTGATCAGACCCTGCCACTACTGTAGGGCTGGGCACTGATCAGATCCTGACACTATTGTCAGACTGGGCACTGATCAGATCCTGACACTATGACACTATTGTAGGAGTGAACAATGATCAGATCCTCACACTACTGTAGGACTGGGCACTGATCAGATCCTGACACTACTGTCAGACTGGGCACTGCCCAGATCCTCACATGAGTGTAGGGCTGGGCACTGATCAGATCCTGACACTACTGTAGGACTGGGTGCTGATCAGGTCCTAACACAACTGTAGGACTGGGCAATGACCAAATCCTGACACTACTGTAGGACTGGGCACTGATCAGATCCTAACACTACTGTAGGACTGGGCACTGATCAGATCCTCACTCTACTGCAGGAGTGGGGACTGATCTGATCCTCACGTTACTGTAGGGCTGGGCACTGAGCAGATCCTGACACTTCTGTCCCACTGGGCACTGAGCAGATCCTCACACGAGTGTAGGGCTGGGCACTGATCAGATCCTGGCATTACTGTAGGCCAGGGCATTGATCAGATCCTCACACGACTGTCCAGCTGGGCAGTGATCAAATCCTGACACTACTGCAAGGCTGGGCACTGTATGGATCCTCACACTATTGTAGGACTGGCACTGAACAGATCCTGCCACTACTGTAGGGCTTTGCACTGATCAGATCATCACACTACTGTAGGGCTGGGCACTGATCTGATCCTGGCACTACAGTAGGACTGCGCACTGACCAGGTCCTGACACTACTGTAGGGCTGGGCACTGATCAGATCCTGACACTACTGTCGGACTGGGCACTGAACAGATGCTGACACTACTGTAAGGCTGGGCAATGATCAGACCCTGACACTACTGTATGGCTGGGCACTGATCTGATCCTGACACTACTTTCGGACTGGGCACTGCCAAGATCCTCACGCGAGTGTAGGGCTGGGCACTGATCAGAACCTGACACTACTGTAGGTCTGGGCAATGACCAGATCCTGACACCACTGTAGGACTGGGCACTGAACAGATCACCACACTGCTGCAGGACTGGGCACTGATCAGATCCTCACACTACTGTCGGACTGGGCACTGAACAGATCATCACAGTGCTGTAGGGCTGGGCACTGATCAGATCCTGACTCCACTGTAGGACTGGGCACTGATTAGATCCTGACACTACTGTAGGACTGGGCACTGATCTGATCCTGACACTACTGTAGGGCTGGGCACTGATCAGATCCTCACACTACTGTAGGACTGGGCACTGACGAGATCCTCACACTACTGTAGGACTGGGCACTGATCAGATCCTGACACTACTGTAGGGCAGGGCGCTGACCAGATCCTCACACTATTGTAGGACTGGGCACTGTTCAGATCCTCACACTACTGGAGGACTGGGCACTGATCAGAGCCTGACACTACTGTCGGACTGGGCACTGTTCAGATCCTCACACTGCTGTAGGACTGGGCATTGATCAGATCCTCACACTACTGTAAGACTGGGCATTGATCAGATCCTCACGCTACTGTAGGACTGGGCACTGATCAGATCCTCACACTACTGTAGGACTGGTCACTGTTCAGATCCTCACACTACTGGAGGACTGGGCACTGATCAGAGCCTGACACTACTGTAGGACTGGGCACTGTTCAGATCCTCACACTACAGTAGAGCTGTGCACTGATCAGATCCTCACACTACTGTAGAACTGGGCACTGATCAGTTCCTCACACAACTGCAGGGCTGGGCACTGATCAGACACTGACACTACTGTAGGACTGGGTACTGATCAGATCCTGACACTAGTGTCGGACTGGGCACTGATCAGATCCTCACACTACTGTAGGAGTGGGCACTGATCACATCCTGACAGAACTGTAGGGCTGGGTACTGATCACATCCTGACAGAACTGTAGGGCTGGGCACTGATCACATCCTGACAGAACTGTAGGGCTGGGCACTGATCAGATCCTGACAGAACTGTAGGACTGGGCACTGATCAGATCCTGACAGTACTGTCGGACTGGGCACTGATCAGATGCTGACACTACTGTAGGGCTGGACAATGATCAGACCCTGACACTACTGTATGGCTGGGCACTGATCAGATCCTGACAATAGTGTAGGACTGGGCACTGACGAGATCCTCACACTACTGTAGGACTGGTCACTGATCAGATCCTGACACTACTGTAGGGCTGGGCGCTGATCAGATCCTCACACTATTGTAGGATTGGGCACTGTTCAGATCCTCGCACTACTGTAGGACATGGCACTGATAAGATCCTCACACTACTGTAGGACTGGGCACTGATCAGATCCTCACACTACTGTAGGACTGGGCACTGATCAGATCCTCACACTACTGTAGGACTGGTCACTGATCAGATCCTCACACTATTGTCGGACTGAAAACTGATCAGATCCTCACACTACTGGAGGACTGGGCACTGATCAGATGCTGACACTACTGTAGGACTCGGCACTGATCAGATCCTGACACTACTGTCGGACTGGGCACTGAAAAGATCCTCACACTACCGTAGGACTGGTCACTGATCAGATCTTCACACTATTGTAGGACAGGGCACTGATCAGATCTTGACACTATTGTAGGGCTGGGCACTGATCAGATCCTGACACTTTTGTAGGCCTGGGCACTGATCAGATCCTGACACTACTTTAGGATTGTGCACAAATTAGATCCTGACACTTTTGTAGGACTGGGGACTGATCAGATCCTCACACTATTGTAGGGCTGTGCACTGATCACATCCTGACATTACTGTAGGCCTGGGCATTGATCAGATCCTCACACGACTGTCCGGCTGGGCAGTGATCAAATCCTGATACTACTGCAGGGCTGGGCACTGATCAGATATTCACACTAATGCAGCGCTGGGCACTGATCGGCTCCTCACACTATTGTAGGACTGGCACTTTCCAGATCCTGACACAACTGTAGGGCTATGCACTGATCAGATCCTCACACTACTCTAGGACTGGGCACTGCTCAGATCCTCACACTACTGTAGGGCTGGGCACTAATCAGATCCTCACACTACTGTAGGACTCGGCACTAATCAGATCCTGACACTACTGTAGGACTGGGCACTGATCAGCTCCTCAAACTACCATAGGCCTGGGCACTGATCTGATCCCGACACTACTGTAGCGCTGGGCACTGATCAGATCCTCACGCTACTGTAGGACTGGGCACTGATCAGATCCTGACACTACATTAGGCCTGGGCACTGATCAGATCCTGACACTACTCTCAGACTGCGCACTGATCAGATCCTGACACTACTGTAGGACTGGGCACTAATCGGATCATCACACTGCTGTAGGACTGGGCACTGATCAGATCCTGACACTACATTAGGACTGGGCACTGATCAGATCCTGACACTACTGTCAGACTGCGCACTGATCAGATCCTGACACTACTGTAGGACTGGGCACTAATCAGATCATCACACTGCTGTAGGACTGGGCACTGATCAAAACCTCACACTACTGTAGGACTGGGCACTGATCAGATCCTCACACTAATGTAGGGCTGGGCACTGATCAGATCCTCACACTAATGTAGGGCTGGGCGCTGATCAGATCCTCATGCTACTGTAGGACTGGGCACTGATCTGATCCTGACACTGCTGTAGCGCTGGGCACTGATCAGATCCTCATGCTACTGTAGGACTGGGCACTGATCAGATCCTGACACTACATTAGGATTGGGCACTGATCAGATCGTGACACTACATTAGGACTGGGCACTGATCAGATCTTCACACTCTTGTAGGCCTGGGCATTGATCAGACCCTCACACGACTGTCCGGCTGGGCAGTGATCAAATCCTGACACTACTGCAAGGCTGGGCACTGATCAGATCCTCTCACTACTGTAGGACTGGGCACTAATCAGATCCTGACACTAATGTAGGACTGGGCACTGATCAGATCCTGACACTACCGTAGTGCTGGGCACTGATCTGATCCTCACACTACAGTAGGAATGGGCACTGATCATATCCTGGCACTACTGTATGACTGGGCACTGATCAGATACTCACACTACTGTAGGACTGGGCACTGATCAGAACCTCACACTACTGTCAGACTGCGCACTGATCAGATCATCACACTACTGTAGGATTGGGCACTGATCAAAACCTCACACTAATGTAGGATTGGGCACTGATCAGATCCTGACACTACTGTAGGACTGGGCACGAATCAGATCATCACACTGCTGTAGGACTGGGCACTGATCAAAACCTCACACTACTGTAGGACTGGGCACTGATCAGATCCTGATACTACTGTAGGGCTGGGCACTGATCAGATCCTGGCATCACTGTAGGATTGGGTGCTGAACAGATCCTGACACTACTGTCGGACTGGGCACTGATCAGATGCTGACACTATTGTAGGGCTGGGCAATGCTCAGATCCTGACAATACTGTAGGACTGGGCACTGATCAGATCCTCACACGACTGTCCGGCCGGGTAGTGATCAGATCCTGACACTACTGCAGGGCTGGGCACTGATCAGATGCTCACACTTCTTTAGGACTGTGCACTGATAAGATCCTGACACTACTGTAGGGCTTGGCACTGATCAGATCTTCACACTACTGTAGGCCTGGGCACTGATCAGATCCCGACTCTGCTGTAGGGCTGGGCGGTGATCAGATCCTCACACTATTGTAGGACTGGCACTGACCAGATCCTGACACAACTGCAGGGCTGTGCACTGATCAGGTCCTCACACTACTGTAGGACTGGGCACTGATCAGATCCTGACACTACTGTAGGAGTGGCACTTTTCAGATCCTCACACTACTGTAGGACTGGGCACTGTTCAGATCCTCACACTACTGTAGGACTGGGCACTGATCAGATCCTTACACTACTGTAGGACTGGGCACTGATCAGATCCTCACACTACTGTAGGACTGGGCACTGTTCAGATCCTCACACTACTGTTGGACTGGGCACTGTTCAGATCCTCACACTACTGTAGGAGTGGGCACTGATCAGCTCCTCACACTATTGTAGGGCTGGGCGCTGATCAGATCCTGACACTACTGCAGGGCTTTGCACTGATCAGATCATCACACTACTGCAGGGCTGGGCACTGATCAGCTCCTGACACTACTATAGGACTGGGCACTGACCTGCTACTGGCACTACTGTAGGACTGGGCACTGATCAGATCCTCACACTACTGTAGTGCTGTGCAATGATCAGATCCTCACACTACTGTAGGACTGGGCACTGATCAGTTCCTCACGCAACTGCAGGGCTGGGCACTGATCAGATCCTCACACGACTATACGGCTGGGCACTGATCAGACGCTGACACTACTGTAGGACTGGGCACTGATCAGATCCTGACACCATTGTCGGACTGGGCACTGAACAGATCCTGACATTACTGTAGGATGGGGCACTAACAAGATTCTCACACTAATGTAGGACTGGTGACGGATCAGATCCTCACACTATTGTAGGACTGGGCACTGAGCAGATCCTGGCTCCACTGTAGGACTGGGCGCTGAACAGATCATGACACTACTGTCGGATTCGGCACTGATCAGTTCCTCACACTACAGTAGGACTGGGCACTGATCAGATCCTCACACTACTGTAGGACTGGCACTGACCAGATCCTGACACTACTGTAGGTCTGGGCACTGATCTGATCCTGACACTACTGTATGGCTGGGCACTGATCAGATCCTCACACTACTGTAGGACTGGCACTGACCAGATCCTGACACTACTGTAGGGCTGGGCACTGATCTGATCCTGACACTACTGCAGCGCTGGGCACTGACCAGATCCTCATGCTACTGTAGGACTGGGCACTGATCAGATCCTGACACTACATTAGGATTGGGCACTGATCAGATCGTGACACTACATTAGGACTGGGCACTGCTCTGATCCTGACACTGCTGTAGGGCTGGGCACTGATCAGATCCTGACACTACTATAGGACTGGGCACTGATCAGATCGTCACACTCTTGTAGAGCTGGGCACTGATCAGATCCTGACAGTGCTATAGGACTGGGGACTGATCAGATCCTCACATTACTGTAGGCCTGGGCATTGATCAGATCCTCACACGACTGTCCGGCTGGGCAGTGATCAAATCCTGACACTACTGCAAGGCTGGGCACTGTATGGATCCTCACACTATTGTAGGACTGGCACTGAACAGATCCTGCCACTACTGTAGGGCTTTGCACTGATCAGATCATCACACTACTGTAGGGCTGGGCACTGATCTGATCCTGGCACTACAGTAGGACTGCGCACTGACCAGGTCCTGACACTACTGTAGGGCTGGGCACTGATCAGATCCTGACACTACTGTCGGACTGGGCACTGAACAGATGCTGACACTACTGTAAGGCTGGGCAATGATCAGACCCTGACACTACTGTATGGCTGGGCACTGATCTGATCCTGACACTACTTTCGGACTGGGCACTGCCAAGATCCTCACGCGAGTGTAGGGCTGGGCACTGATCAGAACCTGACACTACTGTAGGTCTGGGCAATGACCAGATCCTGACACCACTGTAGGACTGGGCACTGAACAGATCACCACACTGCTGCAGGACTGGGCACTGATCAGATCCTCACACTACTGTCGGACTGGGCACTGAACAGATCATCACAGTGCTGTAGGGCTGGGCACTGATCAGATCCTGACTCCACTGTAGGACTGGGCACTGATTAGATCCTGACACTACTGTAGGACTGGGCACTGATCTGATCCTGACACTACTGTAGGGCTGGGCACTGATCAGATCCTCACACTACTGTAGGACTGGGCACTGACGAGATCCTGACACTAATATAGGACTGGGCACTGATGAGATCCTCACACTACTGTAGAACTGGGCACTAGTCAGATCCTGACACTACTGTAGGGCTGGGTGCTGATCAGATCCTCACAATATTGTCGGACTGGGCATTGATCAGATCCTCACACTACTGTAGGACTGGGCACTGTTCAAATCCTCACTCTACTGTAGGACTGGGCATTCATCAGATCCTCACACTACTGTAGGACTGGGCACTGATCAGATCCTCACACTACTGTAGGACTGGGCACTGATCAGAGCCTGACACCTCTGTCGGACTGGGCACTGTTCAGATCCTCACACTGCTGTAGGGCTGGGCACTGATCAGAGCCTGACACTTCTGTCGGACTGGGCACTGTTCAGATCCTCACACTGCTGGAGGACTGGGCACTGATCAGAGCCTGACACTTCTGTCGAACTGGGCACTGATCAGATCCTCACACTGCTGTAGGACTGGGCACTGTTCAGATCCTCACACTACTGTAGGACTGGGCACTGTTCAGATCCTGACACTATTGTAGGAGTGAGCAATGATCAGATCCTGACACTACTGTAGGACTGGGCACTGATCAGATCCTGACACTACTGTCGGGCTGGGCACTGATCAGATCCACACACTACTTCAGGGCTGGGCACTGATCAGATCTTCACACTACTACAGAGCTGGGCACTGATCAGACCCTGCCACTACTGTAGGACTGGGCACTGATCAGGTCCGAACACTATTGTAGGAGTTAGCAATGATCAGATCCTCACACTACTGAAGGACTGGGCACTGATCAGATTCTGACACTACTGTCAGACTGGGCACTGCCCAGATCCTCACACGAGTGCAGGGCTGGGCACTGATCCGATCCTGACACTACTGTAGGACTGGGAACTGATCTGATCCTGATACTAATATAGGACTAGGCACTGATCAGATCCTCCCACTACTGTCACACTGGGCACTGCCCAGATCCTCACACGAGTGTAGGGCTGGGCACTGATCAGATCCTGACACTAATGCAGGAGCGAGCAGTGATCAGGTCCTGAAAATAGTGTAGGGCTGGGCACTGATCAGATCCTGACACTACTGTCGGGCCGGGCAATGATAAAATCCACACACTACTTCAGGGCTGGGAACTGATTAGATCCTCACACTACTACAGGGCTGGGCACTGAACAGGACATCACACTGCGGTAGGACTGGGCTGTGATCAGATCCTGACATCACTGTAGGACTGGGCACTGAACAGATCATCACACTACTGTAGGACTGGGCACTGATCAGATCCTGACACCACTGTAGGACTGGGCACTGATTAGATCCTCACACTACTGTAGGACTGGGCACTGAACAGATCCTGACTCTACTGTAGGGCTGGGCACTGATCAGATCCTCACACTACTGTAGGACTGGGCACTGATCAGAACCTCACACTACTTTAGGACTGGGCACTGATCTGGTCATGACATTAATGTAGGGCTGGGCACTGATCAGATCCTCACACTACTGTAGGACTGGGCACTGATCAGATCCTGACACTTCATTAGGACTGGGCACAGATCAGATCCTCACACTACCGTAGGAACGGGCGCTGTTCAGATCCTGACACAACTGTAGGACTGGGCACTGCTCTGATCCTGACACTACTGGTGGGCTGGTCACTGATCTGATCCTGACACTAATATAGGACTGGGCACTGATCAGATCATCACACCATTGTAGGGCTGGGCGCTGATCAGATCCTGACACTCCTGTAGGACTGGGGACTGATCAGATCCTCACACTACTGCAGGGCTGGGCACTGATGAGATCCTGACACTACTGTAAGACTGGGCACTGATCAGATCCTGACACTACTGGCGCACTGGGCCCTGATCAGATCCTCACACTACTGTAGGACTGGGCACTGATCAGATCCTGACACTACTGTCGGGCTGGGCACTGATCAGATCCACACACTACTTCAGGGCTGGGCTCTGATCAGATCCTCACACTACTACAGGGCTGGGCACTGATCAGACCCTGCCACTACTGTAGGGCTGGGCACTGATCAGATCCTGACACTATTGTCAGACTGGGCACTGATCAGATCCTGACACTATGACACTATTGTAGGAGTGAACAATGATCAGATCCTCACACTACTGTAGGACTGGGCACTGATCAGATCCTGACACTACTGTCAGACTGGGCACTGCCCAGATCCTCACATGAGTGTAGGGCTGGGCACTGATCAGATCCTGACACTACTGTAGGACTGGGTGCTGATCAGGTCCTAACACAACTGTAGGACTGGGCAATGACCAAATCCTGACACTACTGTAGGACTGGGCACTGATCAGATCCTGACACTACTGGCGCACTGGGCCCTGATCAGATCCTCACACTACTGTAGGACTGGGCACTGATCAGATCCTGACACTACTGTCGGGCTGGGCACTGATCAGATCCACACACTACTTCAGGGCTGGGCTCTGATCAGATCCTCACACTACTACAGGGCTGGGCACTGATCAGACCCTGCCACTACTGTAGGGCTGGGCACTGATCAGATCCTGACACTATTGTCAGACTGGGCACTGATCAGATCCTGACACTATGACACTATTGTAGGAGTGAACAATGATCAGATCCTCACACTACTGTAGGACTGGGCACTGATCAGATCCTGACACTACTGTCAGACTGGGCACTGCCCAGATCCTCACATGAGTGTAGGGCTGGGCACTGATCAGATCCTGACACTACTGTAGGACTGGGTGCTGATCAGGTCCTAACACAACTGTAGGACTGGGCAATGACCAAATCCTGACACTACTGTAGGACTGGGCACTGATCAGATCCTAACACTACTGTAGGACTGGGCACTGATCAGATCCTCACTCTACTGCAGGAGTGGGGACTGATCTGATCCTCACGTTACTGTAGGGCTGGGCACTGAGCAGATCCTGACACTTCTGTCCCACTGGGCACTGAGCAGATCCTCACACGAGTGTAGGGCTGGGCACTGATCAGATCCTGGCATTACTGTAGGCCAGGGCATTGATCAGATCCTCACACGACTGTCCAGCTGGGCAGTGATCAAATCCTGACACTACTGCAAGGCTGGGCACTGTATGGATCCTCACACTATTGTAGGACTGGCACTGAACAGATCCTGCCACTACTGTAGGGCTTTGCACTGATCAGATCATCACACTACTGTAGGGCTGGGCACTGATCTGATCCTGGCACTACAGTAGGACTGCGCACTGACCAGGTCCTGACACTACTGTAGGGCTGGGCACTGATCAGATCCTGACACTACTGTCGGACTGGGCACTGAACAGATGCTGACACTACTGTAAGGCTGGGCAATGATCAGACCCTGACACTACTGTATGGCTGGGCACTGATCTGATCCTGACACTACTTTCGGACTGGGCACTGCCAAGATCCTCACGCGAGTGTAGGGCTGGGCACTGATCAGAACCTGACACTACTGTAGGTCTGGGCAATGACCAGATCCTGACACCACTGTAGGACTGGGCACTGAACAGATCACCACACTGCTGCAGGACTGGGCACTGATCAGATCCTCACACTACTGTCGGACTGGGCACTGAACAGATCATCACAGTGCTGTAGGGCTGGGCACTGATCAGATCCTGACTCCACTGTAGGACTGGGCACTGATTAGATCCTGACACTACTGTAGGACTGGGCACTGATCTGATCCTGACACTACTGTAGGGCTGGGCACTGATCAGATCCTCACACTACTGTAGGACTGGGCACTGACGAGATCCTCACACTACTGTAGGACTGGGCACTGATCAGATCCTGACACTACTGTAGGGCAGGGCGCTGACCAGATCCTCACACTATTGTAGGACTGGGCACTGTTCAGATCCTCACACTACTGGAGGACTGGGCACTGATCAGAGCCTGACACTACTGTCGGACTGGGCACTGTTCAGATCCACACACTGCTGTAGGACTGGGCATTGATCAGATCCTCACACTACTGTAAGACTGGGCATTGATCAGATCCTCACGCTACTGTAGGACTGGGCACTGATCAGATCCTCACACTACTGTAGGACTGGTCACTGTTCAGATCCTCACACTACTGGAGGACTGGGCACTGATCAGAGCCTGACACTACTGTAGGACTGGGCACTGTTCAGATCCTCACACTACAGTAGAGCTGTGCACTGATCAGATCCTCACACTACTGTAGAACTGGGCACTGATCAGTTCCTCACACAACTGCAGGGCTGGGCACTGATCAGACACTGACACTACTGTAGGACTGGGTACTGATCAGATCCTGACACTAGTGTCGGACTGGGCACTGATCAGATCCTCACACTACTGTAGGAGTGGGCACTGATCACATCCTGACAGAACTGTAGGGCTGGGCACTGATCACATCCTGACAGAACTGTAGGGCTGGGCACTGATCACATCCTGACAGAACTGTAGGGCTGGGCACTGATCAGATCCTGACAGAACTGTAGGACTGGGCACTGATCAGATCCTGACAGTACTGTCGGACTGGGCACTGATCAGATGCTGACACTACTGTAGGGCTGGACAATGATCAGACCCTGACACTACTGTATGGCTGGGCACTGATCAGATCCTGACAATAGTGTAGGACTGGGCACTGACGAGATCCTCACACTACTGTAGGACTGGTCACTGATCAGATCCTGACACTACTGTAGGGCTGGGCGCTGATCAGATCCTCACACTATTGTAGGATTGGGCACTGTTCAGATCCTCGCACTACTGTAGGACATGGCACTGATAAGATCCTCACACTACTGTAGGACTGGGCACTGATCAGATCCTCACACTACTGTAGGACTGGGCACTGATCAGATCCTCACACTACTGTAGGACTGGTCACTGATCAGATCCTCACACTATTGTCGGACTGAAAACTGATCAGATCCTCACACTACTGGAGGACTGGGCACTGATCAGATGCTGACACTACTGTAGGACTCGGCACTGATCAGATCCTGACACTACTGTCGGACTGGGCACTGAAAAGATCCTCACACTACCGTAGGACTGGTCACTGATCAGATCTTCACACTATTGTAGGACAGGGCACTGATCAGATCTTGACACTATTGTAGGGCTGGGCACTGATCAGATCCTGACACTTTTGTAGGCCTGGGCACTGATCAGATCCTGACACTACTTTAGGATTGTGCACAAATTAGATCCTGACACTTTTGTAGGACTGGGGACTGATCAGATCCTCACACTATTGTAGGGCTGTGCACTGATCACATCCTGACATTACTGTAGGCCTGGGCATTGATCAGATCCTCACACGACTGTCCGGCTGGGCAGTGATCAAATCCTGATACTACTGCAGGGCTGGGCACTGATCAGATATTCACACTAATGCAGCGCTGGGCACTGATCGGCTCCTCACACTATTGTAGGACTGGCACTTTCCAGATCCTGACACAACTGTAGGGCTATGCACTGATCAGATCCTCACACTACTCTAGGACTGGGCACTGCTCAGATCCTCACACTACTGTAGGGCTGGGCACTGATCAGATCCTCACCCTACTGTAGGACTCGGCACTAATCAGATCCTGACACTACTGTAGGACTGGGCACTGATCAGCTCCTCAAACTACCATAGGCCTGGGCACTGATCTGATCCCGACACTACTGTAGCGCTGGGCACTGATCAGATCCTCACGCTACTGTAGGACTGGGCACTGATCAGATCCTGACACTACATTAGGCCTGGGCACTGATCAGATCCTGACACTACTCTCAGACTGCGTACTGATCAGATCCTGACACTACTGTAGGACTGGGCACTAATCGGATCATCACACTGCTGTAGGACTGGGCACTGATCAGATCCTGACACTACATTAGGACTGGGCACTGATCAGATCCTGACACTACTGTCAGACTGCGCACTGATCAGATCCTGACACTACTGTAGGACTGGGCACTAATCAGATCATCACACTGCTGTAGGACTGGGCACTGATCAAAACCTCACACTACTGTAGGACTGGGCACTGATCAGATCCTCACACTAATGTAGGGCTGGGCACTGATCAGATCCTCACACTAATGTAGGGCTGGGCGCTGATCAGATCCTCATGCTACTGTAGGACTGGGCACTGATCTGATCCTGACACTGCTGTAGCGCTGGGCACTGATCAGATCCTCATGCTACTGTAGGACTGGGCACTGATCAGATCCTGACACTACATTAGGATTGGGCACTGATCAGATCGTGACACTACATTAGGACTGGGCACTGATCAGATCTTCACACTCTTGTAGGCCTGGGCATTGATCAGACCCTCACACGACTGTCCGGCTGGGCAGTGATCAAATCCTGACACTACTGCAAGGCTGGGCACTGATCAGATCCTCTCACTACTGTAGGACTGGGCACTAATCAGATCCTGACACTAATGTAGGACTGGGCACTGATCAGATCCTGACACTACCGTAGTGCTGGGCACTGATCTGATCCTCACACTACAGTAGGAATGGGCACTGATCATATCCTGGCACTACTGTATGACTGGGCACTGATCAGATACTCACACTACTGTAGGACTGGGCACTGATCAGAACCTCACACTACTGTCAGACTGCGCACTGATCAGATCATCACACTACTGTAGGATTGGGCACTGATCAAAACCTCACACTAATGTAGGATTGGGCACTGATCAGATCCTGACACTACTGTAGGACTGGGCACGAATCAGATCATCACACTGCTGTAGGACTGGGCACTGATCAAAACCTCACACTACTGTAGGACTGGGCACTGATCAGATCCTGATACTACTGTAGGGCTGGGCACTGATCAGATCCTGGCATCACTGTAGGATTGGGTGCTGAACAGATCCTGACACTACTGTCGGACTGGGCACTGATCAGATGCTGACACTATTGTAGGGCTGGGCAATGCTCAGATCCTGACAATACTGTAGGACTGGGCACTGATCAGATCCTCACACGACTGTCCGGCCGGGTAGTGATCAGATCCTGACACTACTGCAGGGCTGGGCACTGATCAGATGCTCACACTTCTTTAGGACTGTGCACTGATAAGATCCTGACACTACTGTAGGGCTTGGCACTGATCAGATCTTCACACTACTGTAGGCCTGGGCACTGATCAGATCCCGACTCTGCTGTAGGGCTGGGCGGTGATCAGATCCTCACACTATTGTAGGACTGGCACTGACCAGATCCTGACACAACTGCAGGGCTGTGCACTGATCAGGTCCTCACACTACTGTAGGACTGGGCACTGATCAGATCCTGACACTACTGTAGGAGTGGCACTTTTCAGATCCTCACACTACTGTAGGACTGGGCACTGTTCAGATCCTCACACTACTGTAGGACTGGGCACTGATCAGATCCTTACACTACTGTAGGACTGGGCACTGATCAGATCCTCACACTACTGTAGGACTGGGCACTGTTCAGATCCTCACACTACTGTTGGACTGGGCACTGTTCAGATCCTCACACTACTGTAGGAGTGGGCACTGATCAGCTCCTCACACTATTGTAGGGCTGGGCGCTGATCAGATCCTGACACTACTGCAGGGCTTTGCACTGATCAGATCATCACACTACTGCAGGGCTGGGCACTGATCAGCTCCTGACACTACTATAGGACTGGGCACTGACCTGCTACTGGCACTACTGTAGGACTGGGCACTGATCAGATCCTCACACTACTGTAGTGCTGTGCAATGATCAGATCCTCACACTACTGTAGGACTGGGCACTGATCAGTTCCTCACGCAACTGCAGGGCTGGGCACTGATCAGATCCTCACACGACTATACGGCTGGGCACTGATCAGACGCTGACACTACTGTAGGACTGGGCACTGATCAGATCCTGACACCATTGTCGGACTGGGCACTGAACAGATCCTGACATTACTGTAGGATGGGGCACTAACAAGATTCTCACACTAATGTAGGACTGGTGACGGATCAGATCCTCACACTATTGTAGGACTGGGCACTGAGCAGATCCTGGCTCCACTGTAGGACTGGGCGCTGAACAGATCATGACACTACTGTCGGATTCGGCACTGATCAGTTCCTCACACTACAGTAGGACTGGGCACTGATCAGATCCTCACACTACTGTAGGACTGGCACTGACCAGATCCTGACACTACTGTAGGTCTGGGCACTGATCTGATCCTGACACTACTGTATGGCTGGGCACTGATCAGATCCTCACACTACTGTAGGACTGGCACTGACCAGATCCTGACACTACTGTAGGGCTGGGCACTGATCTGATCCTGACACTACTGCAGCGCTGGGCACTGACCAGATCCTCATGCTACTGTAGGACTGGGCACTGATCAGATCCTGACACTACATTAGGATTGGGCACTGATCAGATCGTGACACTACATTAGGACTGGGCACTGCTCTGATCCTGACACTGCTGTAGGGCTGGGCACTGATCAGATCCTGACACTACTATAGGACTGGGCACTGATCAGATCGTCACACTCTTGTAGAGCTGGGCACTGATCAGATCCTGACAGTGCTATAGGACTGGGGACTGATCAGATCCTCACATTACTGTAGGCCTGGGCATTGATCAGATCCTCACACGACTGTCCGGCTGGGCAGTGATCAAATCCTGACACGACTGCAAGGCTGGGCACTGATCAGACCCTCTCACTACTGTAGGACTGGGCACTAATCAAATCCTGACACTAATGTAGGACTGGGCACTGATCAGATCCTCACACTACAGTAGGAATGGGCACTGATCATATCCTGTCACTACTGTATGACTGGGCACTGATCAAATCCTGACACTACTGTAGGACTGGGCACTGATCAGATCCTGACACTACTGTTGGACTGGGCACTGGTCAGATCCTAACACTACTGTAGGACTGGGCACTGATCTGATACTCACACTACTGTAGGACTGGCAATGATCAGTTCCTGATACTACTGTAGGGCTGGGCACTGATCAGATCCTGGCATCACTGTAGGACTGGGTGCTGAACAGATCCTGACACTACTGTCGGACTGGGCTCTGATCAGATGCTGACACTATTGTAGGGCTGGGCAATGATCAGATCCTGACAATACTGTAGGATTGTGCACTCATCAGATCCTGGCACTACTGTAGGAATGGGCACTGATCAGATCCTCACACGACTGTCTGGCTGGGCAGTGATCAGAGCCTGACACGACTGCAGGGCTGGGCACTGATCAGATGCTCACACTACTTTAGGACTGTGCACTGATCAGATCCTCACACTACTGTAGGGCTGGGCACTGATCAGATCTTCACACTACTGTAGGCCTGGGCACTGATCAGATCCTAACACTAATATTGGACTGGGCACTGATCAGATCCTCACACTACTGTAGGACTGGGCACTGATCAGATCCTGACACAACTGTAGGGCTGTGCACTGATCAGATCCTCACACTACTGTAAGACTGGGCACTGATCAGATCCTGACACTACTGTAGGAGTGGCACTTTTCAGATCCTCACACTACTGTAGGACTGGGCACTGTTCAGATCCTCACACTACTGTAGGACTGGGCACTGATCAGATCCTCACACTATTGTAGGGCTGGGCGCTGATCAGATCCTTACACTGCTGTCGGGCTTTGCACTGATCAGATCATCACACTACCGTAGGGCTGGGCACTGATCAGCTCCTGACACTACGATAGGACTGGGCACTGACCTGCTACTGGCACTACTGTTGGACTGCGCACTGATCAGATCCTCACACTACTGTAGTGCTGTGCACTGATCAGATCCTCACACTTCTGTAGGACTGGGCACTGATCAGTTCCTCACACAACTGCAGGGCTGGGCACTGATCAGATCCTCACTCTACTATAGGGCTGGGTACTGATCAGACCCTGACACTACTGTAGGACTGGGCACTGATCAGATCCTGACACTATTGTCGGACTGGGCACTGAACAGATCCTGACAGTACTGTAGGTCTGGGCACTGATCAGATCCTAACACTACTATAGGGCTGGGTACTGATCAGACCCTGAAACTACTGTAGGACTGGGCACTGATCAGATCCTCACACTACAGTAGGACTGGGCACTGATCTGATACTCACACTACTGTAGGATCTGTACTGATCAGTTCCTGATACTACTGTAGGGCTGGGCACTGATTAAATCCTGACATCACTGTAGGACTGGGTGCAGAACAGATCCTCACACTACCGTAGGACTGGGCACTGTTCAGATCCTGACACTACTGTAGGGCTTTACACTGATCAGATAATCACACTACTTTAGGGCTGGGCACTGATCAGATCCTGACACTACTGTAGGACTGGGTGCTGAACAGATCCTCACACTACTGTAGGACTGGGCACTGATCAGATGCTGACACTACTGTAGGACTGGGCACTGATGAGATCCTCACACTACTGTAGGACTGGGCACTGATCAGATGCTGACACTACTGTAGGACTTGGCACTGATCAGATCCTGACACTACTGTCGGACTGGGCACAGATGAGATACTGACACTACTATAGGACTGGGCGCTGAAAAGATCCTCACACTACCATAGGACTGGGCACTGATCAGATCTTCACACTATTGTAGGGCTGGGCACTGATCAGATCCTCATAGTACTATAGGACTGGGCACTGATCACATCTTGACACTATTGTAGGGCTGGGCACTGATCAGATCCTGACACTACTATAGGAATGTACACTAACTAGTTCCTGACACTACTGTAGGGCTGGGCACGGATCATATCCTCACACAACTGCACGGTGGGCACAAATCAGATCCTCACACTTCTGTAGGACGAGGCACTGACCAGATCCTGACACAACTGTAGGGCTGTGCACTGATCAGATCCTCACACTACTGCAGGACTGGGCGCTGATCAGATCCTGACACTACTGTAGGAGTGGCACTTTTCAGATCCTCACACTACTGTAGGGCTGGGCACTGTTCAGATCCTCACACTACTGTAGGACTGGGCACTGATCAGATCCTTCCACTACTGTAGGACTGGGCACTGATCAGATCCTCACACTACTGTAGGACTGGGCACTGTTCAGATCCTCACACTACTGTAGGATTGGGCACTGTTCAGATCCTCACACTACTGTAGGACTGGGCACTGATCAGATCCTCACACTATTGTAGGGCTGGGCGCTGATCAGATCCTGACACTACTGTAGGGCTTTGCACTGATCAGATCATCACACTACTGCAAGGCTGGGCACTGATCAGCTCCTGACACTACTATAGGACTGGGCACTGACCTGCTACTGGCACTACTGTAGGACTGGGCACTGATCAGATCCTCACACTACTGTAGTGCTGTGCACTGATCAGATCCTCACATTACTGTAGGACTGGGCACTGATCAGTTCCTCACACAACTGCAGGGCTGGGCACTGACCAGACACTGACACTACTGTAGGACTGGGCACTGATCAGATCCTGACACCATTGTCGGACTGGGCACTGAACAGTTCCTGACATTACTGTAGGATGGGGCACTAACAAGATTCTAACACTAATGTAGGACTGGTGACGGATCAGATCCTCACACTATTGTAGGACTGGGCACTGAGCAGATCCTGGCTCCACTGTAGGACTGGGCGCTGAACAGATCATGACACTACTGTCGGATTCGGCACTGATCAGTTCCTCACACTACAGTAGGACTGGGCACTGATCAGATCCTCACACTACTGTAGGACTGGGCACTGATCAGTTCCTCACACTACTGTAGGGCTGGGCACTGATCAGATCCTCACACTACTGTAGGACTGGCACTGACCAGATCCTGACACTACTGTAGGGCTGGGCACTGATCTGATCCTGACACTACTGTAGCGCTGGGTACTGACCAGATCCTCATGCTACTGTAGGACTGGGCACTGATCAGATCCTGACACTACATTAGGACTGGGCACTGCTCTGACCCTGACACTGATATAGGGCTGGGCACTGATCAGATCCTGACACTACTACAGGACTGGGCACTGATCAGATCTTCACACTCTTGTAGGGCTGGGCACTGATCAGATCCTGACACTACTATAGGACTGGGCACTGATCAGATCCTGACACTCCTGTAGGACTGGGCATTGATCAGATCCTCACACGACTGTCCGGCTGGGCAGTGATCAAATCCTGACACGACTTCAAGGCTGGGCACTGATCAGATCCTCTCACTGCTGTAGGACTGGGCACTAATCAGATCCTGACACAAATGTAGGTCTGGGCACTGATCAGATCCTGACACTACCGTAGGGCTCGGCACTGATCTGATCCTCACACTACAGTAGGAATGGGCACTGATCATATCCTGCCACTACTGTATGACTGGGCATTGATCACATCCTGACACTACTGTAGGACTGGGCACTGATCAGATCCTGACACTACTGTTGGACTGGGCACTGGTCAGATCTTAACACTACTGTAGAACTGTGCACTGGTCAGATCCTAAAACTACTGTAGGACTGGGCACTGATCTGACACTCACACTACTGTAGGACTGGCAATGATCAGTTCCTGATACTACTGTAGGACTGGGCACTGATCAGATCCTGGCATCACTGTAGGACTGGGCACTGAACAGATCCTGACAGTACTGTAGGTCTGGGCACTGATCAGATCCTAACACTACTATAGGGCTGGGTACTGATCAGACCCTGACACTACTGTAGGACTGGGCACTGATCAGTTCCTCACACTACAGTAGGACTGGGCACTGATCTGATACTCACACTACTGTAGGACCTGCACTGATCAGTTCCTGATACTACTGTAGGGCTGGGCACTGATCAGACCCTAACATCACTGTAGGACTGGGTGCAGAACAGATCCTCACACTACCGTAGGACTGGGCACTGTTCAGATCCTTACACTACTGTAGGCCTTGGCACTGATCAGATCCTCACACTACTGTAGGACTGGGCACTGATCAGATCCTCACACTACTGTAGGACTGGGCACTGTTCAGATCCTCACACTACTGTAGGATTGGGCACTGTTCAGATCCTCACACTACTGTAGGACTGGGCACTGATCAGATCCTCACACTATTGTCGGGCTGGGCGCTGATCAGATCCTGACAGTACTGTAGGCCTTTGCACTGATCAGATCATCACACTACTGTAGGGCTGGGCACTGATCAGCTCCTGACACTACTATAGGACTGGGCACTGACCTACTACTGGCACTACTGTAGGACTGGGCACTGTTCAGATCCTCACACTACTGTAGGACTGGGCACTGATCAGATCCTCACACTATTGTAGGGCTGGGCGCTGATCAGATCCTGACACTACTGTAGGGCTTTGCACTGATCAGATCATCACACTACTGTAGGGCTGGGCACTGATCAGCTCCTGACACTACGATAGGACTGGGCACTGACCTGCTACTGGCACTACTGTAGGACTGGGCACTGATCAGATCCTCACACTACTGTAGTGCTGTGCACTGATCAGATCCTCACACTACTGTAGGACTGTGCACTGATCAATTCCTCACACAACTGCAGGGCTGGGCACTGATCAGATCCTCACACTACTATAGGGCTGGGTACTGATCAGACCCTGACACTACTGTAGGACTGGGCACTGATCTGTTCCTCACACTACAGTAGGACTGGGCACTGATCTGATACTCACACTACTGTATGACCTGCACTGATCAGTTCCTGATACTACTGTAGGGCTGGGCACTGATGAGATCCTGGCATCACTGTAGGACTGGGTGCTGAACAGATCCTCACACTACCGTAGGACTGGGCACTGACGAGATCCTTACACTACTGTAGGACTTGGCACTGATCAGATCCTCACACTATTGTAGGACTGGGCACTGATCAGATCCTCACACTACTGTAGGACTGGGCACTGTTCAGATCCTCACACTACTGTAGGACTGGGCACTGTTCAGATCCTCACACTACTGTAGGACTGGGCACTGATCAGATCCTCACACTATTGTAGGGCTGGGCACTGATCAGACCCTGACACTACTGTAGGACTGGGTGCTGAACAGATCCTCACACTACTGTAGGACTGGGCACTGATCAGATGCTGACACTACTGTAGGACTGGGCACTGATGAGATCCTCACACTACTGTAGGACTGGGCACTGATCAGATGCTGACACTACTGTAGGACTTGGCACTGATCTGATCCTGACACTACTGTCGGACTGGGCACAGATGAGCTCCTGGCACTACTATAGGACTGGGCACTGATCAGATCTTCACACTATTGTAGGGCTGGGCACTGATCAGATCCTCATAGTACTGTATGACTGGGCACTGATCACATCTTGACACTATTGTAGGGCTGGGCACTGATCAGATCCTGACACTGCTATAGGACTGTGCACTAACTAGATCCTGACAATCCTGTATAGCTGGGCACTGATCAGATCCTGACACTACTGTAGGGCTGGGCACGGATCAGGTCCTCACACACCTGCAGGGTGGGCACAAATCAGATCCTCACACTTCGGTAGGACTAGGCACTGATCAGATCTTGACACTATTGTAGGGCTGGGCACTGATCAGATCCTGACACTACTACAGGACTGTGCACTGATTGGATCCTGACACAACTGTAGGACTGGGCACTGATCAGATCCTGACACTACTGTAGGACTGGGCAATGAACAGATCCTCACACTACTGTAGGACTGGGCACTGATCAGATCCTCACACTACTGTAGGACTGGGCACTGATCAGATCCTCACACAACCGTAGGACTGGCACTGTTCAGTTCCTCACACTACTGTAGGACTGGGCACTTTTCAGATCCTCCTACTACTGTAGGACTGGGCACTGATCAGATCCTCACACTATTGTAGGGCTGGGCGCTGATCAGATCCTGACACTACTGTAGGGCTTTGCACTGATCAGATCCTCACACTACTGTAGGGCTGTGCACTGATCAGATCTTCACACTACTGTAGGCCTGGGCACTGATCAGATCCTGACACTAACATAGGACTGGGCACTGACGATATCCTGACAGTACTGTAGGACTGGGCACTGATCAGATGCTGACACTACTTTATGACTGGGCACTGATCAGATCCTGACACCATTGTCGGACTGGGCACTGAACAGTTCCTGACATTACTGTAGGATGGGGCACTAACAAGATTCTCACACTAATGTAGGACTGGTGACGGATCAGATCCTCACACTATTGTAGGACTGGGCACTGAGCAGATCCTGGCTCCACTGTAGGACTGGGCGCTGAACAGATCATGACACTACTGTCGGATTCGGCACTGATCAGTTCCTCACACTACAGTAGGACTGGGCACTGATCAGATCCTCACACTACTGTAGGACTGGGCACTGATCAGTTCCTCACACTACTGTAGGGCTGGGCACTGATCAGATCCTCACACTACTGTAGGACTGGCACTGACCAGATCCTGACACTACTGTAGGGCTGGGCACTGATCTGATCCTGACACTACTGTAGCGCTGGGTACTGACCAGATCCTCATGCTACTGTAGGACTGGGCACTGATCAGATCCTGACACTACATTAGGACTGGGCACTGCTCTGACCCTGACACTGATATAGGGCTGGGCACTGATCAGATCCTGACACTACTACAGGACTGGGCACTGATCAGATCTTCACACTCTTGTAGGGCTGGGCACTGATCAGATCCTGACACTACTACAGGACTGGGCACTGATCAGATCTTCACACTCTTGTAGGGCTGGGCACTGATCAGATCCTGACACTACTATAGGACTGGGCACTGATCAGATCCTGACACTCCTGTAGGACTGGGCATTGATCAGATCCTCACACGACTGTCCGGCTGGGCAGTGATCAAATCCTGACACGACTTCAAGGCTGGGCACTGATCAGATCCTCTCACTGCTGTAGGACTGGGCACTAATCAGATCCTGACACAAATGTAGGTCTGGGCACTGATCAGATCCTGACACTACCGTAGGGCTCGGCACTGATCTGATCCTCACACTACAGTAGGAATGGGCACTGATCATATCCTGCCACTACTGTATGACTGGGCATTGATCAGATCCTGACACTACTGTAGGACTGGGCACTGATCAGATCCTGACACTACTGTTGGACTGGGCATTGATCAGATCCTCACACGACTGTCCGGCTGGGCAGTGATCAAATCCTGACACGACTTGAAGGCTGGGCACTGATCAGATCCTCTCACTGCTGTAGGACTGGGCACTAATCAGATCCTGACACAAATGTAGGTCTGGGCACTGATCAGATCCTGACACTACCGTAGGGCTCGGCACTGATCTGATCCTCACACTACAGTAGGACTGGGCACTGACGATATCCTGACAGTACTGTAGGACTGGGCACTGATCAGATGCTGACACTACTTTATGACTGGGCACTGATCAGATCCTGACACCATTGTCGGACTGGGCACTGAACAGTTCCTGACATTACTGTAGGATGGGGCACTAACAAGATTCTCACACTAATGTAGGACTGGTGACGGATCAGATCCTCACACTATTGTAGGACTGGGCACTGAGCAGATCCTGGCTCCACTGTAGGACTGGGCGCTGAACAGATCATGACACTACTGTCGGATTCGGCACTGATCAGTTCCTCACACTACAGTAGGACTGGGCACTGATCAGATCCTCACACTACTGTAGGACTGGGCACTGATCAGTTCCTCACACTACTGTAGGGCTGGGCACTGATCAGATCCTCACACTACTGTAGGACTGGCACTGACCAGATCCTGACACTACTGTAGGGCTGGGCACTGATCTGATCCTGACACTACTGTAGCGCTGGGTACTGACCAGATCCTCATGCTACTGTAGGACTGGGCACTGATCAGATCCTGACACTACATTAGGACTGGGCACTGCTCTGACCCTGACACTGATATAGGGCTGGGCACTGATCAGATCCTGACACTACTACAGGACTGGGCACTGATCAGATCTTCACACTCTTGTAGGGCTGGGCACTGATCAGATCCTGACACTACTATAGGACTGGGCATTGATCAGATCCTCACACGACTGTCCGGCTGGGCAGTGATCAAATCCTGACACGACTTCAAGGCTGGGCACTGATCAGATCCTCTCACTGCTGTAGGACTGGGCACTAATCAGATCCTGACACAAATGTAGGTCTGGGCACTGATCAGATCCTGACACTACCGTAGGGCTCGGCACTGATCTGATCCTCACACTACAGTAGGGCTGGGCACTGATCAGATCCTGACACTACTACAGGACTGGGCACTGATCAGATCTTCACACTCTTGTAGGGCTGGGCATTGATCAGATCCTGACACTACTGTAGGACTGGGCACTGATCAGATCCTGACACTACTGTTGGACTGGGCACTGGTCAGATCTTAACACTACTGTAGAACTGTGCACTGGTCAGATCCTAAAACTACTGTAGGACTGGGCACTGATCTGATACTCACACTACTGTAGGACTGGCAATGATCAGTTCCTGATACTACTGTAGGACTGGGCACTGATCAGATCCTGGCATCACTGTAGGACTGGGCACTGATCAGACCCTGACACTACTGTAGGACTGGGCACTGATCTGTTCCTCACACTACAGTAGGACTGGGCACTGATCTGATACTCACACTACTGTATGACCTGCACTGATCAGTTCCTGATACTACTGTAGGGCTGGGCACTGATGAGATCCTGGCATCACTGTAGGACTGGGTGCTGAACAGATCCTCACACTACCGTAGGACTGGGCACTGACGAGATCCTTACACTACTGTAGGACTTGGCACTGATCAGATCCTCACACTATTGTAGGACTGGGCACTGATCAGATCCTCACACTACTGTAGGACTGGGCACTGTTCAGATCCTCACACTACTGTAGGACTGGGCACTGTTCAGATCCTCACACTACTGTAGGACTGGGCACTGATCAGATCCTCACACTATTGTAGGGCTGGGCACTGATCAGACCCTGACACTACTGTAGGACTGGGTGCTGAACAGATCCTCACACTACTGTAGGACTGGGCACTGATCAGATGCTGACACTACTGTAGGACTGGGCACTGATGAGATCCTCACACTACTGTAGGACTGGGCACTGATCAGATGCTGACACTACTGTAGGACTTGGCACTGATCTGATCCTGACACTACTGTCGGACTGGGCACAGATGAGCTCCTGGCACTACTATAGGACTGGGCACTGATCAGATCTTCACACTATTGTAGGGCTGGGCACTGATCAGATCCTCATAGTACTGTATGACTGGGCACTGATCACATCTTGACACTATTGTAGGGCTGGGCACTGATCAGATCCTGACACTGCTATAGGACTGTGCACTGATTGGATCCTGACACAACTGTAGGACTGGGCACTGATCTGATCCTGACACTACTGTCGGACTGGGCACAGATGAGCTCCTGGCACTACTCTAGGACTGGGCACTGATCAGATCTTCACACTATTGTAGGGCTGGGCACTGATCAGATCCTCATAGTACTGTATGACTGGGCACTGATCACATCTTGACACTATTGTAGGGCTGGGCACTGATCAGATCCTGACACTACTACAGGACTGTGCACTGATTGGATCCTGACACAACTGTAGGACTGGGCACTGATCAGATCCTGACACTACTGTAGGACTGGGCAATGATCAGATCCTCACACTACTGTAGGACTGGGCACTGATCAGATCCTCACACTACTGTAGGACTGGGCACTGATCAGATCCTCACACAACCGTAGGACTGGGCACTGTTCAGTTCCTCACACTACTGTAGGACTGGGCACTGTTCAGATCCTCCCACTACTGTAGGACTGGGCACTGATCAGATCCTCACACTATTGTAGGGCTGGGCGCTGATCAGATCCTGACACTACTGTAGGGCTTTGCACTGATCAGATCATCACACTACTGTAGGGCTGGGCACTGATCAGATCCTGACACTACCATAGGACTGGGCACTGACCTGCTCCTGGCACAACTGTAGGGCTGGGCACTGATCAGATCCTCACACTACTGTAGGGCTGTGCACTGATCAGATCTTCACACTACTGTAGGCCTGGGCACTGATCAGATCCTGACACTAACATAGGACTGGGCACTGACGATATCCTGACAGTACTGTAGGACTGGGCACTGATCAGATGCTGACACTACTTTATGACTGGGCACTGATCAGATCCTCACACTACTGTAGGACTGGGCACTGATCAGATCCTCACACTACTGTAGGACTGGGCATTGATCAGATCCTCACACTACTGTCGGACTGGGCACAGATCAGATCCTGACGGTACTGTAAGACTGGGCGCTGAACAGATCCTCACACTATTGTAGGGCTAGGCGCAGATCAAAGAGTGCTCTGAGTTTGGGTAAGTGTGAGAGTTCTTTAATTGTTATTTCTCTTTAAATCATTCTTGATAAGATTACTTAAGCAGTTTGAGTAAAGGGGAAAAGTTAAATATTTGGGATTCTGTTGATTTAAGAAGAGTAAAACAAGGCTACACTGCAGTAGGAGTAAATTGGCAGAGCAGGCAGTGGAAACCAGTTTTCTAACCAATCAGCAGGTGTGACTCATTTGGCTGTAAACAAACAAACAGTATAAAAAGACCAGTCCTAGTGCGAGCAAGCACTGAGTGCGAGTCATCAAAGAGTGCTCTGAGTTTGGGTAAGTGTGAGTTAGGGTAAGTGGGGTGTTAGGTGCTCTTTTCAAACTTTAACTCTGTGGGTTGTCATTAATAAGGCCTTTCTGGTGCAGAGTGACTGTTGGTAAACCATTTAACTGCTGTAACTAGAGGGATTGATTTAATTTAAATCCAATTAATTAAAGGGGATACTAGCATCTAAAATCGGGCAGAGGGTGTCCATAACCAACAATAAAAAATTTAATTAATTACATAGAATGGAGCAGGTGATGTGTTACTGTTGCGAGATGTGGGAGCCGGTGAACCCCATTGAGGCTCACGGTGATTACGTTCTTCACAAGTCTCTGCTGCTACAGGAACTCCAGCTCCGTGTTGATGAGCTGGAGTCTGTGTATCAGGAGGTGGTCACACCTATGAAGTTAATTAATTCAGATGTAGCCCATGGTCAGGGACAGGACGGTGTGACTACGAGTGAGGCAGGTACGGGGATCCAGGAGGTAGAGCTGGAGGAGCCGCAGCCCTTGCTCTTGTCCAACAGGTTCGAGGTTCTTACTCCCTGTGGGGACAGGAGCAGGGACTGCAGGGAGGATGAGCAACCTGGCCACAGCACCGTGGAACGGGGGGCCATTCAAGAGGGGGGAGTAATTAGAAATGTTGTAGTGTTAGGGGATAGTATTATTAGGGGGATAGATAGAGTTCTCTGCAGCCGAGAGCGAGAGTCCCGAAGGCTGTGTTGCCTACCCGGTGCCAGGGTTAAGGACATTTCCTCTGGGCTGGAAAGAAACATGCAGTGGGAGGGGGTGGATCCAGTTGTCGTGGTCCATGTTGGTACAAACGACGTAGATAGGACTAGGAAGCCGGTTCTCTTAAAGGAGTATGAGCAGCTAGGGGTCAAATTAAAAAACAGAACCTCAAGGGTAATAATCTCTGGGTTATTACCTGAGCCACGAGCGAATTTGGCTAGGACAAATCAAATTAGAGAGTTAAATGCGTGGCTCAAAGACTGGTGTGGGAGAAATGGGTTTTGATTCCTGGGACACTGGCACCAGTACTGGGGCAGGAGGGAGCTGTTCCGTTGGGGCGGGCTTCACTTGGCCAGTGCTGGGACTAGAGTCCTGGCGGATCATATAACTAGGGCTGTAGAGAGGGCTTTAAACTAACTAGTTGGGGGGAGGTTCCTAGAGAGCAAATAATAAAAATGACAACAGAGAAGGTCATAGACTTAGGTAGCAGTGGGGAAATTAAAAACCAGAGCATGTCAGGAAGGGGCAGAAGGTATGGAGTAAAAGGTAAAGTAATAAAAAGGGCAAAAGCAGGAACTAAGTGTCACAAAACATATTTGAAAGTTCTCTATCTGAATGCACGTAGCATTCGTAACAAAATAGACGAGTTAATGGCACAAATAACTACATATGGGTATGATCTTGTGGCCATTACAGAAACATGGCTGCAGGGTGACAATGCCTGGGAATTAAACATACCAGGTTATTTAACGATCAGGAAGGACAGGCAGGACGGAAGGGGAGGTGGGGTGGCTATGTTAATAAAGGAAGGAATCACTGTAATACAGAGAAATGATATTGGGTCAAAAGATCAGGATAATGAAACAGTTTGGGTAGAGGTAAGGAATAACAAGGGGAAAAAAACATTAGTGGGCGAAGTCTATAGGCCTCCGAACAGTTACAACTCTGTTGGAAGGAGTATCAATCAGGAAATAGTTGAGGCTTGTAATAAGGGAACATCTATAATTATGGGGGATTTTAACTATCATATTAATTGGACAAATCAAATTGGGCAGGGCTGCCTTGAGGATGAGTTCATTGAGTGTATTAGGGATGGGTTTCTTGAGCAGTATGTAACTGAACCGACCAGGGGGCAAGCAACCTTGGATCTGGTCCTGTGTAACGAGACAGGATTAATTAAAAATGTCCTAGTAAAGGATCCCCTTGGAATGAGTGACCATAACATGGTTGAATTCCATATTCAATTAGAGGGTGAGAAGGTTGGATCGCAAACAAGCGTGCTAAGCTTGAATAAAGGAGACTATGAAGGTATGAGAGCGGAATTGAGTCGAGTGGATTGGGAAAATAAATTAAAGGGTAAGACGATACATGATGAGTGGTGTACATTTAAGGAGTTATTTTACAACTTCCAAAAAAAACATATTCCACTGAGAAGAATACGGTGTAAAAGAAAAGACAGCCATCCGTGGCTAAGTAAAGAAATTAAGGATAGTATTCGGCTAAAAACAAGGGCATATAAGGTAGCCAAATCTAGTGGGAGGATAGAGGATTGGGAAAACTTTAAAAGACAGCAAAAAATAACAAAAAGATTGATTAAGAAAGGGAAGATAGATTATGAAAGTAAATGAGCAAAAAACATAAAAACAGATAGTAAGAGTTTTTATAGTTATATAAAAAGTAAAAGGGTGGCTAAAGTAAATGTTGGTCCCTTAGAGGATGAGACTGGGAAATTAATGGTGGGAAATATGGAGATGGCAAAAACACTGAATGAATATTTTGTATCAGTCTTTACAGTAGAGGACACTAAGAATATCCCAACACTGGACAAACAGGGTAGGGGGGGAGGAGCTAAACACGATCAAAATCACTAAGGAAGTGGTACTCGGTAAAATGATGGGACTCAAGGCGGATAAATCACCTGGACCTGATGGCTTACATCCTAGGGTCTTGAGGGAAGTGGCGGTAGGGATTGTGGATGCATTGGTAATAATTTTCCAAAACTCCCTGGACTCAGCAAAGGTCCCGGCAGACTGGAAAACTGCTAATGTAACACCCTTATTTAAAAAGGGCAGTAGACAGAAGGCTGGAAACTATAGACCGGTTAGCCTAACATCTGTGGTAGGTAAAATTTTGGAGTCCATTATTAAGGAGACAGTAACAGGACATTTGGATAATCATAATTTAATAGGACAAAGTCAGCATGGTTTTATGAAGGGGAAGTCATGTTTGACAAATTTGCTGGAGTTCTTTGAGGAAGTAACATATAGGGTGGATAAAGGGGAACCAGTGGACGTAGTGTATTTAGACTTCCAAAAGGCATTTGACAAGGTGTCACACAAAAGATTATTGCTTAAGATAAAAAATCACAGGATTGGGGGTAATATTCTGGCATGGATAGAGGATTGGCTATCTAACAGAAGGCAGAGAGTTGGGATAAATGGTTCATTCTCAGACTGGCAATCAGCAACTAGTGGTGTTCCGCAGCGGTCAGTGCTGGGTCCCCAACACTTTACAAGCTATATTAACGATTTGGAGGAGGGGACCGAGTGTAACATATCAAAGTTTGCAGATGATACTAAGATGGGAGGGAAAGTAGTGAGTGAGGAGGACATAAAAAACATGCAAGGGGACATAGACAGGCTAAGTAAGTGGGCAGAGATTTGGCAGATGGAATACAATACTGGAAAGTGTGAGGTTATGCACTTTGGCAGGAAAAATCGTAGAGCAAGTTATTATCTTAATGGCAAGAATCTGGAAAGTACTAAAGTACAAAGGGATCTTGGGGTCCTGGTGCGCGAAACTCAAAAGGTTAGTATGCAGGTGCAGCAAGTGATTAAGAAGGCCAATGGAATGTTGGCTTTCATTGCTAGGGGGATAGAATATAAAAATAGGGAGGTATTGCTTCAGTTGTACAAGGTATTGGTGAGACCGCACCTGGAGTACTGCATACAGTTTTGGTGTCCATACTTAAGAAAAGACATACTTGCTCTCGAGTCAGTACAAAGAAGGTTCACTCGGTTAATCCCAGGGATGAGGGGATGGACATATGAAGAGAGGTTGAGTAGATTGGGACTCTACTCATTGGAGTTCAGAAGAATGAGAGGCGATCTTATTGAAACATATAAGATTGTGAAGGGTTGGATCGGGTGGATGCGGGGAGGATGTTCCCGATGATGGGTGAAACTAGAACTAGTGGGCATAGTCTTAGAATATGGGGCTGCTCTTTCAAAACTGAGATGAGGAGGAACTACTTCACTCAGAGGGTGGTAGGTCCATGGAAGATGCTGCCCCAAAAAGCTGTAGAAGCTACATCATTACATAAATTTAAAACAGAAATAGACAGTTTCCTAGAAGTAAAGGGAATTAAGGGTTACGGGGAGCGGGCAGGAATTTGGACATGACTCTAGGTTCGGATCGGACGTGGCCCTGTGGGTAGTGGAGAGGGCCCAGGGGCCGTGTACCCTGATCCTGCTCCTATTTTGTGTGTCTAATTCTGTTGGAGTCAGGAGATGGTTCTGTGATAGTAGATTGGCGGTTAGGATCAGATCAGCCACGATATTATTGAATGGCGGAGCAGGCTCGAGGGGCCGATTGGCCTACTCCTGCTCCTATTTCTTATGTTCTTATGTTCTACCGTAGGACTGGGCACTGATCAGATCCTCACACTACTGTAGGACTGGGCACTGTTCAGATCCTCACATTGCTGTAGGACTGGGCACTAACCAGATCCTCACACGACTGTAAGACTGGGTACTGATCAGATCCTCACACTACTGTAGGGCTGGGCACTGATCAGGTCCTGGCTCCACTGTAGGACTGGGTGCTGAACAGATCGTGACAGTACTGTAGGACTATGCACTGATCAGATCCTCACACTATTGTGGGACTGGGCACTGATCACATCCTCACACTACTGTAGGACTGGGCACTGATCAGGACCTGACAGTACTGTAGGACTGGGCACTGATCAGATCCTCACACTACTGTAGGACTGGGCACTGATCAGATCCTCACACTACTGTAGGACTGGTCACTGATCAGATCCTGACAGTACTGTTGGACTGGGCACTGATCAGATCCTGACAGTACTGTAGGACTGGGCACTGATCAGATCCTGCCACTACTGTAGGACTGGGCACTGATCAGATGCTGACACTACTGTATGACTGGGCACTCATCAGATCCTGACACTACTGTAGGACTGGGCAATGATCAGATCCTCACACTACTGCAGGACTGGGCACTGATCAGATCCTGAGACTACTGTCGGACTGGGCACAGATCAGATCCTGACACTACTGTAGGACTGGGCACTGTTCAGATCCTCACACTACTGTAGGACTTGGCACTGATCAGATCCTCACACTACTGTAGGACTGGGCATTGATCAGATCCTCACACTACTGTAGGACTGGGCACTGATCAGATGCTGACACTACTGTAGGACTGGGCACTGATCAGATCCTGACACTACTGTAGGACTGGGCACTGATCAGATCTTCACACTATTGTAGGGCTGGGCACGGATCAGATCCTCATAGTACAGTAGGACAGGGCACTGATCAAATCTTGACACTATTGTAGGGCTGGGCACTGATCAGATCCTGACACTACTATAGGACTGTGCACTAACTAGATCCTGACACTACTGTATAGCTGGGCACTGATCAGATCCTGACACTACTGTAGGGCTGGGCACTGATCAGATCCTCACACAACTGCAGGGTGGGCACTGATCAGATCCTCACACTACTGTAGGACTAGGCACTGATCAGATCTTGACACTAATGCAGTGCTGGGCACTGACCAGATCCTCACACAGCTGTAGGGCTATGCAGTGATCGGATCCTCACACTACTCTAGGACTGGGCACTGCTCAGATCCTGACACTACTGTAAGGCTGGGCACTGATCAGATCCTCACACTACTGTAGGACTGGGCACTAGTCAGATCCTGACACTACAGTAGGACTGGGCACTGATCAGCTCCTCACACTACCGTAGGGCTGGGCACTGATCTGATCCTCACACTACTGTAGGACTGGGCACTGATCATATCCTCACACTATTGTAGGGCTGGGCACTGATCAGATCCTGACACTACTGTAGGGCTTTGCACTGATCAGATCATCACACTAATGTAGGGCTGGGCAATGATCTGATCCTGGCACTACTGTAGGACTGGGCACTGATCAGATCCTGACACTACTGTAGGACTGGGCACTGATCAAATCCTGACACTAGTGTAGGACTGGGCACTGGTCAGATCTTAACACTACTGTAGAACTGCGCACTGGTCAGATCCTAACACTACTGTAGGACTGGGCACTGATCTGATACTCATACTAATGTAGGACTGGGCACTGATCAGTTCCTGACAATACTGTAGGTCTGGGCGCTGAACAGATCCTGACACTACTGTCGGACTGGGCACTGATCAGATGCTGACACTACTGTAGGGCTGGGCACTGAGTAGATCGTGACACTACTGTCGGACTGGGCACTGACCAGATCCTCACACGAGTGTAGGGCTGGGCAATGATCAGATCCTGAGACTGCAGTATGACTGGGCACTGATCAGATCCTGACAATAATGTAGGATTGTGCACTCATCAGATCCTGACACTACTGTAGGATTGGGCACTGATCAGATCCGCACACAACTGTCCGGCTGGGCAGTGATCAGATCCTAACACTATTGCAGGGCATGGCACTGATCAGATCCTGACACTACTGTAGGGCTGGGCACTGATCAGATCTTCACACTAATGTAGGCCTGGGCACTGATCAGATCCTGACACTACTGTAGGGCTGTGCACTGATCAAATCCTCACACTGCTGTAGGACTGGGCACTGATCAGATACTCACACTTTTGTAGGACTGGCACTGACCAGATCCTTACACAATTGTAGAACTGTGCACTGATCAGATCCTCACACTATTGTAGGACTGGGCACTGATCCGATCCTGACACTACTGTAGGACTGGGCACTGACCAGACCCTCACACTACTGTAGGACTGGGCACTGATCTGATCCTGACACTACTGTAGGGCTGTGCACTGATCAGATCCTCACACTACTGTAGGACTGGGCACTAATCAGATCCTGACACTACAGTAGGACTGGGCACTGATCAGCTCCTCACACTACCGTAGGGCTGGGCACTGATCTGATCCTCACACTACTGTAGGACTGGGCACTGATCATATCCTCACACTATTGTAGGGCTGGGCACTGATCAGATCCTGACACTACTGTAGGGCTTTGCACTGATCAGATCATCACACTAATGTAGGGCTGGGCAATGATCTGATCCTGGCACTACTGTAGGACTGGGCACTGATCAGATCCTGACACTACTGTAGGACTGGGCACTGATCAAATCCTGACACTAGTGTAGGACTGGGCACTGGTCAGATCTTAACACTACTGTAGAACTGCGCACTGGTCAGATCCTAACACTACTGTAGGACTGGGCACTGATCTGATACTCATACTAATGTAGGACTGGGCACTGATCAGTTCCTGACAATACTGTAGGTCTGGGCGCTGAACAGATCCTGACACTACTGTCGGACTGGGCACTGATCAGATGCTGACACTACTGTAGGGCTGGGCACTGAGTAGATCGTGACACTACTGTCGGACTGGGCACTGACCAGATCCTCACACGAGTGTAGGGCTGGGCAATGATCAGATCCTGAGACGGCAGTATGACTGGGCACTGATCAGATCCTGACAATAGTGTAGGATTGTGCACTCATCAGATCCTGACACTACTGTAGGACTGGGCACTGATCAGATCCGCACACAACTGTCCGGCTGGGCAGTGATCAGATCCTAACACTATTGCAGGGCTGGGCACTGATCAGATCCTGACACTACTGTAGGGCTGGGCACTGATCAGATCTTCACACTAATGTAGGCCTGGGCACTGATCAGATCCTGACACTACTGTAGGGCTGTGCACTGATCAAATCCTCACACTGCTGTAGGACTGGGCACTGATCAGATACTCACACTTTTGTAGGACTGGCACTGACCAGATCCTTACACAATTGTAGAACTGTGCACTGATCAGATCCTCACACTATTGTAGGACTGGGCACTGATCCGATCCTGACACTACTGTAGGACTGGGCACTGACCAGACCCTCACACTACTGTAGGACTGGGCACTGATCTGATCCTGACACTACTGTAGGGCTGTGCACTGATCAAATCCTCACACTGCTGTAGGACTGGGCACTGATCAGATCCTCACACTTTTGTAGGACTGGCACTGACCAGATCCTTACACAACTGTAGAACTGTGCACTGAACAGATCCTCACACTATTGTAGGACTGGGCACTGATCAGATCCTGCAACTACTGTAGGGCTGGGCACTGATAAGATCCTCACACGACTGTAGGACTGGGCACTGATCAGATCCTCACACTGCTGTAGGACTGGGCACTGTTCAGATCCTCACACTACTGTAGGCCTCGGCACTGTTCAGATCCTCACACTACTGTAGGACTGGGCAATGATTAGATCCTCACACTACTGTAGGACTGGGCACTGATCAGACCCTGACTCTACTGTAGGACTGGGCACTGATCAGATCCTGACACTATTGTCGGACTGGGCACAGATCAGATCCTGACATTACTGTAGGACTGGGCACTGATCAGATCCTGACAGTACTGTAGGACTGGGCACTGATCAGATCCTCACACTACTGTAGGACTGGGCACTGATCACATCCTGACAGAACTGTAGGACTGGGCACTGATCACATCCTGACAGAACTGTAGGGCTGGGCACTGATCAGATCCTGACAGAACTGTAGGACTGGGCACTGATCAGATGCTGACACTACTGTAGGACTGGGCACTGGTCAGCTCTTAACACTGCTGTAGAACTGTGCACTGGTCAGATCCTAACACTACTGTAGGACTGGGCACTGATCTGATACTCACACTACTGTAGGACTGGCACTGACCAGTTCCTGATACTACTGTAGGGCTGGGCACTGATCAGATCCTGGCATCACTGTAGGTCTGTGTGCTGAACAGATCCTGACACTACTGTCGGACTGGTCACTGATCCGATGCTGACACTACTGTAGGGCTGGACAATGATCAGACCCTGACACTACTGTATGGCTGGGCACTGATCAGATCCTGACAATAGTGTAGGCCTGGGCACTGATCAGATCCTGACACTAATATAGGACTGGGCACTGACGAGATCCTCACACTACTGTAGGACTGGTCACTGATCAGATCCTGACACTACTGTAGGGCTGGGCGCTGATCAGATCCTCACACTATTGTAGGACTGGGCACTGTTCAGATCCTCGCACTACTGTAGGACTTGGCACTGATCAGATCCTCACACTACTGTAGGACTGGGCACTGATCAGATCCTCACACTACTGTAGGACTGGGCACTGTTCAGATCCTCACACTACTCTAGGACTGGGCACTGATCACACCCTCACGCTATTGTAGGGCTGGGTGCTGATCAGATCCTGACACTACTGTAGGGCTTTACACTGATCAGATCATCACACTAATTTAGGGCTGTGCACTGATCAGATCCTGACACTACAGTAGGATTGCGCGCTGAACAGATCCTCTCACTACTGTAGGACTGGGCACTGATCAGATGCTGACACTACTGTAGGACTGGGCACTGATTAGATCCTGACACTACTGTAGGACTGGGCACTGATGAGATCCTGACACTACTGTAGGACTGGGCGCTGAAAAGATCCTCACACTACCGTAGGACTGGGCACTGATCAAATCTTGACACTATTGTAGGGCTGGGCACTGATCAGATCCTGACACTACTATAGGACTGTGCACTAACTAGATCCTGACACTACTGTATAGCTGGGCACTGATCAGATCCTGACACTACTATAGGACTGTGCACTAACTAGATCCTGACACTACAGTAGGGCTGGGCACTGATCAGATCCTCACACTACTGTAGGACTAGGCACTGATCAGATCTTGACACTATTGTAGGGCTGGGCACCGATCAGATCCTGACACTACTATAGGACTGTGCACTGATTAGATCCTGATGCAACTGTAGGACTGGGCACTGATCAGATCCTGACACTACTGTAGGGCTGGGCACTGATCAGATTTTCACACTAATGCAGTGCTGGGCACTGATCGGATCCTCACACTATTGTAGGACTGGCACTGACCAGATCCTCACACAACTGTAGGGCTATGCACTGATCAGATCCTCACACTACTATAGGACTGGGCACTGATCAGATCCTGACACTACTGTAGGACTGGGCACTGATCAGATGCTGACACTACTGTATGACTGGGCACTCATCAGATCCTGACACTACTGTAGGACTGGGCAATGATCAGATCCTCACACTACTGCAGGACTGGGCACTGATCAGATCCTGAGACTATTGTCGGACTGGGCACAGATCAGATCCTGACACTACTGTAGGACTGGGCGCTGAACAGATCCTCACACTACCGTAGGTCTGGGCACTGTTCAGATCCTCACACTACTGTAGGACTTGGCAATGATCAGATCCTCACACTACTGTAGGACTGGGCATTGATCAGATCCTCACACTACTGTAGGACTGGGCACTGATCAGATGCTGACACTACTGTAGGACTGGGCACTGATCAGATCCTGACACTACTGTAGGACTGGGCACTGATCAGATCTTCACACTATTGTAGGGCTGGGCACTGATCAGATCCTCATAGTACAGTAGGACAGGGCACTGATCAAATCTTGACACTATTGTAGGGCTGGGCACTGATCAGATCCTGACACTACTATAGGACTGTGCACTAACTAGATCCTGACACTACTGTATAGCTGGGCACTGATCAGATCCTGACACTACTGTAGGGCTGGGCACTGATCAGATCCTCACACAACTGCAGGGTGGGCACTGATCAGATCCTCACACTACTGTCGGACTAGGCACTGATCAGATCTTGACACTAATGCAGTGCTGGGCACTGATCGGATCCTCACACTATTGTAGGACTGGCACTGACCAGATCCTCACACAGCTGTAGGGCTATGCAGTGATCAGATCCTCACACTACTGTAGGACTGGGCACTAATCAGATCCTGACACTACAGTAGGACTGGGCACTGATCAGCTCCTCACACTACCGTAGGGCTGGGCACTGATCTGATCCTCACACTACTGTTGGACTGGGCACTGATCATATCCTCACACTATTGTAGGGCTGGGCACTGATCAGATCCTGACACTACTGTAGGGCTTTGCACTGATCAGATCATCACACTAATGTAGGGCTGGGCAATGATCTGATCCTGGCACTACTGTAGGACTGGGCACTGATCAGATCCTGACACTACTGTAGGACTGGGCACTGATCAAATCCTGACACTAGTGTAGGACTGGGCACTGGTCAGATCTTAACACTACTGTAGAACTGCGCACTGGTCAGATCCTAACACTACTGTAGGACTGGGCACTGATCTGATACTCATACTAATGTAGGACTGGGCACTGATCAGTTCCTGACAATACTGTAGGTCTGGGCGCTGAACAGATCCTGACACTACTGTCGGACTGGGCACTGATCAGATGCTGACACTACTGTAGGGCTGGGCACTGAGTAGATCGTGACACTACTGTCGGACTGGGCACTGACCAGATCCTCACACGAGTGTAGGGCTGGGCAATGATCAGATCCTGAGACTGCAGTATGACTGGGCACTGATCAGATCCTGACAATAGTGTAGGATTGTGCACTCATCAGATCCTGACACTACTGTAGGACTGGGCACTGATCAGATCCGCACACAACTGTCCAGCTGGGCAGTGATCAGATCCTAACACTATTGCAGGGCATGGCACTGATCAGATCCTGACACTACTGTAGGGCTGGGCACTGATCAGATCTTCACACTAATGTAGGCCTGGGCACTGATCAGATCCTGACACTACTGTAGGGCTGTGCACTGATCAAATCCTCACACTGCTGTAGGACTGGGCACTGATCAGATACTCACACTTTTGTAGGACTGGCACTGACCAGATCCTTACACAATTGTAGAACTGTGCACTGATCAGATCCTCACACTATTGTAGGACTGGGCACTGATCCGATCCTGACACTACTGTAGGACTGGGCACTGACCAGACCCTCACACTACTGTAGGACTGGGCACTGATCTGATCCTGACACTACTGTAGGGCTGTGCACTGATCAGATCCTCACACTACTGTAGGACTGGGCACTAATCAGATCCTGACACTACAGTAGGACTGGGCACTGATCAGCTCCTCACACTACCGTAGGGCTGGGCACTGATCTGATCCTCACACTACTGTAGGACTGGGCACTGATCATATCCTCACACTATTGTAGGGCTGGGCACTGATCAGATCCTGACACTACTGTAGGGCTTTGCACTGATCAGATCATCACACTAATGTAGGGCTGGGCAATGATCTGATCCTGGCACTACTGTAGGACTGGGCACTGATCAGATCCTGACACTACTGTAGGACTGGGCACTGATCAAATCCTGACACTAGTGTAGGACTGGGCACTGGTCAGATCTTAACACTACTGTAGAACTGCGCACTGGTCAGATCCTAACACTACTGTAGGACTGGGCACTGATCTGATACTCATACTAATGTAGGACTGGGCACTGATCAGTTCCTGACAATACTGTAGGTCTGGGCGCTGAACAGATCCTGCACTACTGTCGGACTGGGCACTGATCTGATCCTGACACTACTGTAGGGCTGTGCACTGATCAAATCCTCACACTGCTGTAGGACTGGGCACTGATCAGATCCTCACACTTTTGTAGGACTGGCACTGACCAGATCCTTACACAACTGTAGAACCGTGCACTAATCAGATCCTCACACTATTGTAGGACTGGGCACTGATCAGATCCTGCAACTACTGTAGGGCTGGGCACTGATAAGATCCTCACACGACTGTAGGACTGGGCACTGATCAGATCCTCACACTGCTGTAGGACTGGGCACTGTTCAGATCCTCACACTACTGTAGGCCTCGGCACTGTTCAGATCCTCACACTACTGTAGGACTGGGCAATGATTAGATCCTCACACTACTGTAGGACTGGGCACTGATCAGACCCTGACTCTACTGTAGGACTGGGCACTGATCAGATCCTGACACTATTGTCGGACTGGGCACAGATCAGATCCTGACATTACTGTAGGACTGGGCACTGATCAGATCCTGACAGTACTGTAGGACTGGGCACTGATCAGATCCTCACACTACTGTAGGACTGGGCACTGATCACATCCTGACAGAACTGTAGGACTGGGCACTGATCACATCCTGACAGAACTGTAGGGCTGGGCACTGATCAGATCCTGACAGAACTGTAGGACTGGGCACTGATCAGATGCTGACACTACTGTAGGACTGGGCACTGGTCAGCTCTTAACACTGCTGTAGAACTGTGCACTGGTCAGATCCTAACACTACTGTAGGACTGGGCACTGATCTGATACTCACACTACTGTAGGACTGGCACTGACCAGTTCCTGATACTACTGTAGGGCTGGGCACTGATCAGATCCTGGCATCACTGTAGGTCTGTGTGCTGAACAGATCCTGACACTACTGTCGGACTGGTCACTGATCCGATGCTGACACTACTGTAGGGCTGGACAATGATCAGACCCTGACACTACTGTATGGCTGGGCACTGATCAGATCCTGACAATAGTGTAGGCCTGGGCACTGATCAGATCCTGACACTAATATAGGACTGGGCACTGACGAGATCCTCACACTACTGTAGGACTGGTCACTGATCAGATCCTGACACTACTGTAGGGCTGGGCGCTGATCAGATCCTCACACTATTGTAGGACTGGGCACTGTTCAGATCCTCGCACTACTGTAGGACTTGGCACTGATCAGATCCTCACACTACTGTAGGACTGGGCACTGATCAGATCCTCACACTACTGTAGGACTGGGCACTGTTCAGATCCTCACACTACTCTAGGACTGGGCACTGATCACACCCTCACGCTATTGTAGGGCTGGGTGCTGATCAGATCCTGACACTACTGTAGGGCTTTACACTGATCAGATCATCACACTAATTTAGGGCTGTGCACTGATCAGATCCTGACACTACAGTAGGATTGGGCGCTGAACAGATCCTCACACTACTGTAGGACTGGGCACTGATCAGATGCTGACACTACTGTAGGACTGGGCACTGATTAGATCCTGACACTACTGTAGGACTGGGCACTGATGAGATCCTGACACTACTGTAGGACTGGGCGCTGAAAAGATCCTCACACTACCGTAGGACTGGGCACTGATCAAATCTTGACACTATTGTAGGGCTGGGCACTGATCAGATCCTGACACTACTATAGGACTGTGCAGTAACTAGATCCTGACACTACTGTATAGCTGGGCACTGATCAGATCCTGACACTACTATAGGACTGTGCACTAACTAGATCCTGACACTACTGTAGGGCTGGGCACTGATCAGATCCTCACACTACTGTAGGACTAGGCACTGATCAGATCTTGACACTATTGTAGGGCTGGGCACCGATCAGATCCTGACACTACTATAGGACTGTGCACTGATTAGATCCTGATGCAACTGTAGGACTGGGCACTGATCAGATCCTGACACTACTGTAGGGCTGGGCACTGATCAGATTTTCACACTAATGCAGTGCTGGGCACTGATCGGATCCTCACACTATTGTAGGACTGGCACTGACCAGATCCTCACACAACTGTAGGGCTATGCACTGATCAGATCCTCACACTACTCTAGGACTGGGCACTGATCAGATCCTGACACTACTGTAGGACTGGGCACTGATCAGATCCTGACACTACTGTAGTGCTGGGCACTGATTAGATCCTCACACTACAGTAGGCCTGGGCATTGATCAGATACTCACACTACTGTAGGACTGGGCACTGATCAGATCCTCACACTACTGTAGGACTGGGCACTGATCAGATCCTGACAGTACTGTAGGACTGGGCACTGATTAGATCCTCACACTACTGTAGGACTGTGCACTGTTCAAATCTTCACACTACTGTAGGACTGGGCACTGATCAGATCCTGACACTATTTTTGGACTGGGCACTGACCAGATCCTCACACGAGTGTAGGACTGGGCACTGATTAGATTCTCACACGACTGTAGGACTGGGCACTGATCAGATCCTGTCACGATTATAGGGCTGGGCACTGATCAGATCCTCACAGTACAGTAGAGCTGGGCACTATTTTTGGACTGGGCACTGATCAGATCCTGTCACTACTGTAGGACTGGTCACTGATCAGATCCTGTCACTCCTGTAGGACTGGGCACTGATCAGATCCTGACAATAGTGTAGGACTGGGCAGTGATCAGATCCTGACACTACTGTAGGCCTGGGCATTGATCAGATCCTCACACAACTGTCGGGCTTGGTAGTGATCAGATCCTGACACTACTGTACGGCTGGGCAATGATCAGGTCCTCACACTACTGTAGGGCTGGGCACTGCTCAGATTCTCACACTACTGTACGGCTGGGCAATGATCAGGTCCTCACACTACTGTAGGGCTGGGCACTGCTCAGATACTCACACTACTGTAGGACTGGGTGCTGATCAGATCTTCAGACTACAGTAGGAGTGGGCACTGATCAGATCCTGACACTACTGTAGGACGGGGCACTGATCAGATCCTGAGACTACAGTAGGAGTGGGCACTGATCAGATCCTGACACTACTGTAGGACTGGGCACTGATCAGATCCTGACCCTACAGTAGGACTGGGCACTACTCAGATCCTCACACTAGTGTAGGACTGGGCACTGATCAGATCCTCACACTACTGTAGGAGTGGGCACTGATCAGATCCTCACACTACTGTAGGAGTGGGCACTGATCAGATCCTCACACTACTGTAGGACTGGGCACTGATCAGATCCTGACACTACTGTAGGGCTGGGCACTGATCAGATCCTCACACTATTGTAGGGCTGGGCACTGATCAGATCCTGACACTACTGTAGGACTGGGCACTGATCAGATCCTCACAGTACTGAAGGGCTGTGCACTGATCAGATCCTGATACTACTGTAGGACTGGGCACTGATCAGATCCTGACAATACTGCAGGACTGGGCACTGATCAGATCCTGACACTACTGTACGGCTGGGCACTGATCAGATCCTCGCACTTCTGTAGGACTGGGCACTGATCAGATCCTGACAATAGTGTAGGACTGGGCTCTGATCAGATCCTGACACTACTGTAGGACTGGGCACTGATCAGATCCTCGCACTACTGTAGGGCTGGGCACTGATCAGATCCTGACACTACTGTATGGCTGGGCACTGATCAGATCCTCGCACTACTGTAGGACTGGGCACTGATCAGACCCTGACAATAGTGTAGGGCATGGCTCTGATCAGATCCTGACACTACTGCAGGACTGGGCACTGATCAGATCCTGGCACTACTGTACGGCTGGGCACTGATCAGATCCTCGCACTACTGTAGGGCTGGGCACTGATCAGATCCTGACACTACTGTAGGACTGGGCACTGATCAGATCCTGACACTACATAAGAACATAAGAAATAGGAGCAGGAGTAGGCCAATCGGCCCCTCGAGCCTGCTCCACCATTCAATAAGATCATGGCTGATCTGATCCTAACCTCAAATCTTCTATCACTCTCCATCCACCCGAGCCCATATGATCTCCCGGGAGAGGCGAAAAACCAGATAAAAGACCCAATGGCCAATTTGGGAGAAGAAAATCTGGGAAATTCCTCTCCGACCCATCTAGGCGATCGAAACTCGTCCAGGAGATCACTCTGTCCCTATATTTTCTACAGTACTTACCTTCTGTAAAGGCGATCTCCACCCCAGCCAGGAACAGGAATAAAACCATCTCCTGAAATCTAACACAGAATTAGAACACAGTAGGAGCAGAACCAGGCTACACGGCCCCTGGGCCCACTCCACTACCCACAGGGCCATGACCATTCTGAACCTAGACTCATGTCCAATTTCCTGCCCGCTCCCCGTAACCCTTAATTCCCTTTACTTCTAGGAAACTATCTATTTCTGTTTTAAATTTATTTAATGATGTAGCTTCCACAGCTTTCTGGGGCAGCAAATTCCACAAACCTACCACCCTCTGAGTGAAGAAGTTTCTCCTCATCTCAGTTTTGAAAGAGCAGCCCCTTATTCTAAGATTATGCCCCCTAGTTCTAGTTTCACCCATCATTGGGAACATCCTCAGCGCATCCACCCGATCAAGCCCCTTCACAATCTTATATGTTTCAATAAGATTGCCTCTCATTCTTCTGAACTCCAATGAGTAGAGTCCCAATCTACTCAACCTCTCCTCATATGACCACCCCCTCATCCCCGGGATTAACCGAGTGAACCTTCTTTGTACTGACTCGAGAGCAAGTATGTCTTTTCTTAAGTACGGACACCAAAACTGTATGCAGTATTCCAGGTGCGGCCTCACCAATACCTTGTACAACTGCAGCAATACCTCCCTGTTTTTATATTCTGTCCCCCTAGCAATAAAAGCCAACATTCCATTGGCCTTCTTGATCACTTGCAGCACCTGCATACTAACTTTTTGAGTTTCGTGCACCAGGACCCCCAGATCCCTCTGTACTGCAGTACTTTCCAGTTTCTTGCCATTAAGGTAATAACTTGCTCTATGATTTTTCCTGCCAAAGTGCATAACCTCACACTTTCCAGTATTGTATTCCATCTGCCAAATCTCTGCCCACTTACTTAACTTGTCTATGTCCCTTTGCAGGTTTTTAATTTCCTCCTCACTCACTACTTTCCGTCCCATCTTTGTATCATCTGCAAACTTTGATATGTTACACTCGGTCCCCTCCTCCAAATCGTTAATATAGATTGTAAAGAGTTGGGGACCCAGCACTGACCCCTGCGGAACACCACTAGTTACTGGTTGCCAGTCTGAGAACGAACCATTTATCCCAACTCTCTGCTTTCTGTTAGAGAGCCAATCCTCCACCCACGCCAGAATATTACCCCCAATCCCGTGATTTTTTATCTTGAGCAATAATCTTTTGTGTGGCACCTTGTCAAATGCCTTTTGGAAGTCTAAATACACTACGTCCACTGGTTCCCCTTTATCCACCCTGTATGTTACTTCCTCAAAAAACTCAAGCAAATTTGTCAAACATGACTTCCCCTTCATGAAACCATGCTGAGTTTGTCCTATTAAATTATGTTTATCCAAATGTCCCGTTACTGTCTCCTTAATAATGGACTCTAACATTTTACCAACCACAGATGTTAGGCTAACAGGTCTATAGTTTCCAGCCTTCTGCCTACTACCCTTTTTAAATAAGGGTGTTACATTAGCAGTTTTCCAATCTGCCGGGACCTTTGCTGAGTCCAGGGAGTTTTGGAAAATTATTACCAATGCATCCACAATCCCTACCGCCACTTCCCTCAAGACCCTAGGATGCAAGCCATCAGGTCCAGGGGATTTATCCGCCTTGAGTCCCATTATTTTACCAAGTACCACTTCCTTAGTGATTTTAATCGTATTTAGCTCCTCCCCCCCCTGGGGCCCCCTGTTTGTCCAGTGTTGGGATATTCTTAGTGTCCTCTACCGTAAAGACTGATACAAAATAATTGTTCAGCGTTTTTGCCATCTCCATGTTTCCCACCATTAATTTTCCGGTCTCATCCTCTAAGGGACCAACGTTTACTTTAGCCACCCTTTTTCTGTTTATATAACTATAGAAACTTTTGCTGTCTGTTTTTATATTTTTTGCTAATTTACTTTCATAATCTATCTTCCCTTGCTTAATCAATCTTTTTGTTATTTTTTGCTGTCTTTTAAAGACTTCCCAAACTTCTATCCTCCCATTAGATTAGGCTACCTTATATGCCCTTGTTTTTAGTCGGATACTATCCTTAATTACTTTACTTAGCCACGGATGGCTGTCTTTTCTTTTACACCCTTTTTTCCTCAGTGGAATATATATTTTTTGGAAGTTGTAAAATAACTCCTTAAATGTACACCACTGATCATGTACCGTCTTACCCTTTAATCTATTTTCCCGGTCCACTCTAATCAATTCCGCTCTCATACCTTCATAGTCTCCTTTATTCAAGCTCAGCACGCTTGTTTGAGATCCAACCTTCTCACCCTCTAATTGAATATGGAATTCAACCATGTTATGGTCACTCATTCCAAGGGGATCCTTTACTAGGACATTTTTAATTAATCCTGTCTCATTACACAGGACCAAATCTAAGGTTGCTTGCCCCCTGGTCGGTTCAGTTACATACTGCTGAAGAAACCCATCCCTAATACACTCAATGAACTCATCCTCAAGGCTGCTCTGCCCAATTTGATTTGTCCAGTTAATATGATAATTAAAATCCCCCATAATTATAGCTGTTCCCTTATTACAAGCCTCAACTATTTCCTGATTAATACTCCGTCCAACAGAGTTGCAACTGTTCGGAGTCCTATAGACTACGCCCACTAGTATTTTTTTTCCCTTATTGTTCCTTATCTCCACCCAAACACTTTCACTATCCTGCTCCTTTGACCCAATATCATTTCTCTGTATTATAGTGATTCCTTCCTTTATTAACATAGCCACCCCACCTCCTCTCCCTTCCTGCCTGTCCTTCCTGATTGTTAAATAACCTGGTATGTTTAATTCCCATTCGTGGTCACCCTGCAGCCATGTTTCTGTAATGGCCACAAGATCATACCCATATGTCGTTATTTGTGCCGTTAACTCATTCATTTTGTTACGAATGCTACGTGCATTCAGATAAAGAACTTTCAAAATGTTTTGTAACACTTACTTCCTGTTTTTTCCCTTTTTAGTACTTTACTTTTTACTCCATACCTTCTGTCCCTTCCTGACACGTTCTGTTTTTTAATTCCCCCACTGCTACCTAAGTCTATGACCTTCTCTGTTGTCATTTCTATTATTTGCTCTCTAGAAACCTCCCCCCCCACTAATTAGTTTAAAGCCCTCTCTACAACCCTAGTTATATGATTCGCCAGGACTCTAGTCCCAGCACTGGCCAAGTGGAGTCCGTCCCAATGGAACAGCTCCCTCCTGCCCCAGTACTGGTGCCAGTGTCCCAAGAAGCAAAACCCATTTCTCCCACACCAGTCTTTGAGCCACGCATTTAACTCTTTAATTTTATTTATTCTAGCCAAATTCGCTTGTGGCTCAGGTAATAACCCAGATATTATTACCCTTGAGGTTCTGTTTTTTAATTTGACCCCTAGCTGCTCATACTCCTTTAACAGAACCGTCTTCCTTGTCCTATGTACGTCGTTTGTACCAACATGGACCACGACAACTGGATCCTCCCCCTCCCACTGCAAGTTTCTTTCCAGCCCAGAAGAGATGTCCTTAACCCTGGCACCGGGCAGGCAACACAGCCTTCAGGACTCCCGCTCTTGACTGCAGAGAACCCTATCTATCCCCCTTATGATACTATCCCCTACCACTACAACATTTCTTTTTACTCCCTCCACTTGAATGGCCCCCTGTACCACGGTGCTGTGGCCAGGTTGCTCATCTTCCCTGCAGTCCCCGCTCCCGCCCTCACAGGGAGTAAGAACCTCGATCCTGCTGGACAAGAGCAAGGGCTGCATCTCCTTCAACACGACATCCTGGATCCCTGTACCTTCCTCACTCGTAGTCACACCGTCCTGTCCCTGACCACGGACTACATCTGCAGTAATTAACTTCATAGGTGTGACCATCTCCTGAAACAGAGTCCAGGAACTTCTCCCCCTCCCTGATGTGTCGCAGTGTCTGAAGCTCGGTCTCAAGCTCCATAACATGGAACTTGAGTTCCTCTAGCAGCAAACACTTGTCGCAGATGTAATCACCGTGAGCCTCAATGGGGTCCACCAGCTCCCACATCTCGCAACAGTAACACATCACCTGTTCACCCATATCTATGTAATTAATTAAATTTCTTCTTATTAGTTATGAAGACCCTGCCTGGATATACATAGATACATAGATACATAGAAGATAGGAGCAGGAGTAGGCCATTCGGCCCTTCGTGCCTGCTCCGCCATTCGATGAGATCATGGCTGATCCTTTAATTCAGTATCCCGTCCCCGCCTTCTCTCCGTAACCCTTAACCCCTTTTGCCCGTAGAAATATATCTAATTCCCTCTTAAATATATTTAATGAGCTGGCGTACACTGCCCTCTGTGGCAATGAGTTCCACAGGTTCACCACTCTCTGAGTGAAGAAATTCCCCCTCATCTCTGTCCTAAATGGTTTAGCCCTTATCCTTAAATTATGTCCTCTAGTTCTGTTCTCACCCGCCAAGGGAAACATTCCTTCTGCATCCAGTCTGTCTAGACCTGTCAGAATTTTATACACTTCTATGAGGTCCCCTCTCAATCTTCTAAACTCCAGTGTGTACATCCCTAAACTACATAGTCTCTCCTCATAGGTCATTCCCGCCATTCCTGGTATCAGCCTGGTGAATCGCCGCTGCACCCCCTCCATGGCAAGAACATCCTTCCTCAGATGAGGCGACCAAAACTGTACACAGTACTCGAGGTGTGGTCTCACCAGTGCCCTGTACAGCTGCAGCAAGGTATCCCTGTTCCTGTATTCTAACCCTTTTGCTATGAAGGCCAGCATACCGTTTGCCTTCTTGACCGCCTGTTGCACCTGCATGCTCGCCTTCAGTGACTGGTGTACAAGAACACCCAGGTCTCTCTGTACTTCCCCCTCTCCCAATCTATTGCCATTTAAATAATAATTTGCCCTCCCGTTCCTGCACCCAAGGTGGATAACTTCGCACTTGTCCACATTATAGTGCATCTGCCATTTATCCGCCCAATCGCCCAGTCTGTCCAAATCGCTCTGGAGCTTCCTGGTCTCTTCCTCTGAGCCCACCCCCCCTCCTAGTTTAGTGTCGTCTGCAAATTTGGAAATGCTGCATCCGACTCCCTGATCCAGGTCATTAATGTAAATTGTGAACAGCTGGGGGCCCAGGACAGATCCCTGTGGTACCCCACTTGTTACTGCCTGCCATTCAGAAAATGAGCCGTTTATTCCAACTCTTCTGATATAGATGATAATATCACACCACTATTCAATAGGACTTACCAACTTAAAGGTATAAAAGAGAAGAGAAGGAAGAAAACCAACCAACCAGCTGATCACCAACCTCCTCCTTGAATACTGTCTGTGGGGCCTGTTTGGTTGACTCGTCTGTATGGCTGGGCACTGATCAGATCCTCGCACTACTGTAGGACTGGGCACTGATCAGATCCTGCCAATAGTGTAGGACTGGGCTCTGATCAGATCCTGACACTACTGTAGGACTGGGAACTGATCAGATCCTGGCACTGCTGTACAGCTGGGCACTGATCAGATCCTGACACTACTGTAGGACTGGGCACTGATCAGATCCTGACACTACTGTAGGACTGGGCACTGAACAGATACTCACACTGCTGTAGGGCTGGGCACTGATTAGATCCTCACACTACTGTAGGACTGGGCACTGATCAGATCTTGACACTACTGTGGGACTGGGCACTGATTAGATCCTCACACTACTGTAGGACTGCGCACTGTTCAAATCCTCACACTACTGTAGGACTGGGCACTGATCAGATCCTGACACTATTTTTGGACTGGGCACTGACCAGATCCTCACACGAGTGTAGGACTGGGCACTGATTAGATCCTCACACCACTGTTGTACTGGGCACTGATCAGATCCTGTCACTCCTGTAGGACTGGGCACTGATCAGATCCTGACAATAGTGTAGGACTGGGCAGTGATCAGATCCTGACACTACTGTAGGCCTGGGCATTGATCAGATCCTCACACGACTGTCGGGCTCGGCAGTGATCAGATCCTGACACTACTGTATGGCTGGGCAATGATCAGGTCCTCACACTGCTGTAGGGCTGGGTACTGCTCAGATCCTCACACTACTGCACGGCTGGGCAATGATCAGGTCCTCACACTACTGTAGGGTTGGGCACTGCTCAGATACTCACACTACTGTAGGAGTGGGCACTGATCAGATCCTGAGACTACAGTAGGAGTGGGCACTGATCAAATCCTGACACTACTGTAGGACTGGGCACTGATCAGATCCTGAGACTACAGTAGGAGTGGGCACTGATCAGATCCTGACACTACTGTAGGACTGGGCACTGATCAGATCCTGAGACTACAGTAGGACTGGGCACTGATCAGATCCTCACACTAGTGTAGGACTGGGCACTGATCAGATCCTCACACTACTGTAGGAGTGGGCACTGATCAGATCCTGACACTACTGTAGGACTGGGCACTGATCAGATCCTCACACTACTGAAGGGCTGGGCACTGATCAGATCATCACACTAGTGTAGGACTGGGCACTGATCAGGTCCTCACACTACTGTAGGACTGGGCACTGATCTGATCCTCACACTACTGTAGGACTGGGCACTGATCTGATCCTCACACTACTGAAGGGCTGGGCACTGATCAGATCATCACACTAGTGTAGGACTGGGCACTGATCAGATCCTCACACTACTGTAGGAGTGGGCACTGATCAGGTCCTCACACTACTGTAGGACTGGGCACTGATCAGATCCTGAGACTACAGTAGGAGTGGGCACTGATCAGATCCTGACACTACTGTAGGACTGGGCACTGATCAGATCCTGAGACTACAGTAGGACTGGGCACTGATCAGATCCTCACACTAGTGTAGGACTGGGCACTGATCAGATCCTCACACTACTGTAGGAGTGGGCACTGATCAGGTCCTCACACTACTGTAGGACTGGGCACTGATCTGATCCTCACACTACTGAAGGGCTGGGCACTGATCAGATCATCACACTAGTGTAGGACTGGGCACTGATCAGATCCTCACACTACTGTAGGACTGGGCACTGATCAGATCCTCACACTACTGTAGGACTGGGCACTGATCAGATCCTCACACTACTGTAGGACTGGGCACTGATCTGATCCTCACACTACTGTAGGACTGGGCACTGATCAGATCCTGACACTACTGTTGGACTGGGCACTGATCAGATCCTCACACTACTGTAGGACTGGGCACTGATCAGATCCTCACACTACTGTAGGACTGGGCACTGATCAGATCCTCACACTACTGTAGGACTGGGCACTGATCAGATCCTCACACTACTGTAGGACTGGGCACTGATCAGATCCTCACACTACTGTAGGACTGGGCACTGATCTGATCCTCACACTACTGTAGGACTGGGCACTGATCAGATCCTCACACTACTGAAGGGCTGGGCACTGATCAGATCATCACACTAGTGTAGGACTGGGCACTGATCAGATCCTCACACTACTGTAGGACTGGGCACTGATCTGATCCTCACACTACTGTAGGACTGGGCACTGATCAGATCCTGACACTACTGTTGGACTGGGCACTGATCAGAACACTGGGAAATAAACCTTTCAGTAGTAAGTTCGATGTTGCTCTTGCTGATTTTATTTACTTCATTTTAACTCAGCCTTTTAGATCTCAGTGTGCTACACACTGACTCCTGGCCAAGATAAATATAAACAAAATGGTAGTTGTACTGAACACTGGCTGGTAAATATGGACAGCTGGCACAGATCTAATGAAGGCGTGCAGCAAGCTCTTGACCACTAGTTAAAACGTTACTGCTTAAAAAGACACAATTATTTTTGCTGGTTTTTCGTTAATGATGCTAATTAGAGAATGGTGTCACAATGCAGCTGATAGATGGTGTGCACAGATCACTGTATCCCATTAAAAATGCTTGAGCATTACAGGACGTGCACTGCCAGGCTTCTGCTGCTGGTTGCACCTCAGCTGGCAGACATTTTGCGCACCTCACGGCTTCACAAACAGCAGTCACCACTTTTCTTGGTGGATATTAGAAGGGACTCTCTACTCTCCTGTGAAAATCATCAGAGGATCATGGTCTGCTCTTATTGTCTTCAAGGGAAGTATGGATGGACAGTGAATATTGCCCTGCCCCAACCTCCCAGTCCAATACAAACCTCCCCAAGCCAAAATAAACCTCACCCAGGCCAATATAAACCTTCCAGGCCAATATAAACCTCCCAGGCCAATATAAACCTCACCCAGTCCAATACAAACATCACAGTCCAATATAAACCTCAACCAGGCCAATATAAACCTCACCCAGGCCAATATAAACCTCCCCAGTCCAATATAAACCTCACCCAGGCCAATATAAACCTCCCCAGTCCAATATAAACCTCAACCAGGCCAATATCAACCTGACCCAGGCCAATATAAACCTCCTCAGTCCAATATAAACCTCAACCAGGCCAATATAAACCTCACCCAGTCCAACACAAACCTCCTCAGTCCAATACAAACCTCCCCAGTCCAATACAAACCTCCCCAGTCCAATACAAACCTCCCCAGTCCAATACAAACCTCCCCAGTCCAATACAAACCTCCCCAGTCCAATACAAACCTCCCCAGTCCAATACAAACCTCCCCAGTCCAATACAAACCTCCTCAGTCCAATATAAACCTCCCCAGTCCAATACAAATCTCCCCAGTCCAATACAAACCTTCCCAGTCCAATATAAACCTCAACCAGGCCAATATCAACCTGACCCAGGCCAATGTAAACCTCCTCAGTCCAATATAAACCTCAACCAGGCCAATATAAACCTCACCCAGTCCAACACAAACCTCCCCAGTCCAATACAAACCTCCCCAGTCCAATATAAACCTCAACCAGGCCAATATAAACCTCACCCAGTCCAACACAAACCTCCTCAGTCCAACACAAACCTCACCCAGTCCAACACAAACCTCCCCAGTCCAATACAAACCTCCCCAGTCCAATATAAACCTCAACCAGGCCAATATAAACCTCACCCAGTCCAATACAAACCTCCCCAGTCCAATACAAACCTCCCCAGTCCAATACAAACCTCCCCAGTCCAATACAAACCTCCCCAGTCCAATACAAATCTCCCCAGTCCAATACAAACCTCCCCAGTCCAATACAAACCTCCCCAGTCCAATACAAATCTCCACAGTCCAATACAAACCTTCCCAGTCCAATACAAACCTCCCCAGTCCAATACAAATCTCCACAGTCCAATAAAAACCTCCCCTCCAATAAAAACCTCCCCAGTACAACACAAACCTCCCCAGTCCAATACAAACCTCCCCAGTTCAATATAAACCTCCCCAGTTCAATATAAACCGCCCCCAGTCCAAAATAAGGGGAACGGTAGTATAGGAGTAATGTCACTGGGCTAGTAATCCAGAGGCCTGGACTAATGATCCAGAGACGTGACTTCAAATCCCACCATGGCAGCTGGGGAATTTAAATTCAGTTAATTAAATAAATCTGGAATAATTACTAGTATCAGTAATGGCAACAATGAATCTATCGGATTGTCGTAAAAACCCATCTGGTTCACTAATGCCCTTTAAGGAAGGAAATCTGCCGTCCTTACCTGGTCTGGCCGATATGTGACTCCAGACCTACAGCAATGTGGTTGACTCTTAATTGCCCTCTGAAATGGCCTAGCAAGACACTCAGTTGTAACAAACCGCTACGAAACAAAAAAATAAAACCAGACAGACCACCCGGCATCAACCTCGGCACCGGCTACGGACATGGCAATGGCACACCCAGCGCAGTCAACCCTGCGAAGTCCTCCTCACCAACATCTGGGGACTTGTGTCAAAATTGGGAGAGCTGTCCCACAGGCTAGTCAAGCAACAGCCTGACATAGTCATACTCACAGAATCATACCGTTCAGCCAATGTCCCAAAATCCTCCATCACCATCCCTGGGTATGTCCTGTCCCACCAGAAGGACAGACTCACCAGGGGTGGCGGCTCAGTGTTATACAGTTGGGAGTCCTCAACATTGATTCCAGACCCCATGAAGTCTCATGGCTTCAGGTCAAGCATGGGCAAGAAAACCTGCTTATTACCACCTACCGCCCTCCCTCAGCTGATGAATCAGTACTCCTCCATGTTGAACACCACTTGGAAGAAGCACTGAGTAGCAAGAGCACAGAATGTACTCTCAATTCAAATCAAAATCAAATCAACTTTTATTGTCATTGTTAGTGCACAAGTGCAGTACAATGAAATGTAGGCTTGCGGCTCCCGAGAGTGTACATTTGGATTAAGACTGGGTGGGGTACTTCAATGTCCATCACCAAGAGTGGCTTGGTAGCACCACTACTGACCGAGCTGGCCAAGGCAATGACTATCTCCAACAAGTGAGAGTCTAAACACCGCCCCTTGACATTCAATGGCATTACCATCGCCGAATCAACATCCTGGGTGTCACCATTGACCAGAAACTTAACTGGATCAGCCACATAAATACTGTGGCAACAAGAGCAGGTCAGAGGCTAGGTATCTGCAGCGAGTGACTCACCTCCTGACTCCTCAAAGCCTTTCCACCATCGACAAGGCACAAGTCAGGAATGTGATAGAATACTCTACACTTGCCTGGATGAGTGCAGCTCCAACAACACTCAAGAAGCTCGACGCCATCCAGGACAAAGCAGCCCACTTGTTTGGCACCCCATCTACCACCTTAAACATTCACTCCCTCCACCACCGGTGCACTGTGGCTGCAGTGTCTACTATCTACAAGATGCACTGCAGCAACTCGCCAAGGCTTCTTTGGCAGCACCTCCCAAACCCACGACCTCTTCCACCTAGAAGGACAAGGGCAGCAGATGCATGGGAACACCAGCACCTCCAAATTCCCCTCCAAGTCACACACCATCCTGACTTGGAAATATATCAGCTGTTCCTTCATCATCGCTGGGTCAAAATCCTGGAACTCCCTCCCTAACAGCACTGTGGGGGTACCTTCACCACACGGACTGTAGCGGTTCAAGAAGGCGGCTCACCACAAACTTCTCAAGGGCAATTAGGGATGGGCATTAAATGCTAACCTTGCCAGCGACGCCCACATCCCATAAAAACTAATTTAAAAAATACAAATCTTCTAAGTCCAATACAAACCTTCCCAGTCCAATACAAACCTCCCCAGTCCAATATAAACCTCCCAGTCCAATACAAACCTCCCTAGTCTAATATAAACCTCCCAGTCCAATACAAACCTTCCCAGTCTAATACAAACCTCCCAGTCCAATACAAACCTCCCCAGTCTAATACAAACCACCCAGTCTAATACAAACCTCCCCAGTCCAATACAAACCTCTCCAGTCTAATACAAACCTCCCAGTCTAATACAAACCTCCCCAGTCCAATACAAACCTTCCCAGTCTAATACAAACCTCCCCAGTCCAATACAAACCTTCCCAGTCTAATACAAACCTCCTAGTCTAATACAAACCTCCCCAGTCCAATATAAACCTCTCCAGTCTAATACAAACCTCCCCAGGCCAATATAAACCTCCCCAGTCCAATACAAACCTCCCCAGTCCAATACAAACCTTCCCAGTCCAATATAAACCTCTCCAGTCCAATATTTATTTTTTTTTGTTCATGGGTTGTGGGCGCCGCTGGCAAGGCCAGCATTTATTGCCCATCCCTAATTGCCCTTTCGAAGGTGGTGGTGAGCCACCTTCTTGAACCGCTGCAGTCCGTTTAGTTAAGGTGCTTCCACAGTGCTGTTAGGGAGGAATTTCCAGAATTTTGACCCAGTGACAATGAAGGAATGGCGATATACTTCCAAGTCAGATTGGTGCGTAACTTGGAGGTGGTGCTCTTCCCATGCGCCTGCTGCCCTTGACCTTCTAGGTGGTAGAGGTCGCGGGTTTGGGAGTTGTTGCCAAAGGAGCCTTGGCGAGTTGCTGCAGTGCATCTTATAGATGGTACACACTGCAGCCACAGTGTGCCGGTGGTGGAGGGAGTGAATGTTTAAGGTGGTAGATAGGGTGCCAATCAAGCGGGCTGCTTTGTCCAGATTGGTGTTGAGCTTCCTGAGTGTTGTTGGAGCGGCACTCATCCAGGTAAGTGGAGAGTATTCCATCACACTCCAATATAAACCTCCCCCATCCAATATAAACCCCCCAGTCCAATATAAACCCCCCAGTCCAATATAAACTCCCCCAAGTCAAATACTGAGAGTGGGAGCCTTATACTGGGGGTGGGGTGTCACAGATAGAGTGTTACAGCTATGGCTTAAATGAGCGGACCGAGTGTAATATATCTGTTTGCTGATAATACAAAGCTAGGTGGGAAAGTAAGCTGTGATAAGGATGTAAAGAGGCTGCAAAGGGATATAGACCAGTGAAGTAATTGTGTAAGAAGCTGGCAGATGGAGTATATAGGGGGAAGTGTGAAATTTTCCACGTTGGTAGGAAGAATGGAAAAACAGAATATTTTTTAAATGTTGAGAAACTATTAAATGTTGGGAGTCAGAGAGATTTAAGTGTCCTTGTACTGTACAAGAATCACAGAAAGTTAACGTGCAGGTACAGCAAGCAATTAGGAAGGCAAATGGTATGTTAGCCTTTATTGCAAGAGAGTTGGAGTATAAGAGTAAAGAAGTCTTGCGGCAATTGTATAGGGCTTTGGTGAGACCACATCTGGAGTACTGTGTACATTTTTGGTCTCCTTACCTAAGGAAGGATATACTTGCCTTAGAGGTGGTGCAACAAAGGTTCACTAGAATGATTCCTGGGCTGAGAGGGCTGTCCCATGAGGAGAGATTGAGTAGATTGGAATTATATTCGCTGGAGTTTAGAAGAATGAGAGGTGATCTCATTGAAATGTATAAAATTCTTAGAGGGCTTGACAGGGTAGATGCTGAGAGGCTTTTTCGTCTGGCTGGAGAGTCTAGAACTAGGGGTCATAGTCTCAGGATAAGGGGTCGGCCATTTAGGATTGAGATGAGAAGACATTTCTTCATTCGGAGGGTTGTGAATTTTTGGAATTCTCGACCCCAGAGTGCTGTGGAGGCTCAGTCGATGAGTATATTCAAGGCTGAGATTGATAGATTTTTGGGCACTAAGGGAATCAAGGGATATGGGAAAATGGCGGGAAAGTGGTTTTGATGTAGAAGTTCAGCCGTGATCTTATTGAATGGCGGAGCAGGCTCGAGGGGCCGTACAGCCTACTCATGTACCTATTACTTATGTTCTTAAATACAAACTCCCCCAGACCAATACAAACCTTCCACGCTACAATTCAAATCCTGAAACATTGCTACATTAAGTAACAAATGATCAATAAACAAGATCAGATTAGAAACAACTCCCCCTGAACCATAAAAGATCAGTGTAAAATTTATGCAGCATTGTAATCACCATATCACTAATAATGAAGCTTCCATTATCCACACACACGCTGATTAACTGAATTGAGCATCTGAAAACCTGAAGAAGCTGAAGATTGTTTGACGTGGCCTTCTTCTGACAATGACCAGCTTGAATATTTACCCTTAGGAATGAATCCAGAGCTCCATTCTCCATAAACTCCGTGATGATCATCACCGGACGACTTTTGGTTACCACTCCTTCCAGACGGATGATATTTGGATGGTCAAACTGACCCATGATACTGGCCTCGCTCAGAAAATCACGCCTTTGTTTTTCGGAGTAGCCTGCCTTCAGGGTCTTAATCGCCGCATAGATTTCCCGCTTTGCAGGCAGCTTGAGACGACCCTTGTATACTTCCCCAAATTCTCCTGGGGGGAGAGCGTGGCGTGGGAGGAGAAGGGGAAAGAGAGAAGGAAAGAAAAAGAGTAGAGAAATTAGGAAGCCGATTTACAAAAACAAAAACAACTTCAATCACAGCAACAGCAAAAACCAGTGGGAATATATTTTAAGTCAAATAAGAGAAGTCAAATCAATGTGCACAGCATCTCAAACTCAACAAGGTACCTGCTCCAATTACTTCCTCAATTTTCACACAAGAGACATCAATCTCCTTGGCAAACTCCCGGACAGCCTCATTTGGGTCCTCATATGTGAATGGATCAATGTAGATCTTCATCCCGGGAGAACCTAGAGGGAGCAGACGGCAAGTATCAGTCAAATCAACTGCTGCCATGGCATTGCGATAAAGAAAGGCGCAGTTAGGCTGCAAGAGTCTTCCATTTCTCTGTGGTGCTTGTAATGAATACCAAAACGCTGATCTGCTGGGGGGGAAAAAATGACACTTCGATTTTTCTGTTCCGCTAGACAGCGGCAAAAAAATGGCTTAAAAAGGCCTGTAATGAAATCTGTTTGACTTGATCCTGTATTCGTTTTGCACTCATGTATATTACCCTCCCCCACTGTGTATAGTTTCACTTCCTCTTTCCCGACTAACCTGGGAGGTTCCAGGTCTTGGCTCTTGGCACTGCCCCTGACTTCTCTTACATAAAGATCCCAGGATCTGTATGACTCATTCCTGTGAACCAGTCGGCGTGTTGAGATGTTAGCTCTGATCTTAGTGATTAAAAGCCAACTTGTTTAAGTCTATAACTTCTAGTTTTGTGGTTATTGAAGGCCCATCAATTTTAATCACTAAAGAATACTAGGGTGGATCGACTCCTAAAACCAGAGCGTCTGGACTTGGATCCACATTCTGCTGAAGCATCAAATCAATTTGGACACTGGCTGAAATGCTTCGAACTCTTCGCGGGGGCCTCATCCGCTAGCGAGGTAGATAAACTGAGTCTACTGACTACTCGCGTAAGTCATCGGATTTACTCATTCATCCGGGACGCCACCTCTTACACGGAGGCCATCACTATCCTGAAGGCCCAATACCAGAGGCCGGTAAACGAAGTGTACGCCAGACATCTGCTGGCTACACGCAGGCAGCGACCAGAGGAATCAATGGACGATTTCTTACAGGGCCTAAAGTAGCTGGTCCGGGACTGTAACTGAAAGGCCGTGACGGCCAACGCATACTCTGACGAATTGGTCTGCGATTCCTTCATCACGGGCCTCAAATCGAATTATATCTGGCAGAGACTGCTGGAGAAGGAGGTCCTGGACTTAAAAAAGGCAGTGGCCACTGCGCGATCGCTGGACGTGGCCCAGAGAAACTCTGACTCTTATTCTTCCGGCCATGCGGCCCTCACCGCCTCGTGCGCGCCGAGGGGGCCGCCATCTTGGAATCAGCCATCTTCCCCATCCAGGTTTCAGACCAGCTCTACGCCGCCGGAGTCCCCACACAGAAGTTCACCCAGGAGTCCTACTACAGCGGCAATGTCTCGAGGCCTGAAATGCTACTTCTGCGGCCAGGCCAAGCACCCCAGACAACGATGCCCAGCGAAGGACGCTACATGCTTCAAATGTAAGAAAAAGGGGCATTTTAGCAAAGTCTGCAGGGGGAATCCGATTTCCAACTCCATCACCGCCTCGTGCGTGCTGTGCGGGCCGCCATCTTGGGATCCGCCATCTTTTCCCGACTCAACGGCTGCCCAGGGCCCAACAGTGGCTTCGATCACGGTGGATCAATCCAGGCCACACCCGTTGACAAAATCCATGATGAACATACAGGTAAACGGGAATTTAACGAAATGTTTAATTGACTGTGGGAGTACCGAGAGTTTTATCCACCCTTGCCTGGTACGGCGGCACTCATTAACGGTAACCCCTACACGGAGCAGAATTGCTATGGCTGCTAAGCCCCACACTTCGGACATTTTGGGCTACTGTGTGGTAACACTGACCGTAAAAGGCACGGACTACAAGGATTTTAAACTCCTCGTGATGCCAGAACTCTGTGTTAATGTAATCTTGGGCCTGGACTTCCAGTGCCACCACGAAAGTGTCACGCTAGCATATGGCGGGTCCCAGCCGCCACTCACAGTCTGTGGCCTATCAACCTTAAAAATCAGCCCGTCCTCTTTATTCGCTAATCTCGCTCTGAACTGTAGGCCCATAGCGACCAAAAGTAGACGGTACAGTCTGGAAGACAGACACTTTATCAAGGTGGAAGTGGACAGACTCGTGCGGGAAGGCATTATTGAATGCAGTACCAGCCCGTGGCATGCCCAAGTAGTCATAGTTAAAAATAGCGAAAAGAAACGGATGGTAATTGACTACAGCCAGACTGTTAATATTTATACCCAGCTGGACGCATACCCTTTACCCCGCATATCAGAAATGGTCAACCAGATTGCGCAATACCGAGTCTTCTCGACTATCGACCTCAAATCCGCGTATCACCAGCTCCCCATTAGAACGGAGGACCGCCCATACACCGCCTTCGAGGCAAACGGGCGCCTCTACCATTTTCTCAGAGTGCCCTTCGGGGTAACAAATGGGGTCTCGGTCTTCCAACGTGAGATGGACCGCATGGTTGACGAGAATAAACTACAAGCTACCTACCCCTATCTGGACAATGTCACTATCTGCGGGCACAACCAGCAAGACCACGATCTAAATCTTGCGAGATTTTTAAAAACTGCCCTAAAGCTGAATCTAACCTACAACGAAGACAAATGTGTCTTCAACACAACCCATCTCTGTATCCTCGGCTGTGTGGTGGAAGATGGGGTAATTGGACCGGACCCTGACCGATTACGCCCCCTAAAGGAACTGCCCCTGCCACACAATCCCAAAGCTTTAAAAAGGTGCCTGGGATTTTTTTCATATTATGCCCAATGGGTGCCCAATTACTCTGATAAGGCCCGACCCCTCATTAAATCGACGTCCTTCCCACTATCAGCTGAAGCTCGGGAGGCTTTCACCAGTATTAAACAGGACATAGGGCAGCACGGTGGCATAGTGGTTAGCACTGTTGCCTCACAGCGCCAGGGACCCGGGTTCAAATCCGGCCTCGGGTGACTGTCTGTGTGGAGTTTGCACATTCTCCCCGTGTTTGCGTGGGTTTCCGCCGGGTGCTCCGGTTTCCTCCCACAGTCCAAAGATGTGCGGGTTAGGTTGATTGGCCATGATAAAAATTGACCCTTAGTGTTAGGGGGGATTAAATACGCGGGGTTACGGGGATAGGGCTTGGGTGGGATGGCTGTCGGTGTAGGGACCGGGTGCTAGGGTTTGGATGATCAGCCATGATCTCGTTGAATGGCGGAGCAGGCTCGAAGGGCCGAATGGCCTACTCCTGCTCCTATCTTCTATGTTTCTATGTTCGATTGAAAGGGCTGCAGTGTGTGCAGTGGACGAATGCATTCCCTTTCAAGTCGAAAGCGATACGTCAGACTTTGCCTTAGCTGCGACCCTCAATCAGGCTGGGAGACCGGTGGCCTTCTTCTCCCGAACCCTTCAGGGACCTGAAATCAGGCACTCTTCTGTCGAGAAGGAGGCACAGGCTATAGTGGAGGCCTGGACTTGGATCCACATTCTGCTGAAGCATCAAATCAATTTGGACACTGGCTGAAATGCTTCGAACTCTTCGCGGGGGCCTCATCCGCTAGCGAGGTAGATAAACTGAGTCTACTGACTACTCGCGTAAGTCATCGGATTTACTCATTCATCCGGGACGCCACCTCTTACACGGAGGCCATCACTATCCTGAAGGCCCAATACCAGAGGCCGGTAAACGAAGTGTACGCCAGACATCTGCTGGCTACACGCAGGCAGCGACCAGAGGAATCAATGGACGATTTCTTACAGGGCCTAAAGTAGCTGGTCCGGGACTGTAACTGAAAGGCCGTGACGGCCAACGCATACTCTGACGAATTGGTCTGCGATTCCTTCATCACGGGCCTCAAATCGAATTATATCTGGCAGAGACTGCTGGAGAAGGAGGTCCTGGACTTAAAAAAGGCAGTGGCCACTGCGCGATCGCTGGACGTGGCCCAGAGAAACTCTGACTCTTATTCTTCCGGCCATGCGGCCCTCACCGCCTCGTGCGCGCCGAGGGGGCCGCCATCTTGGAATCAGCCATCTTCCCCATCCAGGTTTCAGACCAGCTCTACGCCGCCGGAGTCCCCACACAGAAGTTCACCCAGGAGTCCTACTACAGCGGCAATGTCTCGAGGCCTGAAATGCTACTTCTGCGGCCAGGCCAAGCACCCCAGACAACGATGCCCAGCGAAGGACGCTACATGCTTCAAATGTAAGAAAAAGGGGCATTTTAGCAAAGTCTGCAGGGGGAATCCGATTTCCAACTCCATCACCGCCTCGTGCGTGCTGTGCGGGCCGCCATCTTGGGATCCGCCATCTTTTCCCGACTCAACGGCTGCCCAGGGCCCAACAGTGGCTTCGATCACGGTGGATCAATCCAGGCCACACCCGTTGACAAAATCCATGATGAACATACAGGTAAACGGGAATTTAACGAAATGTTTAATTGACTGTGGGAGTACCGAGAGTTTTATCCACCCTTGCCTGGTACGGCGGCACTCATTAACGGTAACCCCTACACGGAGCAGAATTGCTATGGCTGCTAAGCCCCACACTTCGGACATTTTGGGCTACTGTGTGGTAACACTGACCGTAAAAGGCACGGACTACAAGGATTTTAAACTCCTCGTGATGCCAGAACTCTGTGTTAATGTAATCTTGGGCCTGGACTTCCAGTGCCACCACGAAAGTGTCACGCTAGCATATGGCGGGTCCCAGCCGCCACTCACAGTCTGTGGCCTATCAACCTTAAAAATCAGCCCGTCCTCTTTATTCGCTAATCTCGCTCTGAACTGTAGGCCCATAGCGACCAAAAGTAGACGGTACAGTCTGGAAGACAGACACTTTATCAAGGTGGAAGTGGACAGACTCGTGCGGGAAGGCATTATTGAATGCAGTACCAGCCCGTGGCATGCCCAAGTAGTCATAGTTAAAAATAGCGAAAAGAAACGGATGGTAATTGACTACAGCCAGACTGTTAATATTTATACCCAGCTGGACGCATACCCTTTACCCCGCATATCAGAAATGGTCAACCAGATTGCGCAATACCGAGTCTTCTCGACTATCGACCTCAAATCCGCGTATCACCAGCTCCCCATTAGAACGGAGGACCGCCCATACACCGCCTTCGAGGCAAACGGGCGCCTCTACCATTTTCTCAGAGTGCCCTTCGGGGTAACAAATGGGGTCTCGGTCTTCCAACGTGAGATGGACCGCATGGTTGACGAGAATAAACTACAAGCTACCTACCCCTATCTGGACAATGTCACTATCTGCGGGCACAACCAGCAAGACCACGATCTAAATCTTGCGAGATTTTTAAAAACTGCCCTAAAGCTGAATCTAACCTACAACGAAGACAAATGTGTCTTCAACACAACCCATCTCTGTATCCTCGGCTGTGTGGTGGAAGATGGGGTAATTGGACCGGACCCTGACCGATTACGCCCCCTAAAGGAACTGCCCCTGCCACACAATCCCAAAGCTTTAAAAAGGTGCCTGGGATTTTTTTCATATTATGCCCAATGGGTGCCCAATTACTCTGATAAGGCCCGACCCCTCATTAAATCGACGTCCTTCCCACTATCAGCTGAAGCTCGGGAGGCTTTCACCAGTATTAAACAGGACATAGGGCAGCACGGTGGCATAGTGGTTAGCACTGTTGCCTCACAGCGCCAGGGACCCGGGTTCAAATCCGGCCTCGGGTGACTGTCTGTGTGGAGTTTGCACATTCTCCCCGTGTTTGCGTGGGTTTCCGCCGGGTGCTCCGGTTTCCTCCCACAGTCCAAAGATGTGCGGGTTAGGTTGATTGGCCATGATAAAAATTGACCCTTAGTGTTAGGGGGGATTAAATACGCGGGGTTACGGGGATAGGGCTTGGGTGGGATGGCTGTCGGTGTAGGGACCGGGTGCTAGGGTTTGGATGATCAGCCATGATCTCGTTGAATGGCGGAGCAGGCTCGAAGGGCCGAATGGCCTACTCCTGCTCCTATCTTCTATGTTTCTATGTTCGATTGAAAGGGCTGCAGTGTGTGCAGTGGACGAATGCATTCCCTTTCAAGTCGAAAGCGATACGTCAGACTTTGCCTTAGCTGCGACCCTCAATCAGGCTGGGAGACCGGTGGCCTTCTTCTCCCGAACCCTTCAGGGACCTGAAATCAGGCACTCTTCTGTCGAGAAGGAGGCACAGGCTATAGTGGAGGCAGTGTGGCACTGGAGACACTACCTAGCCGGCAAACGTTTCACCCTGCTCACCGACCAGCGGTCGATGGCTTTCATGTTTAATAACAAAGGGGGAAAATCAAGAATGACAAAATACTCAGGTGGAGGATCGAACTATCCACGTTCGACTATGATATTATGTACAGGCCGGGAGCCCTTAACGAACCCCCAGACGCCCTATCGCGGGGAATGTGTGCCAGCATTCATACGGACAAATTACAGGGTCTCCACAACGACCTCTGTCACCCAGGGGTCACCCGACTATACCATTTTATAAAGTCCCGCAATCTGCCCCACTCTATCGAGGAGGTCAGGGCAATGACCAGAGCCTGCCGCATCTGTGCGGAGTGCAAGCCTCGTTTCTACAGGCCTGACCGTGCACACCTTATCAAAGCCACACGGCCATTCGAGCGCCTAAGTCTGGACTTCAAGGGACCCCTTCCCTCTGCCGACCGTAACGTATACTTCCTCAATATCATTGATGAATATTCCCGCTTCCCCTTCGCCATTCCCTGCCCAGACATGACCAGTGCCACGGTCATCAAGTGTCTCTGTAATCTATTCTGCATGTTTGGCATGCCGAACTACATACACAGCGATAGGGGGACATCATTCATGAGTGACGAGCTGCGCCAGTTCTTGCTCTCAAAGGGGATAGCCACTAGCAGAACCACTAGCTACAACCCCCGGGGTAATGGGCAAGTGGAATGGGAGAATGCTACTGTTTGGAAGGCTGTCACGTTAGCCTTAAAGTCAAAAGGCCTTCCGACCTCCCGCTGGCAGGAAGTCCTCCCAGACGTGCTCCACTCCATAAGGTCTCTGTTATGTACTGCCACTGACGCTACCCCTCACGAAAGGATGTTCATTTTCCCCCGGAAATCCACCTCGGGCATATCTCTACCCGCATGGCTGACGTCTCCGGGGACAGTACTATTGCGGAAGCACGTGAGAGGCCATAAAACGGACCCCCTTGTGGAAAAGGTACAGCTCCTCCATGCAAACCCTCAGTACGCCTATATCGAATACTCTGACGGGCGAGAGGACACTGTTTCCATAAAAGACCTCGCTCCCTCGGGGAGCGGAGAGAACGATGGGAGACTACCCGATGAAGACCTACACTACAAAGAGGCAGGACGCCCAGAGGTATCAATACCCAACTTTAACCTGGAGGATACTGCAGATAACCTGGAAGACACAGCGGAGGCCCGGACAGCGGAGGAACCAGAATCCACTCCCCTAGAGGCACCCCAACCGGCTTTGCGCCGATCACTGAGAACTGCAAAACCTCCTGACAGACTCACTTATACCAACTTTTAAGAAACATCACCCCGATGGACTAAATCTATAGAAGGGGTGAATGTAATGAAATCTGTTTGTCTTGATCCTGTATTCGTTTTGCACTCATGTATACTACCCTTCCCCACTGTGTATAGTTTCACTTCCTCTTTTCCGACTAACCTGGGAGGTTCCAGGTCTTGGCTCTTGGCTCCGCCCCTGACTTCTCTTACATAAAGATCCCAGGATCTGTATGACTCATTCCTGTGAACCAGTCGGCGTGTTGAGATGTTAGCTCTGATCTTAGTGATTAAAAGCCAACTTGTTTAAGTCTATAACTTCTAGTTTTGTGGTTATTGAAGGCCCATCAAGGCCATTGAGAGCTCCCCTGAATTGGGGAACCTCATGATTTATGAGATTCCTTCAGATGCATAAATTTATTCTCAGAGCAATACTCCATTGGCAACAGACAGAAGTTGCTGGAGTTATTGAACAATTCAATAACTTGAAATACTTCATTACAACAAAGAGGATAAGCAGCTATAGAATGCCGGACCTGATTATGTGATCAGAATTTAAGATGAGACTTTTGCGGCTCTATTAAGTTTTCAGTTTCTCTTTTCTCTCTCCCCTTCCACTAGGTCCATCTGCATATATTCTGGTCTCGGCACATATTCTCACCTCATTACAACATCATTAGGAGCCCAGTGGCCAGTAGGTCAAGGGTCTGGAGTGAATCTTAATTGTTCTGCTTAAATATTAGTGCTCAAATGTTTGGACAGCTCTTGAAATATTAATTGTAGCCGTTATACCCCTTCCTTGGGCTGCTCCACTTATGGAAGTTGCTCTAAAATCTGGCATGTGAACAGAATGTCAAGCTGCTGCTGAAACCCTGTACCCGAGGGATGGCAGGAGAAGCACTCCTCGCTCTATGTCCTACCTTATCACAGCACATAGCTGTGCAAATTAGTCTTTTTGACAGCCAGTACGCCAGCTTTTATGTAATGGCTTGAAGTCAACTGCTGCAGATTTCAGGAACGAATCAGCAGTGGGGGAGCCCAGAATTGGTATTCAATATTTATCAAGTTACCGCAAAGTGATCTTTGCACCAACTTTAGGAAGATGCAGACTTGGTGTCATGCCACCACCCAGCTTTTTTATTTATCAACGTCATACATTGACTTCAATAAAATAGAAATGAGAATGGGGGGAGAGGTCTAAGAGGCGGCTGAATCTGAATGACTTTGTGTGGGTGTTGGGTGAGGGCGGGACTGGGGTGAGCTGTGATGGCTATGCTGCCCAGCCGCACATCAAGAACTGGCACTTGGCTAACGTACCCAGGGGTAGCCTGGACCCATACAGCATACAGTCAGCGTGAAACAGTGCCCAAGGAAGAGGGGATGGAAACAAAATGGTTCCAAAATGGTTTCTGGATGCGATCATAGAAACATAGAAACATAGAAGATAGGAGCAGGAGTAGGCCATTCAGCCCCTCGAGCCTGCTCCGCCATTTAATGCGATCATGGCTGATCATCCGAACTCAGTACCCTGTCCCTGCTTTCTCCCCATATCCCTTGATCCTTTTAGCATTAAGAAATATATCTAACTCCTTCTTGAATATATTTTATGAATTGGCCTCAACTGCCTTTTGTGGTAGAGAATTCCACAGGTTCACCACTCTCTGGGTGAAGAAATTCCTCCTCATCTCTGTCCTAAATGGCTTACCCCTTATCTTTAGACTGTGACCCCCCTGGTTCTGGACTCCCCCGGCATCGGGAACATCCTTCCTGCACCTAGTCTGTCTGGTCCTGTTAGAATTTTATCAATTTCAGTGAGATCCCCTCTCATTCTTCTGAACTCCAGCGACTATAAGCCCAATCGACCCAATCTCTTCTCATACGTCATTCCTGCCATCCCAGGTATCAGTCTGGTGAATCTTTGCTGCACTCCCTCCATGGCAAGAACATCCTTCCTCAGATAAGGCGACCAAAACTGCACACAATACTCAAGGTGTGGTCTCACCAAGGCCCTGTACAAATGCAACAAGACATCCTTGTTCCTGTACTCGAATCCTCTCGCTATGAAGGCCAACATATCATTTGCCTTCTTAACCGCCTGCTGCACCTGCATGCTTACCTTCAGCGACTGGTGCACAAGGACACCCAGGTCTCGTTGCACTTCCCCTTCTCCCAATCTATTGTCGTTCAGATAATAATCCGCCTTCTTGTTTTTGCCACCAAAGTGGATAACCTCGCATTTATCCACATTATACTGCATCTGCCATGCATCTGCCCAATCACCCAACCTGTCCAAATCATACTGGAGTTTCTCGGCATCCTCCTCACAGCACACACACCCACCCAGCTTTGTGTCCAAGCAGTTAACATTCTGGAGTAAAATCAGGAAGCACTTCTTTCCCACAAAAGGCAGTTGAACTCTGGAACTCTCTCCCCCAAAAAGCTGGGTCATTTGAAATTTTTAAGATTGAGATTGATAGATTTTTGTTGGTTAAGGGTATCAAGGGATATGGATCAAAGATGAATAAATGGAGTTTAAGATATAGATCAGCCATGATCTAAATGAATTTTGGAATAGGCTTGAGGAGCTGAATGGCCTCCTCCTGTTACTACGTTATCCCTGGATTGTGTCCACGGGTGGCCTGCAGTGCCAACTCTACCAGAGAGGCCGAGAATCATAGAATGATACAGCACAGAAGGAGGCCATTCAGCCCAATGTGTCTGTGCTGGCTCTGTGAAAGAGCTACCAATTAGTCCCACTCCCCTGCTCTTTCCCCATAGCCCTGCAAATTTCTCCTTTCATGTATGTATCCAATTCACTTTTGAAAGTTATTGTTGAATCTGCTTCCACCGCCCTTTCAGGCAGAGCGTTCCGGACCCAGAATTGACCGCTGGAAACTACCAGTAGAGGCTAGGACCCGGGACCCACGTATTCCCGAGCCTTTCGCCAGTCATGCCACACATCTTCAAGACTAATCCTACATTACAACAGTGACTACATTTTAAAAAAATGTACTTCATTGGCTGTAAAGCGCTCTGGGACGTCCGGTGGTCATGAAAGGTGCTATATAAATGCAAGTCTTTCTTTCAATATATATAAAGGAGGTTCTCAGCCACTTCAGGACAGTTCCTATTAAAACTACACGACAAAGGTGACATGTTGCCATCCCAACATGATGGGCTGCTGTCATCACACTGACCACTGTGTGTAGACATGGCAAAATTTACCTTGCAAGATATTCTGCCAGGCCTGTCTGCCTTGCTGAATGGGAGGATTGCTCACTTATTCAGAGAGATGCTGCCCTTCTCCATTTCCTCTCTCACTTCATGAAGTCCAGGGGCAGTGGGGGTGAGGAAAAGGTTTTAAGTCATCCATTGCTTCAGTTGTTCCCAATGCTTGAGTTAGGATTTGAGGCCTGTAAGCTGATCCAGTGCCTGAATAAAGCCCACAGTACCAACAGTAACACAATCCTTCTCATGCATTATAAACCATCCCTTAGATGATGCATGATATAATATTGTGACTGCTTTACTGTAATAGGACTAATGACAGATTATAAATCTATCCTCCACTGTTAAAATTCTTTGGCATACTTTACTTTTGATTTCATGGTGCCACAGTTTAAGCTCAGATCCTTGGCAGGATAAGGTTACCCCCATATGTACAGTTTACTATGATACAACTCAAAGGGCTTTGAGCATAGTTCAAGTGCCGTATCAATCGCAGCCCCTCTTCCCCTCTCGCTGATAAGATCTGGCTTCCTGATTTCCTCGCAGTTCCGTCATTCCACTCACCCTCACCCCTGGCTTTCAAGTCTTGACAACTCTCCCTTTCCAATTTCACTGTATGAAAAACATGAGCTCTCGTGGCATGTTACACTCTGAAAGATAAAGTATATAACCATAAGACGACTGATTTTAATGGTGCTGGAATATACGTTGACTGCTTTTTAACAGAATATCTGTCAGGTTGCCGCAGTGGCTCCGAGGTTACTGCTCTGCCCGGTGTGGGAGTGAGCCAAACTTACCAGAAGATCTGAGATTTGATCATCGGTCTGTATTGCGATGGCTGTTTTCAGATAGGGCAGTGATGGCGGTACTAAGTGGTGGCCCCAGGGTCCCAGTGAAGAGGGCACATGGTGATTGTTGGGTGAGGAGTGATGTGAGGGTGCTTTTGGTGCCCTCTGCTGATACCTGCTGTCCCAACTAACACATAAGCCACAGAAAGAGAAAAAAGACTTGCATTTCTCCAGTGCCTTTTAGCACCTCAGGACGTCCCAAAGCGCTTCACAGCCAATGAAGTACTTTTGAAATCTAGTAATGTGGGAAACATGCCAGGAAATTAGCACATAGCAAGGTCCCACAAACAGCAATGAGATAATGACCAGATAATCTGTTTTTTGTTATGTTGGTTGAGGGATTAATATTGGCCAGGACACCGTGGGTAACTCCCCTGCTCTTCAAATAGTGCCATGGGATCATTTACATCCACCTGAGAGGGCAGACAGGACCTCAGTTTAACGTTTCATCTGAAAGACGGCACCTCTGACAGTGCAGCACTCCCTCAGCACTGGACTAGGAGTGTCTGCCTGTATTTTGTTTAAGACTCTGGAGTGGGACTTGAACGCACAACCTCTGGCTCAGAGGCAAGTGTGCTACCCACTGAGTTATGGCTGACACCACGGCATCACCTTAGGGCTTTGAGACCTTTTAGAAGGAGGAAAAAGCTCACAGTGGACATGTGTTATAAACAGTTGCATTTATGGGAACATTTTCCCAGACCCCACACCAGCCGTGAGCTGTCCACATTGGTTGCATGTATGGTCTTGTATTGGTTGCATGTATGGACTCTATGCATAGAGTCTCCAACCCTCACTATCATGCACCTTAGGCTCCAGCACACAATCACTGGAATGTGTCTCCAGGTATGGACCCTGTCTGTGATGTACACCTGGCTGTACATAATGCACACACACACAGGTATAACTCACACACGTGCCCATGCATATAATATACAGTTGAAGATTATATGCGAGTGCGTGGAGTGCACAGGTGCACATCATAGAGCTGAGTCCGTTGCCTGGAGTAAGTGCGTCGCCGGCTGCCTGAAGCGGAAGTGGTGAGCTGGCATCGATGAGCGAGGCAGTTCATCGACTTCATGTTAACGCACTCCCCATACCACCTGCACTTACAGCTGAAGCACGAATAGGGAGGGAACCACAACATTTTGTGAGTGTGCGGTCGCTTAAAGGCTGCATTTCAAATTTAAAGAGATGCAGTCACTTAAATGCAATGGACTGAATCAGGGGGCCAAAATTATTGGAGATTTATTAATGCTGAGGAATTGATTTTTATTCATTTTTGGTCCGTGCAAAGAGCATATTGTGGGGTTCTAGGTTGACTCTCCAGGGCACGCCTTCCAGAGGATGGCTGCACACCTTGCCTGGTTCACAGTGTTTCCAGCCTCTGTGAGTAGATGTAGGGTAACGTGGCAGACATTAAGGAATCTGACATGGTAAGTCTAGCCAACAGTATTATGTAGCAGGTAGTTCACACAAGGATCCAGGCGGCTATTCGGAGGCTGATGTGCAGCTCCCTGATAGGTCTCTGTAGCTTGTTATGTCTCTCCCCAATATCCAGGTACAGCCCATTCCCTGATTTCCAGTACAGGCTATTCCCCGATATCTCAGTACAGCCCATTCCCTGTCTCCCGATATCCCTGTGCAGCTCACTCCCTGTCTCCCGATATCCCTCTGCGGCCCTCTCCTTGTCTCCCGATATCCCTGTGCTCTCCTATCCCTGTCTCCTGATATCCCTGTGCTGCTCACTCCCGGTCTCCCGATATCCCTGTGCTGCCCTCTCCCTGTCTCACAGTATCACTGTGCTGCTCGCTCCCTGTCTCCCGATGTGGCTCACTCCCTTTCTCCCGATCTCCCTGTGCTGCCCTCTCATGTCTCCCGGTATCCCTGAGCTGCCCTCTCCCTGTCTCCCAGTATACATGTGATACCCTCTCCCTGTCTCCCAATATTTTTGTGCTGCTCGCTACCTGTTTCCCGATATCCCAATACGGCTCGCTCCCTGTCTCCCGGTATCCCTGTGCTGCACTCCCCCTGTCTCCCGATATCCCTGCGCTGCTCGCTACTTGTCTCCAGATATCCCGATGTGGCTCGCTCCCTGTCTCCCGATATCCCTCTGCTGCCATCTGCCTGTCTCCCGATATCCCTGTGCAGCTCACTCCCTGTCTCCCAATATCCCTGTGCTGCCCTCTCCCTGATACGCGATATCCCTGCAATGCTCGCTGCCTGACTCCCGATATCCCAGTGCTGCCCTCTCCCTGTCTCCCAGTATCACTGTGCTGCCCTCTCCCTGTTTCCCGAGATCCCTGTGCTGCTCGCTTGCTGTCTCCCGATATCCCGATGTGGATCGCTCCCTGTCTCCTGATATGCCTGTGCTGCCCTTTCCCTGTCTCCCGATATCCCTGTGTTGCCCTCTCCCTATCTCCCGGTATCCTTATGCTGCCCTCTCCCAGACTCGCAATAGCCCTATGCTGCTCGCTCCCTTTCTCCCGATATCTCTGTGCTGCCCTCTCCCTGTCTCCATGTATCCCTGTGCTGCCCTCCCCCTGTCTCCCAATATCCCTGTGCTGTTCGCTCCCTGTTTCCCGATATCCCAGTGTGGCTCACTCCCTGGCTCACTCCCTGTCTCCCGATATCCCTGTGCTCCCTTCTCCCTGTCTCTTGATATCCCTGTGCTTCCTGCTCCGTCTCCCGATATCCCTGTGCTGCCCTTTCTCTGTCTCCAGATACACCTGTGCTGCTCGCTCCCTGTCTCCCGAAATCTGTGTGCTGCCCTCTCCCTGTTTCCCGGTATCACTGTGATGCACTCTCCCTGTCTCCCGATATCCCTGTGTTTCTCACTCCGTCTCCCGATAACCCGGTGCGGCTCACTCCGTGTCTCCTGATATCCCTGTGCTGCCCTCTCACTGTCTCCCGATATCCCTGTGCTGCCCTTTTCCTGTCTCCTAATATTCCTGTGCTGCTTGCTCCCTGTTTCCCGATATCCCAGAGCAACTCGCTCCCGGTCTCCCGACATCCCTGTGCTGCTCGCTCCTTGTCTCCCGATATCCTGATGCGGCTCGCTGCCAGTCTCCCGATTTCCCTGTGCTGCCCTCTCCGTCTCCCGATATTTCTCTGCTGCCCTCTCCCTGTCTCTCAATATCCCTGTGCAGCTCACTCCCTGTCTCCCGATATCCCTGTGCTGCCCTCGCCCTGTCTCCCAATATCCCTGTGCTGCCCTCTCCCTGTCTCCTGATATCCCTGTAATGCTCGCTCCCTGTCTTCCGATATCCCTGTGCTGCCCTCTCCCTGTCTCCCAATATCCCTGTGCTGCCCTCTCCCTGTCTCCTGATATCCCTGTAATGCTCACTCCCTGTCTCCCGATATCCCTGTGCTGCCCGCTCCGTCTACCGATATCCCTGTGCTGCCCTCTCCCTATCTCCCGATATCCTTGTGCTGCCCTCTCCCAGTGTCCCGATAGCCCTGTGCTGCTCGCTCCCTGTCTCCCGATATCACGATGTGGCTCGCTCCCTGTCTCCCGATATACCTGTGCTGCCCTCTCCCTGTCTCCCGATATCCCTGTGCTGCCCTCTCCCTATCTCCCGGTATCTTTGTGCTGCCCTCTCCCAGTCTCCCGATATCCATGTGTTGCTCGCTCCCTGTCTCCCGATGTGGCTCGCTCCCTGTCTCCAGATATCCCTGTGCTGCCCTCTCCTGTCTCCCGGTATCCCTGAGCTGCCCTCTCCCTGTCTCCCAGTATACATGTGATACCCTCTCCCTGTCTCCCAATATTTCTGTGCTGCTCGCTACCTGTTTCCCGATATCCCGATACGGCTCGCTCCCTGTCTCCTGGTATCCCTGTGCTGCGCTCCCCGTGTCTCCCGATATCCCTGTGCTGCTCGCTACTTTTCTCCAGATATCCCGATGTGGATCGCTCCCTGTCTCCCGATATCCCTCTGCTGCCATCTCCCTGTCTCCCGATATCCCTGTGCAGCTCACTCCCTGTCTCCCGATATCCCTGTGCTGCCCTCTCCCTGTCTCCCGATATCCCTGTGCTGCCCTCTCCCTGTCTCCCGATATCCCTGTGCTGCCCTCTCCCTGTCTCCCGATATCCTTGTGCTGCCCTCTCCCAGTCTCCCGATATCCCTGTGCTGCTCGCTCCCTGTCTCCCGATGTGGCTCGCTCCATGTCTCCCGATATCCCTGTGTAGCCCTCTCCTGTCTCACGGTATCCCTGAGCTGCCCTCTCCCTGTCTCCCAGTATACATGTGATACCCTCTCCCTGTCTCCCAATATTTCTGTGCTGCTCGCTACCTGTTTCCCGATATCCCGATACGGCTCGCTCCCTGTCTCCCGGTATCCCTGTGCTGCGCTCCCCGTCTCCCGATATCCCTGTGCTGCTCGCTACTTGTCTCCAGATATCCCGATGTGGATCGCTCCCTGTCTCCCGATATCCCTCTGCTGCCATCTCCCTGTCTCCCGATATCCCTGTGCAGCTCACTCCCTGTCTCCCGATATCCCTGTGCTGCTCGCTCCCTGTCTCCCGATGTGGCTCACTCCCTGTCTCCCGATGTCCCTGAGCTGCCCTCTCCCTGATACGCGATATCCCTGTAATGCTCGCTGCCTGTCTCCCGATATCCCTGTGCTGCCCTCTCCATCTCCCAGTATCACTGTGCTGCCCTCTCCCTGTTTCCCGATATCCCTGTGCTGCTCGCTCGCTGTCTCCCGATATCCCGATGTAGATCGCTCCCTGTCTCCTGATATCCCCGTGCTGCCCTTTCCCTGTCTCCCGATATCCCTGTGTTGCCCTCTCCCTATCTGTCGGTATCCTTATGCTGCCCTCTCCCAGTCTCACGATAGCCCTGTGCTGCTCGCTCCCTTTCTCCCGATATCCCTGTGCTGCCGTCCCCCTGTCTCCCTTTATCCCTGTGCTGCCCTCCCCCTTTCTCCCGATATCCCTGTGCTGCCCTCTCCCTGTCTCCTGATATCCCTGTGCTGCCCTCTCCCTATCTCCCGGTATCCTTGTACTGCCCTCTCCCAGTATCCCGATAGCCCTGTGCTGCTCGCTCCTATGCCTCTCGATATCCCGATGTGGCTCACTCCCTGTCTCCCGATATACCTGTGCTGCCCTCTCCCTGTCTCCCGATATCCCTGTGCTGCCCTCTCCCTATCTCCCGGTATCCTTGTGCTGCCCTCTCCCAGTCTCCCGATATCCCTATTCTGCTCGCTCCCTGTCTCCCAATGTGGTTCGCTCCCTGTCTCCCGATATCCCTGTGCTGCCCTCTCCTGTCTCCCGGTATCCCTGAGCTGCCCTTTCCCTGTCTCCCAGTATACAGGTGATACCCTCTCCCTGTCTCCCAATATTTCTGTGCTGCTCGCTACCTGTTTCCCGATATTCCGATACGGCTCGCTCCCTGTCTCCCGGTATCCCTGTGCTGCGCTCCCCCTGTCTCCCGATATCCCCATGCTGCTCGCTACTTGTCTCCAGATATCTCGATGTGGATCGCGCCCTGTCTCCCGATATCCCTCTGCTGCCATCTCCCTGTCTCCCGATATACCTGTGCAGCTCACTCCCTGTCTCCCAATGTCCCTGTGCTGCCCTCTCCCTGACTCCTGATATCCCTGTGCTGCCCTCTCCCTGTCTCCCGATATCCCTGTGCTGCCCTCTCCCTGTCTCCCGATATCCCTGTGCTGCCCTCTCCCTGTCTCCCGATATCCCTGTGCTGTCCTCTCCATCTCCAGATATCCCTGTGCAGCTCACTCCCTGTCTCCCGATATCCCTGTGCTGCTCGCTCCCTGTCTCCCGGTGTGGCTCGCTCCGTCTCCCAATATCCCTCTGCTGCCATCTCCCTGTCTCCCAATATCCCTGTGCTGCCCTTTCCCTGTCTCCCGATATCCCTGTGTTGCCCTCTCCCTATCTCCCGGTATCCTTATGCTGCCCTCTCCCAGTCTCGCGATAGCCCTGTGCTGCTTGCTCCCTTTCTCCCAATATCCCTGTGCTGCCCTCTCCCTGTCTCCCTGTATCCCTGTGCTGCCCTCCCCATCTCCCGATATCCCTGTGCTGCTCGCTCCCTGTTTCCCGATATCCCGGTGTGGCTCACTCCCTGTCTCCCGATATCCCTGTGCTCCCTTCTCCCTGTCTCCTGATATACCTGTACTTCCTGCTCCCTGTCTCCCGATATCCCTGTGCTGCCATTTCTCTGTCTCCCGATAAACCTGTGCTGCTCGCTCCCTGTCTCCCGATATCTGTGTGCTGCCCTCTCCCTGTCTCCCGGTATCACTGTGATGCACTCTCCCTGTCTCCCGATATCCCTGTGTTTCTCGCTCCGTCTCCCGATATTCCGGTGCGGCTCGCTCCGTGCCTCCTGATATCCCTGTGCTGCCCTCTTCCTGTCTCCCGATATCCCTGTGCTGCCCTCTCCTTTCTCCCGATATCCCTGTGCTGCCCTCTCCCTGTCTCCCGATATCCCTGTGCTGCTCACTCCCTGTCTCCCGATATCCCGATGTGGATCGCTCCCTGTCTCCCGATATCCCTCTGCTGCCATCTCCCTGTCTCCCGATATCCCTGTGTTGCCCTTTCCCTATCTCCCGGTATCCTTGTGCTCCCCTCTCCCAGTCTCGCGATAGCCCTGTGCTGCTCGCTCCCTTTCTCCCGATATCCCTGTGCTGCCCTCTCCCCCTGTATCCCTGTGCTGCCCTCCCACTGTCTTCCGATATCCCTGTGCTGCTCGCTCCCTGTTTCCCGATATCCCTGTGCTCCCTTCTCCGTCTCCCAATATACCTGTGCTTCCTGCTCCCTGTCTCCCGATATCCCTGTGCTGCCCTTTCTCTGTCTCCCGATACCCCTGTGCTGCTCGTTCCTTGTCTCCCGATATCTGTGTGCTGCCCTCTCCCTGTCTCCCGGTATCACTGTGATGCCCTCTCCCTGTCTCCCGATATACCTGTGCGGCTCGCTCCGTGTCTCCCGATATCCCTGTGCTGCCCTCTTCCTGTCTCCCGATATTCCTGTGCTGCTCGCTCCCTCTTTCCTGATATCCCGGAGCAGCTCGCTCCCTGTCTCCCGATATCCCTGTGCTGCTCGCTCCCTGTCTCCCAATATTCCTGTGCTGCCCTGTCCCTCGGCATCCCTGTGCTGCCCTTGCCATGTCTCCCAATAACCCTGTGCTGCTCGCTCCCTGTTTCCCGATATCCCTGTGCTGCTTGCTCCTTGTCTCCCGATATCCCGATGCCGCTCGCTCCCTGTCTCCCGATATCCCTGTGCTGCCCTCTACCTGTCTCCCGACATCCCTCTGCTGCCCTCTCCCTGATACCCAATATCCCTGTGCTGCTCTCTCCCTGTCTCCCGATATCCCCCTGCTGGGCGCTCCCTGTCTCCCGATATCCCTGTGCTGCTCGCTCCCTGTCTCCCGATATCCCTGTGCTGCTCGCTGCCAGTCTCCCAATATCGCTGTGCTGCTCTCTCCCTGTCTCCTGATTGTTATGTTCATTAATAACTAGTCGGTTTCATTTTGAACAGCTAGCTTGAGCTAGTCACTTTATTCATGCCATGTGGGCTTCTGTACAGCATCCATCTTGACTACTGCCTTCTGGGTAGCCTAGTGCATTGTGGGTAGTCCTACTCTTATATAAATACAGCTAAACATACAGCAACATACAGCTCCACCTAGTGTACATTCTAGAATGACATGTTGCTGATCATTACATCCCCCTTTCTTTGATGTTAAACATAATCAATATCAATCAACTTTCAAGAAAAACAATAAAGATGATATCAGTAAAACTTTTGTTAGTGCTCTATAATCATATAAACATTTTCACAACAGTCAACACATTTTCAATGCTTTACTTTATACTCAAAGATGAAGTCTATCAGGCTTTTTTACTTCACGTGTGGATCTTCTCAGCACAGGTAAGTCTGATGTGTTATCATGAGAGCCTGTATGTGTGTTTGTGTTAGATTGTTCTGGTGGTGATTGACAAGATTCCGTTGCGGCATTGTCATCGATTTGCTCTTGGATAGTTTCTTGTGTTTTTAGGAGGGAACGGCGGTTCCTCCTGAGAATCTGTCCTTCCTCAGTTCTAACAGTGTATGACCTTGGTCCTACTTCCTCAAGAACTGTAGCTTTCCTGTTCCATGCATCTGGATCCTCAATCCTGACAACATCATCCCTTGTCAATGGTTTTAGAGTTTTGGATGACTTGTCATAGTATAATTTCTGTTTCAGCTTTAACAGTTGAAGTCTCTGTCTCAGTTCCTTACTCTGCTTTTCTTTTGCACAGCAGGGTAGCGTGGTATGCAACTTGTGACCCATTAGGAGTTCAGCAGGTGAAGAACCAAAGTCTAAAGGTGAGGCTCGGTAGCTCAGCAGGGCGAGATAAGGATCAGACTTGCTTTCTGTCGCTTTCTTCAGTAGCTGTTTGAGAACTTGAACACCTTTTTCTGCCTTACCATTCGACTGAGCAGACAAAGGTCTGGATGTGATGTGTTGAAAGTCATAATGTGTTGCAAACTGTTGCCACTCCTTACAGTTGAAGCACGGACTATTGTCGTTAACGGAAATCCTGGGAATTCCATGTCTGGCGAAGATGGATTTCACATGCATTATGACACTGCTTGCTGTGGTGCTTGAGAGCAGCGCCATCTCAGGATAGTTAGAATAGTAGTCAATCACTATTAGATATTCTTTACCATTCCAATGAAAAAGGTCCATACCAACCTTTTGCCATGGTGCTGTTGGTAAGTCAGCTACTATCATTGGTTCCTTTGCTTGTTTGTTTTGGTGTTTCTGACATGTCTCACATTCGCCTATCATGTTCTCAATGTCCTTATTTATGCCAGGCCAATAAACAGTGTCTCTTGCTCTCCTTTTGCACTTTTCAATTCCGAGGTGTCCCTCATGAATCCTTTTGAGCATGTCTCGAAATAGAGCCTGTGGAATTACTATTCTGTTCTGTTTTAGTAATAGTCCACTTGCGACACTCAACTCTGACCTGATGTGATAGTACTTTGGACAGGAACCTTTTGGCCAACCATGATGAATGTTCTCTATTACTGTTTGCAACACTGTATCTTTTACTGTTTCTTCTGCTATTTGCTTTGATTTTGTGTCTGACACGGGCAGCGCAGCAGTGACCATACTCACATGAACATCCACGTCTTCTTCAGTAGAGCTCACATGACTCATTGTGGGTGCTCGGGATAGTGCATCTGCTAACACTATGTGTTTGCCTGGTGTGTAGATCAGTTCAAAGTCATATCTTTGCAGCTTCATCATGAGTCGTTGTTTCCTTGGAGACATCTCATTCAGATTTTTTTTAATGATGGCAACCAGTGGGCTGTGGTCTGTCTCAACTGTGAAGGTGGGAAGTCCATATATGTAGCCATGAAACTTTTCTAGTCCAGCTACCAAGCCTAGACATTCCTTTTCAATTTGGGCGTATCGACACTCAGAATCAGTCATAGACTTGGAGGCATAGGCAACAGGCTTCCAATCTTCACCCTCTGCTTGTAGCAAGACCACGCCTAGGCCATCTTTTGATGCATCCGTTGACACTTTGATTCTCTTTGTTGGGTCAAAGAAGGTGAGTACAGATGTGGTTGTCAGCACTATTTTGAGGTTCATCCACTCTTGTTCATGTCTTTCTGTCCACACGAACTCATTTGTTTTACGCAGCAGGTCTCGCAGACAGGCTGTCTTGGCTGACAAGTTAGGAATGAACTTTCCAATGAAGTTTATCAGCCCCATGATGCGTAGCACTCCTTTTTTGTCAGTGGGTCGGGGCATGTTGAGTATGGCATTTACTTTTTCCACATCTGGCTCTATTCCTTTACCAGATAGATTATCTCCTAGGAAAGTGACTTCCTGGATGCCAAACTGACACTTGGCTTTGTTGAGCTTCAGTCCATTCCGGCGTATGCTCTGTAGCACTTTAGTCAGTCTCTCATTGTGTTCTTTCAGTGTGGAGCCCCAGATGATGATGTCATCAACATAGACCCGAACACCTTCCAGACCTTCAATTATGTGTTCCATCGCTCTATGAAAGATTTCAGATGCAGATATTATCCCGAAAGGCATTCTGAGGAAACAATACCTGCCAAATGAAATGGTGTGTTGAAGGTACAGTATTTGGTCCTCTCTTCATCCAGTTTTAGTTGCCAAAATCCTTGTGAGGCATCGAGCTTTGTGAAGTATCTGGCACCTGACATTTCACTGGTGATTTCTTCTCGCTTGGGAATCTGGTAGTGTTCACGTTTTATGTTTTCATTTAAGTCCTTTGTATCCATGCATATTCTTAGATCATTGTTCTTTTTCTTTACACATACCATGGAGTTAACCCAGTCTGTTGGCTCTTCGACTTTCCTGATGACTCCTAGTGTGGTCATTCTGTCCCGTTCATTCTTGAGCCGGTCACGCAGGGATGCTGGAACTCTCCGTGGAGCATGTACCACTGGCTGAGCATCCTCCTTTAGCTGGATCTTGTAAGTGAATGGTAGAACTCCAAATCCTTTGAACACATCCTGGAAATTACTCACTACAGAATCCACTGAGTCATCTGGTCTGCTTATGGCACAGTTTATACGGTAGACTCTCTTGACCAGTTCTAAGTCCTCACAAGCTTTGTCACCTAGTAGTGAATCAAGTCCTACAGCCACAACAGAAAACATGAGATGATGCACTTTGTCTTTGGCTGTCACTTTAAGTCTGCATACACCTAAGCTATCTATTTTCTGTCCATTATAGTTCTTCAGTAGTACTGACTTTTTCTGTATTTTGGGCTTTTCTTTCATGTTTTTAATGTCACCCATACTGATTAAGTTTGCTTTTGCCCCAGTGTCTAGTTTCAATGTAACTAATGCTCCATTTACCTGCAGTGACGTTATGCATTTGTCCTCTTTTACTGCATTAACTTTATGTTCAGCATTGTCCATTCCTGAGGGCTGCACATTTTCTGTATCCTTTTTGATATTGTCACATGACACCATTCCTACAGAAAATGTCTCACTTAAATCAGTGGCCTCAATCACATCACCTCATTGCCCTTTCTTAGTTTTTACTTTTGAAAAGCATTGTTTGGCAAAGTGATTCTTTCCATGACATTTTGTGCACATTTTTCCAAACGCTGGGCATTGTCGTGACTGGTGTTTGTAACCATGGCATTTACAATTAAAAATTCCTTCCTCCGATTGCTTTTCATTTCTTTCCTTTGTAGGACACAGCACCGACAGCAGCACTATCACTTACTACAATCGCATTATTATTATGTTCACTGAAAGCCTTCGCGTGCTTTTGAGCTAGCTCACTGGCTTGGCATATTTTCACAGCATTTTCCAATGTTAGTTCAGTTTCTCGCAACAGACGTTCCCTGACCTTTTTATCATGAATACCAAACACAATCTGGTCACGAATCATGGGTGATTTCAGCTCAGAGAAATTACATGTCTGTGCTTTCAGTTTCAGATCATCACAAAGCTATCAAAAGTCTCATTTTGCTGCTGTGTCCGTGAACAGAACACGTATCTCTCATAGGTTTCATTCTTTTTGGGAGAACAATGTGTATCACATTTCTTTATCACAGCGTCCAATTTTTTTCTGTTCTCCTCTTGATCAAAAACAAATGTATTAAATATGTCTATTGCCTGTGGGCCTGCAACCGTGAGCAGCAACGCTATTTTCCTTGCGTCTGGCTTCGTACCGAATCCAATGGTAGCAATGTAGAGTTCGAATTGTTGTTTGAAGGTCCGCCAATTGCAGTCGACATTCCCCGTGAGTGTCAAACCTTCCGGTGGCTTCAAAGTCTCCATGTCGCGTTTCACAATATTCAGCAGATTTTACCAATCCTGGTACCATGTTATGTTCATTAATAACGAATCGTTTTCATTATGAACAGCTAGCTTGAGCTAGTCACTTTATTCATGCCATGTGGACTTCGGTACAGCATCCATCTTGACTACTGCCTTCTGGGTAGCCTAGTGCATCGTGGGTAGTCCCACTCTTATATACATACAGCTAAACATACAGCAACATACATCTCCACCTAGTGTACCATTCTAGAATGACAGGTTACTGATCATTACACTGATATCACCCTGCTGCTCGCTTCCTGTCTCCCGATATCCCTGTGCTGCTCGCTTCCAGTCTCCATATATCCCTGTGTTGCTCGCTCCCTGTCTCCCGATATCCCGGTGTAGCTCGCTCCCTGTCTCCCGATATCCCTGAGCTCCCTTCTCCCTGTCTCCCGATATACCTGTGCTTCCCGCTCCCTGTCTCCCGATATCCCTGTGCTGCCCTCTCTCTGTCTCCCGATATCCCAGAGCTGCTCGCTCCCTGTCTCCCGATATCAGTGTGCGGCCCTCTCCCTGTCTCCCGGTATCCCTGTGCCACCCTTTCCCAGTCTCCCGATATCTCTGTGCTGCTCGATCCCTGTTCCCTGATATCCCGGTGTGGCTCGCTCCCTGTCTGCCGATATCCCTGTGCTGCCCTCCTCCTGTCTCCCGATATTTCTGTGCTGCCCTATCCCGGTCTCCCGATATCTCTGTGCTGCTCGCTCCCTGTTTCCTGATATCCCGGTGTGGCTCGCTCCCTGTCTGCCGGTATCCCTGTGCTGCCCTCTTCCTGTCTCCCGATATCTCTGTGCTGCTCGCTCCCTCTCTCCCGATATCCCTGTGCAGCTCACTCCCTGTCTCCCGATATCCCTGTACTGCCCTCTCCCTGTCTCCCGATATCCCTGTGCTGCCCTCTCCCTGTCTCCCGATATCCCTGTGCTGCCCTCTCCCTATCTCCCGGTTTCCTTGTGCTGCCATCTCCCAGTCTCGCGATAGCCCTGTGCTGCTCGCTCCCTTTCTCCCGATATCCCTGTGCTCCCTTCTCCCTGTCTCCAGATATACCTGTGCTTCCTGCTCCCTGTCTCCCGATATCCCTGTGCTGCGCTCTCTCTCTCTCCCGATATCCCTGTGCTGCTCGCTTCCTGTCTCCCGATATCTGTGTGCTGCCCTCTCCCTGTCTCCCGGTATCACTGTGATGCCCTCTCCCTGTCTCCCGATATCCCTGTGCTGATCGCTCCCTGTCTCCCGATATCCCGGTGCGGCTTGCTCCCTGTCTCCCGATATCCCTGTGCTGCCCTATTCCTGTCTCCCGATATTCCTGTGCTGCTCGCTCCCTGTTTCCCGATATCCCGGAGCTGCTCGCTCCCTGTCTCCCGATATCCCTGTGCTGCTCGCTCCTTGTCTCCCGATATCCCAATGTGGCTCGCTGCCTGTCTCCCGCTTTGCCGATGCTGCCCTCTCCCTGTCTCCCAATATCCCTCTGCTGCCCTCTCCCTGTCTCCCAATATCCCTGTGCAGCTCACTCCCTCTCTCCCGGTATCCCTGTGCTGCCCTCTCCCTGTCTCCCGATATCCCTGTGCTGCCCTCTCCCAGTCTCCTGATATCCCTGTAATGCTGGCTCCCTGTCTCCCGATATCCCTGTGCTGCCCTCACTCTGTCTCCCAGTATCACTGTGCTGCCCTCTCCCTGTCTCCCGAAATCCCTGTGCTGCTCGCTCCCTGTCTCCCGATATCCTGATGTGGATCGCTCCCTGTCTCCTGATATCCCTGTGCTGCCCTCTCCCTGTCTCCCGATATCCCTGTGCTGCGCTCTCCCTGTCTCCTGATATCCCTGTAATGCTGGCTCCCTGTCTCCCGATATCCCTATGCTGCCCTCTCCCTGTCTCCTGATATCCCTGTAATGCTGGCTCCCTGTCTCCCGATATCGCTGTGCTGCCCTCTCCCTGTCTCCCAGTATCACTGTGCTGCCCTCTCCCTGTCTCCCGAAATCCCTGTGCTGCTCGCTCCCTGCCTCCCGATATCCCGATGTGGATCGCTCCCTGTCTCCCGATATCCCTGTGCTGCCCTCTCTCTGTCTCTCGATATCCACGTGCTGCTCACTCCCTGTCTCCCGGTATCCCTGGGTTGCACTCTCCCTGTCTCTCGATATCCCTGTGTTGCTCGCTCCCTGTTTCCCGATATCCCGGTGCGGCTCGCTCCCTGTCTCCCGATATCCCTGTGCTGCTTGCTACTTGTCTCCAGATATCCCGAAACAGCTCGCACCCTGTCTCCCGATATCCCTGCGCTGCCCTGTCCTGTCTCCCGGTATCCCTATGCTGCCCTCTCCCTGTCTCCCGGTATACCTGTGATACCCTCTCCCTGTCTCCCAATATTGCTGTTCTGCTCGCTACCTGTTTCCCGATATCCCAATGCGGCTCGCTCCCTGTCTCCCGATATGCCTGTGCTGCCCTCTCCCTTTCTCCCGATATCCCTGTACTGCCCTCTCCCTGTTTCCCGGTAGCCCTGTGCTGCGCTCCCCCTGTCTCCCGATATCCCTGGGCTGCTCGCTCCCTGTTTCCCGATATCCCGGTGTGGCTCGCACCCTGTCTCCCGATATCCCTGTGCTCCAATCTCCATGTATCCTGATATACCTGTGCTTCCCTCTCCCTGTCTCCTGATCTCCCTGTGCTGCCCTCTCTCTGTCTCCCGATATCCCTGTGCTGCTCGCTCCCTGTCTCCCAATATCCCTGTGCTACCCTCTCCCTGTCTCCCGATATCCCTGTACTGCCCTCTCCCTGTTTCCCGGTATCCCTGTGCTGCGCTCCCCCTGTCTCCCGACTTCCCTGGGCTGCTCGCTCCCTGTTTCCCGATATCCCGGTGCGGGTCGCTCCCTGTCTCCCGATATCCCTGTGTTGCTCACTACTTGTCTCCAGATATCCCGAAGAGCATCGCTCCCTTTCACCCGATATCCCTGTGCTGCCCTCACCCTGTCTCCCGATATCCCTCTGCTGCCCTCTCACTGTCTCCCGATATCCCTGTGCTGCTCGCTCCCTGTTTCCCGATATCCCGGTGCGGCTCGCTCCCTGTCTCCCGATATCCCTGTGCTGCTCGCTACTTGTCTCCAGATATCCCAAAACGGCTCGCTCCCTGCCTCCCGATATCCCTGCGCTGCCCTGTCCTGTATCCCGGTATCCCTATCCTGCCCTCTCCCTGTCTATCGGTATACCTGTGATACCCTCTCCCTGTCTCCCAATATTGCTGTTCTGCTCGCTACCTGTTTCCCGATATCCCAATGCGGCTCGCTCCCTGTCTCCCGATATGCCTGTGCTGCCCTCTCCCTGTCTCCCGATATCCCTGTACTGCCCTCCCGCTGTTTCCTGGTAGCCCTGTGCTGCGCTCCCCCTGTCTCCCGATATCCCTGGGCTGCACGCTCCCTGTTTCCCGATATCCCGGTGTGGCTCGCACCCTGTCTCCCGATATCCCTGTGCTCCAATCTCCATGTCTCCTGATATACCTGTGCTTCCCTCTCCCTGTCTCCCGATCTCCATGTGCTGCCCTCTCTCTGTCTCCCGATATCCCTGTGCTGCTCGCTCCCTGTCTCCCAATATCCCTGTGCTACCCTCTCCCTGTCTCCGGATATCCCTGTACTGCCCTCTCCCTGTTTCCCGGTATCCCTGTGCTGCGCTCCCTCTGTCTCCCGATATCCCTGGGCTGCTCGCTCCCTGTTTCCCGATATCCCGGTGTGGCTCGCACCCTGTCTCCCGATATCCCTGTGCTCCCATCTCCATGTCTCCTGATATACCTGTGCTCCCCTCTCCCTGTCTCCCGATCTCCCTGTGCTGCCCTGTCCCTGTCTCCTGGTATCCCTGTGTTGCACTCTCCCTGTTTCCCGATATCCCGGTGCGGCTCGCTCCCTGTTTCCCGATATCCCTGTGCTGCTCGCTACTTGTCTCCAGATATCCCGAAGCGGCTCGCTCCCTGTCACCCGATATCCCTGTGCTGCACTCACCCTGTCTCCCGATATCCCTCTGCTGCCCTCTCACTGTCTCCCGATATCCCTGTGCTGCCCTCTCTCTGTCTCGCGATATCCCAGTGTTGCTCGCTCCCTGTCTCCCAATATCCACGTGGTGCCCTGTCCCTGTATCCCGGTATCCCTGTGCTGCCCTCGATCTGTCTCCCAAAATCCCTGTGCTGCTCGCTCCTTGTCTCCCGATATCCTGATGCGGCTCGATCCCTGTCTCCCGATATCCCTCTGCTGCCCTCTCCCTGTCTCCCGATATCCCTGTGCTGCTCTCTCCCTGTCTCCCGATATCCCCCTGCTGATCACGCCCTGTCTCCCGATATCCCTGTGCTGCACGCTCCCTGTCTCCCGATATCCCTGTGCTGCCCTCTCCCTGTCTCCCGATATCCCTCTGATGCCCTCTCGCTATCTCCCAGTATCCTTGTGCTGCCCTCTCCCAGTCTCCCGATACCCCTGTGCTGCTCGCTCCCTGTCTCCCAATATCCGTGTGCTGCCCTGTCCTTGTCTCCCGGTATCCCTGTGCTGCCCTCGCCCTGTCTCCTGATGCGGCTCGCTCCCTGTCTCCTGATATCCCTGTGCTGCCCTCTCCCTGTCTCCCGATATCCCTGTGCTGCCCTCTCCCTATCTCCCGATATCCCTCTGCTGCCCTCTCCCTGTCTCCTGATATCCCTGTAATGCTAGCTCCCTGTCTCCCGATATCCCTGTGCTGCCCTCTCCCTGTCTCCTGATATCCCTGTAATGCTCGCTCCCTGTCTCCCGATATCCCTGTGCTGCCCTCTCCCTGTCTCCCAATATCCTTGTGCTGCTCGCTCCCTGTCTCCCGATATCCCAGTATCCCGATGTGGATCGCTCCCTGTCTCCCAATATCCCTGTGCTGCCCTCTCCCTGTCTCCTGATATCCCTGTGTTGCCCTCTCCCTATCTCCCGGCATCCATGTGATGCCCTCTCCCAGTCTCGCAATAGCCCTGTACTGCTCGCTCCCTGTCTCCCGATATCCCTGTGCTGCCCTCTCCCTGTCTCCCGAAATACCTGTGCTTCCTGCTCCCTGTCTCCCAATATCCCTGTGCTGCCCTTTCTCTGCCTCCTGATACCCCTGTGCTGCTCGCTCCCTGTCTCCCGATATCCCTGTTCTTTTCGCTCCCTGTCTCCCGAAATCCCGATGCGGCTCACTCCCTGTCTCCCGATATCACTGTGCTGCCCTCTCCCTGTCTCCCGATATCCCTCTGCAGCCCTCTCCCTATCGCCCGGTAACCTTGTGCTGCCCTCTCCCAGTCTCCCGATACCCCTGTGCTGCTCGGTCCCGGTCTCCCGATGTGGCTCGCTCCCTGTCGCCCGATATCCCTGTGCTGCCCTGTCCTGTCTCCCGGTATCCCTATGCTGCCCTCTCCCTGTCTCCTGGTATACCTGTGATACCCTCTCCCTGTCTCCCAATATTTCTGTGCTGCTCGCTACCTGTTTCCCGATATCCCGATGCGGCTCGCTCCCTGTCTCCCGATATCACTGTACTGCCCTCTCCCTGTCTCCCGGTATCCCTGTGCTGCGCTCCCCCTGTCTCCCGATATCCCGGGGCTGCTCGCTCCCTGTTTCCCGATATCCCGGTGTGGTTTGCACCCTGTCTCCCGATATCCCTGTGCTCTCATCTCCATGTCTCCTGATATACCTGTGCTTCCCTCTCCCTGTCTCCCGATCTCCCTGTGCTGCCCTCTCCCTGTCTCCCGATATCCCCCTGCTGCTCGCTCCCTGTCTCCCGATATCCCTGTGCTGCCCTCTCCCTGTCTCCCGATATCCCTGTGCTGCCCTCTCCCTGTCTCCCGATATCCCTCTGCTGCCCTCTCCGTCTCCTGATATCCCTGTAATGCTAGCTCCCTGTCTCCCGATATCCCTGTGCTGCCCTCTCCCTGTCTCCTGATATCCCTGTAATGCTCGCTCCCTGTCTCCCGATATCCCTGTGCTGCCCTCTCCCTGTCTCCCAGTATCACTGTGCTGCCCTCTCCCTGTCTCCCAATATCCTTGTGCTGCTCGCTCCCTGTCTCCCGATATCCCGGTATCCCGATGTGGATCGCTCCCTGTCTCCCAATATCCCTGTGCTGCCCTCTCCCTGTCTCCTGATATCCCTGTGTTGCCCACTCCCTATCTCCCGGCATCCATGTGATGTCCTCTCCCAGTCTCGCAATAGCCCTGTACTGCTCGCTCACTGTCTCCCGATATCCCTGTGCTGCCCTCTCCCTGTCTCCCGAAATACCTGTGCTTCCTGCTCCCTGTCTCCCAATATCCCTGTGCTGCCCTTTCTCTGCCTCCTGATACCCCTGTGCTGCTGGCTCCCTGTCTCCCGATATCCGTGTGCTGCCCTCTCCCTGTCTCCCGATATCCCTGTGCGGCTCGCTCCCTGTCTCCCGATATCCCTGTTCTTTTCACTCCCTGTCTCCCGAAATCCCGATGCGGCTCGCTCCTTGTCTCCCGATATCACTGTGCTGCCCTCTCCCTGTCTCCCGATATCCCTCTGCTGCCCTCTCCCTGTCTCCCGATATCCCTGTGCTGCTCTCTCCCTGTCTCCCGATATCCCCCTGCCGCTCGCTCCCTGTCTCCTGATATCTCTGTGCTGCTCGCTCCCTGTCTCCTGATATCCCTGTGCTGCCCTCTCCCTGTCTCCCGATATCCCTCTGCTGCCCTCTCCCTATCTCCCGATATCCCTGTGCTGCTCTCTCCCTGTCTCCCGATATCCCCCTGCCGCTCGCTCCCTGTCTCCTGATATCCCTGTGCTGCTCGCTCCCTGTCTCCTGATATCCCTGTGCTGCCCTCTCCCTGTCTCCCGATATCCCTCTGCTGCCCTCTCCCAGTCTCCCGATACCCCTGTGCTGCTCGGTCCCAGTCTCCCGTTGTGGCTCGCTCCCTGTCGCCCGATATCCCTGTGCTGCCCCTGTCCTGTCTCCCGATATCATGGACTGCCCTCTCCCTGTCTCCCGGTATCCCAGTGCTGCAATCCCCCTGTCTCCCGATATCCCGGGGCTGCTCGTTCCCTGTTTCCCGATATCCCGGTGTGGCTCGCACCCTGTCTCCCGATATCCCTGTGCTCTCATCTCCATGTATCCCGCTCTCCCTGTGCTGCCCCCTCTCTGTCTCCCCATATCCCTGTGCTGCTCGCTCGCTGTCTCACAACAGCGTGTGCTGCCCTGTTCCTGTCTCCCGGTATCCCTGTGTTGCACTCTCCCTGTCTCCCGATATCCCTGTGCTGCTCGCTACTTTTCTCCAGATATCCCGAAGCGGCTCGCTCCCTGTCTCCCGATATCCCTGTGCTGCCCGCTCCCTGTCTCCCAATATCCCTCTGCTGCCCTCTCCCTGTCTCCCGATATCCCTGTGCTGCCCTCTCTCTGTCTCCCGATACCCCTGTGCTGCTCGCTCCCTGTCTCCCAATATCCCTGTGCTGCCCTGTCCCTGTCTCCCGGTTTCCCTCTGCTGCCCTCTCCCTGTCTCCCGATATCCCTCTGCTGCCCTCTCCCTGTCTCCCGATATCCCCCTGCTGCTCGCTCCCTGTCTGCCGATATCCCACTGCCGCTCGCTCCCTGTCTCCCGATAACCCTGTGCTGCTCGCTTCCTGTCTCCCGATATCCCTGTGCTGCCCTCTCCCTGTCTCCCGATATCCCTCTGCTGCCCTCTCCCTATCTCCCAGTATCTTTGTGCTGCCCACTCCCAATCTCTCGATACCCCTGTGCTGCTCGCTCCCTGTCTCCCAATATCCGTGTGCTGCCATGTCCCTGTCTCCCGATATCCCTGTGCTGCTGTCTCCCTGTCTCCCGATTTCCCCCTGCTGCTCACTCACTGTCTCCCGATATCCCTCTGCTGCCCTATCCCTGTCTCCCGATATCCCTGTGCTGCTCTCTCCCTGTCTCAGGATATCCCCCTGCCGCTCGCTCCGTCTCCCAATATCTGTGTGCTGCCATGTCCCTGTCTCCCGGTATTCCTGTGCTGCCCTCGCCCTGTCTCCCGATATCGCTGTGCTGCTCGCTCCGTTTCCCGATATCCCGGTGCGGCTCGCTCCCTGTCTCCCGATATCCCTGTGCGGCTCGCTCCTTGTCTCCCGATATCCCGATGCCGCTCGCTCCCTGTCTCCCGATATCCCTGTGCTGCCCTATCCCTGTCTCCCAGTATCACTGTGCTGCCCTGTCCCTGTCTACCTATATCCCTGTGCTGTTCGCTCCCTGTCTCCCGATATCGCGATGTGGATCGCTCCCTGCCTCCCGATATCCCTGTGCTGCCCTCTCCCTGTCTCCTGATATTCCTGTAATGCTTGCTCCCTGTCTCCCGAGATCCCTGTGCTGCCCTCTCCCTGTCTCCTGATATCCCTGCCTTGCCCTCTCCCTATCTCACGGTATCCATGTGATGCCCTGTCCCAGTCTCGCAATATCCCTGTGCTGCCCTTTCTCTGCCTCCCGATACCCCTGTGCTGCTCGCTCCCTGTCTCCCGATATCCGTGTGCTGCCCTCTCCCTGTCTCCCGGTATCGCTGTGCTAACCTCTCCCTGTCTCCTGATATCCCTGTGCGGCTCACTCCCTGTCTCCCGATATCCCTGTGCGGCTCGTTCCTTGTCTCCCGATATCCCGATGCGGCTCGCACACTGTCTCCCGATATCACTGTGCTGCCCTCTCCCTGTCTCCCGATATCCTTCTGCTGCCCTTTCCCTGTCTCCCGATATCCCTGTGCGGCTCGCTCCTTGTCTCCCGGTATCCCCCTGCTGCTTGCTCCCTTTCTCCCGATAGCCCTGTGTTGCTCGCTCCCTGTCACCCGATATCCCTGTGCTGCTCGCTCCCTGTCTCCCGATATCCCTGCGCTGCTCGCTCCCTATCTCCCGATATCCTGTTGTGGCTCGCTCCCTGTCTCCCGATATCCCTGTGCTGCCCTCTCTCTGTCTCCCGATATCCCAGTGCTGCTCACTCCCTGTCTCCTGAGATCCGTGTGCTGCCCTCTCCCTGTCTCCCGGTATCCCTGTGCTGCCCTCTCCCTTTCTCCCGATATTTCTGTGCTGCTCGCTCCCTGTTTCCTGATATCCCGGTGTGGCTCGCTCCTTGTCTGCCGATATCCCTGTGCTACCCTCTTCCTGTCTCACTATTTTCTTGTGCTGCCCTCTCCCTGTCTCCCAATATCTCTGTGCTGCTCGCTCCCTGTTTCCTGATATCCCGGTGTGGCTCGCTCACTATCTGCCGGTATCCCTCTGCTGCCCTCTCCGTCTCCCGATATCTCTGTGCTGCTCGCTCCCTGTCTCCCGATATCGCTGTGCTTCTCTCTCCCTGTCCCCTGATATCCCCTTGCTGATCGCTTCCTGTCTCCCGATATCCCTGTGCAGCTCGCTCCCTGTGTCCCAATATCCTGGTGTGGCTCGCTCCCTGTCTCCCAATATCCCTGAGCTCTCTTCTCCCTGTCTCCCGATATACCTGTGCTGCCCGCTCCCTGTCTCCCGATATCCCTGTGCTGCCCTCTCTCTGTCTCCCGATATCCCAGTGCTGCTCGCTCCCTGTCTCCCGATATCCCTGTGCTGCCCCCTCCCTGTCTCCCGATATCCCTGTACTGCCCTCTCCCTGTCTCCCGGTATCCCAGTGCTGCAATCCCCCTGTCTCCCGATATCCCGGGGCTGCTCGCTCCCTGTTTCCCGATATCCCGGTGTGGCTCGCACCCTGTCTCCCGATAACCCTGTGCTCTCATCTCCATGTCTCCCGATATCTCTGTGCTGCTCGCTCCCTGTTTCCTGATATCCCGATGTGGATCGCTCCCTGTCTCCCGATATCCCTGTGCTGCCCTGTCCCTGTCTCCCGATATCCCTGTGCTGCCCTCTCCCTGTCTCCGAATATCCCTGTAATGCTGGCTCCCTGTCTCCCGATATCCCTGTGCTGCCCTCTCCCTGTCTCCGAATATCCCTGTAATGCTGGCTCCCTGTCTCCCAGTATCCGTGTGCTGCCCTCTCCCTGTCTCCCGGTATCCCGGTGCTGCCCTCTCCCTGTCTCCCGATATCCCTGTACTGCCCTCTCCCTGTCTCCCGGTATCCCTCTGCTGCGCTCCCCCTGTCTCCCGATATCCTGGTGTGGCTCGCACCCTGTCTCCCGATATCCCTGTGCTCCCATCTCCATGTCTCCTGATATACCTGTGCTTCCCTCTCCCTGTCTCCTGATCTCCCTGTGCTGCCCTCTCTCTGTCTCCCGATATCCCTGTGCTGCTCGCTCCCTGTCTCCCAATATCCGTGTGCTGCCCTGTCCCTGTCTCCCGGTATCCCTGTGTTGCACTCTCCCTGTATCCCGATATCCCGGTGCGGCTCGCTCCCTGTCTCCCGATATCCCTGTGCTGCTCACTACTTGTCTCCAGATATCCCGAAGCGGCTCGCTCCCTGTCTCCCGATATCCCTGTGCTGCCCTCTCCCTGTCTCCCGATTTCCGTCTGCTGCCCTCTCCCTGTCTCCCGATATCCCTCTGCTGCCCTCTCCCTGTCTCCTGATATCCCTGTAATGCTAGCTCCCTGTCTCCCGATATTCCTGTGCTGCCCTCTCCCTGTCTCCTGATATCCCTGTAATGCTCGCTCCCTGTCTCCCGATATCCCGGTGCTGTCCTCTCCCTGTCTCCCAGTATCACTGTGCTGCCCTCTCCCTGTCTCCCAATATCCTTGTGCTGCTCGCTCCCTGTCTCCCGATATCCCGGTATCCCGATGTGGATAGCTCCAAGTCTCCCAATATCCATGTGATGCCCTCTCCCAGTCTCGCAATAGCCCTGTACTGCTCGCTCCCTGTCTCCCGATATCCCTGTGCTGCCCTCTCCCTGTCTCCCGAAATACCTGTGCTTCCTGCTCCCTGTCTCCCAATATCCCTGTGCTGCCCTTTCTCTGCCTCCTGATACCCCTGTGCTGCTCGCTCCCTGTCTCCCGATATCCGTGTGCTGCCCTTTCCCTGTCTCCCGATATTCCTGTGCGGCTCGCTCCCTGACTCCCGATATCCCTGTTCTTTTCACTCCCTGTCTCCCGAAATCCCGATGCGGCTCGCTCCTTGTCTCCCGATATCACTGTGCTGCCCTCTCCCTGTCTCCCGATATCCCTCTGCTGCCCTCTCCCTGTCTCCCGATATCCCTGTGCTGCTCTCTCCCTGTCTCCCGATATCCCCCTGCCGCTCGCTCCCTGTCTCCTGATATCCCTGTGCTGCTCGCTCCCTGTCTCCCGATATCCCTCTGCTGCCCTCTCCCTATCTCCCGGTATCCTTGTGCTGCCCTCTCCCAGTCTCCCGATACCCCTGTGCTGCTCGGTCCCGGTCTCCCGATGTGGCTCGCTCCCTGTCGCCCGATATCCCTGTGCTGCCCTGTCCTGTCTCCCGGTATCCCTATTCTGCCCTCTCCCTGTGTCCTGGTATACCTGTGATACCCTTTCCCTGTCTCCCAATATTTCTGTGCTGCTCACTACCTGTTTCCCGATATCCCGATGCGGCTCGCTCCCTATCTCCCGATATCCCTGTGCTGCCCCCTCCCTGTCTCCCGATATCCCTGTACTGCCCTCTCCCTGTCTCCCGGTATCCCAGTGCTGCAATCCCCCTGTCTCCCGATATCCCGGGGCTGCTCGCTCCCTGTTTCCCGATATCCCGGTGTGGCTCGCACCCTGTCTCCCAATATCCCTGTGCTGCTCGCTCCCTGTCTCCCAATATCCCTGTGCTACCCTCTCCCTGTCTCCCGATATCCCTGTACTGCCCTCTCCCTGTTTCCCGGTATCCCTGTGCTGCGCTCCCCCTGTCTCCCGATATCCCTGGGCTGCTCGCTCCCTGTTTCCCGATATCCCGGTGTGGCTCGCACCCTGTCTCCCGATATCCCTGTGCTCCCATCTCCATGTCTCCTGATATACCTGTGCTTCCCTCTCCCTGTCTCCCGATCTCACTGTGCTGCCCTGTCCCTGTCTCCCGGTATCCCTGTGTTGCACTCCCCCTGTTTCCCGATATCCCGGTGCGGCTCGCTCCCTGTTTCCCGATATCCCTGAGCTGCTCGCTACTTGTCTCCAGATATCCCGAAGCGGCTCGCTCCCTGTCACCCGATATCCCTGTGCTGCACTCACCCTGTCTCCCGATATCCCTCTGCTGCCCTCTCACTGTCTCCCGATATCCCTGTGCTGCCCTCTCTCTGTCTCGCGATATCCCAGTGCTGCTCGCTCCCTGTCTCCCAATATCCACGTGGTGCCCTGTCCCTGTATCCCGGTATCCCTGTGCTGCCCTCGATCTGTCTCCCAAAATCCCTGTGCGGCTCACTCCCTGTCTCCCGATATCCCTGTGCGGCTCGCTCCTTGTCTCCCGATATCCCGATGCGGCTCGCACACTGTCTCCCGATATCACTGTGCTGCCCTCTCCCTGTCTCCCGATATCCTTCTGCTGCCCTTTCCCTGTCTCCCGATATCCCGATGCGGCTCGCTCCTTGTCTCCCGGTATCCCCCTGCTGCTCGCTCCCTTTCTCCCGATAGCCCTGTGTTGCTCGATCCCTGTCTCCCGATATCCCCCTGCTGCTCGCTCCGTCTCCCGATATCCCTCTGCTGCCCTCTCCCTGTCTCCTGATACCCCTGTGCTGCTCGCTCCCTGTCTCCCGATATCCGTGTGCTGCCCTTTCCCTGTCTCCCGATATCCCTGTGCGGCTCGCTCCCTGACTCCCGATATCCCTGTTCTTTTCACTCCCTGTCTCCCGAAATCCCGATGCGGCTCGCTCCCTGTCTCCCGATATCACTGTGCTGCCCTCTCCCTGTCTCCCGATATCCCTCTGCTGCCCTCTCCCTGTCTCCCGATATCCCTGTGCTGCTCTCTCCCTGTCTCCCGATATCCCCCTGCCGCTCGCTCCCTGTCTCCTGATATCCCTGTGCTGCTCGCTCCCTGTCTCCCGATATCCCTCTGCTGCCCTCTCCCTATCTCCCGGTATCCTTGTGCTGCCCTCTCCCAGTCTCCCGATAGCCCTGTGCTGCTCGGTCCCGGTCTCCCGATGTGGCTCGCTCCCTGTCGCCCGATATCCCTGTGCTGCCCTGTCCTGTCTCCCGGTATCCCTATTCTGCCCTCTCCCTGTGTCCTGGTATACCTGTGATACCCTCTCCCTGTCTCCCAATATTTCTGTGCTGCTCACTACCTGTTTCCCGATATCCCGATGCGGCTCGCTCCCTATCTCCCGATATCCCTGTGCTGCCCCCTCCCTGTCTCCCGATATCCCTGTACTGCCCTCTCCCTGTCTCCCGGTATCCCAGTGCTGCAATCCCCCTGTCTCCCGATATCCCGGGGCTGCTCGCTCCCTGTTTCCCGATATCCCGGTGTGGCTCGCACCCTGTCTCCCAATATCCCTGTGCTGCTCGCTCCCTGTCTCCCAATATCCCTGTGCTACCCTCTCCCTGTCTCCCGATATCCCTGTACTGCCCTCTCCCTGTTTCCCGGTATCCCTGTGCTGCGCTCCCCCTGTCTCCCGATATCCCTGGGCTGCTCGCTCCCTGTTTCCCGATATCACGGTGTGGCTCGCACCCTGTCTCCCGATATCCCTGTGCTCCCATCTCCATGTCTCCTGATATACCTGTGCTTCCCTCTCCCTGTCTCCCGATCTCACTGTGCTGCCCTGTCCCTGTCTCCCGGTATCCCTGTGTTGCACTCTCCCTGTTTCCCGATATCCCGGTGCGGCTCGCTCCCTGTTTCCCGATATCCCTGAGCTGCTCGCTACTTGTCTCCAGATATCCCGAAGCGGCTCGCTCCCTGTCACCCGATATCCCTGTGCTGCACTCACCCTGTCTCCCGATATCCCTCTGCTGCCCTCTCACTGTCTCCCGATATCCCTGTGCTGCCCTCTCTCTGTCTCGCGATATCCCAGTGCAACTCGCTCCGTCTCCCAATATCCACGTGGTGCACTGTCCCTGTATCCCGGTATCCCTGTGCTGCCCTCGATCTGTCTCCCAAAATCCCTGTGCGGCTCACTCCCTGTCTCCCGATATCCCTGTGCGGCTCGCTCCTTGTCTCCCGATATCCCGATGCGGCTCGCACACTGTCTCCCGATATCACTGTGCTGCCCTCTCCCTGTCTCCCGATATCCTTCTGCTGCCCTTTCCCTGTCTCCCGATATCCCGATGCGGCTCGCTCCTTGTCTCCCGGTATCCCCCTGCTGCTCGCTCCCTTTCTCCCGATAGCCCTGTGTTGCTCGCTCCCTGTCTCCCGATATCCCCCTGCTGCTCGCTCCGTCTCCCGATATCCCTCTGCTGCCCTCTCCCTGTCTCCCGATATCCCTGTGGTGCTCTCTCCCTGTCTCCCGATATCCCCCTGCTGCTCACGCCCTGTCTCCCGATATCCCTGTGCTGCTCGCACCCTGTCTCCCGATATCCCTGTGCTGCCCTCTCCCTGTCTCCCGATATCCCTCTGATGCCCTCTCGCTATCTCCCAGTATCCTTGTGCTGCCCTCTCCCAGTCTCCCGATACCCCTGTGCTGCTCGCTCCCTGTCTCCCAATATCCACGTGGTGCCCTGTCCCTGTATCCCGGTATCCCTGTGCTGCCCTCGATCTGTCTCCCAAAATCCCTGTGCTGCTCGCTCCTTGTCTCCCGATATCCTGATGCGGCTCGATCCCTGTCTCCCGATAACCCTCTGCTGCCCTCTCCCTGTCTCCCGATATCGCCCTGCTGCTCGCTCCCTGTCTCCCGATGTCCCTCTGCTGCCCTCTCCCTGTCTCCCGATATCCCTGTGCTGCTCTCTCCCTGTCTCCCGATATCCCCCTGCTGCTCACGCCCTGTCTCCCGATATCCCTGTGCTGCTCGCTCCCTGTCTCCCGATATCCCTGTGCTGCCCTCTCCCTGTCTCCCGATATCCCTCTGATGCCCTCTCGCTATCTCCCAGTATCCTTGTGCTGCCCTCTCCCAGTCTCCCGATACCCCTGTGCTGCTCGCTCCCTGTCTCCCGATATCCCTCTGCTGCCCTCTCCCTGTCTCCTGATATCCCTGTAATGCTCGCTCCCTGTCTCCCGATATCCCTGTGCTGCCCTCTCCCTGTCTCCCAGTATCACTGTGCTGCCCTTTCCCTGTCTCCCAATATCCTTGTGCTGCTCGCTCCCTGTCTCCCGATATCCCGATGTGGATCGCTCCCTGTCTCCCAATATCCCTGTGCTGCCCTCTCCCTGTCTCCTGATATCCCTGTGTTGCCCTCTCCCTATCTCCCGGCATCCATGTGATGCCCTCTCCCAGTCTCGCAATAGCCCTGTACTGCTCGCTCCCTGTCTCCCGATATCCCTGTGCTGCCCTCTCCCTGTCTCCCGAAATACCTGTGCTTCCTGCTCCCTGTCTCCCAATATCCCTGTGCTGCCCTTTCTCTGCCTCCTGATACCCCTGTGCTGCTCGCTCCCTGTCTCCCGATATTCGTGTGTTGCCCTTTTCCTATCTCCCGATATCCCTGTGCGGCTCGCTCCCTGTCTCCCGATATCCCTGTTCTTTTCGCTCCCTGTCTCCCGAAATCCCGATGCGGCTCGCTCCCTGTCTCCCGATATCACTGTGCTGTCCTCTCCCTGTCTCCCGATATCCCTGTGCTGCCCTCTCCCTGTCTCCCGAAATACCTGTGCTTCCTGCTCCCCGTCTCCCAATATCCCTGTGCTGCCCTTTCTCTGCCTCCTGATACCCCTGTGCTGCTCGCTCCCTGTCTCCCGATATCCGTGTGTTGCCCTTTCCCTGTCTCCCGATATCCCTGTGCGGCTCGCTCCCTGTCTCCTGATATCCCTGTTCTTTTCGCTCCCTGTCTCCCGAAATCCCGATGCGGCTCGCTCCCTGTCTCCCGATATCACTGTGCTGCCCTCTCCCTGTCTCCCGATATCCCTCTGCTGCCCTCTCCCTGTCTCCCGATATCCCTGTGCTGCTCTCTCCCTGTATCCCGATGTCCCCCTGCCGCTCGCTCCCTGTCTCTCGATATCCCTGTGCTGCCCTCTCCCTGTCTCCTGATATCCCTCTGCTGCCCTCTCCCTATCTCCCGGTATCCTTGTGCTGCCCTCTCCCAGTCTCCCGATACCCCTGTGCTGCTCGGTCCCGGTCTCTCGATGTGGCTCGCTCCCTGTCGCCCGATATCCCTGTGCTGCCCTCTCCCTGTCTCCCGGTATCCCTATGCTGCCCTCTCCCTGTCTCCTGGTATACCTGTGATACCCTCTCCCTGTCTCCCAATATTTCTGTGCTGCTCGCTACCTGTTTCCCGATATCCCGATGCGGCTCGCTCCCTGTCTCCCGATATCACTGTACTGCCCTCTCCCTGTCTCCCGGTATCCCTGTGCTGCCCTCTCCCTGTCTCCCGATATCCCCCTGCTGCTCGCTCCCTGTCTCCCGATATCCCTCTGCTGCCCTCTCCCTGTCTCCCGATATCCCTGTGCTGCTCTCTACCTGTCTGCCGATATCCCCCTGCCGCTCGCTCCCTGTCTCCCGATAACCCTGTGCTGCTCGCTTCCTGTCTCCCGATATCCCTGTGCTGCCCTCTCCCTGTCTCCCGATATCCCTCTGCTGCCCTCTCCCTATCTCCCAGTATCTTTGTGCTGCCCACTCCCAATCTCTCGATACCCCTGTGCTGCTCGCTCCCTGTCTCCCAATATCCGTGTGCTGCCATGTCCCTGTCTCCCGATATCCCTGTGCTGCTGTCTCCCTGTCTCCCGATATCCCTCTGCTGCCCTCTCCCTATCTCCCGGTATCCTTGTGCTGCCCTCTCCCAGTCTCCCGATACCCCTGTGCTGCTCGGTCCCGGTCTCCCGATGTGGCTCGCTCCCTGTCGCCCGATATCCCTGTGCTGCCCTGTCCTGTCTCCCGGTATCCCTATTCTGCCCTCTCCCTGTGTCCTGGTATACCTGTGATACCCTCTCCCTGTCTCCCAATATTTCTGTGCTGCTCACTACCTGTTTCCCGATATCCCGATGCGGCTCGCTCCCTATCTCCCGATATCCCTGTGCTGCCCCCTCCCTGTCTCCCGATATCCCTGTACTGCCCTCTCCCTGTCTCACGATATCCCGGGGCTGCTCGCTCCCTGTTTCCCGATATCCCGGTGTGGCTCGCACCCTGTCTCCCAATATCCCTGTGCTGCTCGCTCCCTGTCTCCCAATATCCCTGTGCTACCCTCTCCCTGTCTCCCGATATCCCTGTACTGCCCTCTCCCTGTTTCCCGGTATCCCTGTGCTGCGCTCCCCCTGTCTCCCGATATCCCTGGGCTGCTCGCTCCCTGTTTCCCGATATCACGGTGTGGCTCGCACCCTGTCTCCCGATATCCCTGTGCTCCCATCTCCATGTCTCCTGATATACCTGTGCTTCCCTCTCCCTGTCTCCCGATCTCACTGTGCTGCCCTGTCCCTGTCTCCCGGTATCCCTGTGTTGCACTCTCCCTGTTTCCCGATATCCCGGTGCGGCTCGCTCCCTGTTTCCCGATATCCCTGAGCTGCTCGCTACTTGTCTCCAGATATCCCGAAGCGGCTCGCTCCCTGTCACCCGATATCCCTGTGCTGCACTCACCCTGTCTCCCGATATCCCTCTGCTGCCCTCTCACTGTCTCCCGATATCCCTGTGCTGCCCTCTCTCTGTCTCGCGATATCCCAGTGCTGCTCGCTCCGTCTCCCAATATCCACGTGGTGCCCTGTCCCTGTATCCCGGTATCCCTGTGCTGCCCTCGATCTGTCTCCCAAAATCCCTGTGCGGCTCACTCCCTGTCTCCCGATATCCCTGTGCGGCTCGCTCCTTGTCTCCCGATATCCCGATGCGGCTCGCACACTGTCTCCCGATATCACTGTGCTGCCCTCTCCCTGTCTCCCGATATCCTTCTGCTGCCCTTTCCCTGTCTCCCGATATCCCGATGCGGCTCGCTCCTTGTCTCCCGGTATCCCCCTGCTGCTCGCTCCCTTTCTCCCGATAGCCCTGTGTTGCTCGCTCCCTGTCTCCCGATATCCCCCTGCTGCTCGCTCCGTCTCCCGATATCCCTCTGCTGCCCTCTCCCTGTCTCCCGATATCCCTGTGGTGCTCTCTCCCTGTCTCCCGATATCCCCCTGCTGCTCACGCCCTGTCTCCCGATATCCCTGTGCTGCTCGCACCCTGTCTCCCGATATCCCTGTGCTGCCCTCTCCCTGTCTCCCGATATCCCTCTGATGCCCTCTCGCTATCTCCCAGTATCCTTGTGCTGCCCTCTCCCAGTCTCCCGATACCCCTGTGCTGCTCGCTCCCTGTCTCCCAATATCCACGTGGTGCCCTGTCCCTGTATCCCGGTATCCCTGTGCTGCCCTCGATCTGTCTCCCAAAATCCCTGTGCTGCTCGCTCCTTGTCTCCCGATATCCTGATGCGGCTCGATCCCTGTCTCCCGATAACCCTCTGCTGCCCTCTCCCTGTCTCCCGATATCCCTGTGCTGCTCTCTCCCTGTCTCCCGATATCCCCCTGCTGCTCACGCCCTGTCTCCCGATATCCCTGTGCTGCTCGCTCCCTGTCTCCCGATATCCCTGTGCTGCCCTCTCCCTGTCTCCCGATATCCCTCTGATGCCCTCTCGCTATCTCCCAGTATCCTTGTGCTGCCCTCTCCCAGTCTCCCGATACCCCTGTGCTGCTCGCTCCCTGTCTCCCGATATCCCTCTGCTGCCCTCTCCCTGTCTCCTGATATCCCTGTAATGCTCGCTCCCTGTCTCCCGATATCCCTGTGCTGCCCTCTCCCTGTCTCCCAGTATCACTGTGCTGCCCTTTCCCTGTCTCCCAATATCCTTGTGCTGCTCGCTCCCTGTCTCCCGATATCCCGATGTGGATCGCTCCCTGTCTCCCAATATCCCTGTGCTGCCCTCTCCCTGTCTCCTGATATCCCTGTGTTGCCCTCTCCCTATCTCCTGGCATCCATGTGATGCCCTCTCCCAGTCTCGCAATAGCCCTGTACTGCTCGCTCCCTGTCTCCCGATATCCCTGTGCTGCCCTCTCCCTGTCTCCCGAAATACCTGTGCTTCCTGCTCCCTGTCTCCCAATATCCCTGTGCTGCCCTTTCTCTGCCTCCTGATACCCCTGTGCTGCTCGCTCCCTGTCTCCCGATATCCGTGTGTTGCCCTTTCCCTGTCTCCCGATATCCCTGTGCGGCTCGCTCCCTGTCTCCCGATATCCCTGTTCTTTTCGCTCCCTGTCTCCCGAAATCCCGATGCGGCTCGCTCCCTGTCTCCCGATATCACTGTGCTGTCCTCTCCCTGTCTCCCGATATCCCTGTGCTGCCCTCTCCCTGTCTCCCGATATCCCTGTGCTGCTCTCTCCCTGTCTCCCGTAATACCTGTGCTTCCTGCTCCCCGTCTCCCAATATCCCTGTGCTGCCCTTTCTCTGCCTCCTGATACCCCTGTGCTGCTCGCTCCCTGTCTCCCGATATCCGTGTGTTGCCCTTTCCCTGTCTCCTGATATCCCTGTGCGGCTCGCTCCCTGTCTCCCGATATCCCTGTTCTTTTCGCTCCCTGTCTCCCGAAATCCCGATGCGGCTCGCTCCCTGTCTCCCGATATCACTGTGCTGCCCTCTCCCTGTCTCCCGATATCCCTCTGCTGCCCTCTCCCTGTCTCCCGATATCCCTGTGCTGCTCTCTCCCTGTATCCCGATGTCCCCCTGCCGCTCGTTCCCTGTCTCTCGATATCCCTGTGCTGCCCTCTCCCTGTCTCCTGATATCCCTCTGCTGCCCTCTCCCTATCTCCCGGTATCCTTGTGCTGCCCTCTCCCAGTCTCCCGATACCCCTGTGCTGCTCGGTCCCGGTCTCTCGATGTGGCTCGCTCCCTGTCGCCCGATATCCCTGTGCTGCCCTGTCCTGTCTCCCGGTATCCCTATGCTGCCCTCTCCCTGTCTCCTGGTATACCTGTGATACCCTCTCCCTGTCTCCCAATATTTCTGTGCTGCTCGCTAACTGTTTCCCGATATCCCGATGCGGCTCGCTCCCTGTCTCCCGATATCACTGTACTGCCCTCTCCCTGTCTCCCGGTATCCCTGTGCTGCCCTCTCCCTGTCTCCCGATATCCCCCTGCTGCTCGCTCCCTGTCTCCCGATATCCCTCTGCTGCCCTCTCCCTGTCTCCCGATATCCCTGTGCTGCTCTCTACCTGTCTGCCGATATCCCCCTGCCGCTCGCTCCCTGTCTCCCGATAACCCTGTGCTGCTCGCTTCCTGTCTCCCGATATCCCTGTGCTGCCCTCTCCCTGTCTCCCGATATCCCTCTGCTGCCGTCTCCCTATCTCCCAGTATCTTTGTGCTGCCCACTCCCAATCTCTCGATACCCCTGTGCTGCTCGCTCCCTGTCTCCCAATATCCGTGTGCTGCCATGTCCCTGTCTCCCGATATCCCTGTGCTGCTGTCTCCCTGTCTCCCGATTTCCCTCTGCTGCTCACTCACTGTCTCCCGATATCCCTCTGCTGCCCTATCCCTGTCTCCCGATATCCCTGTGCTGCTCTCTCCCTGTCTCAGGATATCCCCCTGCCGCTCGCTCCGTCTCCCAATATCTGTGTGCTGCCATGTCCCTGTCTCCCGGTATTCCTGTGCTGCCCTCGCCCTGTCTCCCGATATCCCTGTGCTGCTCGCTCCGTTTCCCGATATCCCTGTGCGGCTCGCTCCCTGTCTCCCGATATCCCTGTGCGGCTCGCTCCTTGTCTCCCGATATCCCGATGCCGCTCGCTCCCTGTCTCCCGATATCCCTGTGCTGCCCTATCCCTGTCTCCCAGTATCACTGTGCTGCCCTGTCCCTGTCTACCTATATCCCTGTGCTGTTCGCTCCCTGTCTCCCGATATCGCGATGTGGATCGCTCCCTGCCTCCCGATATCCCTGTGCTGCCCTCTCCCTGTCTCCTGATATTCCTGTAATGCTTGCTCCCTGTCTCCCGAGATCCCTGTGCTGCCCTCTCCCTGTCTCCTGATATCCCTGCCTTGCCCTCTCCCTATCTCCCGGTATCCATGTGATGCCCTGTCCCAGTCTCGCAATATCCCTGTGCTGCCCTTTCTCTGCCTCCCGATACCCCTGTGCTGCTCGCTCCCTGTCTCCCGATATCCGTGTGCTGCCCTCTCCCTGTCTCCCGGTATCGCTGTGCTAACCTCTCCCTGTCTCCTGATATCCCTGTGCGGCTCACTCCCTGTCTCCCGATATCCCTGTGCGGCTCGTTCCTTGTCTCCCGATATCCCGATGCGGCTCGCACACTGTCTCCCGATATCACTGTGCTGCCCTCTCCCTGTCTCCCGATATCCTTCTGCTGCCCTTTCCCTGTCTCCCGATATCCCGATGCGGCTCGCTCCTTGTCTCCTGGTATCCCCCTGCTGCTCGCTCCCTTTCTCCCGATAGCCCTGTGTTGCTCGCTCCCTGTCACCCGATATCCTTGTGCTGCTCGCTCCCTGTCTCCCGATATCCCTGTGCTGCTCGCTCCCAGTCTCCCGATATCACTGTGCTGCTCTCTCCCTGTCTCCTGATATCCCCTTGCTGCTCGCTTCCTGTCTCCCGATATCCCTGTCCTGCTTGCTTCCAGTCTCCCGATATCCCTGTGCTGTTCGCTCCCTATCTCCCGATATCCTGTTGTGGCTCGCTCCCTGTCTCCCGATATCCCTGTGCTGCCCTCTCTCTGTCTCCCGATATCCCAGTGCTGCTCACTCCCTGTCTCCTGAGATCCGTGTGCTGCCCTCTCCCTGTCTCCCGGTATCCCTGTGCTGCCCTCTCCCTTTCTCCCGATATTTCTGTGCTGCTCGCTCCCTGTTTCCTGATATCCCGGTGTGGCTCGCTCCTTGTCTGCCGATATCCCTGTGCTACCCTCTTCCTGTCTCACTATTTTCTTGTGCTGCCCTCTCCCTGTCTCCCAATATCTCTGTGCTGCTCGCTCCCTGTTTCCTGATATCCCGGTGTGGCTCGCTCACTATCTGCCGGTATCCCTCTGCTGCCCTCTCCGTCTCCCGATATCTCTGTGCTGCTCGCTCCCTGTCTCCCGATATCGCTGTGCTTCTCTCTCCCTGTCCCCTGATATCCCCTTGCTGATCGCTTCCTGTCTCCCGATATCCCTGTGCAGCTCGCTCCCTGTGTCCCAATATCCTGGTGTGGCTCGCTCCCTGTCTCCCAATATCCCTGAGCTCTCTTCTCCCTGTCTCCCGATATACCTGTGCTGCCCGCTCCCTGTCTCCCGATATCCCTGTGCTGCCCTCTCTCTGTCTCCCGATATCCCAGTGCTGCTCGCTCCCTGTCTCCCGATATCCATGTGCTGCCCCCTCCCTGTCTCCCGATATCCCTGTACTGCCCTCTCCCTGTCTCCCGGTATCCCAGTGCTGCAATCCCCCTGTCTCCCGATATCCCGGGGCTGCTCGCTCCCTGTTTCCCGATATCCCGGTGTGGCTCGCACCCTGTCTCCCGATAACCCTGTGCTCTCATCTCCATGTCTCCCGATATCTCTGTGCTGCTCGCTCCCTGTTTCCTGATATCCCGATGTGGATCGCTCCCTGTCTCCCGATATCCCTGTGCTGCCCTGTCCCTGTCTCCCGATATCCCTGTGCTGCCCTCTCCCTGTCTCCGAATATCCCTGTAATGCTGGCTCCCTGTCTCCCGATATCCCTGTGCTGCCCTCTCCCTGTCTCCGAATATCCCTGTAATGCTGGCTCCCTGTCTCCCAGTATCCGTGTGCTGCCCTCTCCCTGTCTCCCGGTATCCCGGTGCTGCCCTCTCCCTGTCTCCCGATATCCCTGTACTGCCCTCTCCCTGTCTCCCGGTATCCCTCTGCTGCGCTCCCCCTGTCTCCCGATATCCTGGTGTGGCTCGCACCCTGTCTCCCGATATCCCTGTGCTCCCATCTCCATGCCTCCTGATATACCTGTGCTTCCCTCTCCCTGTCTCCTGATCTCCCTGTGCTGCCCTCTCTCTGTCTCCCGATATCCCTGTGCTGCTCGCTCCCTGTCTCCCAATATCCGTGTGCTGCCCTGTCCCTGTCTCCCGGTATCCCTGTGTTGCACTCTCCCTGTTTCCCGATATCCCGGTGCGGCTCGCTCCCTGTTTCCCGATATCCCTGAGCTGCTCGCTACTTGTCTCCAGATATCCCGAAGCGGCTCGCTCCCTGTCACCCGATATCCCTGTGCTGCACTCACCCTGTCTCCCGATATCCCTCTGCTGCCCTCTCACTGTCTCCCGATATCCCTGTGCTGCCCTCTCTCTGTCTCGCGATATCCCAGTGCTGCTCGCTCCGTCTCCCAATATCCACGTGGTGCCCTGTCCCTGTATCCCGGTATCCCTGTGCTGCCCTCGATCTGTCTCCCAAAATCCCTGTGCGGCTCACTCCCTGTCTCCCGATATCCCTGTGCGGCTCGCTCCTTGTCTCCCGATATCCCGATGCGGCTCGCACACTGTCTCCCGATATCACTGTGCTGCCCTCTCCCTGTCTCCCGATATCCTTCTGCTGCCCTTTCCCTGTCTCCCGATATCCCGATGCGGCTCGCTCCTTGTCTCCCGGTATCCCCCTGCTGCTCGCTCCCTTTCTCCCGATAGCCCTGTGTTGCTCGCTCCCTGTCTCCCGATATCCCCCTGCTGCTCGCTCCGTCTCCCGATATCCCTCTGCTGCCCTCTCCCTGTCTCCCGATATCCCTGTGGTGCTCTCTCCCTGTCTCCCGATATCCCCCTGCTGCTCACGCCCTGTCTCCCGATATCCCTGTGCTGCTCGCACCCTGTCTCCCGATATCCCTGTGCTGCCCTCTCCCTGTCTCCCGATATCCCTCTGATGCCCTCTCGCTATCTCCCAGTATCCTTGTGCTGCCCTCTCCCAGTCTCCCGATACCCCTGTGCTGCTCGCTCCCTGTCTCCCAATATCCACGTGGTGCCCTGTCCCTGTATCCCGGTATCCCTGTGCTGCCCTCGATCTGTCTCCCAAAATCCCTGTGCTGCTCGCTCCTTGTCTCCCGATATCCTGATGCGGCTCGATCCCTGTCTCCCGATAACCCTCTGCTGCCCTCTCCCTGTCTCCCGATATCCCTGTGCTGCTCTCTCCCTGTCTCCCGATATCCCCCTGCTGCTCACGCCCTGTCTCCCGATATCCCTGTGCTGCTCGCTCCCTGTCTCCCGATATCCCTGTGCTGCCCTCTCCCTGTCTCCCGATATCCCTCTGATGCCCTCTCGCTATCTCCCAGTATCCTTGTGCTGCCCTCTCCCAGTCTCCCGATACCCCTGTGCTGCTCGCTCCCTGTCTCCCGATATCCCTCTGCTGCCCTCTCCCTGTCTCCTGATATCCCTGTAATGCTCGCTCCCTGTCTCCCGATATCCCTGTGCTGCCCTCTCCCTGTCTCCCAGTATCACTGTGCTGCCCTTTCCCTGTCTCCCAATATCCTTGTGCTGCTCGCTCCCTGTCTCCCGATATCCCGATGTGGATCGCTCCCTGTCTCCCAATATCCCTGTGCTGCCCTCTCCCTGTCTCCTGATATCCCTGTGTTGCCCTCTCCCTATCTCCCGGCATCCATGTGATGCCCTCTCCCAGTCTCGCAATAGCCCTGTACTGCTCGCTCCCTGTCTCCCGATATCCCTGTGCTGCCCTCTCCCTGTCTCCCGAAATACCTGTGCTTCCTGCTCCCTGTCTCCCAATATCCCTGTGCTGCCCTTTCTCTGCCTCCTGATACCCCTGTGCTGCTCGCTCCCTGTCTCCCGATATCCGTGTGTTGCCCTTTCCCTGTCTCCCGATATCCCTGTGCGGCTCGCTCCCTGTCTCCCGATATCCCTGTTCTTTTCGCTCCCTGTCTCCCGAAATCCCGATGCGGCTCGCTCCCTGTCTCCCGATATCACTGTGCTGTCCTCTCCCTGTCTCCCGATATCCCTGTGCTGCCCTCTCCCTGTCTCCCGATAACCCTGTGCTGCTCTCTCCCTGTCTCCCGAAATACCTGTGCTTCCTGCTCCCCGTCTCCCAATATCCCTGTGCTGCCCTTTCTCTGCCTCCTGATACCCCTGTGCTGCTCGCTCCCTGTCTCCCGATATCCGTGTGTTGCCCTTTCCCTGTCGCCTGATATCCCTGTGCGGCTCGCTCCCTGTCTCCCGATATCCCTGTTCTTTTCGCTCCCTGTCTCCCGAAATCCCGATGCGGCTCGCTCCCTGTCTCCCGATATCACTGTGCTGCCCTCTCCCTGTCTCCCGATATCCCTCTGCTGCCCTCTCCCTGTCTCCCGATATCCCTGTGCTGCTCTCTCCCTGTATCCCGATGTCCCCCTGCCGCTCGCTCCCTGTCTCTCGATATCCCTGTGCTGCCCTCTCCCTGTCTCCTGATATCCCTCTGCTGCCCTCTCCCTATCTCCCGGTATCCTTGTGCTGCCCTCTCCCAGTCTCCCGATACCCCTGTGCTGCTCGGTCCCGGTCTCTCGATGTGGCTCGCTCCCTGTCGCCCGATATCCCTGTGCTGCCCTGTCCTGTCTCCCGGTATCCCTATGCTGCCCTCTCCCTGTCTCCTGGTATACCTGTGATACCCTCTCCCTGTCTCCCAATATTTCTGTGCTGCTCGCTAACTGTTTCCCGATATCCCGATGCGGCTCGCTCCCTGTCTCCCGATATCACTGTACTGCCCTCTCCCTGTCTCCCGGTATCCCTGTGCTGCCCTCTCCCTGTCTCCCGATATCCCCCTGCTGCTCGCTCCCTGTCTCCCGATATCCCTCTGCTGCCCTCTCCCTGTCTCCCGATATCCCTGTGCTGCTCTCTACCTGTCTGCCGATATCCCCCTGCCGCTCGCTCCCTGTCTCCCGATAACCCTGTGCTGCTCGCTTCCTGTCTCCCGATATCCCTGTGCTGCCCTCTCCCTGTCTCCCGATATCCCTCTGCTGCCGTCTCCCTATCTCCCAGTATCTTTGTGCTGCCCACTCCCAATCTCTCGATACCCCTGTGCTGCTCGCTCCCTGTCTCCCAATATCCGTGTGCTGCCATGTCCCTGTCTCCCGATATCCCTGTGCTGCTGTCTCCCTGTCTCCCGATTTCCCTCTGCTGCTCACTCACTGTCTCCCGATATCCCTCTGCTGCCCTATCCCTGTCTCCCGATATCCCTGTGCTGCTCTCTCCCTGTCTCAGGATATCCCCCTGCCGCTCGCTCCGTCTCCCAATATCTGTGTGCTGCCATGTCCCTGTCTCCCGGTATTCCTGTGCTGCCCTCGCCCTGTCTCCCGATATCCCTGTGCTGCTCGCTCCGTTTCCCGATATCCCTGTGCGGCTCGCTCCCTGTCTCCCGATATCCCTGTGCGGCTCGCTCCTTGTCTCCCGATATCCCGATGCCGCTCGCTCCCTGTCTCCCGATATCCCTGTGCTGCCCTATCCCTGTCTCCCAGTATCACTGTGCTGCCCTGTCCCTGTCTACCTATATCCCTGTGCTGTTCGCTCCCTGTCTCCCGATATCGCGATGTGGATCGCTCCCTGCCTCCCGATATCCCTGTGCTGCCCTCTCCCTGTCTCCTGATATTCCTGTAATGCTTGCTCCCTGTCTCCCGAGATCCCTGTGCTGCCCTCTCCCTGTCTCCTGATATCCCTGCCTTGCCCTCTCCCTATCTCCCGGTATCCATGTGATGCCCTGTCCCAGTCTCGCAATATCCCTGTGCTGCCCTTTCTCTGACTCCCGATACCCCTGTGCTGCTCGCTCCCTGTCTCCCGATATCCGTGTGCTGCCCTCTCCCTGTCTCCCGGTATCGCTGTGCTAACCTCTCCCTGTCTCCTGATATCCCTGTGCGGCTCACTCCCTGTCTCCCGATATCCCTGTGCGGCTCGTTCCTTGTCTCCCGATATCCCGATGCGGCTCGCACACTGTCTCCCGATATCACTGTGCTGCCCTCTCCCTGTCACCCGATATCCTTCTGCTGCCCTTTCCCTGTCTCCCGATATCCCGATGCGGCTCGCACCTTGTCTCCCGGTATCCCCCTGCTGCTCGCTCCCTTTCTCCCGATAGCCCTGTGTTGCTCGCTCCCTGTCACCCGATATCCTTGTGCTGCTCGCTCCCTGTCTCCCGATATCCCTGTGCTGCTCGCTCCCAGTCTCCCGATATCACTGTGCTGCTCTCTCCCTGTCTCCTGATATCCCCTTGCTGCTCGCTTCCTGTCTCCCGATATCCCTGTCCTGCTTGCTTCCAGTCTCCCGATATCCCTGTGCTGTTCGCTCCCTATCTCCCGATATCCTGTTGTGGCTCGCTCCCTGTCTCCCGATATCCCTGTGCTGCCCTCTCTCTGTCTCCCGATATCCCAGTGCTGCTCACTCCCTGTCTCCTGAGATCCGTGTGCTGCCCTCTCCCTGTCTCCCGGTATCCCTGTGCTGCCCTCTCCCTTTCTCCCGATATTTCTGTGCTGCTCGCTCCCTGTTTCCTGATATCCCGGTGTGGCTCGCTCCTTGTCTGCCGATATCCCTGTGCTACCCTCTTCCTGTCTCACTATTTTCTTGTGCTGCCCTCTCCCTGTCTCCCAATATCTCTGTGCTGCTCGCTCCCTGTTTCCTGATATCCCGGTGTGGCTCGCTCACTATCTGCCGGTATCCCTCTGCTGCCCTCTCCGTCTCCCGATATCTCTGTGCTGCTCGCTCCCTGTCTCCCGATATCGCTGTGCTTCTCTCTCCCTGTCCCCTGATATCCCCTTGCTGATCGCTTCCTGTCTCCCGATATCCCTGTGCAGCTCGCTCCCTGTGTCCCAATATCCTGGTGTGGCTCGCTCCCTGTCTCCCAATATCCCTGAGCTCTCTTCTCCCTGTCTCCCGATATACCTGTGCTGCCCGCTCCCTGTCTCCCGATATCCCTGTGCTGCCCTCTCTCTGTCTCCCGATATCCCAGTGCTGCTCGCTCCCTGTCTCCCGATATCCCTGTGCTGCCCCCTCCCTGTCTCCCGATATCCCTGTACTGCCCTCTCCCTGTCTCCCGGTATCCCAGTGCTGCAATCCCCCTGTCTCCCGATATCCCGGGGCTGCTCGCTCCCTGTTTCCCGATATCCCGGTGTGGCTCGCACCCTGTCTCCCGATAACCCTGTGCTCTCATCTCCATGTCTCCCGATATCTCTGTGCTGCTCGCTCCCTGTTTCCTGATATCCCGATGTGGATCGCTCCCTGTCTCCCGATATCCCTGTGCTGCCCTGTCCCTGTCTCCCGATATCCCTGTGCTGCCCTCTCCCTGTCTCCGAATATCCCTGTAATGCTGGCTCCCTGTCTCCCGATATCCCTGTGCTGCCCTCTCCCTGTCTCCGAATATCCCTGTAATGCTGGCTCCCTGTCTCCCAGTATCCGTGTGCTGCCCTCTCCCTGTCTCCCGGTATCCCGGTGCTGCCCTCTCCCTGTCTCCCGATATCCCTGTACTGCCCTCTCCCTGTCTCCCGGTATCCCTCTGCTGCGCTCCCCCTGTCTCCCGATATCCTGGTGTGGCTCGCACCCTGTCTCCCGATATCCCTGTGCTCCCATCTCCATGTCTCCTGATATACCTGTGCTTCCCTCTCCCTGTCTCCTGATCTCCCTGTGCTGCCCTCTCTCTGTCTCCCGATATCCCTGTGCTGCTCGCTCCCTGTCTCCCAATATCCGTGTGCTGCCCTGTCCCTGTCTCCCGGTATCCCTGTGTTGCACTCTCCCTGTTTCCCGATATCCCGGTGCGGCTCGCTCCCTGTCTCCCGATATCCCTGTGCTGCTCACTACTTGTCTCCAGATATCCCGAAGCGGCTCGCTCCCTGTCTCCCGATATCCCTGTGCTGCCCTCTCCCTGTCTCCCGATTTCCGTCTGCTGCCCTCTCCCTGTCTCCCGATATCCCTCTGCTGCCCTCTCCCTGTCTCCTGATATCCCTGTAATGCTAGCTCCCTGTCTCCCGATATCCCGGTATCCCGATGTGGATCGCTCCAAGTCTCCCAATATCCATGTGATGCCCTCTCCCAGTCTCGCAATAGCCCTGTACTGCTCGCTCCCTGTCTCCCGATATCCCTGTGCTGCCCTCTCCCTGTCTCCCGAAATACCTGTGCTTCCTGCTCCCTGTCTCCCAATATCCCTGTGCTGCCCTTTCTCTGCCTCCTGATACCCCTGTGCTGCTCGCTCCCTGTCTCCCGATATCCGTGTGCTGCCCTTTCCCTGTCTCCCGATATCCCTGTGCGGCTCGCTCCCTGACTCCCGATATCCCTGTTCTTTTCACTCCCTGTCTCCCGAAATCCCGATGCGGCTCGCTCCCTGTCTCCCGATATCACTGTGCTGCCCTCTCCCTGTCTCCCGATATCCCTCTGCTGCCCTCTCCCTGTCTCCCGATATCCCTGTGCTGCTCTCTCCCTGTCTCCCGATATCCCCCTGCCGCTCGCTCCCTGTCTCCTGATATCCCTGTGCTGCTCGCTCCCTGTCTCCCGATATCCCTCTGCTGCCCTCTCTCTATCTCCCGGTATCCTTGTGCTGCCCTCTCCCAGTCTCCCGATACCCCTGTGCTGCTCGGTCCCGGTCTCCCGATGTGGCTAGCTCCCTGTCGCCCGATATCCCTGTGCTGCCCTGTCCTGTCTCCCGGTATCCCTATTCTGCCCTCTCCCTGTGTCCTGGTATACCTGTGATACCCTTTCCCTGTCTCCCAATATTTCTGTGCTGCTCACTCCCTGTTTCCCGATATCCCGATGCGGCTCGCTCCCTATCTCCCGATATCCCTGTGCTGCCCCCTCCCTGTCTCCCGATATCCCTGTACTGCCCTCTCCCTGTCTCCCGGTATCCCAGTGCTGCAATCCCCCTGTCTCCCGATATCCCGGGGCTGCTCGCTCCCTGTTTCCCGATATCCCGGTGTGGCTCGCACCCTGTCTCCCAATATCCCTGTGCTGCTCGCTCCCTGTCTCCCAATATCCCTGTGCTACCCTCTCCCTGTCTCCCGATATCCCTGTACTGCCCTCTCCCTGTTTCCCGGTATCCCTGTGCTGCGCTCCCCCTGTCTCCCGATATCCCTGGGCTGCTCGCTCCCTGTTTCCCGATATCCCGGTGTGGCTCGCACCCTGTCTCCCGATATCCCTGTGCTCCCATCTCCATGTCTCCTGATATACCTGTGCTTCCCTCTCCCTGTCTCCCGATCTCACTGTGCTGCCCTGTCCCTGTCTCCCGGTATCCCTGTGTTGCACTCTCCCTGTTTCCCGATATCCCGGTGCGGCTCGCTCCCTGTTTCCCGATATCCCTGAGCTGCTCGCTACTTGTCTCCAGATATCCCGAAGCGGCTCGCTCCCTGTCACCCGATATCCCTGTGCTGCACTCACCCTGTCTCCCGATATCCCTGTGCTGCCCTCTCACTGTCTCCCGATATCCCTGTGCTGCCCTCTCTCTGTCTCGCGATATCCCAGTGCTGCTCGCTCCCTGTCTCCCAATATCCACGTGGTGCCCTGTCCCTGTATCCCGGTATCCCTGTGCTGCCCTCGATCTGTCTCCCAAAATCCCTGTGCGGCTCACTCCCTGTCTCCCGATATCCCTGTGCGGCTCGCTCCTTGTCTCCCGATATCCCGATGCGGCTCGCACACTGTCTCCCGATATCACTGTGCTGCCCTCTCCCTGTCTCCCGATATCCTTCTGCTGCCCTTTCCCTGTCTCCCGATATCCCGATGCGGCTCGCTCCTTGTCTCCCGGTATCCCCCTGCTGCTCGCTCCCTTTCTCCCGATAGCCCTGTGTTGCTCGCTCCCTGTCTCCCGATATCCCCCTGCTGCTCGCTCCGTCTCCCGATATCCCTCTGCTGCCCTCTCCCTGTCTCCCGATATCCCTGTGGTGCTCTCTCCCTGTCTCCCGATATCCCCCTGCTGCTCACGCCCTGTCTCCCGATATCCCTGTGCTGCTCGCTCCCTGTCTCCCGATATCCCTGTGCTGCCCTCTCCCTGTCTCCCGATATCCCTCTGATGCCCTCTCGCTATCTCCCAGTATCCTTGTGCTGCCCTCTCCCAGTCTCCCGATACCCCTGTGCTGCTCGCTCCCTGTCTCCCAATATCCACGTGGTGCCCTGTCCCTGTATCCCGGTATCCCTGTGCTGCCCTCGATCTGTCTCCCAAAATCCCTGTGCTGCTCGCTCCTTGTCTCCCGATATCCTGATGCGGCTCGATCCCTGTCTCCCGATGTCCCTCTGCTGCCCTCTCCCTGTCTCCCGATATCCCTGTGCTGCTCTCTCCCTGTCTCCCGATATCCCCCTGCTGCTCACGCCCTGTCTCCCGATATCCCTGTGCTGCTCGCTCCCTGTCTCCCGATATCCCTGTGCTGCCCTCTCCCTGTCTCCCGATATCCCTCTGATGCCCTCTCGCTATCTCCCAGTATCCTTGTGCTGCCCTCTCCCAGTCTCCCGATACCCCTGTGCTGCTCGCTCCCTGTCTCCCGATATCCCTCTGCTGCCCTCTCCCTGTCTCCTGATATCCCTGTAATGCTCGCTCCCTGTCTCCCGATATCCCTGTGCTGCCCTCTCCCTGTCTCCCAGTATCACTGTGCTGCCCTTTCCCTGTCTCCCAATATCCTTGTGCTGCTCGCTCCCTGTCTCCCGATATCCCGATGTGGATCGCTCCCTGTCTCCCAATATCCCTGTGCTGCCCTCTCCCTGTCTCCTGATATCCCTGTGTTGCCCTCTCCCTATCTCCCGGCATCCATGTGATGCCCTCTCCCAGTCTCGCAATAGCCCTGTACTGCTCGCTCCCTGTCTCCCGATATCCCTGTGCTGCCCTCTCCCTGTCTCCCGAAATACCTGTGCTTCCTGCTCCCTGTCTCCCAATATCCCTGTGCTGCCCTTTCTCTGCCTCCTGATACCCCTGTGCTGCTCGCTCCCTGTCTCCCGATATCCGTGTGTTGCCCTTTCCCTGTCTCCCGATATCCCTGTGCGGCTCGCTCCCTGTCTCCCGATATCCCTGTTCTTTTCGCTCCCTGTCTCCCGAAATCCCGATGCGGCTCGCTCCCTGTCTCCCGATATCACTGTGCTGTCCTCTCCCTGTCTCCCGATATCCCTGTGCTGCCCTCTCCCTGTCTCCCGAAATACCTGTGCTTCCTGCTCCCTGTCTCCCAATATCCCTGTGCTGCCCTTTCTCTGCCTCCTGATACCCCTGTGCTGCTCGCTCCCTGTCTCCCGATATCCGTGTGTTGCCCTTTCCCTGTCTCCTGATATCCCTGTGCGGCTCGCTCCCTGTCTCCCGATATCCCTGTTCTTTTCGCTCCCTGTCTCCCGAAATCCCGATGCGGCTCGCTCCCTGTCTCCCGATATCACGGTGCTGCCCTCTCCCTGTCTCCCGATATCCCTCTGCTGCCCTCTCCCTGTCTCCCGATATCCCTGTGCTGCTCTCTCCCTGTATCCCGATGTCCCCCTGCCGCTCGCTCCCTGTCTCTCGATATCCCTGTGCTGCCCTCTCCCTGTCTCCTGATATCCCTCTGCTGCCCTCTCCCTATCGCCCGGTAACCTTGTGCTGCCCTCTCCCAGTCTCCCGATACCCCTGTGCTGCTCGGTCCCGGTCTCTCGATGTGGCTCGCTCCCTGTCGCCCGATATCCCTGTGCTGCCCTGTCCTGTCTCCCGGTATCCCTATGCTGCCCTCTCCCTGTCTCCTGGTATACCTGTGATACCCTCTCCCTGTCTCCCAATATTTCTGTGCTGCTCGCTACCTGTTTCCCGATATCCCGATGCGGCTCGCTCCCTGTCTCCCGATATCACTGTACTGCCCTCTCCCTGTCTCCCGGTATCCCTGTGCTGCGCTCCTCCTGTCTCCCGATATCCCGGGGCTGCTCGCTCCCTGTTTCCCGATATCCCGGTGTGGCTTGCACCCTGTCTCCCGATATCCCTGTGCTCTCATCTCCATGTCTCCTGATATACCTGTGCTTCCCTCTCCCTGTCTCCCGATCTCCCTGTGCTGCCCCCTCTCTGTCTCCCCATATCCCTGTGCTGCTCGCTCGCTGTCTCACAATATCCGTGTGCTGCCCTGTCCCTGTATCCCGGTATCCCTGTGCTGCCCTCGTATTGTCTCCCGAAATCCCTGTGCTGCTCGCTCCTTGTTTCCCGATATCCTGATGCGGCTAGCTCCCTGTCTCCCGATATCCCTCTGCTGCCCTCTCCCTGTCTCCCGATATCCCCCTGCTGCTCGCTCCCTGTCTCCCGATATCCCTGTGCTGCCCTCTCCCTGTCTCCCGATATCCCTGTGCTGCTCTCTCCCTGTCTCCCGATATCCCCCTGCTGCTCGCGCCCTGTCTCCTGATATCCCTGTGCTGCTCGCTCCCTGTCTCCCGATATCCCTGTGCTGCCCTCTCCCTGTCTCCCGATATCCCTCTGATGCCCTCTCGCTATCTCCCAGTATCCTTGTGCTGCCCTCTCCCAGTCTCCCGATACCCCTGTGCTGCTCGCTCCCTGTCTCCCAATATCCGTGTGCTGCCCTGTCCCTGTCTCCTGGTATCCCTGTGCTGCCCTCGCCCTGTCTCCCAATGCGGCTCGATCCCTGTCTCCTGATATCCCTGTGCGGCTCGCTCCTTGTCTCCCGATGTGGCTCGCTCCGTGTCTCCCGATATCCCTGTGCTGCCCTCTCCCTGTCTCCCGATATCCCTGTGCTGCCCTCTCCCTGTCTCCCGATATCCCTCTGCCGCCCTCTCCCTGTCTCCTGATATCCCTGTAATGCTGGCTCCCTGTCTCCCGATATCCCTGTGCTGCCCTCTCCCTGTCTCCTGATATCCCTGTAATGCTCGCTCCCCGTCTCCCGATATCCCTGTGCTGCCCTCTCCCTGTCTTCCAGTATCACTGTGCTGCCCTCTCCCTGTCTCCCAATATCCTTGTGCTGCTCGCTCCCTGTCTCCCGATATCCCGGTATCCCGATGTGGATCGCTCCCTGTCTCCCAATATCCCTGTGCTGCCCTCTCCCTGTCTCCTGATATCCCTGTGTTGCCAACTCCCTATCTCCCGGCATCCATGTGATGCCCTCTCCCAGTCTCGCAATAGCCCTGTACTGCTCGCTCCCTGTCTCCCGATATCCCTGTGCTGCCCTCTCCCTGTCTCCCGAAATACCTGTGCTTCCTGCTCCGTCTCCCAATATCCCTGTGCTGCCCTTTCTCTGCCTCCTGATACCCCTGTGCTGCTCGCTCCCTGTCTCCCGATATCCGTGTGCTGCCCTCTCCCTGTCTCCCGATATCCCTGTGCGGCTCGCACCCTGTCTCCCGATATCCCTGTTCTTTTCACTCCCTGTCTCCCGAAATCCCGATGCGGCTCGCTCCTTGTCTCCCGATATCACTGTGCTGCCCTCTCCCTGTCTCCCGATATCACTGTGCTGCCCTCTCCCTGTCTCCCGATATCCCTCTGCTGCCCTCTCCCTGTCTCCCGATATCCCTGTGCTGCTCTCTCCCTGTCTCCCGATATCCCCCTGCCGCTCGCTCCCTGTCTCCTGATATCCCTGTGCTGCTCGCTCCCTGTCTCCTGATATCCCTGTGCTGCCCTCTCCCTGTCTCCCGATATCCCTCTGCTGCCCTCTCCCTATCTCCCGGTATCCTTGTGCTGCCCTCTCCCAGTCTCCCGATACCCCTGTGCTGCTCGGTCCCAGTCTCCCGTTGTGGCTCGCTCCCTGTCGCCCGATATCCCTGTGCTGCCCTGTCCTGTCTCCCGGTATCACTATGCTGCCTCTCCCTGTGTCCTGGTATACCTGTGGTAACCTCTCCCTGTCTCCCAATATTTCTGTGCTGCTCACTACCTGTTTCCCGATATCCCAATGCGGCTCGCTCCCTGTCTCCCGATATCCCTGTGCTGCCCCCTCCCTGTCTCCCGATATCATGGACTGCCCTCTCCCTGTCTCCCGGTATCCCAGTGCTGCAATCCCCCTGTCTCCCGATATCCCGGGGCTGCTCGCTCCCTGTTTCCCGATATCCCGGTGTGGCTCGCACCCTGTCTCCCGATATCCCTGTGCTCTCATCTCCATGTCTCCCGCTCTCCCTGTGCTGCCCCCTCTCTGTCTCCCCATATCCCTGTGCTGCTCGCTCGCTGTCTCACAATAGCGTGTGCTGCCCTGTCCCTGTCTCCCGGTATCCCTGTGTTGCACTCTCCCTGTCTCCCGATATCCCTGTGCTGCTCGCTACCTTTCTCCAGATATCCCGAAGAGGCTCGCTCCCTGTCTCCCGATATCCCTGTGCTGCCCGCTCCCTGTCTCCCGATATCCCTCTGCTGCCCTCTCCCTGTCTCCCGATATCCCTGTGCTGCCCTCTCTCTGTCTCGCGATATCCCTGTGCTGCTCGCTCCCTGTCTCCCAATATCCCTGTGCTGCCCTGTCCCTGTCTCCCGGTTTCCCTCTGCTGCCCTCTCCCTGTCTCCCGACATCCCTCTGCTGCCCTCTCCCTGTCTCCCGATATCCCCCTGCTGCTCGCTCCCTGTCACCCGATATCCCTCTGCTGCCCTCTCCCTGTCTCCCGATATCCCTGTGCTGCTCTCTACCTGTCTGCCGATATCCCCCTGCCGCTCGCTCCCTGTCTCCCGATAACCCTGTGCTGCTCGCTTCCTGTCTCCCGATATCCCTGTGCTGCCCTCTCCCTGTCTCCCGATATCCCTCTGCTGCCCTCTCCCTATCTCCCAGTATCTTTGTGCTGCCCACTCCCAATCTCTCGATACCCCTGTGCTGCTCGCTCCCTGTCTCCCGATATCCGTGTGCTGCCATGTCCCTGTCTCCCGATATCCCTGTGCTGCTGTCTCCCTGTCTCCCGATTTCCCCCTGCTGCTCACTCACTGTCTCCCGATATCCCTCTGCTGCCCTATCCCTGACTCCCGATATCCCTGTGCTGCTCTCTCCCTGTCTCAGGATATCCCCCTGCCGCTCGCTCCATCTCCCAATATCTGTGTGCTGCCATGTCCCTGTCTCCCGGTATTCCTGTGCTGCCCTCGCCCTGTCTCCCGATATCCCTGTGCTGCTCGCTCCGTTTCCCGATATCCCGGTGCGGCTCGCTCCCTGTCTCCCGATATCCCTGTGCGGCTCGCTCCTTGTCTCCCGATATCCCAATGCCGCTCGCTCCCTGTCTCCCGATATCCCTGTGCTGCCCTATCCCTGTCTCCCAGTATCACTGTGCTGCCCTGTCCCTGTCTATCTATATCCCTGTGCTGTTCGCTCCCTGTCTCCCGATATCGCGATGTGGATCGCTCCCTGCCTCCCGATATCCCTGTGCTGCCCTCTCCCTGTCTCCTGATATTCCTGTAATGCTTGCTCCCTGTCTCCCGAGATCCCTGTGCTGCCCTCTCCCTGTCTCCTGATATCCCTGCCTTGCCCTCTCCCTATCTCCCGGTATCCATGTGATGCCCTGTCCCAGTCTCGCAATATCCCTGTGCTGCCCTTTCTCTGCCTCCCGATACCCCTGTGCTGCTCGCTCCCTGTCTCCCGATATCCGTGTGCTGCCCTCTCCCTGTCTCCCGGTATCGCTGTGCTAACCTCTCCCTGTCTCCTGATATCCCTGTGCGGCTCACTCCCTGTCTCCCGATATCCCTGTGCGGCTCGCTCCTTGTCTCCCGATATCCCGATACGGCTCGCACACTGTCTCCCGATATCACTGTGCTGCCCTCTCCCTGTCTCCCGCTATCCTTCTGCTGCCCTTTCCCTGTCTCCCGATATCCCGAAGCGGCTCGCTCCTTGTCTCCCGATATCCCGATACGGCTCGCACACTGTCTCCCGATATCACTGTGCTGCCCTCTCCCTGTCTCCCACTATCCTTCTGCTGCCCTTTCCCTGTCTCCCGATGCGGCTCACTCCTTGTCTCCCGGTATCCCCCTGCTGCTCGCTCCCTTTCTCCCGATAGCCTTGTGTTGCTCGCTCCCTGTCTCCCGATATCCCTGTGCTGCTCGCTCCATTTCCCGATATCCCGGTGCGGCTCGCTCCCTGTCTCCCGATATCCCTGTGCGGCTCGCTCCTTGTCTCCCGATATCCCGATGCCGCTCGCTCCCTGTCTCCCGATATCCCTGTGCTGCCCTATCCCTGTCTCCCAGTATCACTGTGCTGCCCTGTCCCTGTCTATCTATATCCCTGTGCTGTTCGCTCCCTGTCTCCCGATAACGCGATGTGGATCGCTCCCTGCCTCCCGATATCCCTGTGCTGCCCTCTCCCTGTCTCCTGATATTCCTGTAATGCTTGCTCCCTGTCTCCCGAGATCCCTGTGCTGCCCTCTCCCTGTCTCCTGATATCCCTGCCTTGCCCTCTCCCTATCTCCCGGTATCCATGTGATGCCCTGTCCCAGTCTCGCAATATCCCTGTGCTGCCCTTTCTCTGCCTCCCGATACCCCTGTGCTGCTCGCTCCCTGTCTCCCGATGTCCGTGTGCTGCCCTCTCCCTGTCTCCCGGTATCGCTGTGCTAACCTCTCCCTGTCTCCTGATATCCCTGTGCGGCTCACTCCCTGTCTCCCGATATCCCTGTGCGGCTCGCTCCTTGTCTCCCGATATCCCGATACGGCTCGCACACTGTCTCCCGATATCACTGTGCTGCCCTCTCCCTGTCTCCCGATATCCTTCTGCTGCCCCTTCCCTGTCTCCCGATATCCCGATGCGGCTCTCTCCTTGTCTCCCGGTATCCCCCTGCTGCTCGCTCCCTTTCTCCCGATAGCCCTGTGTTGCTCGCTCCCTGTCACCCGATATCCCTGTGCTGCTCGCTCCCTGTCTCCCGATATCCCTGTGCTGCTCGCTCCCAGTCTCCCGATATCGCTGTGCTGCTCTCTCCCTGTCTCCTGATATCCCCTTGCTGCTCGCTTCCTGTCTCCCGATATCCCTGTCCTGCTTGCTTCCAGTCTCCCGATATCCCTGTGTTGCCCACTCCCTATCTCCCGGCATCCATGTGATGCCCTCTCCCAGTCTCGCAATAGCCCTGTACTGCTCGCTCCCTGTCTCCCGATATCCCGGGGCTGCCCTCTCCCTGTCTCCCGAAATACCTGTGCTTCCTGCTCCATCTCCCAATATCCCTGTGCTGCCCTTTCTCTGCCTCCTGATACCCCTGTGCTGCTCACTCCCTGTCTCCCGATATCCGTGTGCTGCCCTCTCCCTGTCTCCCGATATCCCTGTGCGGCTCGCTCCCTGTCTCCCGATATCCCTGTTCTTTTCACTCCCTGTCTCCCGAAATCCCGATGCGGCTCGCTCGTCTCCCGATATCACTGTGCTGCCCTCTCCCTGTCTCCCGATATCCCTCTGCTGCCCTCTCCCTGTCTCCCGATATCCCTGTGCTGCTCTCTCCCTGTCTCCCGATATCCCCCTGCCGCTCGCTCCCTGTCTCCTGATATCCCTGTGCTGCTCGCTCCCTGTCTCCTGATATCCCTGTGCTGCCCTCTCCCTGTCTCCCGATATCCCTCTGCTGCCCTCTCCCTATCTCCCGGTATCCTTGTGCTGCCCTCTCCCAGTCTCCCGATACCCCTGTGCTGCTCGGTCCCAGTCTCCCGTTGTGGCTCGCTCCCTGTCGCCCGATATCCCTGTGCTGCCCTGTCCTGTCTCCCGGTATCCCTATGCTGCCTCTCCCTGTGTCCTGGTATACCTGTGATAACCTCTCCCTGTCTCCCAATATTTCTGTGCTGCTCACTACCTGTTTCCCGATATCCCGATGCGGCTCGCTCCCTGTCTCCCGATATCCCTGTGCTGCCCCCTCCCTGTCTCCCGATATCATGGACTGCCCTCTCCCTGTATCCCGGTATCCCAGTGCTGCAATCCCCCTGTCTCCCGATATCCCGGGGCTGCTCGCTCCCTGTTTCCCGATATCCCGGTGTGGCTCGCACCCTGTCTCCCGATATCCCTGTGCTCTCATCTCCATGTCTCCTGCTCTCCCTGTGCTGCCCCCTCTCTGTCTCCCCATATCCCTGTGCTGCTCGCTCACTGTCTCACAATAGCGTGTGCTGCCCTGTCCCTGTCTCCCGGTATCCCTGTGTTGCACTCTCCCTGTCTCCCGATATCCCTGTGCTGCTCGCTACTTTTCTCCAGATATCCCGAAGCGGCTCGCTCCCTGTCTCCCGGTATCCCTGTGCTGCCCGCTCCCTGTCTCCCGATATCCCTCTGCTGCCCTCTCCCTGTCTCCCGATATCCCTGTGCTGCCCTCTCTCTGTCTCGCGATATCCCTGTGCTGCTCGCTCCCTGTCTCCCAATATCCCTGTGCTGCCCTGTCCCTGTCTCCCGGTTTCCCTCTGCTGCCCTCTCCCTGTCTCCCGACATCCCTCTGCTGCCCTCTCCCTGTCTCCCGATATCCCCCTGCTGCTCGCTCCCTGTCTCCCGATATCCCTCTGCTGCCCTCTCCCTGTCTCCCGATATCCCTGTGCTGCTCTCTACCTGTCTGCCGATATCCCCCTGCCGCTCGCTCCCTGTCTCCCGATAACCCTGTGCTGCTCGCTTCCTGTCTCCCGATATCCCTGTGCTGCCCTCTCCCTGTCTCCCGATATCCCTCTGCTGCCCTCTCCCTATCTCCCAGTATCTTTGTGCTGCCCACTCCCAATCTCTCGATACCCCTGTGCTGCTCGCTCCCTGTCTCCCGATATCCGTGTGCTGCCATGTCCCTGTCTCCCGATATCCATGTGCTGCTGTCTCCCTGTCTCTCGATTTCCCCCTGCTGCTCACTCACTGTCTCCCGATATCCCTCTGCTGCCCTATCCCTGTCTCCCGATATCCCTGTGCTGCTCTCTCCCTGTCTCAGGATATCCCCCTGCCGCTCGCTCCGTCTCCCAATATCTGTGTGCTGCCATGTCCCTGTCTCCCGGTATTCCTGTGCTGCCCTCGCCCTGTCTCCCGATATCCCTGTGCTGCTCGCTCTGTTTCCCGATATCCCGGTGCGGCTCGCTCCCTGTCTCCCGATATCCCTGTGCGGCTCGCTCCTTGTCTCCCGATATCCCGATGCCGCTCGCTCCCTGTCTCCCGATATCCCTGTGCTGCCCTATCCCTGTCTCCCAGTATCACTGTGCTGCCCTGTCCCTGTCTATCTATATCCCTGTGCTGTTCGCTCCCTGTCTCCCGATATCCCTGTGCGGCTTGCTCCCTGCCTCCCGATATCCCTGTGCTGCCCTCTCCCTGTCTCCTGATATTCCTGTGCTGCTCGCTCCCTGTCTCCCGATATCCGTGTGCTGCCCTCTCCCTGTCTCCCGGTATCGCTGTGCTAACCTCTCCCTGTCTCCTGATATCCCTGTGCGGCTCACTCCCTGTCTCCCGATATCCCTGTGCGGCTCGCTCCTTGTCTCCGATATCCCGATGCGGCTCGCACACTGTCTCCCGATATCACTGTGCTGCCCTCTCCCTGTCTCCCGCTATCCTTCTGCTGCCCTTTCCCTGTCTCCCGATGCGGCTCACTCCTTGTCTCCCGGTATCCCCCTGCTGCTCGCTCCCTTTCTCCCGATAGCCTTGTGTTGCTCGCTCCCTGTCTCCCGATATCCCTGTGCTGCTCGCTCCATTTCCCGATATCCCGGTGCGGCTCGCTCCCTGTCTCCCGATATCCCTGTGCGGCTCGCTCCTTGTCTCCCGATATCCCGATGCCGCTCGCTCCCTGTCTCCCGATATCCCTGTGCTGCCCTATCCCTGTCTCCCAGTATCACTGTGCTGCCCTGTCCCTGTCTATCTATATCCCTGTGCTGTTCGCTCCCTGTCTCCCGATAACGCGATGTGGATCGCTCCCTGCCTCCCGATATCCCTGTGCTGCCCTCTCCCTGTCTCCTGATATTCCTGTAATGCTTGCTCCCTGTCTCCCGAGATCCCTGTGCTGCCCTCTCCCTGTCTCCTGATATCCCTGCCTTGCCCTCTCCCTATCTCCCGGTATCCATGTGATGCCCTGTCCCAGTCTCGCAATATCCCTGTGCTGCCCTTTCTCTGCCTCCCGATACCCCTGTGCTGCTCGCTCCCTGTCTCCCGATGTCCGTGTGCTGCCCTCTCCCTGTCTCCCGGTATCGCTGTGCTAACCTCTCCCTGTCTCCTGATATCCCTGTGCGGCTCACTCCCTGTCTCCCGATATCCCTGTGCGGCTCGCTCCTTGTCTCCCGATATCCCGATACGGCTCGCACACTGTCTCCCGATATCACTGTGCTGCCCTCTCCCTGTCTCCCGATATCCTTCTGCTGCCCTTTCCCTGTCTCCCGATATCCCGATGCGGCTCTCTCCTTGTCTCCCGGTATCCCCCTGCTGCTCGCTCCCTTTCTCCCGATAGCCCTGTGTTGCTCGCTCCCTGTCACCCGATATCCCTGTGCTGCTCGCTCCCTGTCTCCCGATATCCCTGTGCTGCTCGCTCCCAGTCTCCCGATATCGCTGTGCTGCTCTCTCCCTGTCTCCTGATATCCCCTTGCTGCTCGCTTCCTGTCTCCCGATATCCCTGTCCAGCTTGCTTCCAGTCTCCCGATATCCCTGTGCTGCCCTCTCCCTGTCTCCTGATATCCCTGTGTTGCCCACTCCCTATCTCCCGGCATCCATGTGATGCCCTCTCCCAGTCTCGCAATAGCCCTGTACTGCTCGCTCCCTGTCTCCCGATATCCCTGTGCTGCCCTCTCCCTGTCTCCCGAAATACCTGTGCTTCCTGCTCCCTGTCTCCCAATATCCCTGTGCTGCCCTTTCTCTGCCTCCTGATACCCCTGTGCTGCTCGCTCCCTGTCTCCCGATATCCGTGTGCTGCCCTCTCCCTGTCTCCCGATATCCCTGTGCGGCTCGCTCCCTGTCTCCCGATATCCCTGTTCTTTTCACTCCCTGTCTCCCGAAATCCCGATGCGGCTCGCTCCTTGTCTCCCGATATCACTGTGCTGCCCTCTCCCTGTCTCCCGATATCCCTCTGCTGCCCTCTCCCTGTCTCCCGATATCCCTGTGCTGCTCTCTCCCTGTCTCCCGATATCCCCCTGCCGCTCGCTCCCTGTCTCCTGATATCCCTGTGCTGCTCGCTCCCTGTCTCCTGATATCCCTGTGCTGCCCTCTCCCTGTCTCCCGATATCCCTCTGCTGCCCTCTCCCTATCTCCCGGTATCCTTGTGCTGCCCTCTCCCAGTCTCCCGATACCCCTGTGCTGCTCGGTCCCAGTCTCCCGTTGTGGCTCGCTCCCTGTCGCCCGATATCCCTGTGCTGCCCTGTCCTGTCTCCCGGTATCCCTATGCTGCCTCTCCCTGTGTCCTGGTATACCTGTGATAACCTCTCCCTGTCTCCCAATATTTCTGTGCTGCTCACTACCTGTTTCCCGATATCCCGATGCGGCTCGCTCCCTGTCTCCCGATATCCCTGTGCTGCCCCCTCCCTGTCTCCCGATATCATGGACTGCCCTCTCCCTGTCTCCCGGTATCCCAGTGCTGCAATCCCCCTGTCTCCCAATATCCCGGGGCTGCTCGCTCCCTGTTTCCCGATATCCCGGTGTGGCTCGCTCCCTGTCTCCCGATATCCCTGTGCTCTCATCTCCATGTCTCCCGCTCTCCCTGTGCTGCCCCCTCTCTGTCGCCCCATATCCCTGTGCTGCTCGCTCGCTGTCTCACAATAGCGTGTGCTGCCCTATCCCTGTCTCCCGGTATCCCTGTGTTGCACTCTCCCTGTCTCCCGATATCCCTGTGCTGCTCGCTACTTTTCTCCAGATATCCCGAAGCGGCTCGCTCCCTGTCTCCCGATATCCCTGTGCTGCCCGCTCCCTGTCTCCCGATATCCCTCTGCTGCCCTCTCCCTGTCTCCCGATATCCCTGTGCTGCCCTCTCTCTGTCTCGCGATATCCCTGTGCTGCTCGCTCCCTGTCTCCCAATATCCCTGTGCTGCTCGCTCCCTGTCTCCCAATATCCCTGTGCTGCCCTGTCCATGTCTCCCGGTTTCCCTCTGCTGCCCTCTCCCTGTCTCCCGACATCCCTCTGCTGCCCTCTCCCTGTCTCCCGATATCCCCCTGCTGCTCGCTCCCTGTCTCCCGATATCCCTCTGCTGCCCTCTCCCTGTCTCCCGATATCCCTGTGCTGCTCTCTACCTGTCTGCCGATATCCCCCTGCCGCTCGCTCCCTGTCTCCCGATAACCCTGTGCTGCTCGCTTCCTGTCTCCCGATATCCCTGTGCTGCCCTCTCCCTGTCTCCCGATATCCCTCTGCTGCCCTCTCCCTATCTCCCAGTATCTTTGTGCTGCCCACTCCCAATCTCTCGATACCCCTGTGCTGCTCGCTCCCTGTCTCCCGATATCCGTGTGCTGCCATGTCCCTGTCTCCCGATATCCCTGTGCTGCTGTCTCCCTGTCTCCCGATTTCCGCCTGCTGCTCACTCACTGTCTCCCGATATCCCTCTGCTGCCCTATCCCTGTCTCCCGATATCCCTGTGCTGCTCTCTCCCTGTCTCAGGATATCCTCCTGCCGCTCGCTCCGTCTCCCAATATCTGTGTGCTGCCATGTCCCTGTCTCCCGGTATTCCTGTGCTGCCCTCGCCCTGTCTCCCGATATCCCTGTGCTGCTCGCTCCGTTTCCCGATATCCCGGTGCGGCTCGCTCCCTGTCTCCCGATATCCCGGTGCGGCTCGCTCCCTGTCTCCCGATATCCCTGTGCTGCCCTATCCCTGTCTCCCAGTATCACTGTGCTGCCCTGTCCCTGTCTATCTATATCCCTGTGCTGTTCGCTCCCTGTCTCCCGATAACGCGATGTGGATCGCTCCCTGCCTCCCGATATCCCTGTGCTGCCCTCTCCCTGTCTCCTGATATTCCTGTAATGCTTGCTCCCTGTCTCCCGAGATCCCTGTGCTGCCCTCTCCCTGTCTCCTGATATCCCTGCCTTGCCCTCTCCCTATCTCCCGGTATCCATGTGATGCCCTGTCCCAGTCTCGCAATATCCCTGTGCTGCCCTTTCTCTGCCTCCCGATACCCCTGTGCTGCTCGCTCCCTGTCTCCCGATATCCGTGTGCTGCCCTCTCCCTGTCTCCCGGTATCGCTGTGCTAACCTCTCCCTGTCTCCTGATATCCCTGTGCGGCTCACTCCCTGTCTCCCGATATCCCTGTGCGGCTCGCTCCTTGTCTCCCGATATCCCGATACGGCTCGCACACTGTCTCCCGATATCACTGTGCTGCCCTCTCCCTGTCTCCCGATATCCTTCTGCTGCCCTTTCCCTGTCTCCCGATATCCCGATGCGGCTCTCTCCTTGTCTCCCGGTATCCCCCTGCTGCTCGCTCCCTTTCTCCCGATAGCCCTGTGTTGCTCGCTCCCTGTCACCCGATATCCCTGTGCTGCTCGCTCCCTGTCTCCCGATATCCCTGTGCTGCTCGCTCCCAGTCTCCCGATATCGCTGTGCTGCTCTCTCCCTGTCTCCTGATATCCCCTTGCTGCTCGCTTCCTGTCTCCCGATATCCCTGTCCTGCTTGCTTCCAGTCTCCCCATATCCCTGTGCTGCTCGCTCGCTGTCTCACAATAGCGTGTGCTGCCCTATCCCTGTCTCCCGGTATCCCTGTGTTGCACTCTCCCTGTCTCCCGATATCCCTGTGCTGCTCGCTACTTTTCTCCAGATATCCCGAAGCGGCTCGCTCCCTGTCTCCCGATATCCCTGTGCTGCCCGCTCCCTGTCTCCCGATATCCCTCTGCTGCCCTCTCCCTGTCTCCCGATATCCCTGTGCTGCCCTCTCTCTGTCTCGCGATATCCCTGTGCTGCTCGCTCCCTGTCTCCCAATATCCCTGTGCTGCTCGCTCCCTGTCTCCCAATATCCCTGTGCTGCCCTGTCCATGTCTCCCGGTTTCCCTCTGCTGCCCTCTCCCTGTCTCCCGACATCCCTCTGCTGCCCTCTCCCTGTCTCCCGATATCCCCCTGCTGCTCGCTCCCTGTCTCCCGATATCCCTCTGCTGCCCTCTCCCTGTCTCCCGATATCCCTGTGCTGCTCTCTACCTGTCTGCCGATATCCCCCTGCCGCTCGCTCCCTGTCTCCCGATAACCCTGTGCTGCTCGCTTCCTGTCTCCCGATATCCCTGTGCTGCCCTCTCCCTGTCTCCCGATATCCCTCTGCTGCCCTCTCCCTATCTCCCAGTATCTTTGTGCTGCCCACTCCCAATCTCTCGATACCCCTGTGCTGCTCGCTCCCTGTCTCCCGATATCCGTGTGCTGCCATGTCCCTGTCTCCCGATATCCCTGTGCTGCTGTCTCCCTGTCTCCCGATTTCCGCCTGCTGCTCACTCACTGTCTCCCGATATCCCTCTGCTGCCCTATCCCTGTCTCCCGATATCCCTGTGCTGCTCTCTCCCTGTCTCAGGATATCCTCCTGCCGCTCGCTCCGTCTCCCAATATCTGTGTGCTGCCATGTCCCTGTCTCCCGGTATTCCTGTGCTGCCCTCGCCCTGTCTCCCGATATCCCTGTGCTGCTCGCTCCGTTTCCCGATATCCCGGTGCGGCTCGCTCCCTGTCTCCCGATATCCCGGTGCGGCTCGCTCCCTGTCTCCCGATATCCCTGTGCTGCCCTATCCCTGTCTCCCAGTATCACTGTGCTGCCCTGTCCCTGTCTATCTATATCCCTGTGCTGTTCGCTCCCTGTCTCCCGATAACGCGATGTGGATCGCTCCCTGCCTCCCGATATCCCTGTGCTGCCCTCTCCCTGTCTCCTGATATTCCTGTAATGCTTGCTCCCTGTCTCCCGAGATCCCTGTGCTGCCCTCTCCCTGTCTCCTGATATCCCTGCCTTGCCCTCTCCCTATCTCCCGGTATCCATGTGATGCCCTGTCCCAGTCTCGCAATATCCCTGTGCTGCCCTTTCTCTGCCTCCCGATACCCCTGTGCTGCTCGCTCCCTGTCTCCCGATATCCGTGTGCTGCCCTCTCCCTGTCTCCCGGTATCGCTGTGCTAACCTCTCCCTGTCTCCTGATATCCCTGTGCGGCTCACTCCCTGTCTCCCGATATCCCTGTGCGGCTCGCTCCTTGTCTCCCGATATCCCGATACGGCTCGCACACTGTCTCCCGATATCACTGTGCTGCCCTCTCCCTGTCTCCCGATATCCTTCTGCTGCCCTTTCCCTGTCTCCCGATATCCCGATGCGGCTCTCTCCTTGTCTCCCGGTATCCCCCTGCTGCTCGCTCCCTTTCTCCCGATAGCCCTGTGTTGCTCGCTCCCTGTCACCCGATATCCCTGTGCTGCTCGCTCCCTGTCTCCCGATATCCCTGTGCTGCTCGCTCCCAGTCTCCCGATATCGCTGTGCTGCTCTCTCCCTGTCTCCTGATATCCCCTTGCTGCTCGCTTCCTGTCTCCCGATATCCCTGTCCTGCTTGCTTCCAGTCTCCCGATATCCCTGTGCTGTTCGCTCCCTATCTCCCGATATCCTGTTGTGGCTCGCTCCCTGTCTCCCGATATCCCTGTGCTGCCCTCTCTCTGTCTCCCGATATCCCAGTGCTGCTCACTCCCTGTCTCCTGAGATCCGTGTGCAGCCCTCTCCCCGTCTCCCGGTATCCCTGTGCTGCCCTCTCCCTTTCTCCCGATATTTCTGTGCTGCTCGCTCCCTGTTTCCTGATATCCCGGTGTGGCTCGCTCCCTGTCTGCCGATATCCCTGTGCTACCCTCTTCCTGTCTCACTATTTTCTTGTGCTGCCCTCTCCCTGTCTCCCAATATCTCTGTGCTGCTCGCTCCCTGTTTCCTGATATCCCGGTGTGGCTCGCTCACTATCTGCCGGTATCCCTCTGCTGCCCTCTCCGTCTCCCGATATCTCTGTGCTGCTCGCTCCCTGTCTCCCGATATCGCTGTGCTGCTCTCTCCCTGTCCCCTGATATCCCCTTGCTGATCGCTTCCTGTCTCCCGATATCACTGTGCAGCTCGCTCCCTGTGTCCCAATATCCTGGTGTGGCTCGCTCCCTGTCTCCCAATATCCCTGAGCTCTCTTCTCCCTGTCTCCCGATATACCTGTGCTGCCCGCTCCCTGTCTCCCGATATCCCTGTGCTGCCCTCTCTCTGTCTCCCGATAACCCAGTGCTGCTCGCTCCCTGTCTCCCGATATCCGTGTGCTGCCCTCTCCCTGTCTCCCGGTATCCCTGTGCTGCCCTCTCCCTGTCTCCCGATATCTCTGTGCTGCTCGCTCCCTGTTTCCTGATATCCCGATGTGGATCGCTCCCTGTCTCCCGATATCCCTGTGCTGCCCTGTCCCTGTCTCCCGGTATCCCGGTGCTGCCCTCTCCCTGTCTCCCGATATCCCTGTACTGCCATCTCCCTGTCTCCCGGTATCCCTCTGCTGCGCTCCCCCTGTCTCCCGATATCCTGGTGTGGCTCGCACCCTGTCTCCCGATATCCCTGTGCTCCCATCTCCATGTCTCCTGATATACCTGTGCTTCCCTCTCCCTGTCTCCTGATCTCCCTGTGCTGCCCTCTCTCTGTCTCCTGATATCCCTGTGCTGCTCGCTCCCTGTCTCCCAATATCCCTGTGCTGCCCTCTCCCTGTCTCCGAATATCCCTGTAATGCTGGCTCCCTGTCTCCCGATATCCCTGTGCTGCCCTCTCCCTGTCTCCGAATATCCCTGTAATGCTAGCTCCCTGTCTCCCAGTATCCGTGTGCTGCCCTCTCCCTGTCTCCCGGTATCCCGGTGCTGCCCTCTCCCTGTCTCCCGATATCCCTGTACTGCCATCTCCCTGTCTCCCGGTATCCCTCTGCTGCGCTCCCCCTGTCTCCCGATATCCTGGTGTGGCTCGCACCCTGTCTCCCGATATTCCGGTGCAGGTCAATCCCTGTCTCCCGATATCCCTGTGATGCTCAATCCCTATCTCTAGATATCCCTGTGCTGCCTGCTCACTCTCTCCCGATATCCCGGTGCTGGTCACTCCCTGTCTGCCAATATCCCAGTGCTCCTTGCTCCCTGTCTCCCGATATCCAGGTATGGCTCGCTCCCTGTCTGCCAATATCTCGGTGCTGCTCATTCCCTGTCTCCAAATATCCCGATGCTGCTCGCTCCCTGTCTCCCGATATCCCGGTGCTGCCCTCTCCCTGTCTCTCGATATCCTGGTGCTGCTGTTTACCTGTCTCCCGATATCCCCGTGCTACGCACTCCCTGTCTCCCAATATATCTGTGCTGCCCTCTCCCTGTCTCCCGATATCCCGCTTCTGGTCGCTCCCTGTCTGCCAATATCCCAGTGCTTCTCGCTCCCTGTCTCCCGATATCGCGATGCTGCTTGCTCCCTGTCTCCCGATATCGAGATGCTGCTCTCTCCCTGTCTCCAGATATCCCGGTGCTGCTCGCTCGCTGTCTCCCGATATACCGGTGCTGCCCTCTCCTTGTATCCTGATATTCCTGTGTTGCCCTCTCCCTGTCTCCCGATATCCTGGTGCTGCTCGCTCCCTGTCTCCTGATATCCGGGAGCTACGCACTCCCAGTCTCCAGATATATCTGTGCTACGCTCTCCCTGTCTCCCGATATGCCTCTGCTGCCCTCTCCCTGTCTCCCGATATTCCGGTGCTGCCCTCTCCCTGTCTCACGATATCCCTCTGCTGCCCTCTCCCTGTCTCCCGATATCCCTGTGCAGCTCACTCCCTGTCTCCCAGTATCACTGTGCTGCCCTCTCCCTGACTCCCGATATCCCTGTGCTGCTCGCTCCCTGTCTCCCGATATCCCGGTGCAGCTCAATCCCTGTCTCCCGATATCCCTGTGCTGCTCAATCCCTATCTCGAGATATCCCTGTGCTGCCTGCTCACTCTCTCCCGATATCCCGGTGCTGGTCACTCCCTGTCTGCCAATATCCCAGTGCTCCTTGCTCCCTGTCTCCCGATATCCAGGTATGGCTCGCTCCCTGTCTGCCAATATCTCGGTGCTGCTCTCTCTCTGTCTCCAAATATCCCGGTGCTGCTCGCTCCCTGTCTCCCGATATCCCTCTGCTGCCCTCTCCCTGTCTCCCGATATCCTGGTGCTGCTCGCTCCCTGTCTCCCGATATCCCGATGCCTCTCGCTCCCTGTCACCCGATATCCCTGTGCTGCTCTCACCCTGTCGCCAGATGTCCCGGTGCTGCTCGCTCCCTGTCTCCCGATATACCGGTACTGCCCTCTCCTTGTCTACTGATATTCCTGTATTGCCCTCTCCCTGTCTCCCGATATCCTGGTGCTGCTCGTTCCGTCTGCCAATATCTCGGTGCTACGCACTCCCTGTCTCCCGATATATCTGTGCTAAGCATGCCCTGTCTTCCGATATCCCTCTGCTGCCCTCTCCCTGTCTCCCGATATCCTGGTGCTGCTTGCTCCCTGTCACCCGATATGCCGATGCGTCTCGCTCCCTGTCTCCCGATATCCCTTTGCTGCCCTCTCGCTGTCTCACGATATCCCTCTGCTGCCCTCTCCCTCTCTCCCGATATCCCTGAGCAGCTCACTCCCTGTCTCCCGAGATCCCTGTACTGCCCACTCCGTTTTCCGATATCCCTGTGCTGCCCTCTCCCTGTCTCCTCATATCCCGGTGCTGCTCGCTCTCTGTCTCCCGATATCCCTGTGCTGCCCTCTCCCTGTCTCCCGATATCCCTTTGCTGCCCTCTCGCTGTCTCACGATATCCCTCTGCTGCCCTCTCCCTCTCTCCCGATATCCCTGAGCAGCTCACTCCCTGTCTCCCGAGATCCCTGTACTGCCCACTCCGTTTTCCGATATCCCTGTGCTGCCCTCTCCCTGTCTCCTCATATCCCGGTGCTGCTCGCTCTCTGTCTCCCGATATCCCTGTGCTGCCCTCTCCCTGTCTCCCGATATCCCTTTGCTGCCCTCTCGCTGTCTCACGATATCCCTCTGCTGCCCTCTCCCTCTCTCCCGATATCCCTGAGCAGCTCACTCCCTGTCTCCCGAGATCCCTGTACTGCCCACTCCGTTTTCCGATATCCCTGTGCTGCCCTCTCCCTGTCTCCTCATATCCCGGTGCTGCTCGCTCCCTGTCTCCCGATATCCCTGTGCTGCCCTCTCCCTGGCTCCCAGTATCACTGTGCTGCCCGCTTCCTGACTCCCGATATCCCTGTGCTGCTCGCTCCCTTTCGCCCGATATCCCGGTGCTGCTAAATCCCTGTATCCCGATATCCCTGTGATGCTCAATCCTGTCTCCAGATATCCCTGTGCTGCCCTCTCCCTGTCTCCCGATATCCCTGTTCTGGTCGCTCCCTGTCTGCCAATATCCCGGTGCTTCTTGCTCCCTGTCTCCCGGTATCGAGGTGCGGCTCGCTCCCTGTCTCCCAATATCTCGGTGCTGTTCACTCCCTGTCTCCCGATATTCTGGTGCTGCCCTCTCCCTGTCTCACGATTTCCCTCTGCTGCCCTCTCCCTGTCTCCCGATATCCAGGTGCTGCTCGTTCCCTGTCTGTCAATATCTCGGTGCTGCTCTCTCCCTGTCTCCCGATATCCCCGTGCTACGCACTCCCTGTCTCCCGATATATCTGTGCTACGCTCTCACTGTCTCCCGATATCCCTCTGCTGCCCTCTCCCTGTCTCCCGATATCCTGGTGCTGCTCGTTCCCTGTCTCTCGATATCCCGATGCGTCTCGCTCCCTGTCTCCCGGTATCCCTGTGCTGCCCTCTCCCTGTCTCACGATATCCCTCTGCTGCCCTCTCCCTATCTCCCGATATCCTTGTGCAGCTCACTCCCTGTCTCCCGAGATCCCTGTTCTACCCTCTCCCTGTCTCCCGATATCCCTGTGCTGCCCTCTCCCTGTCTCCTGATATCCCGGTGCTGCTCGCTCTCTGTCTCCTGATATCCCTGTGCTGGCCTCTCCCTGTCTCCCAGTATCACTGTGCTGCCCGCTCCCTGACTCCCGATATCCCTGTGCTGCTCGCTCCCTGTCTCCCGATATCCCGGTGCTGCCCTCTCCCTGTCTCCTGATATCCCTGTGCTGCCCTCTCCCTGTCTCCCGATATCCCTGTGCTGCCCTCTCCCTATCTCCTGGTATTCTTGTGCTTCCCTCTCCCAGTCTCCCGATATCCCTGTGCTGCTCGCTCCATTTCCTGATGTGGCTCGCACCCTGTCTCCCGATTTTCCTGTGCTGCTCGCTCCCTGTCTCCCAATATCCCTGTGTTACCCTCTCCCTGTCTCCCGATATCCCGGTGCTGCTCGCTCCCTGTCTCCCGATATCCCTGTTTTGTCCTCTCCCTGTCTCCCGATAACCCTGATTTGCCTTCTCACTGACTCCTGATATCCCGGTGCTCCTCGCTCCCTGTCTCCTGATATCCCGATTCTGCTCGCTCCCTGTCTCCCGATATACCGGTGCTGCCCTCTCCCTGTCTCCCGATATCCCTATGTGTCTCGCTCCCTCTCTCCTGATATCCCTGTGCTGCCCTCTCCCTGTCTCCCGATGTCCCTGTTCTGCCCTCTCCCTATCTCCCGGTATTCTTGTGCTGCCCTCTCCCAGTCTCCCGATATCCCTGTGCTGCTCACTCCGTTTCCCGATGTGGCTCGAACCCTGTCTCCCAATATCCCGGTGCTGCTCGCTCCCTGTCTCCCGATATCCCTGTTTTGCCCTGTCCCTGTCTCCCAATGTCCCGGTGCTCCTCTCTCCCTGTCTTCCAATATCCCGATGCTGCTCGCTCCCTGTCTCCCGATGTCCAGGTACGGCTCGCTCCCTGTCTCCCGATATCGCGATGCTGCTTGCTCCCTGTCTCCCGATATCGAGGTGCTGCTTGCACCCTGTCTCCCGATATACCGGTGCTGCTCGCTTGCTGTCTCCCGATATACCGGTGCTGCCCTCTCCTTGTATCCTGATATTCCTGTGTTGCCCTCTCACTGTCTCCCGATATCCTGGTGCTGCTCGCTCCCTGTCTCCTGATATCCCGGTGCTACGCACTCCCTGTCTCTCAATATATCTATGCTACGCTCTCCCGGTCCCCCGATATCCCCCTGCTTCCCTCTCCCTGTCTCCCGATATCCTGGTGCTGTTTGCTCCATCTCCCGATATTCCAGTGCTGCTCTCTCCCTGTCGCCCGATGTCCCTGTGCTGCCCTCTTCCTGTCTCCCAGTATCACTGTGCTGCCCTCTCCCTGACTCCCGATATCGCGGTGCTGCTCGCTCCCTGTCTCCAGATATTCCTGTGCTGCTCATTCCCTGTCTCCAGATATTCCTGTTCTGACTGCTCACTGTCTCCCGATATCCCGGTGCTGGTCGCTCCCTGTCTGCCAATATCCCAGTGCTCCTCGCTCCCTGTCTCCCGATATCCAGGTGCGGCTCGCTCCCTGTCTGCCAACATCTCGGTGCTGCTCTCTCCCTGTCTCCAAATATCACGCTGCTGCTCGCTCCCTGTCTCCTGATATAACGGTGCTACCCTCTCCTTGTCTCCACATATTCCTGTGTTGCCCTCTCCCTGTCTCCTGATATCCTGGTGCTGCTCTTTACCTGTCTCCTGAGATCCCCATGCTACGCACTCCCTGTCTCCCGATATATCTGTGCTATGCTCTCCCTGTCTCCCGAAATCCCTCTGCTGCCCTCCACCTGTCTCCCGATATCCTGGTGCTGCTCGCTTCCTGTCTCCCGATATCCCGATGCGTCTCGCTCACTGTCGCCAGATATCACTGTGCTGCCCTCTCCCTGTCTCCCGATATCCCTCTGCTGCCCTCTCCCTGTCTCCTGATATCACTGTGCTGCTCGCTCCCTGTCTCCCGATATCCCTGTTTTGCCCTCTCCCTGTCTCCCGATATTCCTGTGCTGCTCGCTCCCTGTCTCCCTATATCCCGGTGCTGCTCAGTCCCTGTCTCCCGATTTCGCTGTGCTGCTCAATCCCTGTCTCCCGATATCCCGGTGCTGCTCGCTTCCTGTCCCCCGATATACCGGTGTTACTCGCTCCCTGTCTCCCGATATACCGGTGCTGACCTCTCCTTGTCTCCTCAAATTCCTGTGTTGCCCTCTCCCTGTCTTCCGATATCCTGGTGCTGCTCGCTCCCTGTCTCCCAATATCTCGGTGCTGCTCTCTCCCTGTCTCCAGATATCCCGGTGCTGCTCGCTCCCTGTCTCCCGATATACCGGTGCTGCCCTCTCCCTGTCTCCCGATATCCAGGTGCGGCTCGCATCCCTCTCTCCTGATATCCCTGTGCTGTCCTCTCCCTGTCTCCCGATATCCCTGTGCTGCCCTCTCCCTATCATCCGGTATTCTTGTGCTGCCCTCTCCCAGTCTCCCGATATCCCTGTGCTGCTCGCTCCGTTTCCCGATGTGGCTTGCACCCTGTCTCCCGATATTCCTGTACTGCTCGCTCCCTGTCTCCCAATATCCCTGTGTTGCCCTCTCCCTGTCTCCCGATGTCCCGGTGCTCCTCGCTCCCTGTCACCCGATATCCCGATGCTGCTCGCTCCCTGTCTCCCGATGTCCAGGTGCGGCTTGCTCCCTGTCTCCCAATATCTCGGTGCTGCTCTCTCCCTGTCTCCAGATATCCCGATGCTGCTTGCTCCCTGTCTCCCGATATACCGGTGCTGCCCTCTCCTTGTATCCTGATATTCCTGTGTTGCCCTCTCCCTGTCTCCCGATATCCTGGTGCTGCTCGCTCCCTGTCTCCTGATATCCCGGTGCTACGCACTCCCTGTCTCTCAATATATCTGTGCTACGCTCTCCCTGTCTCCCGATATCCCTGTGCTGCCTTCTCCCTATCTCCCGGTATTCTTGTGTTGCCATCTCCCAGTCTATCCTGGTGCTGTTTGCTCCCTGTCTCCCGATATTCCAGTGCTGCTCTCTCCCTGTCTCACGATTTCCCTCTGCTGCCCTCTCCCTGTCTCACGATATCCCTGTGCTGCTCGCTCCCTGTCTCCCGATATCCCTGTGCTGCCCTCTCCCTGTCTCCCAGTATCACTGTACTGCCCTTCCCTGACTCCCGATATCCCGGTGCTGCTCGCTCCCTGTCTCCCGATATCCCGGTGCAGCTCAATCCCTGTCTCCCTATATCCCTCTGCTGCTCAATCCCTGTCTCCAGATATTCCTGTGCTGCCTGCTCACTGTCTCCCGATATCCCGGTGCTGGTCGCTCCCTTGTCTGCCAATATCCCAGTGCTCCTCGCTCCCTGTCTCCCGATATCCAGGTGCGGCTCGATCCCTGTCTGCCAACATCTCGGTACTGGTCTCTCCGTCTCCAAATATCACGCTGCTGCTCGCTCCCTGTCACCCGAAATCCCGGTGCTGACCTCTCCCTGTCACCTGATATCCCGATGCTGCTCGCTCCATGTCTCCTGATATCCAGGTGCGGCTCGCTCCCTGTCTGCCAACATCTCGGTGCTGCTCTCTCCCTGTCTCCAAATATCACGCTGCTGCTCGCTCCCTGTCACCCGAAATCCCGGTGCTGCCCTCTCCCAGTCTCCCAGTATCACTGTGCTGCCCTCTCCCTGACTCCCGATATCCTGGTGCTGCTCGCTCCTTGCCTACCGAAATCCCGGTGCTGCCCTCTCCCTGTCACCTGGTATCCCGATGCTGCTCGCTCCATGTCTCCTGATATCCCGATGTGGCTCGCTCCCTGTCTCCCGATATACTTGTGCTGCCCTCTCCCTGTCTCCCGATATCCCAGTGCTGCTCGCTCCATGTCTCCCGATATCCCGATGTGGCTCGCTCCCTGTCTCCCGATATCCCTGTGCTGCCCTCTCCCTGTCTCCCAGTATCACTGTGCTGCCCTCTCCCTGTCTCCCGATATCCCTGTGCTGCTCGCTCCCTGTCTCCCGATATCCCGATTTGGCTCGCTCCTTGTCCCCCAATATCCCTCTGCTGCCCTCTCCCTGTCTCCCGATATCCCTGTGCTGCCTTCTCCCTATCTCCCGGTATTCTTGTGTTGCCATCTCCCAGTCTCCCGATATCCCTGTGCTGCTCGTTCCGTTTCCCGATGTGGTTCGCTCCCTGGCTCCCGATATTGCTGTGCTACTCGCTCCCTGTCTCCCGTTATCACTGTGTTGCCCTCTCCCTGTCTCCCGATATCCCGGTGCTGCTCACACCCTGTCTCCCGATATCCCTGTTTTGACCTCTCCCTGCCTCCCGATATCCTGGTGCTGCTCGCGCCGTGTCTCCCGATATCCCTGTTTTGCCCTCTCCCTGTCTCCCAATATCCCGGTGCTGCTTGCTCCCTGTCTCCCGATATCCCTGTTTTGCCCTCTCCCTGTTTCCCGATATCCCGGTGCTCCTCGCTCCCTGTCTCCCGATACTGCTCACTCCCTGTCTCCCGATTTCGAGGTGCGGCTCGCTCCCTGTCTCCCAATATCTCGGTGCTGCTCTCTCCCTGTCTCCAGATATCCCGGTGCTGCTCGCTCCCTGTCTCCAGATATCCTGGTGCTGCTCGCTCCCTGTCACCCGATATCCCGGTGCTACACACTCCCTGTCTCCTGATATATCTGTGCTACCCTCTCCCTGTCTCCCGATATCCCTCTGCTGCCCTCTCCCTGTCTCCCGATATCCTGGTGCTGCTCGCTCCCTGACTCCCGCTATTCCGGTGCTGCCCTCTCCCTGTCTCACGATATCCCTCTGCTGCCCTCTCACTGTCTCCCGATATCCCTGTGCAGCTCACTCCCTGTCTCACGATATCCCTGTGCTGCCCTCTCCATCTCCCGAAACTCCTGTGCTGTCCTCTCCCTGTCTCCTGATATCCCTGTGCTGCTCACTCCGTCTCCCGATATCCCTGTGCTGCCCTCTCCGTCTCCCAGTAGCACTGTGCTGCCCTCTCCTTGACTCCCGATATCCCTGTGCTGCTCGCTCCATGTCTCCCGATATCCCGATGTGACTCGCTCCCTGTTTCCCGATATCCCTGTGCTGCCCTCTCGCTGTCTCCCAGTATCATTGTGCTGCCCTCTCCCTGTCTCTTGATATCCCTGTGATGCTCGCTCCGTCTCCCGATATTATCCCGATGTGGCTCACTCCCTGTCTCCCGATATCCCTGTGCTGCCCTCTCCCTGTCTCCTGATGACCCTGTGCTGCCCTCTCCCTATCTCCCGGTATTCTTGTGCTGCCCTCTCGCAGTCTCCCGATATCCCTGTGCTGCTCACTCCGTATCCCGATGTGGCTCGCTCCCTCTCTCCCGATATTACTGTGCTGCTCGCTCCCTCTCTCCCGATATCACTGTGCTGACCTCTCCCTGTCACCCGATATCCCGGTGCGGCTCGCTCCCTGTCTCCCAATATCTCGGTGCTGCTCTCTCCCTGTCTCCAGATATCCCGGTGCTGCTCGCTCCCTGTCTCCCGATATACCGGTGCTGCCCTCTCCTTGTCTCCTGATATTCCTGTGTTGCCCTCTCCCTGTCTCCCGATATCCTGGTGCTGCTCGCTCCCTGTCTCCCGATATCCCTGTTTTCACCTCTCCCTGTCTCCCGATATCCCGGTGCTGCTCGCTCCGTGTCTCCCGATATCCCTGTTTTGCCCACTCCCTGTCTCCCAATATCCCGGTGCTGCTCGCTCCCTGTCTCCCGATATACCTGTGCTGCCCTCTCCTTGTGTCCTGATATTCCTGTGTTGCCCTCTCCCTGTCTCCCGATATCCTGGTGCCGCTCGCGCCCTGTCCCCCGATATCCCGGTGCTCCACATTACCTGTCTCCCGATATATCTGTGCTACGCTCTCCCTGTCTCCCGATATCCCTCTGCTGCCCTCTCCCTGTCTCCCGATATCCTGGTGCTGCTCGCTCCCTGTCTCCCGATGCATCTCGCTCCCTGTCTCCTGATATCCCTGTGCTGCCCTGTCCCTGTCTCACAATATCCCTCTGCTGCCCTCTCCCTGTCTCCCGATATCCCTGTGCAGCTCACTCTCTGTCTCCCGATATCCCTGTGCTGCCCTCTCCATGTCTCCTGATATCCCTGTGCAGCTCACTCTCTGTCTCCCGATATCCCTGTGCTGCCCTCTCCATGTCTCCTGATATCCCTGTGCTGCTCGCTCCCTGTCTCCTGATGTCCCTGTGCTGCCCTCTCCCTGTCTCCCAGTATCACTGTGCTGCCCTCTCCCTGACTCCCAATATACCTGTGCTGACCTCTTGGTGTCTCCGAATATCCATGTACTGCCCTCTCCCTGTATCCCTGTGCTGCCCTCCCCCTGTCTCCCGATATCCCTGTGCTGCTCGCTCCCTGTTTCCCGATATCCCGGTGTGGCTCGCTCCCTGTCTCCCGATATCCCTGTGCTCCCTTCTCCCTGTCTCCCGATATACCTGTGCTTCCCGCTCCCTGTCTCCCGATATCCCTGTGCTGCCCTCTCTCTTTCTCCCGATATCCCTGTGCTGCTCGCTCCCTGTCTCCCGATATCCGTGTGCAACTCTCCCTGTCTCCCGGTATCCCTGTGCTGCCCTTTCTCTGTCTCCCGATATCCCTGTGCTGCTCGCTCCCTGTTTCCGGATATCCCGGTGCGGCTCAGTCCCTGTCTCCCGATATCCCTGTGCTGCCCTCTTCCTGTCTCCCGATATCCCAGTGCAGCTCACTCCCTGTCTCCCGATATTCCCGTGCTGCCCTCTCCCTGTCTCCCGCTATCCCTCTGCTGCCCTCTCCCATTCTCCCGATATTCCTGTGCAGCTCAATCCCTATCTCCCAGTATCACTGTGCTGCCCTCTCCCTGTCTCCCGATATCCCTGTGCAGCTCACTCCCTGTCTCCCGATATCCCTGTGTTGCTCGCTCCCTGTCTCCCAATATCCCCGTGCGGCTCGCGCCTTGTCTTCCGATATCCCGGTGTTGCTCGCTCTCTGTCTCCCGATATCACTGTGCTGTTCGCTCCCTGTCTCCCGATATCCCTGTTCGGCTTGCTCCCTGTCTCCCGTTATCTCGGTGTTGATCGCGCCCTGTCTCCTGATATTCCTGTGCGGCTCGTTCCCTGTCTCCCGATATCCCTATGCTGCTCAATCCCTGTCTCCCGATATCCCTGTGCGGCTCACTCCCTCCCTTCAGTTGAAATTGATAGGAATGATCTATAACGTGCGGCCTATTCTCAATGCCAGTTTTACATTCAGATGTAAAGTTGAGAATCCATCCTCCTCTTCCTCCTCCGAATCTGAGAATGCCATTGATACCTCCCCTCACACCACCACCAATAAAAATTCAAAGATCAAACAACATGATAAATGGTGAGAAGACCAGTGGATCCAGCAGTCGATGCCGTGACCCAGGCTCCCAACAGCGACAGAGGAAGCTGGTTGCGAGCAGGCCTGATATACCCGCGGAAGGTAACGGCAATGATCAAATAACACCGTGCGCCATCGCTTGAACTGGCGGCCTCAAAAAACAGAATCGAATCGAGAAAGCAAACAGCAGCAGCTTTTAGTCAGTGAGTAATGCAATTAGAGCGAAGTGCTGAGGGTGAGCTGTCAGCAATGGGGATGTGAAGTGTGTTGTTGCTGAGCAAAACACTCACAAATCAGCTCTCCTGTCTCCTTAGTAGAGCAATTTGGAGGGGGAGCGTCGCATTAAGTATCTATATTATGGCTCGCCGTATTTCAGAATTCCCTGACACTTTCATGTAAACTGAGATTACGCAGGAATATATTCAATCTCGAGCTGTGACAGTGTTTATTTCGATATATTTTCAGATGAGTGCGATTAGCCAGCTGGCACCATCTGGGAGTCTAACAACTTCCCATTAACAGGGTGTTGTGTAAACATCAGTGCCATATAAGCTGTTAGATGCATTACCATTTACTGCTGGTAATAGACTCCTCCTAATTTACTCTGCACAAAACACGCACTTGTACATCCTTGTAAGACACTGCTGTCCATCTGTGGCATTGTTCTACCAGTGCCTGTTGCTTGCTGTTCATAGCTCACCGATCAACTAGCAAACCGCATCTCTGTGTCTGCTGAGTCTCGTTATCCCCTGCTCCTCTCCCATAAGCACTGACAGACACAGAATTACACAGAAATAAAAACACGGAAACAGGCCATTTGGCCCAACCACTCCATGCTGGTGTTTATGCTCCACACGAGCTGTGTCCTAATCCCATGTCCTGTTCCCATATCTGTTTATTCCCCTTTCCTTCAACCTCCTATCTAACCCATTCTTAAATGTTGACATGGTCTCTGCAGCAATCACCAACTCTGGTAGTGAATTCCACAGCCCCACAACCCTCTGTGTAAAGAGATTTCTCCTGCTCTCGTCCTACATTTAATCTCAGATCGATGTCCCCTTGTCCCAGACCCCTCACTCACTGGAACTAGTCTGTTTCTATCTACTCAGTCCCATCTCTTCATCATTTTAAAATCCTCTACCAAATCACTCTCTAATCTATTCCGACAAAAATTGACTCTATTGCTTTCAATATTTGCTTCTCTCTTTTTCAACATAACACGTGATGGAAAACTGAATGTTGGCTTCACTGAGGTAGGAATTGCCCTGTCCTTTCTGTAGTGGCACTGTAACTGGGTGGAACCTAGGAACATTAGGAATGGGAGGAGGCCATTCAGCCCCTCTGACCTGCTCTGCCATTCAATTAGACCATGGCTGATCTGCACCTCAACTCCATTTATCTACTTTTGCTCCATATCCCTTGATACCCTTGCCTAACAAAAATCTAGCGATCTCAGTCTTGAAAGTTTGAATTGACCCCCAGCATCCCCAACGTTTTGGGGGAGAGAGTTCCAGATTTCTACTACCCTTTGTGTGAAAAATGACTTTCTGATTTCACTCCTGAATGGCTGAGCTCTAATCTAACATTAGCCTTTTTGATTGCTTTTTGCAACCATCTACTAGCTTTTTAATGATTTTCCTAGTTTCTCACTATTTAGAAAATATTCCGATTTGTCTTTCTTGGGTCCAAAGTGAATGATCTTACACTTGCCCACATTGAACTCCATTTGACACAGTTTTGCCCACTCACTGCCTGTGTCCCTTTGTAACTTCCTACTCCCATCTGCACTGCCTACTGTGCCTCCTTTGAGATCACCTTTGGTTTGCTATTTCCAAAGGAGTGCACTTCTGATTTTGCTTGAGGTGGTGAACAGATGCTTCATGAACGCTTTCAGGTTATGTCGCACACAGCAAGCAGGGTAATCTCACCTCACTGTTACAAGAGGAGATGGAAACCCTGCAGGACTTTTCTTGAACAAGAATATTACAGAATGGAGGAATACTTTCAATAAAAGTCACTGTCCCTCCATCTCTCCTTTGCTCCCCTCTCCCCATTTCCCTTTTCATTTGCCCCTCACAGGTTAATATCAGCACCCACTGTTGAAAAAGATGTCTATCATCCACTAAGGGGCAGAAACACTCATTGGCTGAAAGGGTGGACCTCCCTTCCTCATCCACAGGAAAATCGGACAGGGGGGAGCAAACACCTATTGGGGAGCTTGGCTGATTTCCTCTTGATTTAAATCGACAGAATATCGGGTAGGCTCTGTTGGAGTCTGGATTCCTCCCTGCCTATTACTCGCTATATCACTGTGCCTGGGAGATCCAATAGCCCCAGGCTCATAAACAGCAAAATTGGCCCCTTTCTCTCTCAATTGCCCCTTACAACAGGCAAACCATGAAAACTTAACCTTGTTTCATAGAATCATAGAATTTTACAGCACAGAAGGAGGCCATTCGGCCTGTCATGCCTGTGCTGGCTCTGTGAAAGAGCTATCCAATTTAGTCCCACACCCCAGCTTTTTCCTCTTTTGAATTTACTGAAGTGTTCCTTCTTCTTTGTCTTTGTCCAGCCCCTTTTGTATTCATTCTCAGGATGTGAGCATCGCTGGGAAGGCTGGCATTTATTGCCCATCCCTAATTGCTCTGAGATTGATACTACTGAGTGGCTTGCTCGGCCACTTCAGGTGGTAGTTAAGAGTCAACCACGTTGGTGTGGGTCTGGAATCACCGACCAGCCAAGGACGGCAGGTTTCCCACCCTAGTGAACCAGATGGGTTTCTACAACAATCCGACAGCTTCATGGTCACTTTTACTGATAACCGGCTTTTTATTTCAAGATGCTTTTTTTTAAACTGAATTCAAATCCTCAAACGGCGGCGGTGGGATTTGAACTGTTGCAGGGTGGAGCTCTCCCTGGGGTCACTCACCTCGCCCAGCGCTGTAATGCTGAAGTTTATCGCTGTACACTGCTTCTTTGCCATACGCTCGTTTCCTGTCACAGAAAGAAACACAAACACGTGATTCCTCTCGGTTGGAGAAGCTGTGCGGTGTGAGGAGACTTAAGAGAGAAACAAATAATAAGATTCATTAAAATAATGACAGGGAGAATCAAATATTTTAAACTAAATCTGCAGTGATGAACGTTCCTGGCACCATTTTCAACACAGAAGTGAAAGGGAACAGTAGCCAATCCAGTCAGGAGTAGATTTACCTGCCGCAACACCTAGGAACAGGAGTAGGCCATTCAGCCCCTCGAGCCTGTTCAACCATTCTATCAGATCATGGCTGATCTGTACCTCAACTCCATTTACTCGCCTTGGCTCCATATCCCTTGATACACTTGTCTAACAAAAATCTATCGATCTCAGTCTTGAAAGCTCCAATTGACCCCTAGCATTCACAACCAAAAGAGGAAAGAGAGGTCCAGATTTTATCTAGCCTTTGTGTGAAGAAGTGCTTCCTGACATCACCCCTGAATGGCCCTAATGTTAAGATGGTGTCCCCTTGTTCCTGATTCCCCCGCCAGAATAAATAGTTTCTCTGTATCTACACTAGCAAAAAATGTTACCATTTTAAACAGCTCGATTAGATCACCCCTCAATCTCCTAAACACAAGGGAATACAAGCTCCAGCCTCTGCAACCTGTCCTCATCATTTAACCCTTTTAGCCCCGGTATCATTCTGGTGAATCTGGGCTGCTCCCCCTCCAAGGCCAATATATCCTTCCTGAGATGCGATGCCCAGAACTTAATACAGTCACTCCAGGGGTCTGACCAAGGCTCTGTACAACTGAAGCATCACTTCCTCCCCATTGTATTCAAACCCCTTGAGATAACGGCCCCCTTCTTCTAGATTGTCCCACCAGAGGAAATGCAGGAATATGATGGTCAATCCAATAAGACAACTGGTCAACAAATGGGCGCTAAAGTTAGGGGCCTTTTCCTAGTCAGGCCTGCGACTAGACTGGGTAAATGAGAACATTAAGACAGTTTCTCCATCACCAAAGATGTCCTTTTGCTACAAGATTACAAAAGTTCTTCCATTCAGAGTGGTCAATAAAAAAAACACAGCCCTTTCTCTGAGTGCTTTACTAGAATAAAGTCAGACGGGTTTCCATAACGACCTGCTGCAGACGATTGACACGGCCACCAGCGAGACTATGAAGACCACTCCCGCAGCTGCTGAACCTGCAATCAGTGGCAACTGCTCCCTCAGGTCGGACTTGTAGTCATCTGCAAGGAGAAAAAAGGAGCAATGTGAGGAACTTCATCCACAATCAATATAGCAACAAGCGAGGTCATTAAAGGAAGATCTTTTCAATCAGGCTGAGAGCTCCAATTCGAACATTTCACCCCCACTTTGTCCATGCTGGTTAACGTTAATATGAAATGCACGTCAAATGCACTCTGACAGCATCAAACTCCCAAAGCCTCGGCCTTTTCATAAAGCATATTTCCTTCCCATCACTGCTTTTGCTTTCAGGCTTCAGTTTAAAGTACCTTGTAATTGAGTTAGCTTAACTCATTCCACACTGCATTTCATTTTCTGCTATTTATAGCAAAGTACCTGCTTCTTGCTTGCTGTGGAAAGTCCAACGAAATTGATTCCTGAAATCAAGAGTGCGCTTTAAAGGAGGTTGCATGAGGCTGGCATTCCAGCCATATGGCATTACCACCAAAGGGGAGAACTGGAACCACCGAAGAATTTAAAGGGGCAAGAGCTTGAGCCTGCTGGTCAGCCCAACTGCTTCATTGGTAAGGCTGGGTCCCACCAACTCATGCTCAATCAGTGTCCTTCTTCAAGACATTTGCAGGCTCTATGCGAATATGCCCCTTTACTGGGGCGAGGCAGTCTATTTGAGTGTGTTTTACATTTCAGTTTAATTACAACCTTTACGGGGGGGGGGGTGCGGTGGGGGATATTGTCTTTGTGGGATGGTGTTTGGCAATTTGTTCTTGCTTGAAGAGGGAGAAAATCATGACGGGGTCCCAGATGCAACAGAATTTTGTGGTGCAACATCCTGCACCCGCTCTGCGCCTGTGTTATGGGCGCCGCCATATTGGTAAAGGTGGCTTTGGAGGAGTCCCGGTCAGCTGCCTGAAACAGGGGTTAGGACCATAGCATATGGAAATGAGGTGCCTAAAGCCTGTTTTAGGCCCAGGTTAGGATTGAGTGGAACCAGACCTGCTCTGCTCAAGATCCTGGAGCAGGCTCTGTGGCCTAAGTAGCCCCCATTAAACAGTACATTTAAAAAAAATTACCAAAAAGGAATGTTCCTGAGGAGCTGAGTCCTTACAGTCCTCGCGATCCCCGCCCACTGACATTCCAACCCACCCTCCTGGGACTTATCTTCGGGCCACTCCTGGCGAGGCAAGCCACCTGATATTCAACTTAGTGAAATGTGCAGCAGCATGCGGAACCTTGTCAGGTGTTGGAAGCTCGCGCAAAAAAATGTTATTGAGGCCTGAGGGCCAATTTCTGGCTGGCCGCAGGCCTCCAGATTGAGGTCTGTCGACTGGCTGTGGATCCAAAAACTGTCCACAACCAACTTCTAACCCCATGTCTTTGGACACAATTTCCATCCTGTGGTCGTGAAAGGCGCTATAGAAATGCAAGTTCTTTCTTTCTTCACTACACTCCCCTTTGATCAGCACCTACACATGTTAAAGATATCCACTTGCAACAAATGGAGTCTCGCTGTTCGCTACAGCTGATGTCGCCCAATGAACCAGGGGAACCTTGAATGAATTAATGACAGTGCTCGAGAATGCTTTGCCTCCATTCTAGGATAAAAGCACCAGACAGGGGCACTGATACAGACACAATTGAAAGCATCGCCGCCTCATTACTCTGTTATAGAGCTCGATGGTCACTGCGGAGTTTGATCTGGCTTGGCCAACTCCATCGCCTACATGCTGGGGACTATATTTGGTTGAAGGGGAGGAGCTGATTGTGCAGATTATAACCTTTCTCCATACGTTGCTTACATTTTATTTGTCCTTGCTTCTCACAGAATAAAGTGCTTTTTTTCACTGTCTGCAATCTGCCATCTACCTGCTGCCTGTACCATTCAATCGTTTGACTCACAATCTCAGTTGATGATTTTCTCCCCTGTTTATTTATTAAAGTGCCGCAGGCTCGCCTTCAATGAATATGTTTACTCTATTTTACTGCAAGAAAGATACACCAATTTTTCACTTTCCTCTAACGTCCAATAATCCTGAATTTTTCAGTCAATATTAAGAATGTGTGTGTACAAAATGATGAATCTCCTGTCTCTGTGCATTGCTGGCAAAATGGGAAAATTGTTCAGCGGCACATTAATCTGTTTAGCTGCACAGAAAGAAAATCCATTTCAGCTAATGTACAATCCTGATATCCATGTTGTGATCAGACAGTAAACCTCTGGGCTCTGGAAGGTCATAGGGGTCGGGGATGGGGTGTACTGCTGGACTACTGCTCCCTGCTGCTACACCATACTGAGCTCTTCTCGAGCAGTGAGAAAGGAGGGAGAAAGGCCAGAACTGATCAGAAAGTAGCAGACGAGCCCATTGTGGAGATGATGACGGTAACTTGGCAAAGTCACTGCCTGATTCTCTGCCTATTGAAATCAATGGAATGAAAATCGGGAGTGTTGCACAGCGAGCGGCCAGGCAATCCTCTCCGGCAGGTTACAGCACAGGCCATGGGGGCCAAAATTTACCCTGGTGACTTTGAGCTCAAGGCATTAAGAAAATGAGTATTTGGGGAACTAAGAAAGTCACATATTACTTGGAAAATAAGAATCTAAATGAGGTAGAGGAGCAAAGCAATCTGGGAGTGCAAATACAGGTTGAGCGTCCAAAATCCGGAGTTCCCCAGAATCCGGACGATTGGTGACAGGGTCGTCCGGGATCCGTAAAATGTTCCGGAATCTGGACACCATGTCAAACCATTTCCGCCGCCAGCCGGGTGACATCCAAAAACCGGAAATATCGCAACCTGGGCCCAGGCATTTCCAGACTCGGAATGTGTTTCTGATGTCCGAAGTCCAGGAACCCCTGAGCCCAGGTTGCGATATTTCCGGACTTCGGACATCAGAAACATGTTCCAAAGTCCGGAAAAACACGAGAAATGGCTCGGCCTCGGTCCCGAGGTTGCCGGATTCAGAACGCTCAACCTGTACACAAATCACTAAAAGTTGTAACACAGGTTAGTAAGGCCATAAAAAAAGCATACCAGGCACTAGAGTTTATTTCTAGAGGGATAGACTTGAAAAGTAGTGAAGTTATGCTAATCTTATATCGAACCTTGGTTAGACCACACTTAGAGTACTGCGTGCAGTCCTGGTTTCCATATTATAAAAAGGATATAGAGGCAATGGAGAGGGTGCAAAAAGATTTATAAGGATGGTAACAGCAATGCGAGGGTATACATATCAGGAAAGGATGAACAGGCTGGGACTCTTTTCTCTTGAAAAGAGAAGGCTGAGGGGTGACCTAATAGAGGTCTTTAAAATTATGAGAGGTTTTAATAGAGTGGATACAGAGAGAATGTTTTCACTTGTGGGGAAGAGCATAACTAGAGGCCATCAAGATAAGATAGTCACCAAGAAATCCAATAGGGAATTCAGAAGAAACTTCTTTACCCAAAGAGTGGTGAGAATGTGGAACTCGCTACCATGGGGAGTGGTTAAGGCGAATAGTATAGATGCATTTAAGAGGAGGTTAGATAAGCACATGAGGGAGAAGGGAATGGAGAATTATGCTGATAGAGTTAGAGGAGGCAGACTGGGTGGAGGCTTGAGTGGAGCATAAATGCTGGCATAAACTGGTTGGGCCGAATGGCATGTTTCTGTGCTGTATATCCTATGTCATTCCATGTAAGTGTTCTTCTAATAGTCCAGCATTTTGCTGAATTATTTTACTGTGCTGTCTAATTACATGTGCACCGAGACCATTTGCAAGAATTGGTCCCATCTTTTGGTGATAAATAGCCAGTTTTACCATCAGCAATCCTTTCAAAAGTCACTTGAAGGACATTGGGGCCTTCATGTGATTGGTGGGTGCAAACCAAAATAAGGCAGGGCCAATGGCCCAGTTATTTTCTGGTAAAGTGGTGAAGCCAGGTGTGGTTCAAGTCCACCACTAGTGGGATTCAACAGGGATACCTACCTGATTGCAAGTGTCAGCTTGGCTCAGTTGGATATCACTCTCATCTCTCCGTCAGAGGGTCATGGGTTCAAGCCCCAATTCAGGACTCCAGCACACAATCTAGGCTGACAGTTCAGTGGAGTACTATGGGAGTACTGTACTGTGCTGTCATTCCGATGAGATGGTAAATAGAGTAAACCCATTTGCTTGGTCAGGTGGACGTAAAAGATCCTATGGCATTGTTTAAAGAAGAGCAGGGTAGTTCAGCTAATGTTACTATTAATGCACAGAATATGAGGCAGGCTGTGCAACAATCATGTGGCCCTGTGCAACCAATATTCCGATAAGAGCTCCCAGCCTGAGACCAAAAACTGGAAAATGACACCTTATGTTCCATGGGTGACAGTTCCTCTTTAACATGATAGCTTTCTTTTCTGTTTCAAAGGAGTGCTCTCTTTAACAGCTGCAGAGAACAGCTGAAGGGACAGAGGCTGCAACAGACAGACTCTTGGATACCTCAGCAAAGCCCAACATAGGGAGAAGAAATTTATCATCTTTGCTGTTTGGGCCACAATGCAACACAGGTGCTGGAGGTGGGATGGCAGTGCCAGTCCTCTTGCCCGTGGGTGAGTTCCTGGTGTGTTCGTTCTGCACTGCCAAGAGCTCAGAACGTTGTCAAGCCAGGAATCTCGAAAGTGGAAGGAATGGGAAAATCGCAGGGTGGAAAACATAAAATAATAAATCAACAGTAAGATTGATGCTTTGTTTCCCTTATCCTTTTTCCTCCTGCCTCCCCAGGCTGTCAGACGGGGTTTAACTCCTCCAGTCAATTAGGAGTTTTGCCATTACTGTAATCTACTTCCCTCGACAGCACCCTTCCCTGCCAAGCTTACCATCTGTCAGCGTTTGGAAGCACATTTTGCCGCTGTACTTTCCGAAGCCAGCGACTGTCCTGGCTCGCACCTGCACCACGTACACAATGCCAGGCCGCAGACCATCGATGCGAGCAGTGTTTGTCAGGCTCTTCGCCACCGAAGAATTGTACTCATTATGATCCTGAAAAACAAAGGAAATCCGTCCAGTTTTTATCATAAAATGATAACAGCACAGAAGGAGGCCATTTGGCCCATCGTGCCTGTGTCGGCTCTTTGAAAGAGCTCCCCAATTAGTTCCACGCCCCCGTTCTTTCCCCATAGCCCTGCAAATTTCTCCTTTCAAGTATTTATTCAATTCCCTGTTGAAAGTTATTCCACTGCCCTTTCAGGCAGTGTATTCCAGATCACAACAACTTACTGTATAAAAAAAATCTCCTCATCTTCACCCTGGTTCTTTTGCCAATTTTCTTAAATCTGTGTCCTCTGGCTACTGGCCCGTCATGCCAGTGTTGATGCTGATTCTCTCTCCCTACCACCAAATCACATAAGGCAACGACTCATTTGATGTTCATTGAGATTTGTGCGGGTAAGCAGGAGCATTTCTGTACTTTTATTCCCCAAGGTTAATGTTGATGTACATGGACGTGTGACATACTGCAGCAGCTATCAAACTGCACCTAATGCAGCATAACATTCCGAAATATAGCCCAACAGTTGAATGCTGATGACATCATAAGATCTCGGCTGCGTTACTGAGCCTGACAGTGCAAGACAGATGCATTAACATTAGCAGAGTTCCATTCATTAACATTGAGTTCTGGCTGAGGAGAGCTACTGAACCTGACAGTCATTAACACAGGGTGCTGGCTGCGAGGAGGAATTGAGCCTAGTAATGCAAGAACGTTGGATTAACAATGACACAGAGATCAACACAAGGTGCTGATGTTCTCTGATGGCCCAAGCAGTGAATGGCTGTATCATGCAGAACAGGATGGACCCAGGTTCAATCCCAGGAGTGTGGGGTAAACTGCTCTCAGCTGTGGCACCAATAATGGTGTTACATCAGTGCCTTTAGGCTAGGGAAAGGTAGATGGGCCAGGGTTCCTACTCCTGATCACATTGCAGCAACTGTCACTGGTAGTTCACATCTGTGGATACAGATGAGGCACTGGATAGAAAGAAAGTCTTGCATTTATATAGCGCCTTTCCTGACTTCAGGACATCCAAGAACACTTTATGACTAATTAAGTACTTTTGAAGTCACTGGAAATGTTAAAGCCAATTTGTAAACAGCAAGGTCCCACAAATGGCAATGAGATAAATGACCAGATCATCTGTTTTAAGTGATGTTAGTTGAGGGATGAACGTTGGCCAGGACACAGAGGAGAACTCCCCTGCTCTTCTTCAAAATAGTGCCATGGAATCTTTTACGTCCACTTTGGCTCAGTGGGTAGCACACTCGTCTCTGAGTCAGAAGTTCGTGGGTTCCAATCCCACTCTAGGGACTTGAGCACATAATCCAGGCTGATGCTTCAGTGCTGTACAGAGGGAGTGCTGCACATTCGAAGGTGCTGTCTTTCGGATGAGATGTTAAACACCAGCTGCCCTCTCAGGTAGACGTAAAGGATTCCATGGCACTATACAAAGAAGAGCAGGGGAGTCCTCCCCGGTGTCCTGGTCAATATTTATCCCTCAACCAACACTTAAAACAGATTATCTGGTCATTATCACATTGCTGTTTGTGGGACCTTGCTGTGCGCAAATTGACTGCTGTGTTTCCTACATTACAACAAGTGCCATAGGAGTGATGAAGTATAATAGGTGCGGGGTGTTGCAGTGAAGGAAGGGGTTTTGAGGTCGGGAAAGGCAGTTCTTGAGTGTTAGGGGAGCTGTATAGTGGTAGTACAGGATAGGGAGTTGGAGGTGCCATTCACCGGCGCGCAGCGTGAAGGGTTAGTTGTGGAAGTGTTTTGTTATGAGGGTGAAGAGTGTGCTGGTACCCAGAGTGGGAAGAGAAGGGAGAGGTGCCCAGTGTATTGCCTTGCCTGCCCTGCTGAGGACGTGGAGCTCCCTGCAGCACTGTCCCACAGCCCTGGGGGTGAGGACATCGGCAGTCAGTGCCAGCTAACCTCCAGATGGCACGAGTGATAATTCTGGGTGACTTTGTGGCCCTCATTCCCAATCAGTCTGTTCATGCTGTCTTCAGCGTCCCACAGAAGGGCTTGGAGGTCTGAATGAGTGAAGTTGTGCGTTCTGCTTGGTGCCATGCCCTGTTTGCCCTTGTCCTCCAGTGTACTGAATAGGTCAGGCTCAACAGTGCAATTAAAAGGTTGCATGGAAGTTTCTTGCTGGTTCAGCTGCTTGCACCAGTTTTTACACCAATGCTTACACAATGGGTATGCAAATGAGCACACCCAGGAAATTTTCATCAGGAAACTGGCTGCCGTGTTTCCTACATTACAGTGGTGACTACACTTCAAAAAGCACATTGTTGGCTGTTGAGCGTTTTGGGTCGTCCTGAGGTTGTGAAAGGTGCTATATAAATGCAAGCCCAGCACCGGGGCTTAGCTTGTCAGAACACATGCCTAGTAAACAGGTGATCCTGGGTTCGAGTCCCAACGGTGCCTGGGTACCTAGTTACATTGCAGTCTCTGAGCTACTTCCCAGCATCGATCAGTTCGGCCGAATGGCCTGTTTCTGTGCTGTAAATACTATGTAAGTTCTTTCTTCTGTTATCTCCCTCCAGAAGGCAGTGGCGGATGTACCACTTTGTTTAAAGGTGCAACAGCAGTGCAAGTGATGTGGAGGAAATTCAGGGCTAGAATGATTAATTACACGTTGTCTTCGGTTTCAGTGTAGTTTCACCTAATTAGAAACTAATTAGCTGCTAATGCGCTGAACAATTTCTCAGGCCTGATATTAGCTGACTTGAAGCAGAGGCTCCCAGTCACCAAGCTTGTCAGCGATTCATACCTAGTGCAATCGCAGGTCAGTCTAAGACTGTAAGCTAATTTGAGGGCACTGAAATGATTCGATTTGGGACGCGGGTGGGTATATTTCTCCCTCTTCATAAACTGGTTTGGCCCCCAGGAAAGTTGATTGATGTCTGAATGTGCAGATTTTGCCAACCAATTCTTCTCATGAACACGGCCAATAAAATATTAAAGGGGCCATTTCAACCATGTCCACCTGGTGCAGCCTCTGTCGGCCACAAAGTCAAATTGAAAAGTGATTACTGAATCTCAGGTCAGACGCAGCATTAGTGAGAGCTGAAATATCAATAGGAGACAAGTATTTGTCTCAGCCTTGGCTCAGTAGAATCATAGAATCACACAGCACAGAAGGTGGCCATTCGGCCCATCATGTCTCTGCCAGCTCTTTGAAAGAGCTACCCAATTAGTCCCACTCCACCTGCTCTTTCCCCACAGCCCTGCAAATCACAGAATCACAGTCCCCTTCTAGTATTTATCCAATTCCCTTTTGAAAGTTACTATTGAATCTGCTTCCACCAGCCTTTCAGGCAGTGCATTCCTGATCTACAACTAGTACAGTCTACCCTTAGTTCAAAGTCACTTAATTAAAAGCAAAAACTGCTACTTAAAACATTACGGGGGAAAAATTTGGTTGCTTTGCACCTCCCAAGGGCGTTAATGGAGTGCAAAGCAACTAGCGCCCGGGTGCAGCGATGTTTGCGCCACTCGTGAAATTGACCAGACATTTTGCGGCGGTGCTAAACACTACCACCACGATCTCCTGCGCCCGCAGATTGTGACGCCAGTCGAGCGTGCAACGCCCCGGTAGCGCACTGGACCGGACCGGATATTGAGTGGCACCCCCTGCTTTTCCACCTGCCGCTAGCAGCGACAGGTTGAGGGGCGAGTTTTGCAGTCGGGAAGGGACTGGGGAAGCGCTATTTAAAGGCGACCGCTTCCTGCCTTTTTTTGTCGGCGACATTTTTGCACCACACATTCTGAGAGAGAGAGAAACTTCTGGAGAGATTCAACGCTGTGTGAAGGAGTTTTGGGTACTGAGCAGCACTTTGCAGGTTCATTTTAATTTCACCTTCCTTGCATCGACTTAGAAGAGACTTATGGGGTCTGCTCTCTGAGCTCTTTCCCTGGATCTCTCCATTGCTCTTTCCAGCAGAGTTGATGTACAGATCTGTCCAGGCCGAGATTCAAGGCTGCAATGAGCAGGGTGTGGATGGAGAGCAAGATCGACCCTCCCCTTTAAGAACTGGCCGGCGCTAGTGTGTCTGTGTTCCATTGCTGACTGACATCACATGAGCTTCGCCAGCGCTCTGAGGTAGCACCTCGCTCCTCGGCGTTAGCACCTTAAGAGGGCAGCACGGTGGCATAGTGGTTAGCACTGTTGCCTCACAGCGCCAGGGACCCAGGTTCAAATCCGGCCTCGGGTGACTGTCTGTGTGGAGTTTGCACATTCTCCCCGTGTTTGCGTGGGTTTTCTCCGGGTGCTCCGGTTTCCTCCCACAGTCCAAAGATGTGCGGGTTATGTTGATTGGCCATGACAAAAATTGGCCCTTAGTGTTAGGGGGGGATTAAATACATGGGGTTACGGGGATAGGGCTTGTGTGGGATGGCTGTCGGTGTAGGGACCGGGTGCTAGGGTTTGGATGATCAGCCATGATCTCGTTGAATGGCGGAGCAGGCTCGAAGGGCCGAATGGCCTACTCCTGCTCCTATCTTCTATGTTTCTATGTAAGAGAAGTGTGTATCGCCTGATTTAGTGCTCCAATCACCTCCAGGGGCGATAGAAGCCAAGTTTGCAGTTGGAGGCGATAATTAGCGCCAGGAGCTAAACTTTGCACCCGGCCGATAATTGCGCCCCAAACGGGACGATACCGAATTTCTCCCCCTACCTCCCTCTCTGTGATTGGTCATTTGGTTGCCCCCTCCCCAGTTGGTTTTACTCTCTCTATTTTTCCAACTTTACTAAAATATTGAATCCACATCACTAATAAGACAAATTATCTGGTCATTATCTCATTGCTGTTTGTGGGAGCTTGCTGTGTGCAAATTGGCTGCTGCATTTCCTACAACAGAGAGTATACTTCAAAAGTTCGTTCTTTCTTTCTTTCTACACTGACTGCTGCTGTTCAATCTCTCATCCTGCACCTGTTTTGAATAAAATCTTTTCTTTATAGTACAGTATTATTATTCTTTTTATAGACTTTTATCGCAAACAGTTTAATCACGAGCCATTCCCATGCCACAAGGGATGTTCCTCTCACTTCCACCAATGCCTTTTGCTGAAAGATGCAAAGGAGCAGGGCTCTCCATTGCGTTCAGATTCAGTCCCAATGATACTTGATATGATATGATAGGGACTCTATGCCGACAAGCTCACCACCTTCCGTCTTGTTGCTGCTGAGCATAGAAACCGTCATCGAACAAAACATACTGTCAGCCTGTAACTGGGATGCACATTCTGGTGATGTGATCCTTAAGGACAGTGCGGGACACACTGCCACTGAGTTTAGTGTCTAGATGAATGAGCAAATGGCACATGTGAAGGGTTTTGACTGCTACAGGCTCCCATGGCATTTCCTGTTGCAAATGGAGCTGCACTCCACCAAATAGTCGACTCTCAAAGCTGAAATCTGCCCCTCCAACCTTCTTAACAACAGGATATGCACTCTGGATATTAACAAATGATCTACATGTAACAGCATCCCTCCAATACCTCTCCCACATCATTCTAAACCTGTGCCCAAGACGAACAGCACCTCTCATATCCATGGGACGTCCCAATGTGGTTTAAATCTAATGAATTTGTTTTGAGATGCAGTCGCCATTGTGATGAAGGTCAATAGTTATTGTAGGATGCTTCTTCAGAGTGTTGCTTGGTAGATTGTCCATCTCCATCTCTCTCAGTCCTCAGTTCACCTCATGGAGAGAAGATCCCTGTATTCTGGGACCTGAGGCCAGCTGTAACGGTCGAGAGTCAGGTGCTTCTTGGCCTTCCAGGGGCACACTTCCAGGTCTTCAATGCAGCAGCTAATTTGCGCACTGCAAGCTTCCATAAACTGCAGAAATAATGACCAGTTAATCTGCTTTGGTGTGTTGGTTGAGGGATAAATATTGACCAGGACAACGGGGAGAACTCCCCTGCTCTTCAAATAGTTCTCTAGGATCTTTTACATCCTCCTGAGAGAGCAGACGGGGCCTCGGTTTAACATCTCATCTGAAAGGCGACATTTTCAACAGTGCAGCACTTCCTCAGCATTGCACTGAAGTGTCAGCCTAGGATTTTCTGCTCAAGTTCTGGAGTGGGACTTGAACCCATTACCTTCTGAAGTGAAAGTATAGGCCTAAATGTCACAAATATGATTAAATACCATCTTCTTCCACACAGAAGGGAATTAGAAAGCTGCTTAGAAATATTAAAGGGTATGTAGAACGACTACGAGATTAAAATAAGTGGCTGATGTGGAGAATGAAACTGGTGCAGACGCGATGGTCTGAACATAGGAACAGCCTGCTGCTGTGCTGTAAAATTCTACAAGTCCAAGTTAGTTCTTGAATAGAAGCAAAGACGAAGCTTTCAAATGAAATCTTTGTCATCACCATTGAAAGACAACCACCCATGAGAAGTACAGAATGAAAATGCAATAGCAAATTACCAGCATATTGATAATGGCTGCAATTCCTTAATAACCGACATTTTAAGTCATTATGTTCACTCCGCAGGAAGTACAATTACTTCTCTTGTCTGTGAGACATCAAAAGAAGCAGTCAGGGGTATTTTTGATGGTAAAATTTAAAGGAAAGCAATGCATTCAAAAAGAACAGAAAAATATTCTGGATATCATCAAATCAATGTTTCTGTTAAAGGAATTCTCATTGCACACAGATTTGGATTCTAGCTTCAAAAAGTCAGTATATCACTTATACTGTAATTTCAGGACAATGTAGGCTCATGCGGGTGGATTTACAGGTGCACGGTTCACACATGCAAAGAGAAATATGCCTGGAACTTCACTTATATTATTTTAAGAGCACTGGTGCCATGAGGGAGAGAAGGCAGGCTTGACTCCCCAACCGGCCTGATGCTGAAACTGAGTGTGTGAAATGGGAAAGAGATCCCTTGCCCAACACAAATCTCTCACATCTTAATGGGTGCAAGATTCACCAAGTCATTTTAGAGTTTACGATATTTGCTTGAGAAGGCTGAACTGTTCGAGTCCTCTGCCACATTGATCATTAAAAGTCACGAGCACTGATTTTTAGACCCTGGGGTCACAGTTTGAGAAAGATAACGAGTTTTTTGAGGAGATGACAGGAATTCCTGAGCTTGAAAACCTTGAAAGATGACTGTTTTTCTTCTCATGCTATAAAACTGCTGTAGAAGATTAGTATTGCCTCTTCTATAAACTCTAACTGTCTTCATTTGCACATGTGGCAGGAGCAGCTGTAGAAAATAACTACAGATAAAAAAATATTTTAAAGGAAGCCTACTTCACAGCCTGGTCTTACAATCAGTTGATGGCCTAATCCAATAGCCAGCGGTTGACTTGTCTCCATAACTAGTTGATGGCCTAATCCAATAACCAGCGGTTGACTTGTCTCCATAACTAGTTGATAACCTAATCCAATAACCAGCAGTTGATTTATCTCCACAGCTAGTTGATGGCCTAATCCAATAACCAACGGTTGATTTGTCTCCACAACTAGTTGATGACCTAATCCAATAACCAGCGGTTGACTTGTCTCCACAACTACTTGATGACCTAATCCAATAACAAGCGGTTGACTTGTCTCTATAACTAGTTGATGACCTAATCCAATAACCAGCGGTTGATTTGTCTCCACAGCTAGTTGATGACCTAATCCAATAACCAGCGGTTGATTTGTCTCCACAGCTAGTTGATGACCTAATCCAATAACAAGCGGTTGACTTGTCTCTATAACTACTTGATGACCTAATCCAATAGCCAGCGGTTGACTTGTCTCCATAGCCAGTTGGTGACCTAATCCAATAACAAGCGATTGACTGGTCTCTATAACTAGTTGATGACCTAATCCAATATCCAGTGGTTGACTTGTCTCCATAGCCAGTTGATGACCTGATCCAATAACCAGCGGTTGACTTGTCTCCACAACTAGTTGATGACCTAATCCAATAGCCAGCGGTTGACTTGTCTCCATAGCCAGTTGATGACCTAATCCAATAGCCAGCGGTTGACTTGTCTCTATAACTAGTTGATGACCTAATCCAATAACCAGCGGTTGACTTGTCTCTATAACTAGTTGATGACCTGATCCAATAGCCAGCAGTTGACTTGTCTCTATAACTAGTTGATGACCTAATCCAATAACCAGCAGTTGACTTGTCTCCACAACTACTTGATGACCTAATCCAATAGCCAGCAGTTGACTTGTCTCTATAACTACTTGATGACCTAATCCAATAGCCAGCGGTTGACTTGTCTCCATAGCCAGTTGGTGGTTGTTCCTATAACCAGCCAATGGTCATGGTCACACCATTAGGGATTTTCACTGACTGATGCAAATTAGCTGAAAACTTTTTTCCATCTAACTGTGGCGCTGTAGTTATCAAATTTATTCAGAGGTTAAAAGTATTTAGTGCTAGGCTCTGAATGACGCAGGTTAGCATATCTCTGTGCCTGAGACTCCACTCCAGCCTGGACTGATTGGTTGAAAGGCTCTGCTCATCTCTGTCAACTGTGAAATGACTTTAGGGCACTCTCAACCCAGTTTCAATGATTAGCATGTGGCACAAAATATCAGTTTCTCTCAGGGCAGCCACAAAAACGGCTGCTATTGAAAAAGAAAATACAATTGGTGCAGCAACTATTCTGGTTAGAATGAAGGTACAGTGACAAGGAAGTAGAGGGAGCTTTATTCTGCATTGAACCCATTCTACATGTCTTCCTGAGCGAGTTGGATGCTGATAATGGGTACAAAAAAGCATAAAGGTGTTGCATTCCCTCATCCACTCTCCGTTATTTCATCAAAGAACTCAATCAAGTTTGTCAGACATGATTTGCCTTTAACAAGTCCATGTTGGCTGTCATTTATAAAGCCATGTTTTTCAAGTGACAATTACTATTGTCCCGGATCATGGTCTCCATCCTGGAGCTGTTCCTCCAGCACTGAGAAGCAAGCTGCTCTATGCCAGTTGTTCAGGAACCCTTGCTCCATGGTGACTCACAGATCAATTGCCCTTACATTTATCATTTTTGTAGCCCTTCTTAAGCTAGATCAAATAAATTATTTAAATGGAATCAAAAAACTGTATTTCTTCTCTAAGTTACCATCTTAAAATGTAACTACAGGATGCAATGTTGATAAGAGTCACAGAGGTTTACAGCACAGAAGAGGCCATTTGGTACTGTGTCTGTGCTGGATCTTTGCTAGAGTAATCCAAAATTAATCACACTGCCCGCTCTCTTCCCATGGCCCTGTTTTTTTTCATTCATTCTTGGGATATGGGCATTGCTGGAAAAACTGGCATGTATTGCCCATCCCTAATTGCCCTTGAGAAGGTGGTGGTGGGTCTTCTTCTTAAACCGTTGCAGTCCGTGTGGTGAAGGTACCCCACAGTGCTGTTAGAGAGGGAGTTCAGGATTTTGACCCAAAGACAATGAAGGAACAGCAATACATGTCCCAGTCAGGCTGGTGTATGACTCAAAGGGGATGTTGGAGGTGGTGGTATTCCCGTGCACCTGCTGCATTTGTCCTTCTAGATGGTGGAGGTCGCAGGTTTGGGAGGTGCAGCTGGAGAAGTCTTGGCAAGTTGCTGCAGTGCATCTTATAGATGGTACACACTGCAGCCACTGGTGGAGGGAGTGAATGTTTAAGATGGTGGATGGGCTGCCAATCTAGATGACTGCTTTATTCCAGATCGTGTCAAATTTATAGAATGTTGTTGCAGCTGCACCCATTTAGGATAGTGGACAGTGTTCCAACACACTCCTGACTTGTACCTCATTGGTGCTGAAAAGATTTTAGGGAGTCAAGAGGTGAGTCACTCACCGCAGAATACCCAGAATCTGCTCTAGTGTCTTCCACTGCTTCAAATATTTATCCAGTTTTCTCTTAAAAGATGCAAAGGTCTTTGCCTCATTCACTCCATCAGGCAAAGTACTCCATGCTCCAACAACCCTCTGTGTAAATGCATTTCTCCTAATCTCTCTCCTCACTCTCTCAGTGACCATTTAAACCTGTTGGTCCCTCATCACTGACTTCCCAACCAGAGGAAACAACCTTTCCCTATTCACCCTATCAAAACTCTTCACAATTTTAAAAAGCTCTATTAAATCTCTTCACCTTCTCGGCTCCGGTGGAAATAGTCCCAGTATCGCAAGTCTCTCGTCATGACTGTAGTTCCCATCCCTGGCATCATTCTGGTGAATCTACATTGTACGCTTTCTCTGGCTTTACTATAATGGGACTCTAACTGTGGCCTAACCAATGTTTTCTACAAATTGTGACATTACTTCTTTACTCTTGTACATGATGCTACAAACGTTTTAGTCAAAAATGACTTTGGCTGTTTAATGGGCTTTAGCAAGTATTCAAATCGATAAACCAATGAACTGTGCAGGTGCAAAGAATGGTGCCATTTACAACATGATACACAGCCAATATAAAAATGTCATCTTCTGCATCTCCGTACCTTTTCATAGTAGCGCAGCTCGTAGTCAAGGATGATCCCATTTGGTTGTTCAGGCTGTGGCCAGGACAGGGTGATGCTGTTCATTGTGGAGCCCACCTGATGCATGATGGGAACCGTAGAGGGAGCTGCAGAAACAAAAGTGAAAAGAAAAAAAACTTGTGTTTTCTTTCAAAGAGAAATAACATTTTCAAGCCCAACCTATCTCCTTCTAGTCTTTTGTTGCAAAACAATCTAAATTCTGGACTTTTGCAATTGCAGCTTCTTGAAGACATAAGTGTGAACCAATCTCCCGCTTACAACGTAATTTACTGGTAGGAAAACTTAAGTTTCAAATCTGGAGAATGGCCAGCAGTCTACATGACAGTCAGTGAAGATCAAAAAACAATTCACGCTGGCCAGAAGCAAATATGTCTAAAATGTTGAGAGAAGGGGAAAGAGAGAGTCATTGTTATCGCCTGTAGTTCAATTCACACAAGCACTGGCTGATATGTGTGGTCCAATTTCTACCTCTACAGGGCAGTGGAGTGCCCCCGCTGGGAACTCCATTTAGACCAAGACCGAATTGCTTTAGATTTTTTTTTTAAAGAGAGTTCCGAATGGATTTCTGTTCAGATAAGTTGAATTGGTCAATGCAAAAAACAGTTTCCCAGATTGAGAAACCAACTCAGTCTAAATCACTACCAGTTACAAAATTCAAAACAACAAAATACAACTGAAATACTCTCTGGTATGAATCAGAATGCTCGATATACTTCATGTTATATCGAGTTTGTTTTGCCTTAGAACCTATGAGGTATATTTCTATGAGTCAGGGCTCCGAGTTGTGAGCTTACACACAACGGGGGTGCAGATGGGGAATTGGTGGCCTGCACAGCTTTCCATCCATTAATGTTAATGAGATGCGTTTCCACCCTGTGAATCTCTGTGCTCACTTGGAAAATTTACCTCCAACTTGTTACATAAAAACAGAAAGAGCTGCTCAAGTCAGTCAACGTTTCGGGTGTGGACCCTTCATCAGAACTGAAAAATAACAGACGGACAGGCATATTAATAGGATCAGAAACACGGGGCGGAGGAGTGTATATATAAAACACAGGCAAACCAGCACAGGGAAGTGACCTCAGTGCAATGTTGACACAGGTCATCTCAAGTCAAGTCATAGCTTCTGTTTACTGCAGGACTGAGGTTCTTCATTCCACTGAGGGTTTCCTCTCCGTGTCTATTTGCCTGTTTGTCTTTTTTATATATGTTCTCCTCTCTCATTTTTCTGATCATATTAACATGCATGCCCATCCCTTGCATTGCAGTTCTGATGCACTCGAAACATTGACCCATCTGCTCTCTCTCCACAGATGCTGTCTGACCTGCTGAGCTCCAGCTTTTCCTGGTCTTGTTTCAGATTTCCAGCATTTATGGGGTTTTTTGTTTGCTTTTTGCCTCCATCTCATCAGAGTTCCCTAGCTCCCTTTCCCTCTTAGACGTGTAAACACAGGCATTCAAGTTTGTTAATTTTTCTCAGCTTGCAATGTTTCTACTGGTGTCAGATTTTGCGAGACGGTGTTGTGACACATGCCCATTCTGGTTCAGTCAAAATAATAATAATTGAAACAGCTAATATTATGAGGACTGAATTCATGCAATTGCTTTTCTCTACTGGATACTTTCCAGCAACAGATAGCAGTATCATGTACGAGCCTACCATCCAGAGAGATGAGGTTGCTGCTCCAAATTCAGCAACTGCAAGGGTTGCCAGCACTGTGAGCCCTTCCTGTTTACGCTAGGAATTAACAAAAACTGCTGAAGCTTCATGTCTATGTTCTGTATATCTTTGCGTTCCTTCAATTCTGGACTCTTACCTATCCCCGATTGGCGGCCGTGCCTTCAGCTGCCTTGGTCCTAAGCTCTGGAATTCCCTCTGTAAACCTCTCCGCCTCTCTCTCCTCCTTTAAGTCGCTCCTTAAAACCTACCTGTTAGACCTAGCTATTGGTCATCTGTCCAATATCTGTTTATGTGGCTCCTGTGAAGCACCTTGGGACATTTTACTGCATTAAAGATGCTATATAAATGCAAGTTGTTGGTGTATCAATCCAAAAAGTCTGTACAGGATACCATGATGGAGCTCCACATCCTGCTTCTTTTGTCTATGGAGCTGTATCCCTGATGCATAAACACCAACCCTCCGTGCTTTATGCAAACAGTCAGCATTTGGGCCCAGTGCCCGATTTCACAATCTTAAAATTAGAGCCAGACCACCCAGTAATGAAATCAGGAAGCACTCTTTCCACACAAAGGGTATGGGAAATCTGGAACTCTCTCCCTCAAAAGGCTGTAGATGCTGGGGGGCAATTGAAATTTTCAAGACTGAGATCGATAATTTTTCGTTGGGTAAGTATCAAGGGATATGGATCAAAGGTGGGTAAATGGGGTTGAGATACAGATCAGCCATGATCTTGTTGACTGCCGCAACAGGCCCGAGGGGCTGAATGGCCTCCTCCTGTTCCTTATGCTTGCTTTTCTCACTTCATATGAAGGTCAGAATAGCCCCCATTGAAACCACTGGGCTCTCACAGACTGGGGAGCGGCTCCATTACCCACTGTGGTTGAGTTTCAATGAAGGCTGTTGCTTCCTGTGGGTCCCACACTCAGGTCTCCAAAGTCAATTTGATTTTTGTCTCTTCTCTCTCAGTGGAGGTGAGAGAAGAAAGAACTTGCACATGTATACAGGATGTCCCAAAGTGCTTCACTTTGCACGTGATTTTCCAGCCACTTAAATTAATGGTCAGAACTCCGTGCACCGCACAAGCCTGAGTTTCATCAATATGCACCCGCTGGTGAGGTTCTTCACCAGCAGCTCACCGGCTACATGGAACTGAGGCCCGAGACCTAATATCTGGTGCACATCTGGCCTCACCAAACAGGCGCAGGGATCGTACCCTGTGCTCACCCTCTGCATGCTCAAAAATGGCTGCACCCAAACTTCTGGACCTGACTTATAATCTAATATTAAAAGTACTAATGCATCTCAGTCATATATGATATTGTGCCTCACAAACTGAATGGACTCACATGAACCATCGATGACTCACATGTTACATTGTTTATTCAAGCTGGCATTTATTGTCCATCCCTAGTTGCCCTGATACAACTGATGGAGACACTCCCCCCATCTGTGAGTGCCCAGCGGTTTCAATGGGGGCTGTTGTGTATGTACCTTTAAGGGAAGAACTGGTTTTAAACTGCAGTACCGGCAGTGACCACCCCTGTATAAAAGGCCCTAGCAGGCTTCTGTATTTCAGTCTGACGTTGCCCTCCTGTTAGAGCTGCCTCAGTCAGCAGGAGGAGAAGGAGCAGCCAAACCAGGAGAGTGGAGAGTGGAGAGTGGAAAGTGGTGGTCTCCTGACCAGGAAGAGGAGGATAACGATAGGTCACCACCACCACCTCCACCATCATCATCACAACAACAGAGGTGCCTGGAGAGAGAGGACAGAGGAGGAGAAGGAGAAAGGAGGCCAGCAACATCATCAACCAGGGGAGAGGCCTTTCCTATCACTGCCTCCCCAAATTGGCCTCCAATTCAGGAGAGGGAGAGAGGGGTGAGAAACCACCATCAACAGAAAACAACCAACTGTTTGGAAGGACGGAAGTGTAATGATATCAGCAAATAGTGATGGTATTTGCCTGTTTGATTATTATGCCTTACCAGCATATTTGCCTGTTTGATTATTTATGCCTTACCAGCAGAGGGCATGTGAGAGAGGCAGAGTAGTTTCGTTTTGGATGGATCTCTAAGATGGTGTCTCCTGTAAAGCAGTTAACTTACTTGAACACACTTTAGATTAAAAGACATACTCTTTCATCAATGTGTCATCATTGAACCCATGTAGAAAACAATACATGGTGTCAGAACAGGGACTGAAAGAGATGAAGAGGAAAAATCTGAAGTTAGCAACTCGACGAGACAGTGAATGGAGTCGTGGCAAGTAAGCTACCCAGCGAAATCAGCTCTTCACATATTAGCAAGCCAAAAGAGAACATCGTTACTTACCTTTGGAGAATAGCTAACGAAGTGAAAAATGGAAGGTTTACACCCACCGGCGAAGCTTCAGTTGACAGGTAATGTGGCTGAAAGTTGGAGGAGGTTCAAACAACATTTGGAGTTGTATTTAGCAGCAATCGGAGCTGACAATAAAAGTGATAAAATGAAAGCGTCGGTGTTCTTACATGTCGCGGGTGATGAAGCGCTGGAGGTGTATAATAACTTCACATTTGCTGCTGATGGAGACAAAATGAAGCTGGATAAAATAATGGAACAGTTTGAGGCCTACTGCATACCTAAACGTAACGTGATGTTTGAGAGGCACAGATTTTTCACATGTGTACAGAAAACGGGAGAGACTATTGATCAGTATGTGACTGAACTGAGAAACAGAAGCAAAACATGTGAATTTGGGGGACTGACAGACTCGCTGATAAAAGACAGACTAGTGTGTGGTATTCCAGATAATGGTCTAAGGGAAAGACTGCTAAGAGAGCAAAATCTAGACCTGGGAAAAGCCATAGCACTGTGTAGGGCTACAGAGACTGTGAAGTCGCAGGCAAAGGAGCTGTTCAGTGACAGTAGCTGCAACGTGGATGCAGTGAGAAAGAACGGACACAAACCGTTTAACAAAAAGAGCGCCAATGTGAAAAAAGAGGCGTGGTCAGCGAACAAAAATGAAAGGGGCAATCGAAAGTCATGTAGTCAATGCGATACACAGCATCCACCAAAAAAGTGTCCAGCATATGGTAAAACATGCAATATTTGCAACAAAAACAACCATTATGCCCGTTGCTGTAAGAACCAAGCGCAACAAAGCAAGGTCCATGCAGTAGATGAAAGCGAGATAGAGGAGTTCTATGTGGATGTTGTGTCTGAAAACAAAAAAGAAAAAAGAGACTGGATGTTGACACTAAAAGTGAATGACATACACATTCCATTTAAATTGGATACTGGAGCACAAGTTAATGTGATATCAGAAACTGATTTTAAGAAAATTAGACCCAAACCAAAGATACATGGAACAAAAGTGAAAGTGACAGGATACTCAGGTACTGATATACCAGTGAAAGGAAAATGCATTGTCAAAGTGACACACAAGGACAGAGAGCACACGCTAGCATTCATCGTGGTGCCAAAGGATGTGCAGGTCATACTAAGCTTAATAGCCTGTGAGAGACTGAACCTGGTAAAGAGAGTCCTCGTTGTGGAAAGCGAAGGAGAGACAGTCTATGATGAACTCATGAAAGAGTACAACGACCTATTTCAGGGTCTAGGCTGCCTTCCAGGAGAACACACGATCAGAGTAGATAAAAGTATGCCAACGGTCATACATCCATGCAGAAAAGTTCCGTTTGCTCTTCAAAAGCAACTGAAGGCAGAGTTGGACAGGATGGAAAGCCTGAACGTGATTCAGAAGATAGATGAGCCAACTGAGTGGGTGAGTTCCCTTGTCGTTGTGGACAAAAGAATGGAAAGCTCAGAATTTGCCTGGATCCAAGAGATCTAAACAGAGCAATAAAGAGAGAGCACTTCAAGCTTCCTACACGTGAGGAAATCATGTCACAGTTTGCAAATGCAAAGTATTTCAGCAAGTTAGATGCATCATCAGGATTTTGGCAGATGAAACTGGACGAGGCAAGTTCAAGACTGTGCACGTTCAACAGTCCATTTGGCAGATACAGATTCCTAAGGTTACCATTTGGCATTGCCTCAGCTCCTGAAGTGTATCACAAAACTATCCATATGATCTATGAGCACCTGGAGGGAGTTGATACCTCGATGGATGACATCATAGTATGGGGAACCACGAGAACTGAGCATGACGAGAGACTGAAAAAAGTGCTGGAAGCAACAAGGAAAACAAACCTGAAGCTGAATAGAGAGAAATGCCAGCTCGGGGTGACAGAACTGACATTCGTGGGAGATATCCTCAGCAGTGAGGGCATCAGACCAGATCCCAGAAAGGTGTCCGCCATTGAGAATATGCCAAAGCCACAATGCAAAAAGGACGTGCAGAGGTTTAATGGAATGATCAACTACATGGGTAAATTCATATCCAACCTCTCAGAAAAGATGGCGCCACTGAGAAGACTAACTGAAAAGAACATAGAATGGGAATGGAATCATGAGCATGAGAAGTCATGGAGCGATCTAAAGAAACTGCTCACAGAGGAACCAGTTCTGAGGTTTAATGACCCAGCGAGACCCATCAAGATATCATCAGATGCATCACAGGGTGGGCTCGGTGCCGTTCCTCTGCAAAAATATGACGACTGGCAACCTATTGCATATGCATCGCGCTCAATGACAGACGCGGAGATGCGATATGCTCAAATAGAAAAGGAGCTACTCAGCATCACATACGCCTGTGAAAGATTTCACCAGTTTGTGTCAGGACAAGCAATCAGTGTAGAGACTGACCATAAGCCCTTGATTGCATTGTTCCAAAAGCCACTAAATGGCTGTCCGCTTAGAATACAAAGAATGATGATCAGGCTGCAACGCTATACAATGAATGTTGCGTACACCCCGGGTAAGCTGATGTATACAGCAGACACGTTGCCCAGAGCTGTTGACCCAAGAGAGCCCGCAAACACCAAAATGGATGAAATAGTGAACGCCTACGTGGACATGATCACAAGTGCACTGCCCATAGCAGATGCAAAAATGGAGCTCATAAAGACTGAGACAAACAAAGATGAAACACTGAGACGACTGAGGAAAAGCATCTTGGATGGATGGCCCAACATGAAGCAAGACTGCTCACCTGACATGGCAGAGTACTGGAACTGCAGGGCGGAACTATCAGTGGTCGAAGACATCACCTACAAAGGAAGTAAAATAGTTATCCCAAAGAGTCTGAGAAAAGAGATGCTAAAAAGGATCCATGGAGGACATCTGGGAATCGAAATGTGTAAGAAAAGAGCACGAGAGGTGATGTACTGGCCACGAATCAACCAAGATGTGACAAATGAGGTGTCAAACTGCACAATATGCCTGAAATATCAAGCAAGCAATCCTGTAGAACCACTAAAGCCACACCCAGCGCCAGACAGACCTTACCAGAAGGTAGGCGCTGACCTATTCGTATGTCAAGGGAAGGACTATCTTGTAGTCACAGACTATTACTCCCTGTATCCAGAGGTTTGTAGACTGTACACCACCACTGCAGATGCTGTGATAACATGTATGAAAGCCATATTCTCCAGACATGGCGTGGCAAGCGAGGTCTTCACAGACAACGGACCCCAGTTTTACAATGCAAGTTTCTGACACTTTGCCAAAGAGTGGGACTTTGTCCGCACAACGTCAAGTCCTCACTATCCACAGTCCAATGGACTAGTGGAAAAATCGGTACAGACAGTGAAAAGACTGATGTACAAGGCAAAAGACAGTGGAACTGACTTCTACCAGAGCATGCTTGTATACCGCACAATGCCGCTCGAGTGTGGTATGTCACCAGCCCAACTCCTTATGGGACGTCTGCTAAGGTCAAACCTACCCATCCCGGAGAACCTCCTGAAAACAAAAGAGGGGGAGAAAGTGAGGAAGTTCAAAGAACAACAGAAAGAAAAGCAAAAGTACTACTATGACAGAGGAACACGAAACCTACCTGAAATCCACACTGGTGACCAAGTAAGGTTCAAAGACAAAACAAACATATGGACTCAGAAGGGAACTGTCCTGAGTGAAGTCCAACCAAGATCATACACCATTCAGACAGATGAGGGTGCTGTTCTGCGAAGAAATCATCGGGATCTTCTCATGGGACCAGCCACAGCAGGTCAAAAGACTGATACTGTTGAACAACCTGATCACACAGCTGAGAACCCATCATCTGAGGCAACAACTCAGATTCAAGGACAATCAATCAGAAAATCCTCAAGACACGTGAAACCTCCTGAGAGACTCATTGAGCAAGTTTAATGACTCTTGTTGTAGAAGGAAGTAATGTTATCTTATTCTCTCTTCAAGTTCTAGTGTATTTACATATTTCATGTGAACACACAAAACAAGGTTAAAAAACCTTGATAATGATAATGATAATGTAAGTTCATTAAGTGTTACAGTTAAAATGCAGAGTAATACAAAGAAAACATGTTGTTAGATAAAAGTAAAATACTTTTGTTTTAAAAAAGGGAGATGTAATGATATCAGCAAATAGTGATGGGATTTGCCTGTTTGATTATTATGCCTTACCAGCATATTTGCCTGTTTGATTATTTATGCCTTACCAGCAGAGGGCATGTGAGAGAGGCAGAGTAGTTTCGTTTTGGATGGATCTCTAAGATGGTGTCTCCTGTAAAGCAGTTAACTTACTTGAACACACTTTAGATTAAAAGACATACTCTTTCATCAATGTGTCGTCATTGAACCCGCGTAGAAAACAATACAGGAAGGAGAACATCTTTCTGAACATCTACAGGTGGGTGTTATTTGGGGCACTCTCCCAAAGACTTTGTATTTTAGGTGGGGGGAGAAAAGAAGAAACAAGGCTGGATCATCAAGGGGTGTCTGTGTGTGTGTGTGGCTCTTGTTAAAAACTAGGCCACACACACCACTAATAAGCACCCCTTCTATTGCCTGACCTGGGACAGCTGCAGCTGCCTAAGTGAAGTCCAATTACATCGTTAAGACCTGGTGTGGGACTGAGCCTGGGGCATCTCCAGCTTTCCCAGGTGAAGACATCTTCTCCCCCTGCCAGAAGACCACCACCATCAAAGACTTTAAATTCCCATCAGAGAGTTCACCCCTGCCAACACCCACCCACCCACCATCCTGAGTGGCAACCCTGCCCTTGCGGCCTCCCTCCTTCCCACCCCCCCCTCTCTCTCTTTGTCTCTCACTGCCTATTTCTCTGAGGCACCTCAATTTCATCTCTTTTTATTAATTGCCTATTGAGCAGAGGGGAGAAGGCCCCTCTCCCAATTTCAATCAATAAGGGGAGAGGTGTGTCTTCATTTTAAACAGCTCCCTCTGCTCAATAGAGGACCAAAAAATACCTGAGGCCATTAACACCTTCAGGCCTGTGACTTGGGTGAGTGTAGCCCTTATAAAAACACCCCATAACTGCGACTGCATCTTCGCCGGTGGCGGGGCCAGCCAGGACTTATGCGGGAGTGGCAGCCACAGCCACAGCTGCTCCCGCTGCTTCTGCTGCCCCGTCACCTTTTAAACTTATGACAAAAAAGCTTGGGGTGAAGAGCTACACTCACCCCACTATGACCATTGAGGCCTGCGTTAAAGCCATGGCTGGGGTTGTCGGCCCCTCAGCCATCGTCGCGGCCTCAAAAATGTACAGAAAGGCTGTGTTCTTCCTGGGGTCGGAGCGGGCGGTGTCCCTGGCCGTCGCCAAGGGGCTCACTGTGGGCGGGACCTTCCTGCCGGTGGATCCTCTCAAGGCCACCGCGCAGAGGATCGTCATCTCGAACATCCCGCCCTATGTTCCTGGTGTGCTCCTCCTCCCCCATTTATGCCAACTTGGGGAGGTGAGGTCGGGGATCACGCCCATCCCGCTCGGCTTCCGGGAAGCCAGCCTTCGCCACGTCTTCTCCTTCCGGCGCCAGCTGTTCATCCAGCTGGCGCGGGAGGAGGACACCAACGAGGGGACCGCCTATCGCGTCTTCTGGACGTCGGACGGTGTGCGGTGCCACGCCTGCAAGGAGGTGGGGCACATTCGGAAAAACTGCCCCGCCTCCAAGGCCGCCAGATCATCTAGTGCGGCCGAGGCTGGCGCCGCCGCCGCTTCGCCCCCCGGATCTGCCAGCGCATCGGGAACCGCTGATGCGCGGTCGACGTCAGAGGCCAATGCAACCAAGGCCTCCCGCGGGGGGGAGGGAGCGCGTCCGGCCGGAAGGAAGGCGCAGCAAAAATCCAAACACGTTAGGGCGGGTCCCCCCGTGGAGGGCCGGCCCTTGCCCCTTAAGCCCCTTACACCCGCGCTCCTCGCGGAGTTAATCGGGGCGGATGGGAGTGGGAGGGGCCTCGTGCCCGAGCCTGTGGCTGCAACCGCCGTAGCGGAAACGCCAACACCTGCGGCCAGGCTCGGGCCCGACGAACCCGACAAACCTGCTCCGCCGGAGGGAGCAGACGAGGAGGCCCCTGCAGACATGGAGGTCTCCCTCACTCCCTCTGCGCTGAAAAGAAGGCGTGACCCCCTGGAAGAGGAGGAGGACCGGGAGGAGGAAGGTCCCTCCGAGCAGGGGGAGTCGTCGCCCGCCGCGGGTACTGCGCCCCCCCCCTCCGCTGTCATTACCACCGGCGATCGGCAGGGGTCGCCTGTCCCTCTGGAGGCTGAGGCAGATGTGTCTGTCCGGCACGTGCCTCCCGGCCCGTGGGGGTGGGCGCGGGACAACCCGCGGCGGTGATTGACATTTTATCGGTGCCGTTACCCCTCGCCGGGTCGGGCGGCCTGGGGTCTGGGTCGGGCGAGCTCGAGGAAAATGAGCTCGCCCAATGCGACCTGGACATCTCCCAGGGGCTGCTCGTCCCGGTGGAAGTTTTAATTGAAAACACCCCATCCGCTGGGTCAGAGGTTGGTGGCGGGGAGGAGGATGGCCCCCTGGCTGCGTCTCTGGTGCCGGACGTACTGGAGGAGCTGGGAATTGTTCTCTCCCCGGTTTCTCCGGCCGTTCTGGCGTCTGAGGCGGGGGGGGACTCCGAACCGCCGCCGTCTTCTGGCCCGGCGCCCCTAGAGGAGCCCAGGGAGGAATCCTCTGCCGCCGATCCTGGGGGTGGGATCCGGGCGGAGGCGGGGCCGGCTGCTGCAGCTGAGCCGTTCTCTGCGCACTGCGCAGCGGACGGGTCGGCCGGGTGACGACCCCCTGGAGGAGGATGGGGACTCGGTGATGGGCACGGAGGACGATTTCGACTCCACCGTCGACGAGGTGCTGGATGGCCTCCTGCCCCTCGCCGAGTCTCTCCTCATTCCCGTAAGGGAACTCCGGGACTTTATGGCTACGTGCCAGGGTCGGCACAATAAGATCCGGCTGCCCTTCGACAGGTGGTCGGAGCTGGCGCTGCTCATCGTGTCCGTCCGCGCCGCCGTTAAAATCATGGGCGCGGACGAGGGCACTATGCTTCTGACATGAAGATAACCATAGCCAGCCTCAACATCAACGGCAGCAGGGAGGCGCGCCGCAGATTCAATAACTTCTCGGTCCTTCGGGACGGGAAATATGCGGTGTGCTTCCTGCAAGAAACCCACACCGTTCTGGGAGACGAAGCCACGTGGCTCCTGGAGTGGCAAGGAGGGGTCAGTATAAGTCACCTCTCCAACAATTCCAGCGGGGTGGCTATCTTGCTGGCCCCGCATTTTCAGCCGGAGATCTTGGGGGTCAAAGAGCATGTGCCGGGCCGCTTGCTCCAGGTCACTGTTCACCTGGGAGGCGTGCCGCTCCATCTAGTGAACGTGTACGCCCCTCAGACCGGTGCGCAGCAAGTGCGCTTCTTCGAAGAAGTGTCCGCTCTTTTGGGCTCCGTCGACGCGGGCGAGTGCGCCATCCTCGGGGGGGATTTTAACTGCACCCTCGAGGTGAGGGACCGTTCGGGTCCCTCGCGAAGCCCGGCGGCGATGGAGAAGTTGAGGGACCTGGTCGGGTCCTTCGACTTGGTGGACGTCTGGTGAAATCTCCACCCCGACGCCAGCGCCTTCACTAGCGTGAGGTCTGGGGGAGGAAGGTCCAGAATCGACCGCCTCTACATTTCCCGGGCGTACGGCTCCTGCGTTCCGGCGGCTTCCATGCGGCCGGTGCCGTGCACGGACCACCACCTGGTGTGGGCGGAGCTCGCTCCGCTGCGCGCACGGGGGGGGGTCCACGTACTGGCATTTTAGCAACTTGCTGCTGGTGGACGCGCGGTTCCGGGATTCGTTTCATCGGTTCTGGGCCGACTGGAGAAGGAAGCGGGGGGGCTTCCCCTCCTTGAGGCTATGGTGGGACGTGGGCAAGGCTCACGTCTGTCTCTTCTGTCAGGAGTACGCGAAGGGGTCGACCAAGAGGCGGGAAGCCCGGGTCGGGCGGTTGGAGAAGGAGGTGCTCGACCTGGAGTCCCGTCTCGGTCAGGTCGTCGAGGACCCGGCCCTGCGGAAGGTGTACGAAGAGAAGAAGGGTGCGCTGAAGGACCTGCAGCTCGTCGGGTCCTGAGGCGCGTACGTGAGGTCGCGGATCCAGCTCCTGCGGGACCTGGACCGCGGCTCCCCCTTCTTCTACTCGCTGGAAAAAAGACAGGGGGTCCATAAGCAGCTCTTGGGGCTGCTGGCCGACGACGGATCTCTGGTCTCGGATCCGGAGGGAATCAGCGCGGAGACCCGCGCCTATTACGGGGCTCTGTTCTCTCTGGATCCGTCCAGCGAGGATGCGCGCAGAGTTTTGTGGGAGGACCTGCCGAAGGTCAGCCCGGAGTGCGCCGAAAAACTGGACGCTCCACTAAGTCTGGCGGAGCTGACCGGCACCCTCCGCCAGCTCTCCAGGGGAATGTCCCCGGGGCTGGACGGGCTGACCATGGAGTTCCACAGGGTGTTCTGGGACATCTTGGGGGGCGACTACGCGCGGGTCCTGGGGGAAAGTTTGGCGACCGGGGAGATGCCCCTCTCTTGGTGCAGGGCGGTCATTGTCCTGCTGCCTAAGAAGGGCGATCTCCGCCTCGTTAAGAACTGGCGCCCGGTCTCCTTCCTCAGCACGGACTATAAAATCTTTGCCAGGGCCATGTCTGCTCGCCTTGGCACCGTGCTGGCCCACATGATTCACCCCGACCAGTCCTACACGGTCCCGGGCCGGACCATCCACGATAACATCCATCTGGTCCGGGACCTGGTCCACCACTCCCAGAGGGCTGGTCTGTCGGTCGCCTTCCTTTCCCTGGATCAGGAGAAGGCATTCGACAGGGTGGATCACGAGTATCTCTTCGGGACTCTGTGTGCATTCGGGTTCGGGACGCATTTCGTCGCCCGGATCCGACTTCTGTACGCTGCCGCGGAGTGTCTGATTAAAGTTAATGGGTCCTTGACGGCGCCCCTTCGCTTCGGGAGGGGGGTGCGTCAGGGATGCCCCATGTCCAGTCAGTTATACGCCGTTTGTGTGGAGCCTTTCCTGCGCCTCTTGCGGAAGAGGTTGACGGGACTGGCTCTGCAAGGGCTGGGCGTGGAGGTTGTCCTCTCGGCTTACGCCGATGACGTGCTCCTCACAGTCACGGATCCCGCTGATTTGCGGAGGATGCGGGAATGCCAGCAGATTTACTCGGACGCATCCTCCACCAAGATCAACTGGGAGAAATGTTCCGGACTCCTGGTGGGTCAGTGGCGGGTGGAATCCCTGCCGGAGGAGTTCAGGCCTTTCGCCTGGAGCACCATGCACCTCCTCTATTTGGGAGTCTACCTTAGCCCTGCCGAGGATGCCTGACTGGCGAACTGGCAAGAGCTGGAGGCCAAAGTCACCGCTCGCCTAGGACGCTGGACAGGACTGCTCCAAGTGTTGTCCTACAGGGGTCGAGCGCTGGTCATAAACCAGCTGGTGGCCGCCATGTTGTGGTACCGGTTGGTCACTTTGATCCCTCCCCCTGCGTTTGTCGCCAAGATGCAGAAGAAGCTCATCGACTTCTTCTGGGACAAAAGGAAGCACTGGGTCTCTGCCGTGGTTCTGAGTCTCCCGCTTAGGGAGGGCGGTCAGGCGCTGGTGTGCCTTCGCACCCAGGCTGTGACTTTCCGTCTTCAGACGCTGCAGAGATACCTGTACGTCGAGAATCCTCCGAGATGGTGTGCGCTGGCGACGTATTTCTTCCGCCAGCTGCACGGCCTCAATTACAACACGCAGCTCCTGTTTGTGAAAGTGGGCTGCAGGCGTGCCGGCCTGCGGGAGCTGCCTGTCTTCTTCCAGGAACTACTATAGGTTTGGAACTACGTCGCTTCCAGGCGGAGCTCTCCCCCGTCAGGAGCGGCGGCTCTCCTTCGGGAGCCGCTGCTCAGGAATCCGCACCTCCACGACCGCGGGTTCGGGCGGCTGGCGGAGGGCAGGGCTGTGCCTGGCAAGGTGACCAGAGTCGGTGACCTACTCGATGGCGGAGGAGCGGGCTGGATGGCGCTGGAGGAGCTGGGGCAGCGCCTGTCCTGGGCTAACGTCCGGCTCGTGGTCGAAGCCATCGAGTCGGTGAAAGTGGCACTGGGCCCCGACTCCACTAGGTGTATCGAGGCGGCTCAAGCACGTGGGGCGATCCCGTCCGAGCTTACCCCCGTTCGGACGGAATTCCTCATCGGCGCCCGGCACCGAAACTCCCCTCGGGAACCGGCGCCTCATAACTTGAGCCGTCTCGAGGAAATACCCTCCGTGCCTTTTCATTCCGCGCGGAGGGGTTTCCTGTACGGGCTGCTCCTGCACACTCTCCACTTTGCCATCTTCGTCTGCCGTCCGGACAAGCCTTGGCGTGGCGTCTTGCCGACCGGCGGAAGAGGAGGTCCCCAATGGAGGGCTCTCTATGCGGGAGTCCTCCCTTGTTCCATCGGGGACTTGGCCTGGAGGGTGTTGCACGGAGCGGTCCCGTGCAATATGGTTTTAAGTAGGTTCCCGGACTCCCAAGCCGCCTGCATTTTTTGCGGCCTGGAGGAGTCCGTGTTTCACGTTTATGTCGAGTGTGAGAGGTTGCAGCCCCTCTTTCATTACTTGAGGGGGCTGCTCCTTGATTTTTGGTTGCACTTCAGTCCCACGCTCTTGATCTACGGTCACCCGGTGCGGAGGGGAGCGGGCAGGTTGGAGGACCTCCTTGTAGGCCTGCTCCTGGGCCTGGCTAAAAGAGCCATCAATTGGTCCAGGCAGCGGCCGGTCGAGGGGGTCTTCCGGCCAGATTGCCTGCCTCTCTTCCGCGGCCATGTTCGCGCCCGGGTGGCCCTCGAGATGGAGCACGCGGTGTCCGCCGGCACGCTTGAGTATTTCCGCGACCGGTGGGCGCCGCGGGTACTGGAGTGCATCATCAATCCGGAAAAACAAATTTTAATTTGATTTGTTAAGTTTTAGTTGAACTTTTGTTAATTTACAGTCCAATTTGTTTTGGGTTTTTTTTTGGGTCCAAACAAAAGAGTGCCCTCCTGTTCAGACCTCATTCTCAGCATTGCTGGCTGTGCAGCTGCCTCAGTCAGCAGGAGGAGAAGGAGCAGCCAAACCAGGAGAGTGGAGAGTGGAAAGTGGTGGTCTCCTGACCAGGAAGAGGAGGATAACGATAGGTCACCACCACCACCTCCACCATTATCATCACAACAACAGAGGTGCCTGGAGAGAGAGGACAGAGGAGGAGAAGGAGAAAGGAGGCCAGCAACATCATCAACCAGGGGAGAGGCCTTTCCTATCACTGCCTCCCCAAATTGGCCTCCAATTCAGGAGAGGGAGAGAGGGGTGAGAAACCACCATCAACAGAAAACAACCAACTGTTTGGAAGGAGGGAAGAAGAACATCTTTCTGAACATCTACAGGTGGGTGTTATTTGGGGCACTCTCCCAAAGACTTTGTATTTTAGGTGGGGGGAGAAAAGAAGAAACAAGGCCGGATCATCAAGGGGTGTCTGTGTGTGTGTGTGGCTCTTGTTAAAAACTAGGCCACACACACCACTAATAAGCACCCCTTCTATTGCCTGACCTGGGACAGCTGCAGCTGCCTAGGTGAAGTCCAATTACATCGTTAAGACCTGGTGTGGGACTGAGCCTGGGGCATCTCCAGCTTTCCCAGGTGAAGACACCTTCTCCCCCTGCCAGAAGACCACCACCATCAAAGACTTTAAATTCCCATCAGAGAGTGCACCCCTGCCAACACCCACCCACCCACCATCCTGAGTGGCAACCCTGCCCTTGCGGCCTCCCTCCTTCCCACCCCCCCTCTCTCTCTCTCTTTGTCTCTCTCTGCCTATTTCTCTGAGGCACTTCAATTTCATCTCTTTTTATTAATTGCCTATTGAGCAGAGAGGAGAAGGCCCCTCTCCCAATTTCAATCACTAAGGGGAGAGGTGTGTCTTCATTTTAAACAGCTTCATTTTACAGTCCAATTTGTTTTGGGGTTTTTTTGGGGTCCAAACAAAAGAGTGCCCTCCTGTTCAGTAAAGTACCTGTTAAACTGTTCTCCCGAAGTCCGTGTATTATTGAGATGCGGACTTTACAGGGGCTATTCTGACCTGCATATGAAGTGAGAAAAGCAAGCATAGGAACAGGAGGAGGCCACTCAGCGCCTCGAGCCTGTTGCGCCAGTCAATGAGATTATGGCTGAACTGTATCTCAACCTGGCTAGGCCTCTTCACAGGGCAATTAGGAGTAAACCACATTGGTATGGGACTGGTTCACATATAAGCCAGACAGGATAAACAAAATTAGTTAACCAGTTGGGTTTGTACAACCTGATGGTCACTTTTACTGGTACCAGATTTTTTCAACTTTATTTCTAGATTTATTTTTAAACTGAATTCAAATTCTCAAGCTGCCAAGGCTGTCTATCTATCTGTCTATCAGCTGTGGCTCAGTTGGTAGCACACTTGCCTCTGAGTTAGAAAGTTGGGGGTTCAAGTCCCACTCCAGGGACTTGAGCACAAAAGTCTAGGCTGACACTCCCAATGCAGTGCTGAGGGAGTGCTGCACTGTCGGAGGTGCTGCCTTTCAGATGAGACGTTGAACCGAGTCCTCATCTGCTCTCTCAGGTGGACGTAAAAGATCCAATGGCACTGTTTCAAAGAAGAGTAGGGGAGTTATCCCTGGTGTCCTGGCCAATCTTTAACCCTCAGCCAACATAACGAAAACAGATTATCTGGTCATTATCACATTGCTCTTTGTGGGAGTTTGCTGTGTGAAAATTGGCTGCTGCATTTCCAACATTACTCCACTTCAAAAGTACTTAATTGGCTCTGCAATAGCGCTTTGAGACATCCGGTGGTTGTGAAAGGCGCTATATAAATGCAAGTCTTTCTTAATTTCTTTTCTCTCACTTAAAGGATGCAGAAACCAGTAATATGCTGCAGACTCTGTGCATATGAGTGGAATGGAAACTTTGCTCAATACCTCTGCTCTCTCATTCAAAAGAAGCAAGCATCGCAGTTACCCACTTACCTCTCCACGAGGAGAGTGGGTGATGGAGGCCGTACTGGTACGATGGGATTTTCCCTTTTTTTAATGAGAATGCTTGTCTGTCAGAAACACATTAATCAGGCTGTGTCTCGCATTCACTGCCAAGGTCCCGTGGGATACAGCGCAAGTTATTTCTGAAATTGTCAATTAAAGTTTCAATTCATTGTCGCTATCTGGTCGATTAGTGGCCTCTGTGAATATAAAGAGGTGCTCTCGTTTTTGCTTTTGCTTTTAAATGTCAGTAATTTTGCTGGAGGATGATGGCAGGTGTGAGGTGTGTTTAATCACTGTGTGCAGCCCTGAAGGTCAGGCTAGATTTTGTCAGCATGAAATACCAACAGAGCAAGCTGGTAAGCAGAACAAGAGCACTAAAGAAAGGGAAGTGTATGAAACAAATGGCTCTGTCAGGGGTCTAATCATCATGTTGTCAAGCCTCGATCTTAGTATCTGAAGCCAATTGCCTGACATTTCCATCTGTGCATTTGTACTACAGGTACACTATCTACAATCAGCTGTGATTACACAAGGAGCACTGAGGCAAGCAAGATCTCTCATGACGCACAGAAGGGTGCCTGTTCAAAGAGAAAGTGCTGTGATAATATTCTTTAACCCTCTTAGTCCTTCCCATGTATTGAATCCTGCTGCAGTGTAAGATTAGCTTCCATATAATCTTAAAAAACAATTCCCTCCACCACCAGTGTCTGCAGTGTGTACCATCTACAAGATGCACTGCAGCAACTCGCCAAGGCTTCTTCGGCAGCACCTCCCAAACCCGCGACCTCTACCACCTAGAAGGACAAGGGCAGCAGGCGCATGTGAATACCATCACCTCCAAGTTCCCCTCCAAGTCCCCCTCCAAGTCACACACCATCCCGACTGGGACATATATCATCGTTCCGTCATCTGCACTTGTTCATGGATTCAGTCCCTGGAGCAGTTGGTACTGAATAATTTGCATGTCCAACCCTCCCTTACTCCTTGAAACAAATGACAGGAGTTTGTGCTGACCAATATTTCCTAGCCCTCAGGCTAGGCACCATGGTAGATGGGAGCTGGTGTAACTGGCCATCTCCAGATTCCTTCAGCATTCCCAGATTTACTGCAATTTCCAAGTTGTGTGGGAGATGATTACCTGTTTATGACCTAAGAAAAGAAATTAAGGAACTTTTACAGGGATAAAGTACAAGTGCTGATTTTATGAGATTGCGCTCCTGGTAGGGAGATTCGCTCATTGGGACTGCCTATCACAAAATCACAGGATCTCCCAGCCTGCACTGCTAATGGACCAGGTTCCCATTGGGAGTGTTCCTTCATGTAATCCACTGGGTATCTGATACATGCAGAAACCTATTATGTCCATGTGTAATTGAGACACGGACTGCAGGAGTTGGTTATAACAGGTCTTTACTGAGTGGAGACAAACTGGAACTACTATGCAAAAGTTACTTCACAGGCTTATATGCAGGGGTGGTTACTACTGGTACTGCAGTATACAGGGGCTGCAGAATATAGTTCCTTCTGCAAAGTACATACACTACAATTCCTCCCCTTTTAGCTAAACAGTACATAACATTCGATTAATAATTAAATAACATATTTACAATTACAGTTGCTAGATACATTAGCTGAAGTTAAGAAATTATAAGTTCAGTCTTTGAGTAGGCTTCCTGATTCTGTCTGGATAATGCCTCTTTGGGGTATCAGGTTCTTCTGGCAAAGTTGATTCGGGATCAACGTCGTTGTTTGGTTCGTCTGCTTCTAATATCACCGATTCTGAGGTAGATGCAATTGGTACTTCGGTTTCATCACCAGGTGTATCGGATCGTGGTGTGGAATTGACGTTTTCCAGTGACTCTAGAATCTGGTCAGCATGGCATCTTACAATGCTCTCTCCAACGTCCACGGTATACATTAGAGGTCCTTGCCGTGTACAGATCGTTCCTGGCTGCCATTTCTCTGTGTGGTAGTCCCGGGCCAAAACTGGTTGACCTATCTTAAAACTCCTGGTCGGCCTTTCATTCATATTCTGAAACTGCCTGTTCTCCACATCTCTTCTGATGTTTGGCTTAACCAAATCCAAGCGGCATCGTAGTCTTCGATTGAAGAACATCATGGCTGGAGTTTGGTTGGTAACCGCATGTGTCGCATTCCGGTAGGCAAACAAGAAGTTATCCACCTTGTGCTGTAGGGGTATGTCTTCATTACACATTGCCTTGATAGCCTTCTTGAATGTTTGAACGAACCTCTCAGCCAATCCATTGGTGGCTGGATGATATGGGGCGGATGTGTAATGCTTAACACCATTGTTCTTTAAGAACCTCCGGAACTCTTCAGACACAAACTGTGGTCCATTGTCGGAGCAAATCTGTTCAGGCAGCCCATTTCTGGCGAATATGGTTCGTAAGACTGTGACAGTTTTTTCTGTGGTGGTTGAGGACATTTTTATTACCTCTGGCCACTTTGAATGTGCATCCACCGCAATTAAAAACATCGAGTCCATAAATGGACCAGCAAAATCAATGTGCACCCTTTGCCATGGAGATGAGGGCCACTCCCATGGATGTAGAGGGGCTTGTGGTGGGGCGTTTTGGACCTTCTGGCATCCTGTACAGCTCTTGGTCATCTCTTCGATTTCTCTATCGATTCCCGGCCACCACACAAACGCTCTGGCTAAGTTCTTCATTTTTACCCCTCCCAGATGACCCTCATGAAGCTCATTGAGCACTCTATCCTTCAATTTGGGTGGAATTACTACTCTGGATCCACACATCAAGATTCCTCTGCACACTGACAGCTGTTCTCTTCTCGGTGAGAATGCTGGCAACAGTTGTTCGCCATGTGCTGGCCATCCCTTCACCGTTAAATCATAGACCCAGGAGAGTGTCGGGTCGTTTTGTGTTTCCTTTTCTATGTTTGCATTCGTCACAGGGAGACATTCGACTATGGTCGAGTGGAATATCTCCACTGGATCCACTGCAGGTGCTTCTTCCGCCATCGGCAACGTTAGGCGCGACAATCCATCAGCATTCCCATGCTGTTTAGTTCCTTTGTACTCGATGTCATATTGGTGTGCCCCTAGGAAAAGGGACCACCTCTGTAGCCGTTGTGCTGTCATTATCGGGACGCCCTTCTGAGGGTTGAAAATGGAGACAAGAGGTTGATGATCAGTTAGTAGAGTAAATTTCCGACCGTGCAAGTAGTGATTGAACTTCTTCACCCCCCACACCAGGCTGAGGGCCTCTCTGTCAATCTGGGCGTAGTTACGCTCGGCTGAAGTTAACGAGCGTGACGCAAAAGCTATCGACCTCTCTGAACCATCAAGGAATTTATGTGACAGTACCGCTCCAATGCCAAAGGGAGACGCATCACACGCCAGTCTTATCGGTAGTGCTGGGTTGCAGTGAGCAAATACTTCTCTTCAAGTGATTAGGTCTTTACTCTTCTGAAAGGCCCGCTTACATTCATCGCTCCATTTCCATGCTACTCCAGTTTGTAGTAGGGCGTTCAGTGGGTGCAGAATTGTGGACAAATTCGGCAAAAACTTATGGTAGTAATTCACCAATCCGAGGAATGACCTCAGTTGCGACACATTTTCAGGCGCTGGGGCCTTAACAACTGCTTCAATTTTGTCAGGGGACTTATGTAACCCCTCTTCATCAATCACGTGGCCACAATACGATATCTGTTTCTTAAAAAACTCGCACTTGGGGCGATTGGCTCGTAGCCCATGTTCTCTTAGTCTAGTGAGCACCTGCTCTAGGTTGGCAAGGTGTTCACTGTCATCTTCACCTTTCACTAGGATGTCGTCCAAGTAACACTGAGTCCCCGGAATCCCTTGCAGGACTTGTTCCATCGCTCTTTGCCATGTTGCCGGAGCTGATGCTACTCCGAATACCAGTCAATTATACTGGTAAAGACCTTTGTGAGTGTTTATCGTGAGATACTTCCTGGAGGATTTTTCAACCTCCATCTGCAAATATGCTTGTGATAGATCAATTTTTGTAAAACGCTTCCCTCCAGATAGTGAGGCGAAAATATCTTCTATCCTCGGGAGAGGATATTGTACTGTGTGAAGGACTGGGTTCACAGTCACCTTGAAGTCCCCACAGATGCGAACCTTCCTTGGCTCCTCAGACTTATTGTTTAACGTTTTCTTCATGACAGGAACGATGGGTGTTGCCCACTCGCTCCAGTCTACCTTAGATAACATGCCTGCATTCTCCAGATTCTCCAGCTCTGCCTCGACGGCTGGGCGAATTGCATATGGTACCGGTCTTGCTTTGAAAAACTTGGGAATTGCATTCTCTTCTATTTTTATTGAGGCGGTTACGCCTTTAAGAGTTCCCAGTTCTTGTTGAAATACCTCTTTGGCGTTAGCTAAGATTGTTGACAATCGTCCAGGTGTGACGTCATCATCCTTTTTACCAGCCACCGTCAGTGCTTGAATGGAGTGCCAGTCTAAACTTATCTTTCTGATCTATTCACGTCCCAATAATGGTGGTCCACCATCTTGCAGTATGTACAGATACAATTTCTGTCTTTCCTTGCCATTGTTTTCGACAGGCACCCTTATTTTCCCTCTGGGGTATACTTTTTGCCCCGTATACATCTTCAAGACAATGGATGTCTCTTTCAAGGGTATGTGTGAGAATAGCCGCTCGTAGCCTCGTCGATTCATGACGGTCAGGGCTGATCCTGTATCCAATTCCATTTTGACTTGGGACCCTGCTATCGTGAGGGTGACCCAAATGGTTCGGTGATCCTCTTTTGTGGTTACGTTGTGAAGTTTGAGACAGCTTAGTCTCTTGTTCCCGAATTCACTATCGCTCATCTGGTCTTCGGAACTACTATCCATCATCTTTTGTACTTTCCTGTACTGTTCCTTAGTAGCCTTTTTGTTGTCGTTAGTCTTCTTCCCAGACCTGCAAACTCGTGCAATGTGTCCCATCTTTCCGCATTGCCTGCATATTTTGTCCTTGGACCAGCAGTCCTTCTGGTCATGGGTTGTTCTGCCGCAGCGATAACATTTTGCAAATCCCCGTGTCATTTCGTGGGTGCCGTATTCCTGTGGCTTTTGCTGTATTTCCGCAGCTCCCCTTGCTGCTGCTTCCTACGATACTGCCATGCTGAAAGCCTTATCTAGCGTCAGCTCTTTCTCTGAGAGTAACCTCTTCTCGGTTCCTTCACTCAGGAGTCCACAGACAAATTTGTCCCGTAGTGTATCTGCCAGTCCTGCTCCGAACTGGCAATGCTTTGATAGCTTGCATAGTTCCGTAAGGTAATCAGCATTGCTCTCATCTTTATGCTGATTTCTCCTGTGGAATTTAAATCTTTCTGCTATCAGCCGCGGTGTAGGATCCTGTTCCTGTAGGATATCAACAATTTCGTTAAAACTCTTCGCAATCGGTTTGGCTGGAGTAATCAGGTTTCGCAATAGGCCGTACGTTCTTGCGCCCATTAAGTTTAGTAGTACCGATGCCTTTTTCTCATCGGCTACTTCGTTTGCCTCGCAATATACTTCGACTCTTTCCACATACGTGGTCCAGTCTTCTATTGCATTATCGAAGGCAGTGATATTGCCAGTCTTCGGCATCTTGGAAATCTAAGATGGCGCCTCCCGCGCTTTGCCTTCTTCCCCGATTTAACAAAATGGCGCCTCCCGCGCTTTCCGTCTTCCCCGCTGCTGCTAGCGCTGTTGCTGGCGTTTTATGCCTTGATGGCGACGCCCTATGGTCTTTGCGCACTTCCCCCCGCGCTGCTGCTAACGCCGCTCTCCGCGGTTCCCGTGGCAAACGGCAGCTCCTCGCGGCTTTCTGCGCTTCTTATTTCTTTTATTTCCCCGTCGTCGGAGCAACCCTGCGGGATACTTTCCTCGCTCTTCTCGGGTCTGTACGCTGCCCGGCTTCGTAGCGCCATCCGCGCCCTGTGTGCTCCACCCTCTCTCTCTCTCTCCTCTTCCCGACAACGCTGCTCGGCCCCATTGAAAAGCCACCCGATCGAGCTCTAGCCCGCCGCAGCCCAGGAAGGATCAGTGTACTACCTGCCACCAGCCCGATTAGCTGGAACACCATCGACAGGATAACGAAGCCCCGCTCTCGACCGCCTCTCCTGCAAATCTTCAACTCCGATGAATCAGAGGCGGTTGCCTCACAGCACCAGGGACCCGGGTTCGAATCCGGCCTCGGGTGACTGTCTGTGTGGAGTTTGCACATTCTCCCCGTGTTTGCGTGGGTTTCCTCCGGGTGCTCCGGTTTCCTCCCACAGTCCAAAGATGTGCGGGTTAGGTTGATTGGCTATGATAAATTGACCCTTAGTGTTAGGGGGATTAAATACGTGGGGTTACGGGGATAGGGTGGGGTATGTGTTGGTGTAGGGGTTACGGGGATCGGGTGGGATATGTGTCGGTGCAGGCTCGATGGGCCGAAATGGCCTCTATCTGCACTGTGGGGTTTCTGTGATTCTGTGAACTGAGTGGCTTGCTAGGCCATTTCGTTAAGAGTCAACCACATTGCTGTAGGTCTGGAGTCACATAGGCCAAACCGAGTAAGGACAGCGGATTTTCTTCCCTGAAGGACATTATTGAACCAGATGGGTTTTTACAACAATCATGGTCATCATTACTGATATTAGCTTTTTATTCCAGATTTATTTAATTAACTGAATTTAAATTCCCCAGTTGCCGTGGTGGGATTTGAACTCACGACCCTGGATCATTAAGTCCAGGCCTCTGGATTATTAGCCCAGTGAAATTACCACTATGCTACAGTACTATCAGAAACCTATTGCTCCATTCTTTCCTTATTTAAGATCTTTGAATCCACTGTCAAGAAGTACAGCTTTATATCTTGATCAAAGAGGGGAGAATCCCGTCAACTCTATAATCGTGTAGGGTTAGGTGGCTCAGAGATTGGAGTGATTTATGTGTGTGTTTGGGTGGAGGGGGTGAGTGGGAGTGTTGTAGCACTATGGTACCAACCCTTGGTGGTCTGGTGACAGGTGACTGCCTGGTAGTGGTGTGTACCTCCATCCCCTTGGGGCTGTGGGGAGAAGGTAGATAAAGCCTTATCAACACATAAGTTAGTGAACTATTTAATGATTTTACACTGTTTTCATTTTCTCTCCCCCATGTACAATACTGAGTCACATCTATTCAAAGAATAGTGTAGAATCAATAAACCAGGCTCCAATGTGCTAGATTCTGGAAATGGGGGGGGGGGGGGCGAGGAGAGGTAGATGGTACCCTAATAATAGAGCATGTCCCGAGTGCCCAGTACCCTGATAGGGTGGGAGTGGTAGATGGAATATCCTGGTAGTACTCAGCTCCTCGATAAAATCAAACACGGGAAAATAGGCTCTCCATTTACACACTTTGTTTTAAAAGGGTAGGGATTCCATTTTATTTCATATACACAGCTACAGTTGTCACCGATAGATTCTTGATATTCATTGTACTTATAGAATTATAGAATCATACAGCACAGAGGGAGGCCGTTCGGCCCATCGTGCCTGTGCCGGCTCTTTGAAAGAGCAATCCAATTAATCCCTCTCCCCCGCTCTTTCCCCATATCCCTGTAAAATTTTCCTTTTCAAGTATTTATCCAATTCCCTTTTGAAAGTTATTATTGAACTTACTTCCACCGCCCTTTCAGACAGTGCATTCCAGATCACAACAACTCGCTGCAGAAAGAGAAATCTCCTCATCTCGCCAAAAACTCCTGCCGAAGGGTCCTTTTGTTGTTGCCTTGTATTTGAGGGTCCAAAATTCATTGGTCTCCACTTAACCTGTGCTGTTATACATTTGCCCATTTAAAAAAGAGTTTAATTGTGTATCCATTCAAAACAATCAGTTTGTTGAGTTTGCGTGGACTTGTGTTGAACTTTAACTTGTTTTTACTTCAACTACCTTGAACAATTAAATGAAACTGCTGCAGTTTGATGAAAATGGGTTGAGCGTGTTGCAATGCGACTATCTGCTACTCGGATAACTGGTCTTTTCCTAGAACGAATGGAACATCATTACTTAGCAATTGGAATGTGGTGTTGCTTCATGAATAAACTGCATCATTCTTAGTCTCAACTCTCAGTGTACGGACTATTAAAAACCCATTTCTGAATCCCAGTGATCACAGAAACAGACAGGGATCACAATCACTCCTGAGCAGTAAATCACTGTTACTTATCGTACAATATTACAGCATGAAAAAAATAGATATTGTATGATGAAAAATAAATCAAATGCCCATTGACTGAATTAGAATAGATATGATTTATTTTGTGATGTCAATGAATTTAGAAGAGAAATACGATGACTTTAGTGGATGCAGGTTTACTGATTGTGTGACTGGTAAATAGGCAAGAGCACTCATAGGTTTTAAACTGAGCCTTGTGATTTTCTCAGCCCCAAGTCTGATATACATTGAGACCCATCACCGCGTTTAGAAATCTCCAAACCAAGCTACTGAGATATCTGCACCGGTATTCTCCCTCCTCACAGGGACACACCCTCCATGAAAGAACACAGTTCCATGGTGAAAGAAATTAGGCCCAGGTTAGCAAGAACCAAAAACCTAAGGAATCCAAGTATGGACCAAGTCCCTCAGAGATTCAAACAACCAAAACTGTACCAGCTCAAAGACGCAGCTCATTAGGGCACCAGCTTGCAGGTTTAGCAGCAGCTGAGTGGGAAAACTCTTGGCCCAAGTGGCAGGAACACCAACCCCTGCAGCTTCAATTAATCACAAGATCCGTATGGACGAGGAAGGACATTCGGCCCAATTTAATTCGCCCATCCAAAATGACCCTATGCTCATTGCTGCAGCTAATTGGTTCTCAAATGATTCCAAGGTTCTAGTCTCCGCCATTCTGTCCAGGAGTCCATTTCACTGTGGATCACTGTGTGCGTGCTTTGCCCCTCTACTCTGTTTTGGGGAGGGTGTCATACCTTGTGAACACTCTGAGGAAGCAATGGATCAAAATATTTACTATCCTGTGCTCATCCTCAGTCTTAAGTCTATTTGCATCTTTTAATGCTCTCACCGCATCTCTTGGCAGCTCTCTTACTATTTCAGCACTGGGACAATATTTTATTTGGGTCTTTCTTTGCCATCCTGATCAACCTTTTGACAGTATTGTTGTGTCTCTGTGTCCCTGAGTCTGGTACGCTCACTGTCCTGTCCTGTCCCTGTGACCCCGAGTCTGGTACGCTCACTGTCCTGTCCTGTCTCTGTGTCCCCAAGTCTGGTACGCTCACTGTCCTGTCCTGTCTCTGTGTCCCTGAGTCTGGTACGCTCACTGTCCTGTCCTGTCTCTCTGTCACCGAGTCTGGTATGCTCACTGTCCTGTCCTGACTCTGTGTCCCCGAGTCTGGTACGCTCACTGTCCTGTCCTGTGTCTGTGTCCCCGAGTCTGGTACGCTCACTGTCCTGTCCTGTCTCTGTGTCCCCGAGTCTGGTACGCTCACTGTCCTGTCCTATCTCTGTGTCCCCAAGTCTGGTACGCTCACTGTCCTGACCTGTCTCTGTGTCCCCGAGTCTGGTACGCTCACTGTCCTGTCCTGTCTCTGTGTCCCCAAGTCTGGTACGCTCACTGTCCTGTCCTATCTCTGTGTCCCCGAGTCTGGTACGCTCACTGTCCTGTCCTGTCTCTGTGTCCCCGAGTCTGGTACGCTCACTGTCCTGTCCTGTCTCTGTGTCCCCGAGTCTGGTACGCTCACTGTCCTGTCCTGTCTCTGTGTCCCCGAGTCTGGTACGCTCACTGTCCTGTCCTGTCTCTGTGTCCCCGAGTCTGGTACGCTCACTGTCCTGTCCTGTCTCTGCGTCCCCGAGTCTGGTACGCTCACTGTCCTGTCCTGTCTCTGCGTCCCCGAGTCTGGTACGCTCACTGTCCTGTCCTGTCTTTGTGTCCCCGAGTCTGGTACGCTCACAGTCCTGTCCTGTCTCTGCGTCCCCGAGTCTGGTACGCTCACTGTCCTGTCCAGTTTCTGTGTCCCCGAGTCTGGTACGCTCACTGTCCTGTCCTGTCTCTGTGTCCCCGAGTCTGGTACGGTCACCTCCTGTCCTGTTTCTGTGTCCCCCAATCTGGTACACTCACTGTCCTGTCCTGTCTCTGTGTCCCTGAGTCTGGTACGCTCACTGTCCAGTCCTGTTTCTGTGTCCCCGAGTCTGGTACGCTCACTGTCCTGTCCTTTCTCTGTGTCCCCGAGTCTGGTACGCTCACAGTCCTGTCCTGTCTCTGTGTCCCCAAGTCTGGTACGCTCACTGTCCTGTCCTGTTTCTGTGTCCCCAAGTCTGGTACGCTCACTGTCCTGTCCTGTTTCTGTGTCCCTGAGTCTGGTACGCTCACTGTCCTGTCCTGTTTCTGTGTCCCCGAGTCTGGTACGCTCACTGTCCTGTCCTGTCTCTGTGTCCCCGAGTCTGGTACGCTCACAGTCCTGTCCTGCCTCTGTGTCCCCGAGTCTGGTACGCTCACTGTCCTGTCCTGTCTCTGTGTCCCCGAGTCTGGTACGCTCACTGTCCTGTCCTGTCTCTGTGTCCCCGAGTCTGGTACGCTCACTGTCCTGTCCTGTCTCTGTGTCCCCGAGTCTGGTACGCTCACTGTCCTGTCCTGTTTCTGTGTCCCCGAGTCTGGTACGCTCACTGTCCTGTCCTGTCTCTCTGTCCCCGAGTCTGGTACGCTCACTGTCCTGTCCTGTCTCTGTGTCCCCAAGTCTGGTATGCTCACTGTCCTGTCCTGTCTCTGTGTCCCCGAGTCTGTTACGCTCACTGTCCTGTCCTGTCTCTGTGTCCCCGAGTCTGTTACGCTCACTGTCCTGTCCTGTCTCTGTGTCCCCGAGTCTGGTACGGTCACCTCCTGTCCTGTTTCTGTGTCCCCCAATCTGGTACACTCACTGTCCTGTCCTGTCTCTGTGTCCCTGAGTCTGGTACGCTCACTGTCCAGTCCTGTTTCTGTGTCCCCGAGTCTGGTACGCTCACTGTCCTGTCCTTTCTCTGTGTCCCCGAGTCTGGTACGCTCACAGTCCTGTCCTGTCTCTGTGTCCCCAAGTCTGGTACGCTCACTGTCCTGTCCTGTTTCTGTGTCCCCAAGTCTGGTACGCTCACTGTCCTGTCCTGCCTCTGTGTCCCCGAGTCTGGTACGCTCACTGTCCTGTCCTGTCTCTGTGTCCCCGAGTCTGGTACGCTCACTGTCCTGTCCTGTCTCTGTGTCCCCGAGTCTGGTACGCTCACTGTCCTGTCCTGTCTCTGTGTCCCCGAGTCTGGTACGCTCACTGTCCTGTCCTGTTTCTGTGTCCCCGAGTCTGGTACGCTCACTGTCCTGTCCTGTCTCTCTGTCCCCGAGTCTGGTACGCTCACTGTCCTGTCCTATCTCTGTGTCCCCAAGTCTGGTACGCTCACTGTCCTGTCCTATCTCTGTGTCCCCAAGTCTGGTACACTCACTGTCCTGTCCTGTTTCTGTGTCCCCGAGTCTGGTACGCTCACTGTCCTGTCCTGTCTCTGTGTCCCCGAGTCTGGTACGCTCACTGTCCTGTCCTGTCTCTGTCTCCCCGAGTCTGGTACGCTCACTGTCCTGTCCTATCTCTGTGTCCCCAAGTCTGGTACGCTCACTGTCCTGTCCTATCTCTGTGTCCCCAAGTCTGGTACGCTCACTGTCCTGTCCTGTCTCTGTGTCCCCGAGTCTGGTACGCTCACTGTCCTGTCCTGTCTCTGTCTCCCCGAGTCTGGTACGCTCACTGTCCTGTCCTATCTCTGTGTCCCCAAGTCTGGTACGCTCACTGTCCTGTCCTGTCTCTGTGTCCCCGAGTCTGGTACGCTCACTGTCCTGTCCTGTCTCTGTCTCCCCGAGTCTGGTACGCTCACTGTCCTGTCCTGTCTCTGTGTCCCCGAGTCTGGTACGCTCACTGTCCTGTCCTGTCTCTGTCTCCCCGAGTCTGGTACGCTCACTGTCCTGTCCTGTCTCTGTGTCCCCGAGTCTGGTACGCTCACTGTCCTGTCCTATCTCTGTGTCCCCAAGTCTGGTACGCTCACTGTCCTGTCCTGTCTCTGTGTCCCCGAGTCTGGTACGCTCACTGTCCTGTCCTGTCTCTGTCTCCCCGAGTCTGGTACGCTCACTGTCCTGTCCTGTCTCTGTGTCCCCGAGTCTGCTACACTCAGTCCTTCCCCAGCAGCTCTGATAATTCATCTCCCAGGAGTCTTCGTTTGCACTATTCTCCCCTCTGCCTCACTCTCCATTATTCTGCTGAGCTCATCCATAATCTGGCTGCTCCTCCCTCATGGGTTTGGAGGATTCTGGCTGCCAGTCATAGTTTGTTTATTTTCAAATTGAGACCAGTGGTGGCTTATGCTACCTATAATCCCCCGCATGCCAGAAACCACTCTATCCCCAAGAGCCAGTGGAGGCAGTGAACACCACAAGTAACATGAAGGAGAGTTGGCCCGAAAAGCAGACATTTAGCCAGTGATTTGACTCAGACGTACTCTCCCATCAACCTGGAACCACCTTAGTCCCAAAGACAATCCCTTGCCTTCTCCCCGAGTGACGAGTTGACCGTGAGGTAAATGGCAAATGCTGATTTGAGCCCTCACTAGGCAGACAGCAAGTACCAGGAGCTCCTCATGTGCTGAACAGTGGTCAGCGTAACTCAGCACAAAATGTGTCAGTACTTTGCTAGCATCCTGCTCACCACAGCACAGACATACACCTTAACCCACCAAGCAGTGAAGCCAACAATTGGAAGGGCTGGGTTCAGCACCAGTTACTTGCCTCTCTGCCAGCCACTGGCCTCCAGGGCAGCTTGGAGACTCAGATACAGACTAGACTGAGGTGAGGATAGTCTGCCCAGACTGTTGGCAGCAGAGGTACCATGTGAAGAGAATTTTGGCAGTTCTGAATCCAGTTCCTAGCAGGCATCAACCCTCAGCCCAGTCCAGGGCCGCCCTAATTCAACACCCATTGGAATTAAACTGGTAATTGTTTGGTTGGTGAGAAAACTGGTAAAAGACACCACTTACTGGTGCAGGAAGGGGGCGCAATTTTGACATTGGTACTGAGGCTCAATTCTTGGGATTGAATAGAAGGAGTTTTACCCTGCATCTAACAATGCCACATCTGACCTGGAAGAGCTTAGTAATAAATGGATCGCATTCCCTTAACAGAGACCACTTTTAACTGAAATGTGGGTGACCACCTTGGGAGCAGTGACCACAATATGATAGTGTTTAAGTTTCAACTCGAAAGGGAAAAAGTCAGTACCAAAACTAGAAGCCCAAATTGGACCAGGGCAGATTTTAGAAAGAAGAGGAATGAGCTAGCTGAGGTAAGGTTAAAGGACAAATTAGGGCAGATGAAATTCAAATGTTGGCCCGCCCTCACAGGTAAATGATTCCACGACACTATTTTGAAAAAGAACAGAGAGGTTCTCCCCTGTGTCCTGGCCAATATTTATCCTTCAACTTACATAACTAAAACCAATTATCTAGTCATTTATCTCCTCATTGTTTGTGGGAGCTTGCTGTGCATAAATTGGCTGCCATGTTTCCTACCTTACAACAGTGACCACGCTTCAAAAGTACTTAACTGGTTGTAACTCGCTTTGGGATGATGCCCTGAGATCGTGAAAAGCACTATTAAAATGCAAGTCTTTATTTAGATGAATGCAATGTGCTTCACATGGAGTCAAAAAATCCAGGAAAGGACTATTACTCAAATGGAAAGAAAATAACGTGCACGGAAAATGAAGAAGATCTGGGAGTCCTGGCTGACAATAAATTGAAGCTGTCGCAACAATGCTCGGTGTCAGTGAGTAAAGTAAATCAGATGCTGGGATGTACTAAAAATTAAATATTGAGCTGAAATAGTGAGGTAATCCTGCCAATTTATAAACCATTGGTGTGATCGCACTTAGATTACTGTGTACTGTCTTGGTCACCACAGTACAGAAAGGATATTGCAGTTTTTGAAAGGATATAGAAGAGAGCAACCAGAATGATTGAGGGGATGGAGGGATTGGATTATGAGGACTAATTACATAAATTGGACATGTTCTCATTGGAAAAGAGATGGTTGAGAGGTGATATGATTAAAGGGACTGGATAATGTATACCATGACAAACTGTTCACCTAGTCCAGAACAGTACAACCAGAGAACACCACCTCCATTTGAAGAAGGGTGAATTCAAAACTTTTAACAGCCCCCACCTGATGGAAACCGGTCAGGGGGGAGGGGATTAAAATAACGGGTGTCAGTTACCCCCACTGATCCTGCTTCCTTCCCGCGGTGCCCCGATATTAACCTGCTCTCTTGAGCAGGCGAGCAGGACACCCGCAGGACAGAAGAGGGGTCCTATTTTAAATATGGAAATCGTGTCTGATGACATCATCAGGATCTGATCTGCAATTTCAAGCTGAGGCCTGGAAGAGGGGGGAAATGTTGGCTCCCCCATCAGAAAAATCCTGATCCAAACCTGGAGCTGGATCTGCAGACCTGGAGACTGCAGCATTTCATTAAAATGAGCCACTGAGATCAGCGTGGCCTCCACGTCCCTGGCCTTGCTGAGTTCTTCGCCCGATTTCGGTCTCCCCCATACCCTCCCCACAAATATCGCAGCCATCATTTCCGGGAGCGAGTGGTCACTCTATGGAACAGGCTCACTAGGGAGACGGAGGAATCAGATAGTGTGGATTCATTCAAATGCAATTAGATAGATTTATTTCAGAAAACAACATTCTGGGACCCAGTATATGAGTAATTTGAGACGTGACATGTGGTGAGTGTAGCGTGCTTGGGAGGAAAAAGGTGACTGTGGACCTGTGGTTCCCAAAGCTCTCCAGCACTGGGGGTTTTCCTCACCTCATGTCTGGGTCTGTTGTAGACTCACTGATAGAGATTGATTGCTGTGTTTAGTCAACAAATCCATTATCATTGGATCATGTGACTACCAGGATCGTGGAAGGCGAACTAGATGGGCCTTGGTCTTTTATCATGTAGCAATTCCTATGCAGCACATAGGACTGTAGAACAACAGTGGGATGCTTTCAAAACAGAGGTTGCAAAGGTACAGAGTAAGTATATTCCATTAAAAAGCAAACTGCTAATAGTTTTTGGATGCCATGAATAAATAAAGAGTTTACAAACCAATTCAAAATTGAAGATGAGGGCCTATGAGGAATACAAGAACAATAATGAAAAAAACTAAAGGAGACTGAAAAAATGAGACACACGACAACGCAAAATCTACACCAGTATCCCCCACGATGACGGCATCGCTGCGACAGCCTCAGTACTCAACACCAACAACAGCCAATCTCCAGACGCCATCCTACAACTCATCCGCTTCATCCTTGACCACAATGTCTTCACCTTCGACAGCCAGTTCTTTACCCAAACACACGAAACAGCCATGGGGACCAAATTCGCTCCCCAATACGCCAACATCTTCATGCACAAGTTCGAGCAAGACTTCTTCACTGCACAGGACCTCCAACCAACGCTATACACCAGATACATCGACGACATTTTCTTCCTATGGACCCACGGCGAAGAATCACTGAAAAGACTACACGATAACATCAACAAGTTCCATCCCACCATCAAACTCACCATGGACTACTCCTCAGAATCGGTTTCATTCTTGGACACACAAATCTCCATCAAAGGCGGACACCTCAGCACTTCACTCTACCGCAAGCCCACGGACAACCTCACTATGCTCCACTTCTCCAGCTTCCACCCTAACCACGTTAAAGAAGCCATCCCCTATGGACAAGCCCTGCGAATACACAGGATCTGCTCAGATGAGGAGGAACGCGATGGACACCTACAGACGCTGAAAGACGCCCTCGTAAGAACGGGATATGACGCTCGACTCGTCGATCGACAGTTCCAACGGGCCACAGCGAAAAATCGCATAGACCTCCTCAGAAGACAAACACGGGACACAACCAACAGAGTACCCTTCGTCGTCCAGTACATCCCCGGAGCGGAGAAACTACGCCATGTTCTTCGCAGCCTTCAACATGTCATTGATGACGACGAACACCTCGCTAAGGCCATCCCCACGCCTCCACTACTCGCCTTCAAACAGCCGCCTAACCTCAAACAATCGTTCGCAGCAAATTACCCAGCTTTCAGGAGAACAGCGACCACGTCACCACACAACCCTGCCACAGCAACCTCTGCAAGACATGCCAGATCATCAACACAGATACCATCATCACACGTGTGGACACCACCCACCAGGTACATGGTACATACTCATGTGACTCGGCCAACGTTGTCTACCTCATACGTTGCAGGAAAGGATGCCCCGGAGCATGGTACATCGGCGAGACCATGCAGACACTGCGACAACGGATGAACGGACACCGCGCAACAATCGCCAGGCAGGAGTGTTCCCTCCCAGTCGGGGAACACTTCAGCAGTCAAGGACATTCAGCCTCCGATCTTCGGGTAAGCATTCTCCAAGGCGGCCTTCAAGACACACGACAACGCAAAATCATCGAGCAGAAACTGATAGCCAAGTTCCGCACCCATGAGGGCGGCCTGAACCGGGATCTTGGGTTCATGTCACGCTACATGTAACCCCACCTAGCGTAGGGTCATCCAGACTCGAGTCGTCGTTGGCTTGTTCTCTCCACACAGTTGCGGCCGGACCTGCTGTGATTCCAGCAAAAAAAATGTTTTTTGTCTTTTTTTGTTTTTCATACAGACCCAGCATCTGCAACATTTGACCCCTTGTGACCCGACCTCATTGCTCTTTGATGTAATGTTTTCCTGACTGAACTGTTTGGACACCATTTACACCTTTGATTGCTGTGATTATCTCTCTGCCGAGGTGTGATAAATGGCAGTTAGAAAGATTACCTGTAAACATCTGACATTATTCTCTGACTATATAAGCAGTGTTTTTATGCATCTCTCCACTTCACCTGACGAAGGAGCAGCGCTCCAAAAGCTTGTGATTTCAAATAAAGCTGTTGGACTATAACCTGGTGTTGTGTGATTTCTTACATTTGAAAAAATAAGAAAAGAGATTAAGGGCAGAATAAGGAAAGCGAAGAGAAAGTATAAGGAAAAATTTCAAAAAGCATCATAAGGAACAGTAAATTATTTTACAGGTATATCAGTAAAAAGAAAGATGTTGAAAGCGAGGTAGGACCCCTGAGAGAAGAGGATTGTCAATTGTAGGTGAGCAAAAAATGGCAGAGATATTTAGTAATTACTTTGCACCAATTGTTCCTAAAGAGAAGGATATCAGAGAGGAGATGAATCCTGAAGTATTTAAGAGCGAGATGACCAATATTATGATGGCTGAAAAGACAATTTTAGATAAGTTAGTTAGGCTACAGGGAGACAAAATGCCAGGGCCTAATAGGAGACATCCTGGGATTCTGAAGGAAGGAGGGAATTGCAGAGGCCCTAGAAATTACATTTCGGGCTCTATTGACTGTTGATTTATGCCAGAGGACGAGAGACACAAATATAAAGATTGACTTTAAAAATTGGGTCCAGCACTGTCGGAGGGGCAGTGCTGAGGGAGCGCCACACTGTCAGAGGGGCGGTACTGAGGGAGCGCCGCACTGTCAGAGGGTCAGTGCTGAGGGAGTCCGCTGCACTGTCGGAGGGGCAGTGCTGAGGGGCAGTGCTGAGGGAACGCCGCACTGTCGGAGGGGCAGTGCTGAGGGAGCGCCGCACTGTCGGAGGGGCAGTGCTGAGGGAGCGCCGCACTTTCGGAGGTGCCATCTTTCGGATGCGATGTTAAACCGAGGCACCCGTTTGCCCCCTCAAGTGGACGTAAAAAATCCCACGGCTGCTATTGGAAGATATGGGGAAGTGCATTGTGGGGAGTTCTCCCTGTTGCCCTGGCCAATATTTATCCCTCAACCAACATCACTAAAATAGATGATCTGGTCGTTACCTCATTGCTGTTTGTAGGAGTTTGCTGTGTGCAAATTGGCTGCCACGTTTCCCACATTACAACAGTGACTGCACTTCAGAAGTGCTTAATTGGCTGTGAAGCGCTTTGGGACATCTGGTGGTTGTGAAAGACGCTGTAGAAATGCGAGTCTTTTTCAGCCTTTTTATATTGAAGGGGTTCTGGGAGGACGGCCCTGCGATGTCTGTGTTCCTCGGGGCGGCCTCGCTGGAACAAGTGAGGGAATCTGGCTGCGTAGTTTTGTTTTGGGACTTGATTGCAGCTTGCAAGACTTGCGAGCAAGCGACTCTGTCACTGTCCAGCCAATGGCAGTAATAGATTTCTACTGTCCCTGTCCATGGACCTTGATGGTACGCAGCCAGGCAGGTTAGAGGGGCCCCCAAGGTTGCAGTCCTGATCTGTGAGGAGTTGACTGATCTCGGCCAGGTCAGCACCCTGATTGGTCTTGGTGCTTCTGCATTGGGGGGGGCGGAGGAAGTGGGGGGGGGGGGGAGAGGTTAATTGGCCAGGGCTCCTGCTCCTGATGACTATCCAGTGACTCCTTGTGCCGTCTTCTTTCTCCAGTTTACTCCAACGCGCTCCAAGAGTCTGCCAATAGTATATTATACAATGGTTTGATAGAGGAGCTGGTGGATGTTCTACAGATTCCAGACAAACAGCTTATGGTGAGTACGTTGTAAATGGGGCACTCGTCCACGCATGTCTTGTGTGTATATTTTGTACAGCGCACTGCACAAACTAAAAAGGAATGCAGGAAAGGGCAGGGGGGGAAATTGAAGTGCACTAGTCGGTAATAGAGAACGGGGAAGGCTGGTGGAAAGGTGTCAGCAGCGGTTACTGCTGCAGCATGATCCCCAGTCGTGATGGGTTCGCTGGCCTCAGCCAGCCTGGCAGTGGGGGTGTCACCGTTGGCCTCAGCACCTCCTGACCTACGGGGGCGGTGTCAGGCAAGCAAGACCGAGGACACCGTCTGCCCGGAGAAGCCGTGCCCCGTCCCGGCCCGAATAGCTATACAGCCTGCCGAGACACGCTATCGATTCACGCGTGGAGGGTGGCCGTTTGTGGAAGGTATCTGCACTAGGGGGACTGTACTCCAGGAGGTAGTATCTACTGCTGGAGGAGTACAGACGAGATGGTGTCTTCGGTTGGAAAGCTATCCTTTCTTTGGAGTTTCTGAATCCAGCCTGGACCGATGGGATGCAAGTTTTCTGTTCGCTGGCTCATGGCGCTAAGTGCAGCGTGTGTGGCAGTCTGCAGCCATTTCCTATCGCACCCACCCACCCATACCTGAGCACAGGTTTAGACAGACTTGATATAGGAAGGATGTTCCCGATGGCAGGGGAGTCCAGAACCAGGGGTCACAGTCTAAGGATAAGGGGTAAGCCATTTAGGACTGAGATGAGGAGGAATTTCTTCACCCAGAGAGTGGTGAACCTGTGGAATTCTCCATCACACAAGGCAGTTGAGGCCAATTCATTAATTTTATTCAAGAAGGAGTTAGATATATTTCTTGAGGCTAAAGGGATCAAGGGATATGGGGAGAGAGCAGGGGCAGGGTACTGAATTTGGATGATCAGCCATGATCTCATTGAATGGCAGAGCAGGCTCGAGGGGCCGAATGGCCTACTCCTGCTCCTATCTATCTTCTATGTATTATTCAAACAATTATGGGATTATGGGATGACATTTGGTGGAGTGGTAAATAGCGAGGAGGGAAGCCTCAGGCTACAGGACGATATAGATGGGATGGTTTGATGGGCAGAACAGTGGCAAATGGAATTTAACCCTGAAAAGTGTGAGGGGATGCATTTTGGAAGGACTAACGAGGCAAGGGAATACACAATGAAAGGTAGGACCCTAGGAAGGACAGAGGATCAGAGGGACCTTGGTGTGCATGTACATAGATCCCTGAAGGCAGCAGGACAGGTAGATAAGGTGGTTAAAAAGGCATATGGGATACTTGCCTTCATTAGCCGAGGCATAGAATATAAGAGCAGGGAGGTTATGATGGAGCTGTACAAAACGCTAGTTAGGCCACAGCTGGAATACTGTGTGCAGTTCTGGTTGCCACACTATAGGAAGGATGTGATTGCATTGGAGAGGGTGCAGAGGAGATTCACCAGGATGTTACCTGGGCTGGAGCGCTTCAGCTATGAAGAGAGCTGGACAGGCTGGGGTTGTTTTCCTTAGAGCAGAGAAGGCTGAGGGGGGACCTGATTGAGGTGTACAGAATTATGAAGGGTATAGATAGGGTAGATAGAAAGGAACTTTTCCCCTTAGTAGAGGGGTCAATAGCAAGGGGGCATAGTTTCAAGGTAAGGGGCAGGAGGTTTAGAGGGAATTTGAGGGAAAACTTTTTCACCCAGAGGGTGGTTGGAATCTGGAACTCACTACCTGAAAGGGTGGTAGAGGCAGGAACCCTCACAACATTCAAGAAGCATTTAGATGAGCACTCGAAACGCCATAGCATACAAGGCTACGGACCAAGTGCTGGAAAATGGGATTAGAATAGACAGGGCTTGATGGCCGGCGCGGACATGATGGGCCGAAGGGCCTCTTTCTGTGCTGTATAACTCTATGACTATGACATAATATAAGTGTTTAAAATTAGGAAAGGATGGGACAGGGTAGATAGTAGTTCAGGGGAATAGAACAAGGGGCCATTGATATAAGATTAAGTGTAAAAGATTTAGAACAGGGGGCAGGAGAGACTTCTTCACACAGAGAGTTGCGAGGCTGTGGAATTCACTTCCAGGATTAGTGGTTGAGGTAGAAACTTTGTCAACATTCAAGGTTAGGTTGGATAGGTAGAGAAAGGAAAAGGGGTTGAAAGGATATGGGAACAGGGTGGGTTAACATGACTGTTTGCTTGTGTGGAGGGTAACTGCTGATATGGGCTGTGTGGCTGAATTGCCTATTTTTGTGTTGTAACTTCCATATATTTATACGTATAATTCATCCATTAATTTAAATTAATGAACAGAAACAAATCAGGCAGGTTCCAATGCAGTCATGAGATCCTCTCGACCCAGGATTTCCTCTATTACTCCATTCAAATAATGCCTGCCATCCAAGGAGCAAGAAGGAGCAAGAAGTCCAAAGTTCCACCCCTTCACCAGTGCAAAAATCCATGACGGAAAAGTAAGGTAACTGAATTGGCAAAGAGTAATGGGAGAGTGGGGGTGTGCTACAAAGTAATAAAACTGGAAACCCGTTTAGAAAGAACCGATTACAAAGAGAGGAAATCTTCTTCCAATATGGCGACATCAACTGCAACAATCTCATGACTACTCTCTGCTGTCTCTGACACACATGACCACCCACAATTGAAGTCTTCCTAATTGACATTTAGGCACCCATAAGTAGAAGATGTCTCAAAAATATTAAAATATCAGGCAGAGCAAAATGAGTCAGGCATTATTTGACAAAGAGAGCAATTTAGAAGGATTCCGGCCAATATAGGTTGGCTCACAGCATTGTAATATTGCATGGATTTCCTGTCATTTCAAAAGTTCTGGTGGTTTGGGTAATCCATGTTTAATGGGTGTTGGCTGGTTCTGATATGATACACATGAATTCTGAGCTCAGTGACCGAGGACTGATGACATCTTTGAGTGCTTGAACATAAATAAGGAATGAACTCAACTTGGGTGGTATGAAGTCATGGTTTAACAAGGAATGTGACTACATTCAAGTGTAAACCAAATTAGTATTGTCAGGCAGCGATGATTCATAATGGGTTGATGGGTTGGAAATCTTTTAACTATTTCTTGCAGGATTGGCAAGCACAAAGAATCAAAACAACAAACAATGGATAGTGAAGCTTGCACAAAAAAAATATACTTTGCTTCAAAGATATTAATTTAAATAATTGAGAACCTTTTCGACAAATTTCCTTTCACTGTGCAGCTTAGACTGATGGGATGAAAGCTTCCTTTCTTCTGTGACTGTAAGAAAACTATGAGTGATAGAAATATGGGCGGTCCCGACCCAATTCCGACTGGGTAGAGCCTGATACCACAGAATTGCTATTAATTTAGCACTAAAGGCTATCTTTCTCGGAGAGGGTGGGTCCTGAGGGAAATGGGAAATGGGAGAATTTCACACAGGTGCAGCAGAGGGTGTTCTTTTGAGATGTTTAAACCACAATTTTGAGGTAATATAATTTGGACTTCACCTTGCACCTGAAATGAGTTAGATTTAGGAATATCAGCACCACCACGTGTCTGAAATGGTGATTTATTTTGGCCCAGATGGTCCATCAGAGGAAAACATTGAAGAGAGGCCAGATTGGAGGAGAGAACCTGAATGCAAGTCACCCCAAGCTTTGGGGTGTACTGTGGACTAGAGTTGGTAGTGTCTTGGCAGCAGGACTAATGGCTGCAAGCTGATCAACATTGTTGCATGTTAAAGGGTTCAGTGGATGCTGGAGGATTAAGCTAAAGAGCAGTATACATGCAAAAATGCTGAACTTCTTTAGTTTCTAAAATTTAGTTAGCTTCAGCTCTCTTGTGTAGGGAAGCCTTTAAGTTACAGACATTAATGAAGCTGTCTGTGCCGGCCTGCAACAAGACCTAGACAACATCCAGGCTTGGGCAGATCATTTGCAAGTAACATTCGTGCCACCCAAGTACCAGGCAATGGCAAGACAAGAGAAAGTCTAACCAGCTCCCCTTGACATTCAATGGCATTTCCATTGCCAAATCCCCTACTATCAACATCCTGGGTGTCACCATTGACCACAACCTCAACTGGACCAGCCACATAAATACTGTGGCAACAAGAGCAGGTCAGAGGCTGGGTATTTTGCAGCGAGTGTCTCACCTCCTGGCTCACCAAAGCCTTTCCACAAGACACAAGTCAGGAGTGTGATGGAATACTCTCCACTTGCCTGGATGAGTGCAACTGCAACAACAGTCAAGAAGCTCAACATCATCCAGGACAAAGCATTCCATTTGATCAGCAGCCCATCCACCACCTTAAACATTCACCCCCTCCACCACCGGCGTACCGTGGCTGCAGTGTATACCATCTACAAGATGCACTGCAGCAACTCACCAAGGCTTCTTTGGCAGCACCTCCTAAACCTGCGACCTCCACAACATGGGCAGCAGATGCATGGTAACCCAAAAACGTCACAGTTCATGCACCATCCTGATTTGGACACTTCCTTTATCGTCGCTGGATTAAAATCCTGGAACTCCCTCCCTACCAGCACTGTGGGAGCAGCTTCACCACATGGACTGCAGCGGTTCAAGAAGGTGGCTCACCACCACCTTCTCAAGGGCAATTAGGGATGGGCAATAAATGGTGGTCTTGCCAGCGACGCCAACATTTCCAAATTTTCTTTTAAGTACCACTGAAGTGAATTCTATTCAGATAGCTTGTCACAGTCAAATATTTATTCAATTACAGTAACATCTTCAAGTACATTTCACTTTATTACAAATGTACAGTTAAAAGGTTTGTGGCAGAAAACAATTTGAAAACTGGTGGAAGAGCTTATCGAGTTAATATCTGGAACATGACATTGTTATGATTGCTGGATTAAAACACAAATTTATTAAACATAATTACGGAGAAAGGAAGACCATGGGATGTCTAAAAACTGATCAGTGTGTTAATCTTTTTGTATTGGAAATGACCAGGGATGAGTATATTGATTTGCTGTGATTTTGCTAACTGATAACTTGGTTGTCAGCCTTGGTTCCATGGTAGCACTCTCACCTGTGAGTCAGAGGTTGTGGGTCAAGTCCCATTCCAGAGACTTAAGTACATAATCTCGGCTGGCACTCCCAGTGCAGTACTGAGGGAGTGCTGCAATGTCAGAGGTGCTGTCTTTTGGATGAGACGTTAAACCAAGGCCCCACCTGCCCTCTCGGGTAGACATAAAATATCTATTTGGCAGTATTTCAAAGAAGAGCAGGGGTGTTCTCTTCAGTGTCATGGCCAATATTTATCCTTCAACCAAATCTCTAAAACAGATTACCTGGTCATTTATCTCATTGCTGTTTGTGGGAGCTTGCTGTGCACAAATTGGCTGCCATATTGCCTACGTTTCAACAGTGACTACACTTCAGAAGTACTTCATTGACTGTAAAGTGCTTTGGGATGTCCTGAAGGTGTGAAAGGCACTGTAGAAATGCAAGTCGTTTCTCGGCTTGGCCGAGTAATATCACTCACTGCTACAGTACAGCTTGCTGTGCCACAATACGGAGGTGGACGAAGGCGGTCTTTGTGATAGAGAGGCCATGGGGTCGGAAGCTCAGCTCAGGGTCCATTAGGTTGCGAATGGTCCAGTAGTGAGGGAGCAGAGCAAAATTGGGAACTTGGGGCACTCCGCAACATGTGAAATGTTTGAAGTGTATGGGGACATTTCCATGCAAGTGAGGGAAATCCATCTAGCCCCCTAGGTTGAAGAGAATTGCCTGAGTTAGGACACAAGGTTGGGAGAGGAGACTATATCAGGACAGAAGGATTTGATAAGTCAGAAAATAATGAAAAATGAATGGACTGGTGACAAAAATCTGAATATCAGCTGGCTCCCCAGCCGAAGGCAATGTGTCAAACTAAGTGAGTTGAGGGATTTTCGAGTTCATTATTTTAAGTTAAAATTATATTTAAATAAATGGCACATTCTTCCTTAATGCAAAGAAAATGTGGGGAGAAGGAGATGATTAGTTTTTATATAATAATATTCATATTCACTAGCTGATTAATGTTTATTAAACACCAAGAGGAGAATATTTCTAATGTTTGTAATTATAAAACCATAAACCCTGCCTAAAGAACCTGTTTTGTTCTTTCTTTTAAAACATAGCACACAATCCAGATGAGGAGAACGTGACTATAGGAGTTGGAGGGGGACAGCCCTGGAGTTGGGATTTGACTACTTTTTCCCCCTAATGTCACAGGAATTAACTTCTGGAACTTGTCACCGCTGAAAAATGTTTAACAAATACATTAATTTTTGTTTTATAAAAACACGGAAAGTAACGTGAGATAGGGAATAAAGGAAGCAGAAACTATTATTTATTGCATTGCCTCCTGACCCTTACTAGCACCATTTATAACTGGGTTTCTCAATTTCGTGCCAGAAATATAATCATTCCTCACAGTCGGAGCATGTGTATAAGAGACAAAGCAGAATTTATCAGCCAAGCCTCCAGATACTCCTGAAGCTCGTCATCATTCTTTCTCCCTCTCAGCATCTAGTGTGTGCCTGCCATGTCACTAACTGGAAGCTGGATACAATGACAGCACACCAAGGATTCTTGGGAAACTTATATCTACTCTTCCCTGCCCTCCTTCCAGGATGGCATTCCTGGGGGAGGTGGGGAATTTGTCTGCATTTGTAAGAGGTTGAAGAGAAGCCTCTTGATGGGTTGGAGGATTTAATTAGTATAATTGATTCATTTCCCAGTAAAGCTTGTTGCAATTAGATTATAAGATGATGCAGCTCTCTCGCAAGAAGATAACAATACAATTTAAAATGATAGATTGCACTGGGTTTTGTTTAATAAACCTTCTATCTCAAACACAGCTTCCATGCAAAGCTAGAAGTTTATTCAAACTCAAGAGCATGTTCAGCTAGTTTCGCTCACATTTAGAAAACTTTCTTTTTTTATATACACTTGAGTGATGAATAGTGACTTTAGCAGAAGTGGACGTAACATAAATATTATTGATGAATGCCAGTCTGCTGCTGTGACTGAGAACTTGCCGCTCTTGTGGACTCAGATGGATAGGTGACCCTGGAGTGTTTGCAGGCTGTTCCAACCAAATCTATACCTTTCAAAATAAATATTTTTACAGCCAGAAAGGTCACAGCACAAATTGTAGCCTGTTTCAGTGCAGAGGTACATTACATCACCGCATCCTTGAGCAAATAACACATTCCTCAACTCACAGGAGTTTGTTGTAAAGCGGCTCTCATTCTGTGCTGGTCTGCAGCAAGTACGGTCTTTCTTTAAGAGGAGTCAGTCTTACACCAGCGCTAGGTTAAGATCTACCAGGAGGGGGTCTTTGAGGGGCACAGCAGTTGTGTGCTCTCTCCTTTCATCTCTGGGTACTGGGTCTCGTCCTTCCATTTCGAAGAAGATGGCCAGAACATCATCTCATTTGGAAATCGGTGATGACTGGTACTTGCGTGTGAAATTGACTTAAATAGAATCATAGAATCAGAGAAATTTAGGGCACAGAAGGAGGCCATTTGGTCCATCATGTCCGTGCTGGCCGAAAAAGAGCTATCCAGCCTAATCCCACTTTCCAGCTCTTGGCCCGTAGCCCTCTAGGTTACGGCACTTCAAGTGCATATCCAAGTGCATATCCAAGTACTTTTTAAATTAAGGGAGGGAAATTTATGCTGAGTTTGCTTCACACCCTCTGCCCCACCCCAACCACCCCCCACATCTGAATCACTCCAGTCTACATACTTTTGAAATGTAGCCATTGCTATTTTGTAGGCAAGCACAGCAAGATCCCACAAGCATCAATGAAATGAATGACCAGTTAATGTGCTTTGATGGTGTTGGTTGAGACGATAAATGTTGGGCAGGACACTGTGCTCTTCTTTGAATCGTGGCATGGCATTTTCAACATCCACCTGAATAGGCATTGGGACCTCTGTTCCACGTCTCGACCAACAGACAGTACCTAGATTATGTGCTCAAGTCCGATAGTAACCACGATCAGCTGATTCAGAGGTAACAGTGCTGCCAACTGAGCCAACCTGGCCTACTAGGTTAACCGATTCATGCAGGCAGTCTTACTCAATAACCAGCTTACTGAAATTGGGTCTGAACTTGCCACAATTAGACATGGCAATGAATCTCGTGGTGACAGGAATGTTTACATGTGACATACTTTCAGGAAAAGGGTAACACATGTTGCTCAAGATGTCAAATGAGAGTAACATCTTATTGCTTTTATGTTCCTAAACTGTAGTCACTGCCAAGCCCCATGCTTTATGTACATGCTCAGAGCCTACAGACACTAGAAACTGGGTGCTGATCACCAATGTTCCCCCTAAGGAGCACAGGCACGTGGCCATGCATCAATTGGGACGTTCCACGCAGGCCGCCCACAAGCTGTTGCTGCTGGATGATATCGCACTTGCAAATTTAAAGGGACCGCGCACAAAAAAAAATTAGAGGGAATATTGCTGATCACAATCTGTTGGCAATTGCTATCTGTTATTTTAGATGAAATGCCAGTCAAAATGGTTTGACAAGTGTTACATCCCATATTATTGAGAAAAACACTTGACTATACAAACTAAGCATCTTTCATGTTGTTAGTTATTGTCCTACAGTGGCAATCTGAACACTAAGGGAATCAAGGGATATGGGGATAGGGTGGGAAGGTGGAGATGAGGTAGAAGATCAGCCATGATCTTATAGAATGGCGGAGCAGACTCGAAGGGCTAAATGGCCAACTCCTGCTCCTATTTCTTATATTCTTATGACATCTCTAAAGCACTGATCTCCCAGTCTACTTTCCTTCACTGTTACGTGTGCTGTAATAAAGGGTAGAGATACAGCTTGAAGAACACCATCCAGTGAGCACCTAACTTCTAGTCCTACTCCTCATTTATCATGCAGACATTGTAACTTGGCCTTCACAGACCTCAGAACCTGAACAATTGGAGAGGAGAAATAAGACCTTCGAGTTCTTTGATGAATTGTTGAGTTCATGTAACTGGCACCACAATATGAGTCATTTTGCAGACTAATGTAGGAAAGTCTGAAGAGCCCCTGGTTAATGTGTTAAGGTCCTTAGGAAGACTGGAGCACCATTGACCCCCTGTGTATAATGAGTGTACTGGTCAACTCAGCCCTGTAGTGCACACTGTAGTAAGGGAAATGTCTTAAAAACATATTAAGCTTGTGTCAGAGCACAGTGAGGCATGCATGATCAAGGCCTGCTCTAAGTGGATCAATTCCCTGGGTGCCAGCAGCAAACGCTCTGTCTGCACATAGAGCCTGTATGCTTAGACGAAGGGTCATAGACCTGAAACGTTAGCCTTTTTCCTCGCTCCACTGATGCTACCTGACCTGTTGAGCGCTTCCAGAAATTTTTGTTTTTACTTCAGATTTACAGCGTATGCAGTATTTTGCTTTTATGTTCTGCACACTTAGTTCCTGCAATGTTTTCCTTTTCAAGTATTTATCCTTGTAAACTATAAGTAACTTTTCCTTTTGAATCTGCTGCCACCGCCCTTTCAGGCATTGAATTCCAGATCACAACTCGCTGTACAAAAAACATTATCCTCATCTCCTCTCAGGTTCTTTTGCCAATTATCTTAAATCTGTGCCAATTCAGCGGGCGCAATGCACTGGAGCATTGGTGCTTGGTATCCCACAGATTACCGATATCATCGACAATGCAATGGGGAGGGAGAATCAAAGGGAGGCTTTTTGAATTGCCTCTCCAGACTAAAGCCCACACACCCTCTCCACTGCAGAATGGGCCAAGGAGTTACACAGGAGTCAAAACAGGGATTTCACCTTCAAATAATAGGATCTTGAAACACAAAACTAAACATAAGTCACATTGGAAAGACAATCAGGGATGACCTACATCATCAGACATGACTGGGACCATCTTTAGGCCCCCTCCGACTCCAAAGTCCAGGATTTCTGGGATATTAGCCGGAATTCTGACAAAAACATTCAACATCGTCTTCCTCCACTACAGGGGGATAAGCTCTTCTCTCCAATCTGCAGCAGTAAGCCTTCGGCCAAGTGGTAGCATTCGTGACTCTGAATCAGAAGCTGCAGGGTTCAGGCCCCACTCCAGACAGTCTCTGAGTCAGAAGGTCCAGGGTTCAGACCCCACTCCAGACAGTCTCCGAGTCAGAAGGTCCAGGGTTCAGACCCCACTCCAGACAGTCTCCGAGTCAGAAGGTCCAGGGTTCAGACCCCACTCCAGACAATTTCTGAATCAGAAGGTGCAGGGTACAGACCCACTCCAGACAGTCTCTGAATGAGAAGGTGCAGGTCCCGAGCCCCACTCCAGACAATCTCTGAGTCAGAAGGTCCCGGGTTCAGACCCCACTCCAGACTGTCTCAGAGTCAGAAGGTGCAGGGTTCAGACCCCACTCCAGACAGTCCCGGTGAGTGGAGACCGGAATGCCAGCTCAGAGTTCTGGGTTGACATGCAGGGGGATACTTGCATCCAGTGGGTGTGGATGGCCTCCCCCCTCATCATCTGGGTTGTGGGGGTGCATAGAGCCCATCCCCCGTATAGGACTAACCAACCTATGGGCTATGAGGTCATAGAGTCATAGTCATAGGGTCCTAACAGCACAGAAGGAGGCCATTCGGCCCATCGAGTCCATGCCGGCTCTCTGTAGAGCAATCCAGTCAGTCTCATTCCCCCGCTCTATCCCCGTAGTCCTGCAAGTTTATTTCCCTCAAGTGCCTATCCAGTCTCCCCTTGAAAACATTGAGTGTCTCCGCTTCCACCACTTCCGTCGGCAGCGAGTTCCAAGTCCTCACCACTCGCTGCGTAAAAAAGTTTTCTCACATCCCCCCTGTATCTCTTGCCCAAAACTTTAAATCTGTGTCCCCTAGTCCTTGTACCATCAACTAGTGGGAACAGCCTTTCCCCGTCTAGCCTATCCAAACCCGTCATAATTTTGTACACCTCTATCAAATCACCCCTCAACCTCCTTTGCTCTAATGAAAACAAATCCAGCTTCTCCAACCTGTCCTTGTAGCTAAGATCCCCCATCCCCAGAACCATTCTGGTAAATCTCCTCTGTACCCTCTCAAGGGCCTTCACATCCTTCCTAAAGTATGGTGACCAGAACTGGACACAATACTCCAGTTATGGCCTAACCAGCGCTTTATAAAGGTTCAGCATAACTTCTCTACTTTTGTACTCAATACCTCTATTTACGAAGCCCAAGATCCCATATACTTTGCTAACCACTCTCTCACTATGTCCTGCCACCTTCAGGGACCTATACACATTAACTCTCAAGTCCCTCTGTCCCTGCACATTCTTTAAAACTGTGCCATTAGGAGTATATTGCCTCTCCCTGTTCCTACTGCCAAAATACATCACCTCACACTTCTCTGTATTAAATTCCATCTGCCCATTGTCTGCCCATTCTGCTGGCCTTTCTATGTCCTGTTGCAATCGATTGGTATCATCACCATTGTTTGCCACACCCCTAAGTTTGGTGTTATCGGCAAATTTAGAAATTCTACTCTGTATTCCAATATCCAGGTCAGTTATATATATCACAAAAAGCAGTGGCCCCAGCACTGATCCTTAGGGAACACCACAGTCTACCATCCCCCAGTCTGAAAAATAGCCATTTACCACAACTCACTGTTTTCTACCCTTAAGCCAATTCCTTATCCAAGCTGCCACTGACCCACCTATTCCATGAGCCTCAATTTTGTTAACCAGCATTCTATGTGGTACTTTGTCAAATGCCTTCCTAAAATCCATGTAGGCAACATCCATTGCATTCCCTTCATCAATCCTCCCTGTTACTTCATCAAAAAATTCAATTAGATTAGTCAAACACGATCTGCCTTTTACAAATCCGTGTTGGCTCTCCTTAATTAGCTTAAACCTCTCCAAGTGCCCGTTAATTCTTTCCTTGATTATTGTTTCTAAAACTTTACCCACCACTGATGTTAAACTGACCGGCCTATAGTTACTAGGATTGTTCTTACACCCTTTCTTGAACAATGGTGTCACATTTGCCACTTTCAAATCCTCAGGCACCTCCCCCGCATCTAAGGAAGATTGGAAAATTATGGCAAGACATTCCGCTATCTCCTCCCCCAATTACCTTAGCAACCTGGAATGCAAGTCATCTGGACCAGGCGGCTTGTCCACTCTAAGCATACTCTAAGCAGGTAGACCTACAAGCTGTACAATTCTTAAATGAAGCTCCTCCTGCCTCTATAGCTGGGGAGTAGGACTAACTGGATTGCTCTTCGAAAGAGCCGGTGCAGACTCTATGGGCCGAATGGCCTCTTTCCATGCTGTATTATTTTATGATTCTAAAGGGATAAGCAGCTTTATTTAAGAATTGTACGGGTTGGCGGCCTGCCTCAGTGGACTGTGCTCACCGACTGTTTCCGAGGCTGGGAGGGTGTGAGTTGGGGGAAAGTGATTTTCACGGGAAAGTACAGTTCCAAAAGAAAAGAAAAAGGGTCTTTGAGTTCGCAGCTAGTATAAAATTTCCACACATCCTGAGGGAAAACAAAACTGAGCAAAAACAGCTTGATTTAGGCTTCAAATAATGTATTAACAGTAAATAGGAAAAGATCAGTCTGCAGGCAGCAAGCTGATTGTTGCTCTTAAAATTCAGCTGCCAAAAATAATATAAATTTGTTACTGAATTAATATCTTCATTTACATAGTGATTGATTCTTTAGTTGAAGATTTTTAAAAAATCTATAAAGCCCGCTCTTTGATTAAAAACTCTGTTGGATTTATTTTGTTATTATGAGAACTTTAGTTTGTACTGATTATCATTCAGTTCCTGCTTTTAAGAGCAGGAATTTGTCCAGAAATATTGGCGGGTGTGAAAATGTTTACAGGGATTGTTTGAATGCTTTTTTGTAGACTGGCTGCGAGCACCACCCAGACTGTGGACTTGTCCAGGGCAAGCCTAGTCTCCTTGGGCTGACAGCTCATGCACATCAGGGATCACTTTATTGCTGGGATACAGTAACTTCAACTAATGAGGGGTCATTTTACCAGCTCGTACTGCTAGCAAGAGCCTCACCTACTGGTGGCACATGAATGAAATATTTATACAGCACCTTTCATACAGGATGTCCCATTCACAACCAATGAGGTACCTTTTGGAGTGTAGTCACTGTTGTAATATAGGGAACGTGGCAGTCAATTTGTGCACAGCAAGCTCCCACAAACAGCAATGAGATAAATAACCAGATCATCTGTTTTCAGGTGTTGGCTGAGAGACAAATATTGGCCAGGTCAATGGGGATAATTTACCTGCTCTTCCTTGAAATAGTGCCATGGAACCTTTTACGTCCACCTGAGCGAGCAGATGGGGCCTAATGTTTAATGTCTCATCTAAAAGACGGCACCTCCGACTGTGTAACACTGGGAGTGTCAGCCCAGATTTTGTGCTCAAGTCTCTGGAGTGGGACCTGAACCCACGATCTTCTGACTTAGAGGCAAGAGTGCTACCCACTGAGCCATCGCTGACACCTAAAATATATATTGTAAGTTTGTGCACACGCCCCAACATATGCTATGCCCAGGCAACAGGCAAGTTTTGTTAGATCCGTGTATCTTAATGTTGTGTCCTTCAATAATCAGACAAAAGACTGCAGGGAATGATTCAACAGGTGTTTACTGAATGAGGGTTACTCTAGCACTAACTGTACAGATCACTACTCAGGGTTTATATACAGGTGTGGTCACTGCCGGCACTACAGTATACAGGAGCTGTAAAAAGTAGTTCTCTCCCTTAAAGGTACATACATTACAAGTTTCAATGCCAGCAACATGGGCTGGTAAAATAATCCCTCCAAATACAACACATCATTTTGCATACATCAAAAATAAGTTGAGGCTGAAATAGTGCTGGGTGATAAAAAGTAACCGGCACAGGCACGATGGGCTGAATGGCCTCCTTCTGTGCTGTACTATTCTATGGTTCTATGAAATGTGTGTAAAACTATCGTGCAAAATTTCTCTGTTTTCTATTCTGAAGATGTTAACCCTTTAAACAGGTTAGTGGCTCTGTTCAAATGGCAAAGGGAATTCCATGAGAACAGCGAATTTGTTTGTTACTAATACCACAAAGCCCCACTCCAGAGGCAGCAGGTGCTCGGGAACACCATCCCCTCCAAGTCACACACCATCCTAACTTGGACATATATTACTGTTCCTTCATTGTTGCTGGGTCAAAATTCTGCAACTCCCTACAATGCTCCCTTTAAATTTTTTTGGGTGCATGGCCCGTTTAACAGGCTGCGTGGCCCATTCAAATTCCCGCCCATGCGCGGTTTTTCCTATTGTAAATCCCGGCAAGCGGCCTGCGCGGGAACTCCAGACAAGAAGCATTGTTAAAGGGAACATTGACTCCCTACTTAACTGTGGGAGGACCATCACCACACGGACTGCAGCGGTTCAAGAAGAAGGTCCACCACCACCTTCTCAAAGGCAATTAGGGATGGGCAATAAATGCCGGCCTTGCCAACGACACCCAAATCCCGAGAATGAATAAAAAAAGATATCGCCTTATGATACAATTGCAACATCTCAACTTACTTCACACCATTAATTTTAGGGTGTGGTGAGGTTGTTATCCAGGCAAACATACTATGCCAGCAACACCCTAAAACAGCAATGAGAGGGATCGAGCAATCAATGGGGTCAGATTCTCCACTTCTGTCAGTGTTGGGGTGAGAGAGCTTGGTGAGGTAGGATCCTCTATCAAAACATTAGGCAACGAGCTGCTCATGCGCATCTGTTCATCAAAAACATGTGGAGCTTGAGCCTGATTTTGCGATGAGGGATTACAGCCAGCCAAGCTCTATGCTCCAGTGCTGGAGAGGAAAGTCCTGGCTGATTTGCTTCTGGTGCCACTGGTTCAGGGAGGAATATTGGCCTGGGCACAGGGAGGCCTCTCGGCTTTTCTTCCAGTAATGTCACTGGGTTTTTTATCCCCACCAAAACAGGCACTTAGTTAAACATCTCATCTGAAGGATGGCACCACCGACAGTGCAGCACTCCCTCAATAGTTGCACCAGAGTCTCAGCCTAGATTAGATGCTCATGTCCTGGAGTGGGACTTCAACCCATAACCTTCTGATCCAGAAGTGAGAGTGCTACCCACTGAGCCAAGCTTATCATAAATAATGCAGGGGCAGAAGAATCCCTCTCCTCCACTGACACCTCTCTACCCCATCTCAGCTCCTAAATCCTGGCAGACCAGCAGATTTATTCAATAATCAATTAATGTTGGAGTCCCTAAGTCCTGCTGATTGATTGTGTTGTAAATCTCCAGCAGTCATCATAAAGGGGGTGAAGTTCGCCTCGGGCGGTAGCACAAAACGGGCGATAACAAATCGGCAGCCTCAGGCGGAATATAAGACAGGCTGCCGATTCGCTGTCGCCCGTTTGGTGCTCCGGCCCAAGATGAATTCGACCCCAAAAATGTCCGGTTGACTCAAGTTAATTTTCAGTGACGTGTTGGGCGAATCCTTGAGCAATCCAAAGTAAACTGCTGGCTGCGGTAATGAAGTGGGCACTGGTGAGTAAAGCCTCTCTCTCTGCTGGTTTCCAAGTACTGTAACATGAGACCTCAGTGGGCCTCTGGTTCCAATTACAGGCTGGGGGCAACCAAGTGCAATGTTGAATTCACAACGGCTTTTAAATAAAAATGGTGAGGTAAAAAATATTTATTCAGGAAGCAGGGAACCATCGAGCCTGAAGAGAACAAGTTCTGCAATAATAAGGCACAAAGGACGTTCATCAATGCATAACTTAATATCAAATGCCATTTTCTGTCAGTATCAGTGAATTTTAAGTCAAAGCAAGAGAATAATGAATAAAACCCAAGTTGCTGACCCAATTCAAAGATAAAAAAAAGTCACACGGGACGGAGGGAAAGATGCAAAGCAGCTCTAATGCTGACGATAGTTCTTCTTAAAACCATTTCAAAGGTATGGTCATTGACCTGATCTAACAGCAATGGAAGAATCTGGTACTGGACTGGAAGAAGCATTTAGCTGTGTAAATCATACGAAATCGAACAGACGTCAATGGCATCTCCAGGACATAATGCCACAGTTTAATTGAGCAATTTCCTTGACTTACTTATGGCCAATGTTATTTGGTTGAGTTCCCTTAAAGAAATGGCACTGTTTGAACGTCACCCCGATGTCAAAGGCCAGTATTCCATCATGGAATGTCATTAAGATTCAGAGTGGAGGCATTTTTCAGAGGAAGGTATTAGAAATGTAATGGTCTTCCAATAAAAATTCAAGGGACCATAACAGGTCTGAGGAGGTATGACTTGATCAGGACTGCAGGAACACTGAGGTGTGAGCAGACCATTTAAAGGATCAGTGCTTCCTGGAATGCTTCCTGTCGCATTAAGGTTACTGCAATCAAATATGGGTTCTTTAAATGAGAATGGATGAGCGTCCAACCTAACACTTTGACTATATCAGTGCAAGATAACAAATTTGAAGCAGAAAAAAAATGACTGACATTCATTATGTTGCCTGGGAAAATCTCAAATTGGTTCACGCACAATGAACTGCTTTGAAGTGCAGTGGTGGTGGGTGTATGTGGCAAACAGCACAGCTATTTTCCTCACGTGTGGAGATGCCGGAGTTGGACTGGGGTGGACAAATGTAAGAAATCACACAACACCAGGTTATAGTCCAACAGCTTTATTTGAAATCACAAGCTTTCGGAGCGCTGCTCCTTCTTCAGGTGAAGTGGAGAAATGCATAAAGACACAGCTTATATAGTCAGAGAATCATGTCAGATGTTTACAGGTAACCTTTCCAACTGCCATTTATCGCACCATTCTCCAAGGTGGCCTTCGAGACACACGACAACGCAAAATCGTCGAGCAGAAACTGATAGCCAAGTTCCGCACCCATGAGGACGGCCTTAACCGAGATCTTGGGTTCATGTCACGCTACATGTAACCCCACCTAATGCAGGGTCACCCAGACTCGAGTCGACATTGGCTTGTTCTCTCTACACAGATGCGGCCGGACCTGCTGTGATTTCCAGCCAAAAAAAATGTTTTTTGTCTGTTTTTTTGTTTTTCATACAGACCCCAGCATCTGCAAAATTTGACCCCTTGTGACCCCACCTCATTGTTCTTTGATGTAATGTTTCCCTGACTGACCTGTTTGGACACCATTCACACCTTTGACTGCTGTGATTATCTCTCTGCCGAGGTGCGATAAATGGCAGTTGGAAAGGTTACCTGTAAACATCTGACATGATTCTCTGACTATATAAGCTGTGTCTTTATGCATTTCTCCACTTCACATGAAGAAGGAGCAGCGCTCCGAAAGCTTGTGATTTCAAATAAAGCTGTTGGACTATAACCTGGTGTTGTGTGACTTCTTACATTTTCCTCACAGCAAAGGTTCACAAGCAGCAATCAAATGATTGACCAGTTCATTTCTTTTGGTGGTGTTGGTTGAGGAAAGAATGTTGACCAGGACACCAGGAGAACTTCTTCAAATCCCACCATGAATGCTGTAGTACCCAGCTAACTCCCGAAACAAGCAACGTCAAAGGGCGTCACCTCAAACAGTACAGCACTCAATTTGTACTACATGGAAGTATCAGCCTAGATTATATGCGCTAGATTGTAGTAAGGCTTGAACTACAACCACTGATCCAGAGCAGAGAGTGCTACCAACTGACCCAAGCTCACACTAGTCACCAGAGAAACCATGTGAATATTGGCAGGCCTAATGGTCAAATATTAGATTGAAGTTTCATTTGACTGAAATATCTCATTCTCCAAATTCAATTGTCGCAAAAATCCATGTTCTTCCTAACATTTGATGACACAAAGCATTGATGGAAAGATTAAGAGAAATGGGAGAGCACTGAGATAGATACAGTCAGATTCCATCTAGGAATATGGTTTCCACACAGCTTCTCTAAATGCCTTAATATTATAAATTCACCAGTAAATATCGATATATTATTAAAAATCTAGGATATAGTGTGCAGTTCTGGTACAGATTAACTTTACTTCTTGTATCACACCTTTATTATGGAAAATTTGTATGTCAACATGTCACAATCGTAAAAACCTTATGTCAACCTTTTATAACGGGAAAACCATATATCAAATTTCACATCACGGTTTGTTGAAGAACCAATGGAATGATGCAAAACGCTTTTTAAAATAATTTGTGTGCTAAAACTTTTTCTCAGTAATTGAAATTTCTAATGTCTGAAATAAGATTAAAAATGTTTTGATATAATAACACCATTAAATTTATCCATTGTTTTTATTTCATTTCATCCTTTTTTTACCTGAAGGCCTTAGCCTATTCTAAAAGCCTGGGTTTGGACATGATGGGGCAATTTTTGGCTGTGCGGTCAGGCACGAAAGAGCCTCTGAGGTGGCCAAGGTGGGGTTTTGAGCTGAAACGTTGGTTTAGCCCGCCTTTCGCGCAAGACACCACCTTGGTGAAGGAGTTGGCTTGTGCAAGGAACGGCCACCCAGAGGCTCATTAAGGAGATAATTGTCAATTAAAATGCCTGCTAGCACTCATTAAAGAGGCTGCACGGCATTTTGGTGGCTAGCGCTTGTCCTAACGTCCACTCCTAACAGCGACCAGCTGTTTGGGAGTAAGCAAGGCGCTGATGTAGCTTTCAGGCACTACTTAAACAGACACTCAACATTTCATGTTCACTTGCCACTGGAGCTGTGAAGAGGACCTCTGAAACACATCGGGAGACTTTCTGGGACACTTTGTCAAGACTTCACCAACACTCGAGCAACATTTATTCCGCAAATTCTCTGAGGGCTTCACCTAAAAAGAGTGCGTGCTGTGCTACTCCAACTTCTTGGGCACCTTATAGGAGTCACAATGAGAAAGGGAGTGCTTGGGAACTGCACATTCCAGGGTAGTTCAAGTTTCAAAAAGACAGACAAAATGGAAAGGGGGTGGGGGTGTGGGGGTTACCGTGATAATAAAGGATGACATAAGGACAGTAGTGAGGAAGGATCTTGGCTCAGAAGAGTAGGAAGTACAACTAGTGAGGATGGAGATAAGAAATAACAAAGGACAGAAAGCACTGGTAGGAGTAGTTTATAGGCTCCCTAACAGTAGCTATACTATTCAACAGAGTATTAATCAACAAGTAATAGGAGCTTGCAACAATGGTAATGCAATAATCATGGGGGGCATTAATCTTCATATAGACTGGACAAATCAAAAGGCAAAAGTAGTTCGGAGGACGAGTTCATAGATTATATTCAAGATAGTTTCTTAAAACAAAACATCATGGAACCAACCAGGGAACAGGCTATTTTGTATTGTGTAATGAGACAGGGTTAATTAGTAATTTCATAGTAAAGGATCCTCTGAGGAAGAGTGATTAAAATATGATAGAATTTCACATTGAGTTCAAGAGAGACGTACTTATGTACGAAACTAGAATATCAAACTTAAATAAAGCCAATTACATAGGTATGAGGGGGCGAGTTGGCTAAGGTAGATTGGGAAATTAGATTAAAAGGTATGATGGTAGATAAGCAATGGCGAATATTTAAATAAATATTTTATAATTCTCAAAGAATATACATTCCATTGAGAAATAAAAACTCAATGGTAAAGGTTATCCATCCGTGGCTAACTAGAGAGGTTAAGGATAGCATTAGATTAAAAGAAGAGGCTTATAAATGTTGTGAAGAATAGTCGTAAGCCTGAAGACTGAGAGATCTTTAGAAACAAGTAAAGGATGACTAAAAATTGATAAAGAGGGAGAAAATAGAATGTGAGTAAACTAGCAAGAAATATAAGAACAGTTAGTAAGAGCTTCTACAAGTATGTAAAAAGGAAGAGAGTAGCAAAAGTAAACGTGGGTCCCTTCGAGGCTGAGACAGGAGAAATCATAATGGGGTATAAGGAAATGGCAGAGACGTAAAACCAATATTTTGTATCTGTCTTCACAGTAGAAGACACAAAATGCCTACCAGAAATAGTGGGGAACCAATGGGCTAATAAGAGTGAGGAACTTAAAGTAATTAATATTAATAAAGAAAAAAAGCACTGGAGAAATTAATCGGATTAAAAACAGACAAATCCTATGGACCCGATGGCCTACATCCTAGGGTTCTAAAAGAGGCGGCTGCAGAGATAGTGGATGCATTGGTTGTGATCTTCCAAAATTCTCTATATTCTGGAATGGTCCCAGTGGATTGGAAGGTAGCATATGTAACCCAGCTATTCAAGAAGAGGGAGAGAGAAAACACAGAACTACAGACCAGTTAGCCTGACATCAGTTGTCGGGAAAATGCTGGAATCCATTATTAAGGAAGTGGTAACAGGGTACTTAGAAAATCATAACATGATTAGGCAGAGTCAGCATGGTTTTATGAAAGGGAAATTGTGTTTGACAAATCAGTTAGAATTGTTTGAGGATGTAACTAGCAGGGTAGATAAAGGGGAACCTATGGCTGTAGTATATTTGGATTTTCAAAAGGCATTCGACAAGGTGCCACAAGTAAGGTTCTTACACAAGATTAGGGCTCATGGGGCTGGGGGTAATATAGTAGCATCGATAGAAGACTGGTTAACGGACAGAAAACAGAAGTAGGAATAAACGGGTAATTTTCAGGTTGGCAGGCTGTAACTAGTGGGGTGCCGCAAGGATCAGTGCTGGGGCCTCAGCTATTTACAATTTACATTAATGACTTAGATGACGGGACCGAGTGTAATGTATCCAAGTTTGCTGACGATACAAAGCTAGGTGGGAAAGTAAGTTGTGAGGAGAACAGAAAGAGTCTGCAAAGGGATATAGGCAGGTTACATGAGTGGACAAGAAGTTGGCAGATGGAGCATACTGTGCGGAAATGTGAGGTTATTCACTTTGGTAGAATAGAAAAACAGGATACTTTTTAAATGGTGAGAAACTATTAAATGTTGGTGTTCAGAGAGATTTAGGTGTCCTCGTACAGGAAACACAGAGAGTTAGCATGCAGGTACAGCAAGCAATTAGGAAGGCAAATGGCATGTTGGCCTTTATTGTAAGGGGGTTGGAATATAAGATTAAGGAAGTCTCGATGCAATTGTACAGGGCTTTGGTGAGATGACACCTGTGTACAGTTTTGGTCTCCATACCTAAGGAAGGATATACTTGCCCTCGAGGGGGTGCAAACAAGGCTCAGTAGATTGATCCCTGGGATGAGAGGGTTGTCCTATGAGGAGAAATTGAGGAGAATGGGCCAATACTCTCTGGAGTTTAGAAGAATGAGAGGTGATCTCATGGAAACATAAGATTCTGAGAGCGCTTGACAGGGTAAATGCTGAGAGGCTGCTTCCCCTGGCTGGAGAGTCTAGAGCTAGGGATCATAATCTCAGGGTAAGAGGTACTCCATTTAGGCCTGAGATGAGGAGAAATTTCTTCACTCAGAGGGCTGTGAATCTTTGGAATTCTCAACCCCAGAGGGCTGTGGAGGCTCAGTCGATGAGTATATTCAAGACTGAGATCGCTAGATTTTTGGGCACTAAGGGAATCAAGGGATATGGGGATAGGGCGGGAAAGTGGAGTTGATGTAAAAGTTCAGCCATGATCTTATTGTATGGTGGAGCAGGCTCGTTGGGCCATGTGGACTACTCCTGCTCCTATTTGTTATGTTCTTATGTTCTTGTCATCTTGCTAGGGGTCCATCCCCCTTGGTTTGGACGAGGAATGGGAGGGGACATGAGGCCAGGCAGTGCAGCACAAGCTGCTGCAGGAGAGAGGAACAGGAGGGACCATGAGGGCGAAGTGGACTTCTTCCCTCCTGTGGGTACAGGATGTCCCTTTCATCTGGACCTCCTCCACCAGGACCTCCAGTGTCGCATCTGTGAGCCTGTGCGCCCTCTCCCTCGGTCCCTGAGCCACCTTGCAACGTGCCGCTGCGTGTCAGCCAGAGCACTCCACACCTTCAGTGGAAGTGGGTGCGAGGAGCCCACGTATACTGCGTCCAATCAGCACTTGAGTGCTAAACCTGCAGGTTTCTGGTTTAGCACCTCCAGGAAAATTCAAATCATGGAAATCAGCAATTAGGACCACAATTGTGTGCTAAATCCAGACTTTCAAACAGGCTAGTCTTAATATCACAGCACCTATTTCGTGCCTGTTTTCACCCTTTGGACAAAAATATTGGGGGTTATTTTGGACAAAGTGTTGATGTTCTGACTCAAAGGTATGACCTGCAGTGCCTACAATTTCCCAGGGCCATCGCCCAGTATATCTAAACCCTAATCCCTTTACCCAATCCTGCTAAATGTCAGTGCCTGGAATTTCCCAGGGCCATCGCCCAGTATATCTAAACCCTAATCCCTTTACCCAATCCTGCTAAATGTCAGTGCCTGGAATTTCCCAGGGCCATCGCCCAGTATATCTAAACCCTAATCCCTTTACCCAATCCTGCTAAATGTCAGTGCCTGGAATTTCCTGGGGGTTCTCTGGTGGGAGATCAACAGAAACCCTGGAGAAATATTGCAAATGGCTAAAATCTGCTGATTACACCATTTATCCAGTGGATCCAACAGTCTCTTGTCGAAGTTTTGGCAAGAGACTGGGGGAACCCTGCGGAAATTGGTACATTTTCACCCCCAACTTGCTTTAAAACCGGCAAAAGAATATATACACAAAGGTTTGTAAATGCATGGTGAGATCTCTGGGAGTGCCAGAAAATATGGACTGTCCTTCACCAGGGCACCAATCAATAATGATTATGAATTACAAACCCAACTATTTGATTCAGTCCCCTTCCCTTACAGTGGTGAAAATCTGGCCACCCAAACATGGAAGTACAAACACTTAAAGGCACAGAAGGGACCAAAAGCAGTACATTGCCTCGCTGTATATGCACTGCACCATTCCTTCAATGGCACAGGCATTTCAGAATCGGCTGTGAAAAAGGTTTCTTTAAATTTCCAAATTTTGACTCAATTGGCATCAATTACATAGAATTCCATAGAATCTACAGCACAGAAACAGGCCATTTGGCCCAACTGGTCTATACTGGTGTTTATGCTCCACACAAGCCTCCTTCCACTCTAACTACTTCTTCACGCCCTGCTCCCACCACCCCCCACCCACCCACCCGTATCCCTCTATTCCCCTCTCCCTGAAGTATGCATTGAGCCTCTCCTTCAGCTCTCCGCTTCAGCCACTCCCTGTGGCAACGAGTTCCACTTTCTCACCTCTCTCTGATACAGAGGCGCAATCCACATGCAGCCCGAACACCCTGACAGAGGCACAGCTCACTTACATCTGTCAGTAGGCGGCCTTACGAATAAATTTTAGGATGCTGCAACCCTTTGACATTTTCATTGAGTCTTCAGTCATGATTGTAAGAGGCGACAGCTATAATTATATTAATGACTGACTTAGAAGCTGAGGAAACTGTGGCCCATTCTGCTGCTCACACTGACAGGCACAGGCAGTCTTTGTGATCACATCAGATTTGATTTTTTTGACGGGCATTATTTCGCTGAATAGGGAAGTCCCATTAACCAACGCTACCATCTGGTGATCTGACATCTGGTACAATGGGCAGCAACTTTCATCAAGAGCATCAAAGTGAATGACCAACCAGCAGCAACAATACTACGGTATTGATTGTTGTGGAGTAATATCAATTACTCGACACGGAGACTGAAGTTGCGTTTCATAAAGCTTTATTCGAGCATATGCCAGGAGAGTCTCTTCCCGACCGCTCAGGGAAGACAACTCTGATTAATACAAATTTGGATACCCTTTAAATTCCCTGTCCTACATAAATGAGGGGCGGTCCCTGATCGCGTGGGCTCACAGTCTAATTTCATCTTACGTCCCCATAAACGTTCCGTTGATTGTGTCACACAATGCTGACTTGGTGTCTTACTTAATGTTAACCTGGTCTATTATGGCCTAATCATTGGTGACCTAATCATCGGCACCTGCTGACCACTGCACCCTCGTGCTGAGTAATCTTATTATCCCTGATCTTGCTAACAGCCTATGTGGTCTAGGGTGGTGATCTTTTGACAGATGTATTTCTATCCTACGTTTTCTTACTAATGTCGACTTCTAATCTTAACCCTATATTTTCCCCTACATGATACAGGCAACTGAGCCATTACTTCACAACAATGCATGGCTTTGAAATGGAGCTGCACAAGAAGTGAAAGATCCTTGTCTAATCGCTTTCGGTGGTTTATGAAAACTACAAGATGTTGGAACATCTGTCAGTCTGTTTATGTTTCGCTACGTACTAATACTGGAGTTTTCAGTCTCCCAGGATTAGTTGCTAATAAGAATGCAGCCTTAGAGTGACAAGCCCCAGTCCTATTTAGGGACAGACAATCCTGAAATGCATTTACCTGACTGGTTGGACTGCAGCCAATTGAAGGAACTAGACTTGATTATTACCTCTAGACTTGACTCTTCCAATACTCACTTAGCCAGCCTCCCATCTTCCACCCTCTGTAAACTTGAGCCCATCCAAAACTCTGCTGCTCGTATCCTAACTCGCACCAAGTTCCATTCACCCATCACCTCTGTGCTCACTGACCTACATTGGCTCCCAGTCTAAAAACACCGCGATTTAAACAGTTTCATCCTTGTGTTCAAGTCTCTCCAAGGCCTTGCCCCTTCCCATCACTGTAACCTCCTCCAGTCCTACAACACTCTGAAATCTCTGCATTCTTCCAATTCTGGTCTCTTGTACATCTCCGATTTCCTTCATCCCACCATTGGTGGCCGTGCCTTCAGCCATCTGGGCCCCAAGCTGTGGAATTCCTTCCGTAAACCTCTCTGCCTCTCGACCTCTCTCCTCCTTTAAGATGCTCCTTAAAGCCTACCTCTTTGACCAAGCTTTGCAGTTATGTTTCGTAGAGAAGGACTGCTTCAATAGACCTCCAGAAGAGTGGAGGTGACACTGCTGCCTGGCAAGGGATGAGCAGACACTTCTCCCTGCCCCTCCCCTTCCCCCTCTCCCTCTGCCTGTCTCTCCCACCACACACCCCTACAGCATGAATGCATTTCAGCATATCTAATCTTTTATTTTCCTCTGAATGCAGTAAATTCCTTCATAATTTTTCTGCGAATTGGCAAACTGGGCAAGGACTAGGGCCTAGAAATTCAGTTTGGGGCGGCCAGCTCGCTCGCGCCCAGAAAGTACCGCTGCACGCGGAGCCACTTGCGCCCGCCGGAAATTCAGTTTCAGCGCCCCAACTCGAAGGCGGCCGCTATTCAAGGGTTTCGGCGCCCCCGCTTGGGGCGCTGAAACTGAATATCGGCGCGCTAGGTGCCGCAGCGCCACCCGCTGCGGAGCGGCAGGCTGCAGTACTGCAGGCCTTCCTCCCTCTCTTAAGGGGGAGGTGCCTGCAACAGCGAGATCGCCGCTCGCTAGTGCCGGCAAATGAGCCCGGCACCACGGAGAAGTGCCGGGCTCCCGGAAAACAGCCGGCAATGCCGCGGGGGGGGGGGGGGTGGAGGAGGCCGGGGAAGGAGGTGCGGGCAGGCGGCCGCCCGCACCTCCGCCTTAACTCACCCCACTAACGCTACAGGATGGCCCCGTTTTCTGATCGCTGTTTGCGGCCGCTGCGGAAGAGGCGGCCGCAACTAAATATGGCGGTCGGGCCGGTAGCGGGGCGGTAGTGGGGCACTGCGCACACCGATGGCATCATCGGTGGCGGCGCAGTGCTACTGGCTAACGCCGCCATTACCGCAGCGCTGAATATCGGCGAAAGCTCAGCAAGTGGCGCAAAAGCCCTCTTTGGGCGAAAACTGGGCGCAAAGCCGACTGAATTTCTAGCCCAAGGTCTTTTCACCTTTGGGACCTTCACTCTTGTGGTTTATGGTATTATCCGAACCTATCAATTTGTTTCTTCCTTAAAATCACTATCTGCTATCCATCTTACAATATATAAACAGTCTGAATCCCTAGATTATTTCACTGCCATGTAATAATTCCTGGGTACCCATTGTACTTTGTAGAACAATCATGGTCCAGAGCAATAGAATAACTGATGTCAGATCGGACCAGGAGAGCACCGAGGCAGAGGATAAAAGGAGGAGCGAGGCGAGGCCCGACCAGATCGGACCAGGAGAGCACCAAGGCGGAGGGTAAAAGGAGGAGCGAGGCGAGGCCCGACCAGATCGGACCAGGAGAGCACCGGGGCCGAGTATATAAGGAGGAGTGAGGTAAGGCCCGACCAGATCGGACTAGGAGAGCACCGGGGCCGAGTATATAAGGAGGAGTGAGGTAAGGCCCGACCAGATCGGACCAGGAGAGCACCGGGGCCGAGTATATAAGGAGGAGTGAGGTAAGGCCCGACCAGATCAGACCAGGAGAGCACCGGGGCCGAGTATATAAGGAGGAGTGAGGTAAGGCCCGACCAGATCGGACCAGGAGAGCACCGGGGCCGAGTATATAAGGAGGAGTGAGGTAAGGCCCGACCAGATCGGACCAGGAGAGCACCGAGGCGGAGGATAAAAGGAGGAGTGAGGTAAGGCCTGACCAGATCAGACCAGGAGAGCACCGAGGTGAAGGATAAAAGGAGGAGTGAGGTAAGGCCCGACCAGATCGGACCAGGAGAGCACCGAGGCGGAGGATAAAAGGAGGAGTGAGGTGAGGCTTGCCAACTCAGCAGCGGGGAGAGAGGTAAAAAGTAATCAGAGTGTGACGTCACCAGGGAGCAGGTGATTGGTTGGTGAGTATTTCTCTATTTTTTAAACTTTAACTCTGTGGTTTATAGTTGCTAAGGTCTTTCTGGTGTAGCGGGGACTGTTGGTAAACCATATAAGCGCCCTAGAGTTTATCTTTAATTGGTGGTAGTGAATTAATTTAAATTAATTAAAGGGTAAGTCATGTCAGGACAGCCCAGCCCCGTGTTATGCTCCTCTTCCTCTATGTGGGAATTCAGGGACGCTGCCTGTGTCCCTGGCGACCATGTGTGCCAGAAATGCATCCAGCTGCAGCTACTAGCAGACCGCATTGCGGCGCTGGAGCTGTGGATGGATGGGCTTTGGAGCATTCACGATGCTGAGAGTGTAGTGTATGTACTTTGCAGAAGGAACTATATTCTGTAGCCCCTGTATACTGCAGTACCAATAGTGACCACCCCTGTATATAACCCTGTGTAGTAACATTTGCATAGTAGTTCCAGGTTGCCTCCATTCAGTAAAGACCTGTTATAACCAACTCCTGCAGTCCGTGTCTCAATTATACACGGACATAATACTGGCGACGAGCAGATACGAACTTACCTACAGTCTGCAACACCTCATGGGGATCCATCCCTGAAGCGAAGTTATCAGAGGTCGAGGCCAGAAGGAAGAAAGAAACAGAAGAAACGGGCATCGACCGTGGACATCCACCTCTGAGTCAGCGGAGTTGAAGATTTGCAGGAGAGGCTGTCGAGAGCGGGGCTTGGTTATCCTGTTGATGGTGCTTCAGCTAATCGGGCCGGTGGCAGGTAGTACACTGATCCTTCCTGGGCTGCGGCGGTCTAGAGCTCGAGCGGGTGGCTTTGCAACGGGGCCGAGCAGCGTTGTCGGGAAGAGGAGAGAGAGAGAGGGTGGAGCACACAGGGCGCGGCCGGTGCTACGAAGCCGGGCAGCGTACAGACCCGAGAAGAGGGAGGCAAGAGTCCCGCAGGGTTGTTCCGACGACGGGGAAATAATAAAAATTAAACGTGCAGAAAGCCGCGAGGAGCTGCAGTTTGCCACGGGAACCGCGGAGAGCAGCGTTAGCAGCAGCGCGGGGGGAAGTGCGCGAAGACCATAGGGCATCGCCATCAAGGCATAAAACGCCAGCAACAGCGCTAGCAACAGCGGAGAAGACAGAAAGCGCGGGAGGCGCCATCTTAATCCAGCGGGGAAGAAGGCAAAGCGCGGGAGGCGACATTTTAGATTTCCAAGATGCCGAAGACTGGCAATATCACTGCCTTCAATAATGCAATAGAAGACTGGACCACGTATGTGGAAAGGGTTGAGGTATATTGCGACGCAAACGAAGTAGCCGATGAGAAAAAGGCATCGGTACTGCTAAACTTAATGGGCGCAAGAACGTACGGCCTATTGTGGGACCTGATTACTCCAGCCAAACCGAAGGCGAAGAGTTTTAACGAAATTGTTGCTGTCCTACAGGAACACCTAAATCCTACACCACTGCTGATAGCAGAAAGATTTAAATTCCACAGGAGAAATCAGCATAAAGATGAGAGCAATGCTGATTACCTTACAGAACTATGCAAGCTATCAAAGCACTGCCAGTTCGGAGCAGGACTGGCAGATACCTTACGGGACAAATTTGTCTGTGGACTCCTGAGTGAAGGAACCCAGAAGAGGTTACTCTCAGAGAAAGAGCTGACGCTAGATAAGGCTTTCAGCATGGCAGTATCGTACGAAGCAGCAGCAAGGGGAGCTGCGGAAATACAGCAAAAGCCACAGGAATACGGCACCCACGAAATGACACTGGGATTTGCAAAATGTTATCGCTGCGGCAGAACAACCCATGACCAGAAGGACTGCTGGTCCAAGGACAAAATATGCAGGCAATGCGGAAAGATGGGACACATTGCACGAGTTTGCAGGTCTGGGAAGAAGACCGACGACAACAAAAAGGCTACTAAGGAACCGTACCGGAAAGTACAAAAGATGACAGACAGTAGTTCCGAAGACCAGATGTGCGATAGTGAATCCGGGAACAAGAGACTAAGCTGTCTCAAACTTCACAACGTAATCGCAAAAGAGGATCACCGAACCATTTGGGTCACCCTCACAATAGCAGGGTCCCAAGTCAAAATGGAATTGGATACAGGATCAGCTCTAACCGTCATGAATCGACGAGACTACGAGCGGCTATTCTCACACATACCCTTGAAAGAGACATCCATTGTCTTGAAGACGTATACGGGGCAAAAAGTATACCCCAGAGGAAAAATAAGGGTGCCTGTCGAATACAACGACAAGGAAAGACAGAAATTGTATCTGTACATACTGCAAGATGGTGGACCACCATTATTGGGACGTGAATGGATCAGAAAGATAAGTTTAGACTGGCACTCCATTCAGGCACTGACGGTGGCTGGTAAAAAGGATGACGACGTCACACCTGGACGATTGTCAACAATCTTAGCTAACGCCAAAGAGGTATTTCAACAAGAACTGGGAACTCTTAAAGGCGTAACTGCCTCGATAAAAATAGAAGAGAATGCAATTCCCAAGTTTTTCAAAGCAAGACCGGTACCATATGCAATTCGCCCAGCCGTCGAGGCAGAGCTGGAGAATGCAGGCATATTATCTAAGGTAGACTGGAGCGAGTGGGCAACACCCATCGTACCTGTCATGAAGAAAACGTTAAACAATAAGTCTGAGGAGCCAAGGAAGGTTCGCATCTGTGGGGACTTCAAGGTGACGGTGAAGCCAGTCCTTCACACAGTACAATATCCTCTTCCAAGGATAGAAGAAATCTTCGCCTCACTATCTGGAGGGAAGCGTTTTACAAAAATTGACCTAGCACAAGCGTATTTGCAGATGGAGGTTGAAGAATCCTCTAGGAAGTATCTCACGATAAACACTCACAAAGGTCTTTACCAGTATCATCGACTGTTATTCGGAGTAGCATCAGCTCCGGCGATATGGCAAAGAGTGATGGAACAAGTCCTGCAAGGAATTCCGGGGACTCAGTGTTACTTGGACGACATCCTGGTGACAGGTGAAGATGACAGTGAACACCTTGCCAACCTAGAGCAGGTGCTCACTAGACTACGTGAACATGGGCTACGGGCCAATCACCCCAAGTGCGAGTTTTTTAAGAAACAGATATCGTATTGTGGCCACGTGATTGATGAAGAGGGGTTACATAAGTCCCCTGACAAAATTGAAGCGGTAGTTAAGGCTCCAGCGCCTGAAAATGTGTCGCAACTGAGGTCATTCCTCGGATTGGTGAATTACTACCATAAGTTTTTGCCAAATTTGTCCACAATTCTGCACCCACTGAACGCCCAACTACAAACGGGAGTAGCATGGAAATGGAGCGATGAATGTAAGCAGGCCTTTCAGAAGAGTAAGGAGCTAATCACTTCAAGAGAAGTATTGGCTCAGTACAACCCATCAGTACCGATAAGACTGGCGTGTGATGCGTCTCCCTACGGCATTGGGGCAGTACTGTCACATAAATTCCTTGATGGTTCAGAGAGGCCGATAGCTTTTGCATCACGCTCGTGAACTTCAGCCGAGCGTAACTACGCCCAGATTGACAGAGAGGCCCTCAGTCTGGTGTGGGGGGTGAAGAAGTTCAATCACTACCTGCACGGTCAGAAATTTACTCTACTTACTGATCATCAACCTCTTGTCTCCATTTTCAACCCTCAGAAGGGCGTACCGATAATGACAGCACAACGGCTACAGAGGTGGCCCCTTTTCCTAGGGGCACACCAATATGACATCGAGTACAAAGGAACTAAACAGCATGGGAATGCTGATGGATTGTCGCGCCTACCGTTGCCGACGGTGGAAGAAGAACTTGCAGTGGATCCAGTGGAGATATTCCACTCGACCATAGTCGAATGTCTCCCTGTGACGAATGCAAACATAGAAAAGGAAACACGAAATGACCCGACACTCTCCAGGGTCTATGATTTAACGGTGACGGGATGGCCAGCACATGGCGAACAACTGCTGCCAGCATTCTCGCCGAGAACAAAACAGCTGTCAGTGTGCAGAGGAACCTTGATGTGTGGATCCAGAGTAGTAATTCCACCCAAATTGAAGGATAGAGTGCTCAATGAGCTTCATGAGGGTCATCTGGGAGGGGTAAAAATGAAGAACTTAGCCAGAGCGTTTGTGTGGTGGCCGGGATTCGATAGAGAAATCGAAGAGATGACCAAGAGCTGTACAGGATGCCAGAAGGTCCAAAACGCCCCACCACAAGCCCCTCTACATCCATGGGAGTGGCCCTCATCTCCATGGCAAAGGGTGCACATTGATTTTGCTGGTCCATTTATGGACTCGATGTTTTTAGTTGCGGTGGATGCACATTCAAAGTGGCCAGAGGTAATAAAAATGTCCTCAACCACCACAGAAAAAACTATCACAGTCTTACGAACCATATTCGCCAGGAATGGGCTGCCTGAACAGATTTGCTCCGACAATGGACCACAGTTTGTGTCTGAAGAGTTCCGGAGGTTCTTAAAGAACAATGGTGTTAAGCATTTCACATCCGCCCCATATCATCCAGCCACTAATGGATTGGCCGAGAGGTTCGTTCAAACATTCAAGAAGGCTATTAAGGCAATGTGTAATGAAGATATACCCCTACAGCACAAGGTGGATAACTTCTTGTTTGCCTACCGGAATGCGACACATGCGGTTACCAACCAAACTCCAGCCATGATGTTCTTCAATCGAAGACTACGATGCCACTTGGATTTGGTTAAGCCAAACATCAGAAGAGATGTGGAGAACAGGCAGTTTCAGAATATGAATGAAAGGCCGACCAGGAGTTTTAAGATAGGTCAACCAGTTTTGGCCCGGGACAACCGCACAGAGAAATGGCAGCCAGGAACGATCTGTACACGGCAAGGACCTCTAATGTATACCGTGGATGTTGGAGAGAGTATTGTAAGACGCCATGCTGACCAGATTCTACAGTCACTGGGAAACATCAACTCCACACCACGATCTGATACACCTGGTGATGAAACCGAAGTACCAATTGCATCTACCTCAGAATCAGTGATATTGGAAGCAGACGAACCAAACAACAACATTGATCCCGACTCAACATTGCCAGAAGAACCTGATACCCCAAAGAGGCGTTATCCAGACTGAATCAGGAAGCCTCCTCAAAGACTGAACTTGTAATTGCTTAACTTCAACTAATGTATCTAGCAACTGTAATTGTAAATATGTTATTTCATTGTTAATCGAATGTTATGTACTGTTTAGCTAAAAGGGGAGGAATTATAGTGTATGTACTTTGCAGGAGGAACTATATTCTGCAGCCCCTGTATACTGCAGTACCAGTAGTGACCACCCCTGTATATAAGCCTGTGTAGTAACATTTGCATAGTAGTTCCAGGTTGCCTCCATTCAGTAAAGACCTGTTATAACCAATTCCTGCAGTCCGTGTCTCAATTATACACGGACATTATAGAAAGGGTTGCAGCTAACACATTTAGTGAGTTGGTCACACCTCAGGTAAGGGCTGCACAGGCAGAAGGTAAATGGGTGACCATCAAGCAGAGCAGTAGAGGCAGGCAGGTAGAGCAGGGGACCCCTGTGGCCATCCCCCTCTCAAACAGGTATACCGATTTGGATACTGTTGAGGGGGATGACTTACCAGAGGAAGGCAGCAGCAGCCAACTTCCTGGCACCAGGGGTGCTTCTGCTGCTCAGGAAGGGAGGAAAAAGAGTGGGAGAGCAATAGTGGTAGGGGATTCTATCGTAAGGGGAACAGATAGGCGTTTCTGTGGCCGTAGATGTGACTCCCGGGTGGTTTGTTGCCTCCCTGGTGCCAGGGTCAAGGATGTCACTGAACGGCTGCAGGGCATTCTGAAGGGGGAGGGTGAACAGTCAGAGGTCGTGGTTCACATTGGGACCAATGACATGGGTAGGAAGAGGGACGAGGTCCTGCAGCAAGAATTTAGGGAGCTAGGTAGCAGATAAAAGAGCAGGACCTCAAAGGTTGTAATCTCTGGATTACTCCCGCTGCCATGTGCTAGTGAGTATAGGAATAGGAGGATAGAGCAGATGAATGCGTGGCTAAAGAGTTGGTGCAGGAGGGAGGGCTTTAGTTTCCTGGATCACTGGGCCTGCTTCTGGGGAAGGTGGGACTTGTACAAGTCGGATGGGTTGCACCTGAACCAGAACGGGACAAATTTCCTTGCGGGGAGGTTTGCTAGCACTGTTCGGGGGGGTTTAAACTAAAATGGCAGGGGGTTGGGAACCTGAGCAGGGAGACAGAGGAAAGGGAAACAAGGATAAAAGCAAAAGATAGGAAGGAGAAAAACAAAAGTGGCAGTCAGAGAAATCAACGGTTTAAATCAAACGTGGCCACAGTAAATAATAATTCTAATAGGTCTAAGAGCATTAAAAAGACAAGCCTGAAGGTTTTGTGTCTTAATGCAAGGAGCATTTGTAATAAGGTGGATGAATTGGCTGTGCAAATAGAGGTAAACGAATATGATTTGGTTGGGATTACGGAAATGTCGCTCAAGGTTGGCCAAGACTGGGAACTCAACATCCAGGGGTACTGAATATTCAGGAAAGATAGGCAAAAAGGAAAGGGAGGTGGGGTAGCATTACTGGTTAAAGAAGGGATTAATACAATTGTAATGAAGGATATTAGCTCTGGTGATGTGGAATCTGTATGGGTAGAATTGAGAAATACTAAGGGGAAAAAAACATTAGTGGGAGTGGTATATAGACCTCCAAACAGTAAGGCAGAGGTTGGGGATGGCATTAAAAGGCAAATTAAAGAAGCGTGCAATAAGGGCACAGCAGTCATCATGGGTGACTTTAATCTACATATAGATTGGGCCAACCAAATTAGTAACAATACTGTGGAGGAGGAATTCCTGGAGTGTTTATGGGATGGTTTCCTGGACCAATATGTCGAGGAACCAACCAGAGATCAGGCCATCTTAGACTGGGTATTATGTGACGAGAAAGGATTAATTAGCAATCTTGTTGTACGAGGCCCCTTGGGTCGGAGCGATCATAATATGATCGAATTCTTCATTCAGATGGAGAATGAAGTAGTTGACTCAGAGACTAGGGTCCTCAATTTAAATAAAAGAAACTACGATGGTCTGAGGAGCGAGTTGGGTAGGATTGATTGGGGAAAGGCACTCAAAGGGTTGACGGTGGATAGGCAATGGCAAACATTCAAAGACCGAATGGATGAGCTACAGAATTTGTTCATCCCAGTTTGGCATAAAAATAAAACAACAGAGGTGACTCAACCGTGGCTAACAAGGGAAATTAGGGATAGCATAAGATCCAAGGAGAGGACATATAAATTGGCCAGAAAAAGCAATAATCCTGAGGATTGGGAGCAGTTTAGGATTCAACAAAGGAGGACAGAGGGATTAATTAAGAAAGGGAAAATAGAATATGAGAGTAAGCTAGCTGGGAACAAAAAAACTGACTGTAAAAGCTTTTATAGATACGTGAAGAGAAAAAGATTGGTGAAGTCAAGTGTAGATCCCTTGCAGTCAGAATCAGGGGAATTTATAATGGGAAATAAAGAAATGGCAGACCAACTAAATACATACTTCGGTTCTGTCTTCACAAAGGAGAATACAAATAACCTCCCCGAGATGCCGGGGAACATAGGGTCTGAAGAAAGGGTGGAACTGAAAGAAATCAGTATTTGTAGGGAAATGGTGTTCGGAAAATTGATGGGACTAAAGGCCGATAAATCCCCAGGGCCTGATAATCTACATCCCAGGGTACTTAAGGAAGTGGCCCTAGAAATAGCAGATGCATTGCTGGTCATCTTCCAGAACTCGATAGACTCTGGAACAGTACCCATGGATTGGAGGGTAGCTAATGTTACACCACTATTCAAAAAAGTTGGTAGAGAAAAAGCGGGGAATTATAGACCGGTAAGCCTAACATCGGTAGTGGGGAAAATGCTGGAGTCCATTATAAAAGATGTAATAGCAGAGCACTTGGAAAGCAGTGACAGGATCGGACAAAGTCAACATGGATTTACAAAAGGTAAATCATGCTTGACTAACCTACTGGAATTTTTTGAGGATGTAACTGGTAAAATAGATGAGGGAGAACCAGTGGATGTGGTGTATTTGGACTTTCAGAAGGCTTTTGAGAAGGTCCCACATAAGAGATTGCGTGCAAAATTAAGGCACATGGGATTGGGGGCAAGGTATTGACTTGGGTAGAGAACTGGTTGGCGGACAGAAAGCAAAGAGTTGGAATAAACGAGTCGTTTTCTGAGTGGCAGGCAGTGACTAGTCGGGTACCGCAAGGATCGGTCCTAGGACCCCAGCTGTTCACAATATATAATAATGATCTGGACGAGGGAATTGGATGTAATATCTCCAAATTTGCAGATGACACAAAGCTGGGTGGGAGGGTAAGCTGTGAGGAGGATGTCGTGAAACTCCAGTACGATTTGGACAGGTTGGGTGATTGGGCAGAAACATGGCAAATGCACTATGGCCCAGTAATTCGGGTCCAAATGCGTGAGTACGGTCTGGGTACTCACGCATCTGGCCGGATGAAATGCCGGCGTTCAGGAAACACCGTGCATGCGGGGAACGCCAGCATTTCCAGTCCTCTGAACGAAGGGGTTCAGAGGCTGAACGCATGCGCGGTATCGGGCAGCGCGTGCGCCTTGGGATTCCTGTATTTTGAGAGAGATGCGCGTGTGTAAAGGCCTCCGATATTTACACACAGAAAAACCACACGTAAGTACTTAGTTTTTCAGGTAAGTGGTCTATTAATACAATTTAGAATTTTTTTTTCCACAGGTTTGTTATTTTTAAAGAATTTACAGTAAGGTAAGTTTAGTTTTAGCCCCGATTTTTTATAAAAATTTTTTTTTCAAATTTTAAAATTATTGTTTAAAATAGTTTTTCATAGTTATTTATGGTTCATTTAAGTAGTGCAATGTTTTTTTTAATTTTCTTTCAGGTTTAAGTAGTGTTTTGGGGCCAGGAGTTTTCATGAGTTTGACAGCTCTCACTGTCAAACTTATGAATGAACTTTTGCAACCTCCCATTGGTTGTCCTGTGCTCACGTGATCCCAGCCGACTCATCGCACTAAGTACGCCGCTGGGTCACGCACGCACAGCGCGGCAGGACCTCAAGCTGGCCAGTCACAGGAATGTCATTGCGGGCCAGATTTCAGATGTTGGCGCGCCGGGTAAGTCCACCTTGGGGCCTTGCACGCGCGGCAATCACCCGAGTCGAATTACTGAGCCTATAATGTGGATAAATGTGAGGTTATCCACTTTGGTGGCAAAAACAGGAAGGCAGATTATTATTTGAATCGCAATAGATTGGGAGAAGGGGAAGTGCAAAGAGACCTGGGTGTTCTTGTGCACCAGTCGCTGAAGGTAAGCATGCAGGTGCAGCAGGCGGTTAAGAAGGCAAATGGTATGTTGGCCTTCGTAGCAAGAGGGTTCGAGTACAGGAACAAAGATGTCTTGCTACAGTTGTACAGGGCCTTGGTGAGACCACACCTTAAGTATTGTGTGCAGTTTTGGTCGCCTTACCTGAGGAAGGACGTTCTTGCCATGGAAGGAGTGCAGCGAAGATTCACCAGGCTGATACCTGGGATGGCAGGAATGACATATGAGGAGAGATTGTGTCGATTGGGCTTATACTCACTGGAGTTTAGAAGTTTGAGAGGGGATCTCATCGAAGCCTATAAAATTCTGTCAGTCCTGGACAGACTAGATGCAGGAAGGATGTTTCTGATGGCCGGGGAGTCCAGAACCAGGGGTCATAGTCTAAGGATAAGGGGTAAGCCATTTAGGACTGAAATGAGGAGGAATTTCTTCACCCAGAGAGTGGTGAACCTGTGGAATTCTCTGCCACAGAGGGCGGTGGAGGCCAGTTCATTAAATATATTCAAGAAAGAGTTGGATATATTTCTAAAGGCTAAAGGGATCAAGGGATATGGGGAGAAGGCAGGGACAGGGTACTGAATTTGGATGATCAGCCATGATCTCATTGAATGGCGGAGCAGGCTCGAAGGGCCGAATGGCCTACTCCTGCTCCTATCTTCTATGTTTCTCTGTTTCTATGTTTAACCCTACCCACCGACCTAGCGGGAATCGGACAGGTGGGCAGTTAAAATCGCATAGGTTACTCACCCACCCTGGAACTGCTGGGGTTTGACTGTAGCCGATTTTAACTTGCTCGACTGAGCAGGTGGCAAGGAGACCCACCCAAAGCCAGCGGGATCCTTCTTTACATATGTGTGTCAGGTCCCGATCACTCGACGGCCTGAGCAGGAGCCGCAGCGACTTTCCCGCCAGGTGAAGACAGCGGGGCAGAGGATCGGGGCCAGAAACTGTTAAGAGAAACTGCAAAGTGCTACAGTACAAAGGGATCTGGGGGTCCTGGTGCATGAAACACAAGAAGTTAGTATGCAGGTGCAGCAGGTGATCAGGAAGGCCAATGGAATCTTGGCTTTTATTGCAAGGGGGATGGAGTATAAAAACAGGGAAGTCTTGCTGCAGTTATACAGGGTATTGGTGAGGCCACACCTGGAATACTGCATGCAGTTTTGGTTTCCATATTTAAGAAAAGATATATTTGCTCTCGAGGCGGTTCAGAGAAGGTTCACTCGGCTGATTCCAGAGATGAGGGGGTTGACGTACGAGGAAAGGTTGAGTAGGTTGGGACTCTACTCATTGGAGTTCAGAAGAATGAGAGGCGATCTTATCGAAACATATAAGATTGTGAGGGGGCTTGATCGGGTGGATGCGGGGAGGATGTTTCCACTGATGGGTGAGACTAGAACTAGGGGGCATAATCTTAGAATAAGGGGCTGCCCCTTCAAAACTGAGATGAGGAGAAACTTCTTCACTCAGAGGTAGTAAATCTATGGAATTTGCTACCCCAGAGAGCTGTGGAAGCTGCAACATTAAATAAATTTAAAATGGAGATAGACAGTTTCCTAGCAGATAAGGGAATTAGGGGTTACGGGTAGAGGGCAGGGAAGTGGACGTGAGTCTAGGTTCGGATCAGCCATGATCCTATTGAATGGCGGAGCAGGCCAGAGGGGCCGTTTGGCCTACTCCTGCTCCTATTTCTTATGTTCTTAGTTGTTTTAACCTTCCTTGTAAGGCCAGGAGGAGTGGGAGTGCTCCGGACTCGACAAGGAAAGCTTTGTGCCTCCCCTTCCGTTCTTCCCCACTTCCGGATCGCACGATCTCCGCAAAACAGCTCTGGCAACCGATCCCACCACCTACCAGGAGGCCTCTGGTATTCCGACGGGTGGAAATTCGGCCAGAGGGATTTATACGTGGCCTGGGAGTTAAAATAACTTGGGCCTCATTTCTGGAGCAAGTGGCTGAGTTTCCAAATCACACCACTGCCCACCTACACAAAACTGGCCCGGAGTTAAAATCAGGCCTACAGGCTATACCACACAGGTGGCTCATGGAAGTGAGGTCTAAGGTCTGCTGGAGAATGCCCATGTGCGTGAATGTCTATTGTTACAGGCAATGGCAAACACATTGTTAGGACAGGACACAGCCCATAGCATAACTCAGTAAATGTCTCCACCAGTTCAATTAACACACAATCGATATAATCACCCATAAACTGTGTGGAAAGGCAGGAAGAAAGAAAGAGCTAGGCAAGTGTTAATTAATAGAAACATAGAAGATAGGAGCAGCAGTAGGCCATTCGCCCCCTCGAGCCTGCTCCACCATTCAATGCGATCATGGCTGATCATCCAAATTCAGTACCCGGTCCCTGCTTTCTCCCCATATCCCTTGACCCCGTTAGCCTTAAGAAATATATCCAACTCTTTCTTGAACATATTTAATGTATTGGCCTCTACTGCCTTCTGTGGTAGAGAATTCCACAGGTTCACCACTCTCTGGGTGAAGGAATTCCTCTTCATTTATGTCCTAAATGGCCTACGCCTTATCCTTAGACTGTGACCCCTGGTTCTGGACTCCCCGACCATCGGGAACATCCTTCCTGCATCTAGTCTGTCCCGTCCTGTCAGAATTTTATAAGCTTCAATGAGATCTCCTCTCATTCTTCTAAACTCCAGTGAGTACAAGCCCAATCCGACCCAATCTCTCCTCATACGTCATTCCTACCATCCCAGGTATCAGCCTGGTGAATCTTCGCTGAACTCCTTCCATGGCAAGAACATCCTTCCTCAGATAAGGCGACCAGAACTGCACACAATACTCAAGATGTGGTCGCACCAAGACCCTGTACAACTGCAGCAAGACATCCTTGTTCCTGTACTCAAACCCTCTCGCTACGAAGGCCAACATGCCATTTGCCTTCTTAACCGCCTGCTGCACCTGCACAAAGGCACCCAGGTCACGTTGCACTTCCCCTTCTCCCAATCTATTGCGATTCAGATAATAATCTGCCTTCCTGTTTTTGCCACCAAAGCGGATAACCTCGCATTTATCCATGTTATATTGCATCTGCCATGCTTTTGCCCAATCACCCAACCTGTCCAAATCATCCTGGAGTTTCTCGGCATCCTCCTCACAGCACACACGCCCACTCAGCTTTGTGTCGCCTGCAAATTTGGAGATATTACATCGAGTTCCCTTGTCTAGATCTTTAATATATATTGTGAATAGCTGGGGCCCAAGTACCGATCCCTGCGGTACCCCACTAGTCACTGCTTGCCACTCGGAAAAAGACCCGTTTATTCCAACTCTTTGCTTTCTGTCTGCCAACCAGTTCTCTATCCAAGTCAATACCTTGCCCCCAATCCCATGTGCCTTAACTTTACACGCTAATCTCTTATGCGGGACCTTATCAAAAGCCTTCTGAAAGTCCAAATACACTACATCCACTGGTTCTCCCTTATCTATTTTACCAGTTACATCCTTAAAAAATTCCAGTAGATTAGTCAAGCACGATTTACCTTTTGTAAATCCATGTTGACTTTGTCCGATCCTGTCACTGTTTTCCAAGTGTTCTGCTATTACATCTTTTATAATGGACTCTAGCATTTTCCCCACTATCGATGTAATTCCCTGTTTTCTCTCTACCACCTTTTTTGAATAGTGGGGTAACATTAGCTACCCTCTAATCCATGGGTTCTGTTCCAGATTCCATCGAATGCTGGAAGATGATCAGCAAAGCATCAACTATTTCTAGGGCCACTTCCTTAAGTACCCTAGGATGCAGATTATCAGGCCCTGGGGATTTATCGGCCTTCAATCCCATCAATTTCCCTAACACCATTTCCCTACAAATACTGATTTCTTTCAGTTCTTCCCTTTCATCAGGCCCTATGTTCCCCGACATCTCTGGGAGGTTATTTGTGTCCTCCTTTGTGAAGACAGAACCAAAATATATATTTAATTGGTCTGCCATTTCTTTGTTCCCCATTATAAATTCCCCTGATTCTGACTGCACGGGACCTACGCTTGACTTCACCAATCTTTTTCTCTTCGCATATCTATAAAAGCTTTTACAGTCAGTTTTTTTATGTTCCCTGAAAGCTTACTCTCATATTCTATTTTCCCTTTCTTAATTAATCCCTCTGTCCTCCTTTGTTGGTTCCTAAACTGCTCCCAATCCTCAGGTTTACTGCTTTTTCTGGCCAATTTATATGTCCTCTCCTTGGATCTTATGCTATCCCTAATTTCCCTTGTTAGCCACGGTTGAGTCACCTCTTTTGTTTAATTTTTATGCCAAACTGGAATGAACAAATTCTGTAGTTCATCCATGCGGTCTTTGAATGTTTGCCATTGCCTATCCACCGTCAACCCTTTGAGTGACATTCCCCAATCAATCCTACCCAACTCGCGCCTCAGAGCATCGTAGTTTCCTTTATTTAAATTTAGGACCCTAGTCTCTGAGTCAACTACTTCATTCTCCATCTTAATGAAGAATTCAATCATATTATGATCGCTCCGACCCAAGGGGCCTCGTACAACAAGGTTGCTAATTAATTCTTTCTCGTTACATAATACCCAGCCTAAGGTGGCCTGATCTCTGGTTGGTTCCTCGACATATTGGTCCAGGAAACCATCCCTTAAACACTGCAGGAATTCCTCCTCCACAGTATTGTTACTAATTTGGTTAGCCCAATCTATATGTAGATTAAAGTCACCCATGATGACTGCTGTGCCCTTATTGCACTCTTCTCTAATTTCCCTTTCAATGCTGTCCCCAACCTCCGCATTACTGTTTGGAGGTCTATATACCACTCCCACTAACGTTTTCTGCCCCTTAGTATTTCTCAATTCTACCCATACAGATTCCGCATCATCAGAGCTAATACCCTTCCTTACAATTGTGTTAATCCCTTCTTTAACCAGCAATGCTACCCCACCTCCCTTTCCTTTTTGCCTATCTTTCCTGAATATTGAATACCCCTGGATGTTGAGTTCCCAGCCTTGGCCACCCTGGAGCCATGTTTCCGTAATCCCAATCAAATCATATTAGTTTACCTCTATTTGCGCAGCTAATTCATCCACCTTATTACGAATGCTCCTCGCATTAAGACACAAAGCCTTCAGGCTTGTTTTTTTAATGCTCTTACACCTATTAGAATTATCATTTACTGTGGCCATGTTTGAATTAAACCGTTGATTTCTCTGACTGCCACTTTTGTTTTTCTCCTTCCTATCTTTTGCTTTTATCCTTGTTTCCCTTTCCTCTGTCCCCTTGCTCAGGTTCCCAACCCCCTGCCATTTTAGTTTAAACCCTCCCCCAGAGCACTAGCAAACACTCCCCCTAGGACATCGGTCCCAGCCCTGCCCAGGTGCAAACCGTCCGGTTTGAGCTTGTCCCACCTCCCCCAGAACCGGTTCCAATGTCCCAGGAATTTGAATCCCTCCCCCTTGCACCATTCCGCTAGCCACGTATTCAGCTGAAATATTCTTATATTTCTACTCTGACTAGCACGTGGCACTGGTAGCAATCCTGAGATTACTACCTTTGAGGTCCTATTTTTTAATTGACCTCCTAACTCCCTATATTCCGCTTTTAGGACCTCATCCCATTTTTTACCTATATCGTTGGTACCTATATGTACCACGACAACTGGCTGTTCACCCTCCCCTTCCAAGATGTTCTGCAGCCACTCTGAGACATCCTTGACCCTTGCACCAGGGAGGCAACACACCATCCTGGAGTCTCATTTGCAGCCGCAGAAACGCCTATCTAGTCCCCTTACAATAGAATCCCCTATTATGATAGCTCTCCCCCTCTTTTTCCTCCCGTCCTGTGCAGCAGAGCCACCCCTGGTGCCAGGAAGTTGGCTGCTGCTGCCTTCCACTGGTAAGCCATCCCCCCCAACAGTACTCAAGGTGGTGTATCTGTTTGAGAGGGGAATGTCCACAGGGGACCCCTGCACTACCTGCCTGTGCCTAGTAGTCTGTCTGTTGGTCACCCATTCCCTTTCATCCTGTCCAACCTTTGCCTGCGGTGTGACCAACTGATCAAACGTGCTATTCACGACCTCCTCAGCCTCGCGAATGGTCCAGTATGAATCCAATCGCAGCTCCAGCGCCACAATGCGGTCTGCCAGTAGCTGCAGCTGGACACACTTCCTGCACACATAGTTGTCAGGGACACAGTAAGTGTCCCCGAGTTCCCACATAGCGCAGGAGGAGCATACAACGGGGCCGGGCTCTCCTGCCGTGACTTACCATTTAATTAATTGCAATTAAATTAAATCAAATCAATCCCACCAATTACACTACTGTTAAATAGTATATTTAAGGGCCCTGATTTATAAACAGTCCCCGCTACACCACAGAGACTTTAGAAACTATAAACCACAGAGTTAAAGTTTATAAAGAGAGAAATACTCACCAACCAATCACTTACCTGCTTTCTGGTGACGTCACACTTCGATTACTTTTTACTTCTTTCCCTCTGAGATTGGAGATTGGTACTCTCTGAGGCCTACCTGGTCTCCTGGGGCCTTTTGTACTGCCGCCACTCCGCAATTCCCGCCGAGATTTCGCCTGCTGACGCTCTGAGGCCTACCTGATCTCTTGGAGCCTTTTGTACTGCCGCCGCTCCACGATTCCCGCTGAGATTTCGCCCGCTGACGCTCTGAGGCCTACCTGGTCTCCTGGGGCCTTTTGTACTGCCGCCGCTCCGCGATTCCCGCCGAGATTTCGCCCGCTGATGCTCTGAGGCCTACCTGGTCTCCTGGGGCCTTTTGTACTGCCGCCGCTCCGCGATTCCCGCCGAGATTTCGCCCGCTGACGCTCTGTGGCCTACCTGGTCTCCTGGAGCCTTTTATACTGCTGCCGCTCTGCGATTCCCGCCGAGATTTCGCCCGCTGACGCTCTGAGGCCTACCTGGTCTCTTGGAGCCTTTTGTACTGCCGCCACTCCGCGATTCCCGCCGAGATTTCACCCGCTAAGATTGTGTCCCTTTGTTCTGCAATTCCCCACCAAAGGAAATAGCTTCTCTTTAGCTACCATAATGAATCCCTTTATCATTCTGCTTGATCCCACAACTTCAAACACAAGAGTGAGCGTGCTACCAACTGAGCCAAGCTGACACATAAGTGGTGAGATTGCAAACCATGAGACATAAGCACATAAAGAGATAAAATTTGCTGGCAAAATAACAGTGAGTTTAATGCTCTCACTGTTATTAGTGTGTGAGTAATCCAACAACTTGTGGCGAGGAAGAGATATGCCCTGAGTTGTGAATCGCAAAAAGTTGCTGGACGATTTGCGCTGCTCCGCCATTAGCCTCGCGAAAGCATCAGCTCGCCCTCAACCTCCCTGGGAGTTTTAAGAAATTGCTACATTAATTACCAATTAAATTCACCACAGAAAGTTAGGGCTGGTACCGAACAGCGTAAGGACTCTTTTAATAAGGAGATTTATGCTCCTGCAATGCGGACGGGGAGACGCAATTTAAAGGTGGGGTGCGGGGCATCCATTTTTGTTGCTGGCCGCCTACCAGCACCTACCTGCGCTCCCGTCCCCGGGCTCTTTTGCTGGCATTCCCGAAGGGGAGGAAGGCCTGCAATACCGCAGAGCGATGTGCCGCAGTGCCATGTAGCGCCATGATATTCATTCGCAGCGTCCCAAGAGGGATGCCAGTTGCTTCAAGTAGTGCCCCGCTTCCCTCTTGGGGCGCTACCACTCAATTTCTAGCGCGGGGGCACTAATTTTTTCGGGGCGCTAAAGGTAGCGCTACCCAATGTTTAGCCCAAAATGTTTTATTTTTTCTTACTTTTCCTTTTTGTCTCTTTTTTCTCACTCTATTAATCCAATCTTTCTTTCCCTCTCTTTATTTACATTTTTGTCCCTGATTTGACAATATTTCGCCCTATTTCCTTTTCTGTTGTTCCTCTGTTTCTTTCACAATCCTTAAATCTCATTGGTTAAGGAGCTAGACTGTTGGTTCCATTGTTCACCAAGGTCCCAGATGTTCCGTTGCCCTTGCCGCCCCATTATCAGCTCGCACTTCTAGCAACTTGTGGAGTAAATATTTTTCGAGCTGAAGGGTGCGGGACAAAGTCTAACTCATGTGGCACACCGTGAGATGCCCCCTGCAGCAAACTTAGCAAAATTAAATCAGTTTGTTGAGTTTTCCTTCTCCTCCCAGGTCTTGTTCCTATGCCTGTTCTGGACTGCCTGCCTCCTCCTATCCTGCTGGATGGCCACCCATTTACTATCCTCCTGAACTCTCTGCATTTGCGGGGTGACCACCTCCTGGGACATGCGCTCCAGGAAGTTCTCGGCCTCCCATACGCCCTGCAGTGACTCCAGCCGGTCCTCAAGCTCAGAAGCCCTGCGCTCGAGTTCGAGCAGCTGGAGGCACTTCCTGCACACGTGGTTATCCAGGACACATGAAGCGTCCTGGAATTCCCACATGACACAGGAATTGCAGGCAAAGGGTCACAGCTGTCCCACCATTTTGCTTAAAAAAATCCCTTTGCATCTAATTGATTACACTGATTATTCATATATTTACTGTTGCCACCTCCTTCCCCCTCTGCACCGAAATCCCACTCTCACCAAATTCCCTTTGCCACTCTGTTTAGCAAGCCACTCCTTTCAGTAGATACTTCCAGCTCTGTGTACACAGCTGATGTTGAAGCAATCTTATCCCCCTGCCCCCACACCACCGCTCACCCCCTCATCGGGGAGGGAGCCAAGAAAGGAAATGGGAAACATCAATCAGGATGACTCATTGCGCAGCCTGGGTTACAGAAGAACGAAGGTCTCAGAACAGATTGTCTACCCAGGCTCTCAGCCTGAGAGGAAACTAAAGGAAACAATTAACAATCATGGATGGGGCAGAGGCCAACATGGTCTCAAAGTGGAAAGGAGGATGCCTGCGAGTGATGGCTCCAAGGAGACAAGGAAGAAACTTCCTCTGTTGTGTGACCTACATTCTAAATAAATCAACACATTCACAGTGCAAATGGGTGTGTAAGTCACTATGTGATTTGTAAATATTGGCCTAGAAAATGGGTTGGGGCGCCAAAGTGGCGCAAAAGTCGCCTGAGCGCAGGATTTAGTGCAGCGATCGGAGTGATACCGATCGCCAGAAATTCAGTTTCAGTGCCCCTCGAGGGACACGGGGCGAGGCTCGAGGCGCTCCACGTCCCTTAGGACGTTGAAACTGATTATTGCAGCGCAACGTGCCGCAGCGTCACATGCTGCGGCACGGCACGCTGCGGTACTGCAGGCCTTCCTCCCACTGTTAAGGAGGAGGTGTCTGCAACAGCGCGATCCCCGATCGCGAGTGCCGGCAAATGAGCCCGGCACCAAGGAGAAGTGCTGGGCTCTCGGGAAACAGCCGGCAATGCCGCGGGGGGGGGTTAGGAGGCCGGGGACGGAGGTGCTGGCAGGCGGCCGCCGAAAAAGCGGCCGCCCCGCACCTCCACCTTAACTTGTGCCGCTGCTGGCACAGTAAGGCCCCGTGAACCGGGCGCGGGTAGCGAGCGGCGCAACTGCGGCGTTCGCTACCAAATATCGCGAACGGGGCACGAATGGGGCGCTGCGCACACCGATGACGTCATCGGTGGCGGCGCAGCGCAAATGCCTAACGCCACCATTAGCGCCCCTACTGAATATCGCCAGAGACGCAGCCAGTGGCGCTGCAGCCACTGACTGCCTCTTTAGGCACTAACAGGTGGCGCTACTCACCCAATTTCTCCCCCATTGGGACATATAACACACTCCGATGTCATTCCGCTAGGTGTTTCAGAACACAGTCTGCCTAAGCACCACCCATTCTTGCTAATGTCGTATCATAGGGGAGGAACAGGAAGAATGAAACTTGCATGGTGAGTGTGAGGCATGGAATACATTGCACGTTGTTTACTATATGAAAAAAACCTTTGAATTCAGCCTGGGAAATGACATTTTTTTCCCTTCCTAGGGGAATATCTGGATAATAGAGTCTTTCAACACAGCATATGTAGGCCTTACTGTAAAACTGATGGAACTGCAGTGGCAAGTACACAATTCACAATTAAAGATGCCATCATGTTTCAACCTCCGATGCTGTAATAATCAAGCGCACTTCACAGTTGGGAGGCTAAACACACAAAGGTTAGTCACCATGACACCTAGCTCCAGCTCAAGGACGTTCCTTTTATTTTTGGCTCCGTAAAAGATTACGATGGGATTTGGATGCCATTTTTTTTTTCAGAAACAGTGCATCCCACTGAGTTTCATGGGGTGTGAGCCAGCACGACCCTGGAGTGGGAGAGATCGAAGGCCCAATTTTAACCCTGCCCGTCCAGCAGTTAAAATGGCAGCCGGGCACTACCCGCTGGGTTCTCAGTGTGTTCACACCTGCCGCTATTTTAGCTCCACCCATTCTCAGCAGCAGCGAGAGCACCGGCCGCAAGCAGAAGGGGGGGGTCCTCATTAATATATTAATGCCGGGATCCCATGAGGTCATTCGGACCCGGAGGCGATTTTGACTGCTGATGGTGGCAGTGAAACCTGACAGGTGCCAGGACTGTGGCCAGGGGAGGACCGGGGAGGTTTCCTCTGGGCCCCAGGGTTTGCCTCCCACAACCAACTCAGCAAACCCCCTCCCCTCTGAACACTTACCGTATACCTTTCCCTCAGACCTTCAACCCCCCCCAATATCCAGCACCCGCCCACCGGCTGGGAGAAGTGTTTACATCCAAACTATGAACACTCGAACGATAGCAAAATACTGCAGATGTTGGAAATCCGAAATAACAACAGAAAATGCTGGAAAAACTCAGCAGGTCAGGCAACATCCGTGGAGAGAAATTTGAGTTGACGTTTCGGGTTTGACCCTTCTTCAAAACTGGAGAGAAAAGGAACTAGATCGAAGGCAGGGCTGCGATCGGACAAAAGAATAAAAGAACCAAAAGAAGTAAAAGAGATTAGAAGCTAGACGAGATGGTAATAGGCTGGGATTAGGTGTAAAGTGTACTGGCAGGGCAAAAGATAGCTGCCAGGTGTGAGAGAGAAACAAAAGGAAAGGGGGGGGGGGGAGGAAAGGAGTGGAAAAATATAAGTAAAAATGAAATAGGGGCCGAGGTTATGATCTGAAATTGTTGAACTCGATATTGAGACCGGAAGGCTGCAGAGTGCCTAATCGGAAGATGAGGTGCTGTTCCTCGAATTTACGTTGAGCTTCCGTGGAACAGTACAAGAGGCCAAGGACGGTGAGGTCCGAGTGGGAATGGAGCGGTGAATTGAAATGACAGGCGACCTCGATGCTGGCTCTGCTCAGTCAACCTGCGAGTACCTATTCTCCAGCACTGACTTCTTCCACCTTGTTACGTCAGAAAAGGAGTGCTGATATAAACATTCCTTTTTCTAACAACACTCCCAGTTGGACTGTCATCGGCCATGTAACACCAAGCAACCGTGCTGAGAACTTGGAATCCGATCTGTAATCCTCTCACCTCGATACTTTTCTCCCCGTGCTCAATCACTGGTGTGAACACACACCTGCTCATTTACAGAGGAATGATATATCAGCTGGAGCCAGAAACTAGGAAACCTGCTCATTAAGCAATCAAGCTTTCTTTTCCCAGTAACAATCACATTGACAAAAATTACGATAGCATCTCTCCCTGCACACCTCTTCGGTTAGTTGGGCGGTACACTGGTTTGGTTTCAGGGACAGAAGAGGTTTATTAGGAGCGTGGGATGTGCAGTAAATCACACCTGTCATCTGGTCTTGCAGTATGTTATTCGAAATAAATAGGCTTTCATCAAGAGTTTGAAGAAAATACTACACAACATGATGTCCTTCCCTTCCATTTAAACAGCGTTTAATGCATTGACAGTTCCTCAGACCTCCTAAGGGATGTAGGGATTTGAGCATGAAGTTCCTTTCCTTCTGTTATTTTGTTTCCTTCCAGTTCCAACAACAACTTGTATTTATACAGCACCTTTAACATAGTAAAACGTCCCAGGGCTCTTCACAGGAGCGGTATAAAACAAAATTTGACACCGAACCACATAAAGAGATATTAGGACAGGCTTGGTCAAAGAGCTGGGGGGAAAAATTGAGTTGCACCCCCTTTGGGGTGCTAACTTCGCCAGGGCGCTACTTTTAGCGCCCCGAAAAAGTTAGTGCCCCCGCAGCCGATTTTCCCCGAGAGGGAGGAGAGAAGCTACTGGAAGCGCCCCACGTCCCTCTTGGGGCGCTGCGAGCCAATATCGCGGCACGTCGCGCCGCGGTACTGAAGGCCTTCCTCCCCTTATTAAAGGGAGGGGCCTGTCACAGACCGTCCCGGCACCCAGCTGGGCCACCAGGGATCGCGAGTGCCCGGCACTTAACTCGTAGGGCGCTAACGGGAGGTGCAAAGCAACCAAATGTTTCCCCCCTAGATTTTAAAGAGCAACTTAAAGCAGGAAAGAGAGGTAGAGAGGTGGAGAGATTTAGGAATTCCAGAGTTTAGGGCCTAGCCAGCTGAAAGCATGGCCACCAATGGTGGAGTGATTATATCGAGTATATGCAAGAGGCCAGAATTGGAGGCGCGCAGAGATCTTGGAGGGTTGTAGGACTGGAAGAGGTTCCAGAGGTAGGGAAGGGTGAGGTCATGGAGGGATTTGAAAACAAGGTTGAGAATTTTAAAATCAAGGACCGGGAGTCAGTGTAGGTCTGCGAGCACAGGGGTAAATGGGACTTGGGTGGTGTAAGGGCAGGGATGACACCAGAAGCACAGTAATGAGGACAAGAGTGTCTTGAGCCTGAACTGCAATGCGGTGACTGCAAAATGTCGCCACAGACTGGAGGTGAGATTCAACTTCGGTGTGGGCGCAAAAATGGTGGTAGCAGATCGGCTGCCCGTTATAAACCCGCATGACTTTCCTTTCCATTGTCGGCAGGCTGTATAATGGGTGACCAATCCGCTCCCACCAGTTTTGCACTCCTGCCAAAGTTGAATTTCACCCCCACTTGGTTTATAGCCTGAATCTAAGGGCATACAGGATATTCAGGTACTTGGAAAATTCATCTTGGGGAACCAGTGAGCAAGTCTTAGATTTCTTATAATATGGTCAGCCGAATCATCAATGGATTGTCCAGAGATTCTGCCCCCCCTCCCCTTACCTTCCCTACTACCTAAACTGCTCCAATAATTCCACATTTGCAAAGGATCGTTACTCTCCATCCATACTTGTGCATACAAACCAAAGTTTCTGGTGGTGACACGATTCACAGGATGGAGAAGCGGTTTGAGTTGAATAATGTGCTGAGTAACATGTTGAGTAGCTGTCGAATAATGAGAATTGCCAGGAGCTGAGGAACAATGAAGAGGCACTAATGGGGGTGGATTGGAATGAGGCAGGTCATGAGGTGAAGGAGATGGGTCACACAGTCACTTACCAGCTTGGTTGGTAGTCACATTGACAGACACGTGCTGCGGTGAGTACGTACTCTTGCCAGAGACTCCGTTAACGGCCTGAATCTCGAACGTGTATGGAGTGTGCGCCCAAAGGCTGCTGATGAACACTCTGGTTTCTGTCAGGCCGAACTGCCTTGGCACGAACTCCACGTTCTCGTCGCACCGGGTGCATATCTTACGGTTGCTGCGGCACTTTTTGCAAACAATGTTGTACATGACGTCATCGCGCCCACCAACGTCACGTGGTGGGTGCCATTCCAGGATGATGGAGGTCTCGTTCACACTGGATATCACGTTGCGTGGGCCTGATGGAACGCCTACAAACACAAGACAGACTGTTATTGCCCTAAAAACTACAATCTGGAAGCAGGCAGCACAAGGTACAAAGCAAACACAAGTTTGTAACCCAATTTATATTGAGAGGATTCCTACCACAAGGAGCGATGAGCCTATCAATCACTATAACATAGACTGCAAACGTGACCCTGAGCTTCCGGTCGCCTGCCACTTTAATTCTCCCCTCCACTCCCACTCTGATCTCTCCATCCTCGGCCTCTTGCACTGTTCCAACGAAGCTCAACATAAGTTCGAGGAACAGCACCTCATCTTTCGAATTAGGCACTTTACAGCCTTCTGGACTTAACATCGAGTCAGCAATTTCAGACTATAACCTTGGCCTCTGTATTTCTTTATATATTTTTTTCTTTTGTTTTCTCACATGGCAGCTGTTAATGTTGCTGCCATCATCATTCACACCTCATCTAGAGTCATCTTTTGTTTCTTAACTTGTCCCATTACCTCTCCTTTTGCCTTGCACCACCTCTTAATGTCTCTTAATCTCTCCTGCCTTCCATCCTATCACAGACCTTCCCTTTGTTCTTTCCTCCCCTCCTCCCTACCCCTGCTTAAAAATCTCTCCTCCCTAACCTTTTCCAGTTCTGACAAAGGGTTCGACCTGAAATGTTGACTCTGTTTCTCTCTCCCCGATGCTGCCTGACCTGCTGAGTGTTTCCAGCACTTTCTGTTGTTATTTCAGATTTCCAGTATCCACAGTATTTTGCTATTGGACTATAACATAGTCCTTTACTTTCTACAATGGAATCTCTATTGTCCATACTCCAATTATTTGCTCTCCTGATTTTGTACCATCAGTTTTGCAGGACGTGATCTCACTATACAGCACTGACAGCAAGCTCCCACTGACGAGCATTCATCAACCTTGAAGCCCAGGCAGGATTAAACTCAATGGTTGTTGTTTGTGCTGTATTTATCTTAGTCCTGACCCTAGGGTATATATACATGATCAAAACTTTGCCTCTCAGATAAATGAGTGCATTACTATGTAACATATAGGGGGAGAAATTGGGTGGAGCCGCAAACGGGGCGCCAAGCTCGCCTGGGCGCCGGATTTAGCGCAGCGATCGGAGCAGCAGCGATCACCGGAAATTCAGCTTGAGCGCCCCAAGAGGGACACGGGGCGAGGCTCGAGGTGCTCCGCGTCCCTCTTAGGGCGCTGAAACTGAATATCGCAGCGCAACGTGCCGCAGCGCCACACGCTGCGGCATGGCATGCTGCGGTACTGCAGGCCTTCCTCCCATTCTTAAGGGGGAGGGGCCTGCACCAGCGCGATCAGAGATCGCGAGTGCCGGCAAAAGAGCCCGGCACCGAGGAGAAGTGCCGGGCTCTCGGAAAACAGCCGGCAATGCCGCGGGGGGAGAACAGGAGGCCGGGGACGGAGGTGCTGGCAGGCGGCCACCGGAAAAAACGGCCGCCCCGCACCTCCACCTTAATTTGCGCCACTGCCGCCACAGGTAGGCCCCGTGAACTGGGCGCGATTAGCGAGCGGCGCGACAGAGGCGGTCGCTGCCAAATATCGCGATCGGGGCGGTAGCGGGGCGCTGCGCACACCGATGACATCATCGGTGGTGGCGCAGCGCAACAGGCTAACGCCGACATTAGCGCCCCAGCTAAATATCGCGGGAGGCGTGGCCAGTGGCGCTAAAGCCACTGAGTGCCCTCTTTAGGCGCTAACTGGTGGTGCAGCCCACCGAATTTCTCCCCCATAGAGTGTTAGTCCCCTATAACATAGTTTGTGTTATTCTGTGAGATATTCCTCTGTAACACAGTATGTATTATGTAATATACAATGTGGTTTTCCTCATACACGGCAATATATATCCAAGTCAGGATAATACGTGACTTGGAGGGGAACTTGGAGGTGGTGGTGTTCCCATGTACCTACTACCCTTGTCCTTCTAGGTGGTAGAGGTCGCGGGTTTGGGAGGTGCTGCCGAAGAAACCTTGGCGAGTTGCTGCAGTGCATCTTGTAGATGGTACACACTGCAGCCACGGTACGCCGGTGGCAGAAGGAGTGAATGTTTAAGGTGGTGGATGGGGTACCAATCAAGCAGGCTGCTTTGTCCTGGATGGTGTTGAGCTTCTTGAGTGTTGTTGGAGCTGCACTCATCCAGGCAAGTGGAGAATATTCCATCACACTCCTGACTTGTGCTTTGTAGGTGGAGGAAAGGCTTTGGGAAGTCAGGAGGTGAGTCACTCGCCGCAGAATACCCACCCTCTGACCTGCTCTTGTAGCCAGAGTCTTCATGTGGCTGGTCCAGTTAAGTTTCCAGTAAATGGTGACCCCCAGGATGTTGATGTTGGTGAATTCAACAATGGTAATGAGGTGGTTAGGCACTCTCTCTTTTTGGAGATGGTCATCGCCTGGCACTTGTGTGGAGCGAATATTATTTGCCACTTCCTTTGTGCCAGATATGGCTCCAGTCACTGGAGAGTTTTCCCCCTGATCTTCATTGACTTCAGTTTTATTAGGTCTCCTAGGTGCCACACTCAGTCAAATGCTGCCTTGATGTCAAGGACATCACTCTCACCTCACATCTGGAATTCAGCTCATGTCCATGTTGGGAGCAAGGCTGTAATGAGGTCTGGAGCCGAGTGGTCCAGGTGGAAACTAAGCATAGCATCGGTTATTGGTGAGAAAGTGCCACATGATAGCACTGTTGGTGACTCCTTCTGTCATTTTGCTGATGATTAATAGTAGGCTGATAGGATGATAATTGGCTGGGCTGAATTTGTCATGCTTTTTGTGGGTAGGACATACCCGCACAATTTTGCACTTAGTCGGGTAGATGCCAGTGTTGTAAATGTACTGGAGCAGCTTGGTTAGAACTGCAGGTAGTTCTGGAGCACAAGTCTTCAGCACGACAGCCGGGATGCTGTGCAGACCCATAGACAGATAGAGAGAGAAACAGACAGAGAGAGAGAGATGAGAGACTGGAAAATAGAGACAGATAGACAGAGACATAGATAGATTAATGCACAGATAGATTGATAGATTAACAGATAGAGAGCTAGATAGTCAAAGCAATCCATCTGTCAGTCAGATAGATCAAAAGCTGGACAGAAATGGACAGATAAATAGATCAATAGACAGAGAGATGGACAGATGGGTAGATCAATAGATAGAGAGATGGACAGATGGATAGATCAATAGATAGAGAGATGGCTAGATAGAGAGATCAATAGACAGAGAGATGGCTAGATAGATAGATCAATAGACAGAGAGATAGATAGATAGATAGATAGATAGATAGATAGATAGATAGATAGATAGATAGATAGATAGATAGATAGATAGAGATCTGGATAGATAGATAGATCAATAGACAGAGAGATGGATAGATAGATGGATCAATAGACATAGAGATAGATAGATAGATAGATAGATAGATAGATAAGATAGATAGATAGATAGATAGATAGATAGATAGATAGATAGATAGATAGATAGATAGAGATCTGGATAGATAGATAGATCAATAGACAGAGAGATGGATAGATAGATGGATAGATAGATAGATAGATAGAGAGATAGATAGATAGATAGATAGATAGATAGATAGATAGATAGATAGATAGATAGATAGATAGATAGATAGATAGATAGATAGATAGATAGATAGATAGACAGGCAGACAGAGAGATGGATAGATAGATAGATCAATAGATAGAGAGTTGGATAGATAGATAGATCAATAGACAGAGAGATGGACAGATAGATGGATCAATAGACAGAGAGATGATAGACAGATAGATAGATAGATAGATAGATTGATTGATTGATTGATTGATCAATAGACAGAGAGATGGATAGATAGATAGATCAATAGATAGAGAGATGGGCAGATAGATAGATAGATTGATTGATCAATAGACAGAGAGATGGACAGATAGATAGATCAATAGATAGAGAGATGGGCAGATAGATAGAAAGATAGATAGATTGATTGATCAATAGACAGAGAGATGGATAGATAGATAGATCAATAGATAGAGAGATAGGCAGATAGATGGATCAATAGACAGAGACTTGGGCAGGTAGATAGATCAATAGACCAACAGATAGACAGATAGATGATAGTTAATAGATCAATAGGTAGACAGAGAGATGGAAAGATATATGGATCAATATAGATCTTTAGATCAACAGACAGTTCGATAGATCAATAGAGGGACAGATAGTGGATAGACTGATAGAAAAACAGAGAGATGATAGACAGACAGCTGACAGACATTTGGGTATACAGACAGAATGACACCATGGGAAACCAGGTTACTGCACTTTCCTGAATTGTTTACTCCACTATTTCAGTGGCAGCATTTACTGATTTATTTTCAACAGGTTAACACTTCCACTCTAATAAGAGAAAGAGGAAATCAGACAGATGCCATCAGGCTATGCTGGTACACCATGTGAAGTTTCATACATCAAGGGAGTGAAATGACATCATAAACCACATAGAGTAAAGCTCTAGTGATTTACCAACATCATCATAACCCAGATAAGCCTCGCGCCTTGAAAGCTGCTGCGGGGTACTCCACATCACAGCAGGTGGACAGACAGCTCCTACCATCCAATCACGTTACAGCAGGCTACGCTGGGCACCAGTGGACAGACAGCTCCTACCATCCAATCACGTTACAGCAGGCTACACTGGGCACCAGTGGACAGACAGCTCCTACCATCCAATCACGTTACAGCAGGCTACGCTGGGCACCAGTGGACAGACAGCTCCTACCATCCAATCACGTTACAGCAGGCTACACTGGGCACCAGTGGACAGACAGCTCCTACCATCCAATCACGTTACAGCAGGCTGTACACTGGGCACCAGTGGACAGACAGCTCCTACCATCCAATCACGTTACAGCAGGCTACGCTGGGCACCAGTGGACAGACAGCTCCTACCATCCAATCACGTTACAGCAGGCTGTACGCTGGGCACCAGTGGACAGACAGCTCCTACCATCCAGTCATGTGACTCAGCAGGAAGTGTCATGGGACCAACATCTGACGAGCAGTGACACTGGGGAGTTTAAAAAAAAAACTGGATCTTCTTCTCATCTTCATGCCTCATTTCTTTATGGCCAGATGTGAGCCAATTCTATTGTCATGTGTTATCACACAATTGTAAAGCAAACGGGTCCTTGACAAAACATGGACTCCCGCTGTCACAAAGGATGAGTGAGTGAAGCACTCGAACAACTTGCTGACCACAAGAACCCACAATTTTTGGCTACTTTTAGGGTTTTTTGACCAAAACATGAACATTCGTGCAAGAAGTCTCCATTCAATTTCTTTTATGCTTGTGTTTCTCTGTGGACAAGTGATATCAGAACTGAGAGGGTATAACTATCAGGATAGACTGAACAGCCTGGGGCTCTTTTCTCTAGAAAAGAAAAGGCTGAGGGATGAGACTAGAGGTCTTCAAGATTATGAAAGGGTTTGATAGGGTGGACGTAGAGAAGATGTTTCCACTTGTGGGGGAATCAAAAACTAGAGGCCATAAATATAAGATAGTCACTAATAAATCCAATAAGGAATTCTGGAGAAACTTCTTTACCCAGAGGGCGGTGAGAATGTGGAACTCGCTACCATGAGGAATGGTTGAGGCGAATAGCGCAGATGCATTTAAGGGGAAGCTAGATAAACACATGAGGGAGGAAAGAATAGAAGGATATTCTGATAAAGTGAGATGAAGTAAAGTGGGAGGAGGCTCGTGTGGAGCATAAACACCGGCGTGGACCAGTTGTGTCGAATACAGTTCTGTGCTGTAGATTCTAGGTAATTCTATGTAATGAATACTGGCCGCCATTTTGGGGGCAGATTTGGCCTGGTTACGTTCAGGTATGTTTTAGCAAGCTGCTTGTGGTGATCTCCTCGGTTTACTGCTTCTACTGAAATTGTAAAGAACATAACATAAGAACATAAGAAGTAGGAGCAGGAGTAGGCCACACGGCCCCTCGGGCCTGCTCCGCCATTCAATAGGATCATGGCTGATCCGAACCTAGACGCACGTCCACTTCCCTGCCCGCTCCCCGTAACCCCTAATTCCCTTATCAGCTAGGAAACTGTCTATCTCCATTTTAAATTTATTTAATGTCGCAGCTTCCACAGCTCTCTGAGGTAGCAAATTCCATAGATTTACTACCCTCTGAGTGAAGAAGTTTCTCCTCATCTCAGTTTTGAAAGGGCAGCCCTTTATTCTAAGATTATGCCCCCTAGTTCTAGTCTCACCCATCAGTGGAAACATCCTTCCCGCATCCACCCGATCAAGCCCCCTCACAATCTTATATGTTTCGATAAGATCGTCTCGCATTCTTCTGAATTCCAATGAGTAGAGGCCCAACCTACTCAACCTTTCCTCATAAGTCAAGCCCCTCATCTCCGGAATCAACCGAGTGAACCTTCTCTGAACTGCCTCGAGAGCAAGTATATCTTTTCTTAAATATGGAAACCAAAACTGTACGCAGTATTCCAGGTGTGGCCTCACCAGTACCCTGTATAAGACATTCTTAAAGAACTCACTTAAGAGTTCTTTGGAAAACCTGCAGAGGAAACCTTCCCCGCTGCACGCACTGAGCTGAGAGATTCTCAATCCTTTGGTGGAATCCCCACCTTTGGTTGCTTAAGCTGAACCGGCATTAGAACGCTATGTAGAAGCCAGCAACAGAAGCAAAGAGACAGAGGGAAAAAAACAGACTTTCTGAAACATGGAAGGGATTCAGGCCTCAAACAATCACATTTTGTTCTTATTTCTCAGTGAGTGCCTTTCACTGGGGAGATTCGTGCTGCGAGACTATGCTGCCAGTAAGACTCTCAGACCAGAGATAAGGCTCAGTGACTGGTTCTGTATCTCAGCAATTTCCCCCTTCAGGAACCCACTAAACAGAGGCCCAATTTGCTGTCACTGACCCATGAATATCAGAAGACACAAAAGGCTCCTTAAATCACAAGAGCTGAAAAATAAACTCCGCATGAGACACTGAGCAGAAACAGACATGAGAATGGCAGCAATTATACCCTCCCCCATAATAACCTTCCTTGAATATTTTGATGATACGGGTATTTTGAGAGTACCTTTATACACGCCGCACTTCATACACACACAATCTCTTTTGTCAGCCCAGGCAGGATCATTTTCACATGACTCCCAGCTTCAAAGACATGGTTCAAAGTTTTTTATTTTTTATTTCCTGCCTTCACCATTTTAATATATATTTGGCTCATCCCCACCTCTTCTTCTTGGAGCTGCCTAACCAGACCATATACTGGGAAAAGAGGTAAGCCATACATACTAAGAAAAGAAAGAATTGCATTTATATAGTGCTTTACACAATCTCAAGATGTCCCAAAGCGATTTCCAGCCAATGAAGTACTTTTCTGAAATATAGGAACTATTGAAATGAAATGAGCAAGGCCACAGATACTGAGAGAGGAGCGAGGCCACAGATACTGAGAGAGGAGCAAGGCCACAGATACAGAGAGGAGCGAGGCCACAGATACTGAGAGAGGAGCGAGGCCACAGATACTGAGAGAGGAGCAAGGCCACAGATACAGAGAGGAGCGAGGCCACAGATACTGAGAGAGGAGCGAGGCCACAGATACTGAGAGAGGAGCGAGGCCACAGATACTGAGAGGAGCGAGGCCACAGATACTGAGATAGGAGCGAGGCCACAGATACTGAGAGAGGAGCGAGGCCACAGATACTGAGAGAGGAGTGAGGCCACAGACACTGAGAGAGGAGCGAGGCCACAGATACTGAGAGAGGAGCGAGGCCACAGATACTGAGAGAGGAGTGAGGCCACAGACACTGAGAGAGGAGCGAGGCCACAGATACTGAGAGAGGAGCGAGGCCACAGATACTGAGAGGAGCGAGGCCACAGATACTGAGAGAGGAGCGAGGCCACAGATACTGAGAGGAGCGAGGCCACAGATACTGAGAGAGGAGCTAGGCCACAGATACTGAGAGAGGAGTGAGGCCACAGATACTGAGAGAGGAGCGAGGCCACAGATACTGAGAGAGGAGCGAGGCCACAGATACTGAGAGAGGAGTGAGGCCACAGATACTGAGAGAGGAGTGAGGCCACAGATACTGAGAGAGGAGCAAGGCCACAAATACTGAGAGAGGAGCGAGGCCACAGATACTTAGAGGAGCGAGGCCACAGATACTGAGAGAGGAGCAAGGCCACAGATACTGAGAGAGGAGCGAGGCCACAGATACTGAGAGGAGCGAGGCCACAGATACTGAGAGGAAGCGAGGCCACAGATACTGAGAGGAGCGAGGCCACAGATACTGAGAGAGGAGCGAGGCCACAGATACTGAGAGAGGAGCGAGGCCACAGATACTGAGAGGAGCGAGGCCACAGATACTGAGAGGAGCTAGGCCACAGATACTGAGAGAGGAGCGAGGCCACAGATACTGAGAGAGGAGCGAGGCCACAGATACTGAGAGGAGCAAGGCCACAGATACTGAGAGAGGAGCGAGGCCACAGATACTGAGAGAGGAGCGAGGCCACAGATACTGAGAGAGGAGCGAGGCCACAGATACTGAGAGGAGCGAGGCCACAGATACTGAGAGAGGAGCGAGGCCACAGATACTGAGAGAGGAGCGAGGCCACAGATACTGAGAGAGGAGCGAGGCCACAGATACTGAGAGGAGCGAGGCCACAGATACTGAGAGGAGCGAGGCCACAGATACTGAGAGAGGAGCAAGGCCACAGATACTGAGAGGAGCTAGGCCACAGATACTGAGAGAGGAGTGAGGCCACAGATACTGAGAGAGGAGCAAGGCCACAGATACTGAGAGGAGCGAGGCCACAGATACTGAGAGGAGCGAGGCCACAGATACTGAGAGGAGCGAGGCCACAGATACTGAGAGAGGAGCGAGGCCACAGATACTGAGAGGAGTGAGGCCACAGATACTGAGAGAGGAGCGAGGCCACAGATACTGAGAGGAGCGAGGCCACAGATACTGAGAGAGGAGCGAGGCTACAGATACTGAGAGAGGAGCGAGGCCACAGATACTGAGAGAGGAGCGAGGCCACAGATACTGAGAGAGGAGCGAGGCCACAGATACTGAGAGAGGAGCGAGGCCACAGATACTGAGAGGAGCGAGGCCACAGATACTGAGAGAGGAGCGAGGCCACAGATACTGAGAGAGGAGCGAGGCCACAGATACTGAGAGAGGAGCGAGGCCACAGATACTGAGAGAGGAGCTAGGCCACAGATGCTGAGAGAGGAGCGAGGCCACAGATACTGAGAGGAAGCGAGGCCACAGATACTGAGAGGAGCGAGGCCACAGATACTGAGAGAGGAGCGAGGCCACAGATACTGAGAGGAAGCGAGGCCACAGATACTGAGAGGAGCGAGGCCACAGATACTGAGAGAGGAGCGAGGCCACAGATACTGAGAGGAAGCGAGGCCACAGATACTGAGAGAGGAGCGAGGCCACAGATACTGAGAGAGGAGCGAGGCCACAGATACTGAGAGAGGAGCTAGGCCACAGATACTGAGAGGAGCGAGGCCACAGATACTGAGAGAGGAGCGAGGCCACAGATACTGAGAGGAGCGAGGCCACAGATACTGAGAGAGGAGCGAGGCCACAGATACTGAGAGAGGAGCGAGGCCACAGATACTGAGAGGAGCGAGGCCACAGATACTGAGAGAGGAGCGAGGCCACAGATACTGAGAGGAGCGAGGCCACAGATACTGAGAGGAGCGAGGCCACAGATACTGAGAGAGGAGCGAGGCCACAGATACTGAGAGGAGCGAGGCCACAGATACTGAGAGAGGAGCGAGGCCACAGATACTGAGAGGAGCGAGGCCACAGATACTGAGAGGAGCGAGGCCACAGATACTGAGAGGAGCGAGGCCACAGATACTGAGAGAGAAGCGAGGCCACAGACACTGAGAGAGGAGCGAGGCCACAGATACTGAGAGGAGCGAGGCCACAGATACTGAGAGAGGAGCGAGGCCACAGATACTGAGAGAGGAGTGAGGCCACAGATGCTGAGAGAGGAGCGAGGCCACAGATACTGAGAGGAGCGAGGCCACAGATGCTGAGAGAGGAGCGAGGCCACAGATACTGAGAGGAGCGAGGCCACAGATACTGAGAGAGGAGCGAGGCCACAGATACTGAGAGAGGAGCGAGGCCACAGATACTGAGAGAGGAGCGAGGCCACAGATACTGAGAGAGGAGCGAGGCCACAGATACTGAGAGAGGAGCGAGGCCACAGATACTGAGAGAGGAGCGAGGCCACAGATACTGAGAGAGGAGCGAGGCCACAGATACTGAGAGAGGAGCGAGGCCACAGATACTGAGAGAGGAGCGAGGCCACAGATACTGAGAGAGGAGCTAGGCCACAGATACTGAGAGAGGAGCGAGGCCACATATACTGAGAGGAAGCGAGGCCACAGATACTGAGAGAGGAGCGAGGCCACAGATACTGAGAGAGGAGCGAGGCCACAGATACTGAGAGGAGCGAGGCCACAGATACTGAGAGAGGAGCGAGGCCACAGATACTGAGAGAGGAGTGAGGCCACAGATACTGAGAGAGGAGCGAGGCCACAGATACTGAGAGAGGAGCGAGGCCACAGATACTGAGAGAGGAGCGAGGCCACAGATCCTGAGAGAGGAGCGAGGTCACAGATACTGAGAGAGGAGTGAGGCCACAGATACTGAGAGGGTCGAGGCCACAGATACTGAGAGGAGCGAGGCCACAGATACTGAGAGAGGAGCGAGGCCACAGATACTGAGAGAGGAGCGAGGCCACAGATACTGAGAGAGGAGCGAGGCTACAGATACTGAGAGAGGAGTGAGGCCACAGATACTGAGAGGAGCGAGGCCACAGATACTGAGAGAGGAGCGAGGCCACAGATCCTGAGAGAGGAGCGAGGCCACAGATCCTGAGAGAGGAGCGAGGTCACAGATACTGAGATAGGAGCGAGGCCACAGATACTGAGAGAGGAGCGAGGCCACAGATACTGAGAGAGGAGCGAGGCCACAGATACTGAGAGAGGAGCGAGGCCACAGATACTGAGAGGAGCGAGGCCACAGATCCTGAGAGAGGAGCGAGGTCACAGATACTGAGATAGGAGCGAGGCCACAGATACTGAGAGGAGCTAGGCCACAGATACTGAGAGAGGAGCGAGGCCACAGATACTGAGAGAGGAGCGAGGCCACAGATACTGAGAGGAGCTAGGCCACAGATACTGAGAGAGGAGCGAGGCCACAGATACTGAGAGGAGCGAGGCCACAGATCCTGAGAGAGGAGCGAGGTCACAGATACTGAGATAGGAGCGAGGCCACAGATACTGAGAGGAGCTAGGCCACAGATACTGAGAGAGGAGCGAGGCCACAGATACTGAGAGAGGAGCGAGGCCACAGATACTGAGAGAGGAGCGAGGCCACAGATACTGAGAGAGGAGCGAGGCCACAGATCCTGAGAGAGGAGCGAGGTCACAGATACTGAGATAGGAGCGAGGCCACAGATACTGAGAGGAGCGAGGCCACAGATACTGAGAGAGGAGCGAGGCCACAGATACTGAGAGAGGAGCGAGGCCACAGATACTGAGAGGAAGCGAGGCCACAGATACTGAGAGAGAAGCGAGGCCACAGATACTGAGAGAGGAGCGAGGCCACAGATACTGAGAGGAGCGAGGCCACAGATACTGAGAGAGGAGCGAGGCAACAGATACTGAGAGAGGAGCGAGGCCACAGATACTGAGAGAGGAGCGAGGCCACAGATACTGAGAGGAGCGAGGCCACAGATACTGAGAGAGGAGCGAGGCCACAGATACTGAGAGAGGAGTGAGGCCACAGATACTGAGAGAGGAGCGAGGCCACAGATACTGAGAGAGGAGCGAGGCCACAGATACTGAGAGGAGCGAGGCCACAGATACTGAGAGGGTCGAGGCCACAGATACTGAGAGAGGAGCGAGGCCACAGATACTGAGAGGGTCGAGGCCACAGATACTGAGAGAGGAGTGAGGCCACAGATACTGAGAGGGTCGAGGCCACAGATACTGAGAGAGGAGCGAGGCCACAGATACTGAGAGGGTCGAGGCCACAGATACTGAGAGAGGAGTGAGGCCACAGATACTGAGAGGAGCGAGGCCACAGATACTGAGAGAGGGTCGAGGCCACAGATACTGAGAGAGGAGCGAGGCCACAGATACTGAGAGGAGCGAGGCCACAGATACTGAGAGAGGAGCGAGGCCACAGATACTGAGAGAGGAGCGAGGCCACAGATACTGAGAGAGGAGCGAGGCTACAGATACTGAGAGAGGAGCGAGGCCACAGATACTGAGAGAGGAGCGAGGCCACAGATCCTGAGAGAGGAGTGAGGCCACAGATACTGAGAGAGGAGCGAGGCCACAGATACTGAGAGAGGAGCGAGGCCACAGATACTGAGAGAGGAGTGAGGCCACAGATACTGAGAGAGGAGCGAGGCTACAGATACTGAGAGAGGAGCGAGGCCACAGATACTGAGAGAGGAGTGAGGCCACAGATACTGAGAGGAGCGAGGCCACAGATACTGAGAGAGGAGCGAGGCTACAGATACTGAGAGAGGAGCGAGGCCACAGATCCTGAGAGAGGAGCGAGGTCACAGATACTGAGAGGAGCGAGGCCACAGATACTGAGATAGGAGCGAGGCCACAGATACTGAGAGAGGAGCGACGCCACAGATACTGAGAGAGGAGCGAGGCCACAGATACTGAGAGAGGAGCGAGGCCACAGATGCTGAGAGAGGAGCTAGGCCACAGATACTGAGAGAGGAGCGACGCCACAGATACTGAGAGAGGAGCGAGGCCACAGATACTGAGAGAGGAGTGAGGCCACAGATACTGAGAGAGGAGCGAGGCCACAGATACTGAGAGAGGAGCGAGGCCACAGATACTGAGAGGAGTGAGGCCACAGATACTGAGAGAGGAAGCGAGGCCACAGATACTGAGAGGAGCGAGGCCACAGATACTGAGAGAGGAGCTAGGCCACAAATACTGAGAGGAGCGAGGCCACAGATACTGAGAGGAGTGAGGCCACAGATACTGAGAGAGGAAGCGAGGCCACAGATACTGAGAGGAGCGAGGCCACAGATACTGAGAGGAGCGAGGCCACAGATACTGAGAGGAGCGAGGCCACAGATACTGAGGGAGAAGTTAGGCCGGACCTGTGTCCATCCCTGCTGCCAGCAAATACCTGCCAGCCTGCTGCGAGAAAGTAATTTTTATAGTAATCAGCAAGCTAAATGCACCATGACCCACAGCACAGGAGCCCAGTGAGGCCAGGAGTAAAGTATAGAAAAAAGTAGGAGTCAGATGACACCATGCTTGGACTTCAAAAGGCTGCATATTGCAAGAGGAAGAGGCGATTGAGGACCTTCATTTGTTCCCAAATTGGGAAGGAACAAATTAGCCTGAGTTTCCTTGTGCCACGCCTGTGGCACCATGGTAACTATCAAGGGAAGTTAGCTTTCCACAACATGCCCAGCAGAGTGGGAGCTGGTCCCAGGAAATTCCGGGCAAAAGTGAGAAATATTTGTTTCAACATTGTGAGTGGACCAGGATGGTTTAAGAGGCTTTTCCCTCATATTTCCCCTATTCCTATCACACACAAGATGACATGTTGGTGATGCAACATTGACCTAGAAAACTATCCCGTGGCCTGGGTGTCTAGGCCTGGGGTGCAGCCGATATCATCGCAGTTGGATTCGGGGGGTGGGGAAGGATGAGCGGGGACCGGGAGCGGCCCATGGTTTTAACACATACAGGTAAGTATTTCTGGTGACGGGCTGCTGCAGTCCCTTTAAGGACCTCTGGTTAGGCCACATGTAGAACTGGTTTTCCTGAACGCAGCCGGCCTGGTACCAGCTGCCTCAGGGCAACCCAATTGTACACAGGGGGCCTCAAGCTGGCATTCAGTGGGTGGTACCCTCGCCTCTGAGTCAGAAGGTTGTGGGTTCAAGTCCCACTCCAGAGACTTGAGCAAAAAAATCCAGGCTGACGCTCCTGTGCAGTACTGAGAGAGTGCTGCACTGTCGGAGATGCCGACTTTCTGATGAGATGTTAAACTGAGGCCCCATCTGCCCTCTCAGGTCAACATAAAAGATTCTATGGCACTATTCGAAGAGCAGGGGATTTCTTCACGTTGTCCTGGGGCCAATATTTATCCCTCAACCCAATATCACTAAAACAGATTATCTGGTCATTATCACATTGCTGTTTGTGGGATCTAGCTGTGCGCAAATTGGCTGCCGTGTTTCCTACATTACAACAGTGACTACACTATAAAAAAGTACCTTATTGGCTCTGACGCAGTTTGGGATGTCCTGAGGTTGTGGAAAGCGCTGTATAAATGCAAATTGTTTCGTAAATAAGCAAAGGGTCTACCGTCTGTTTCAGGCGCAGACCCTGGACGTCTACTTTTTTGCCTTTACCAATATGGCAGATGGCACACTTCCGGCGTGGAATGAGCACGCACTTCCTGCCATATTTGAGGCCTGGGCGTCCATTTAGCACCTGAAAAATGGCAGTGGCTCCATTGAATTTCTAGGCCCTTATATCCCTGCCTTGCTCTGATGCCCCGAATGAGCTTGGAAACTCAACCCATGAGGGCTTGCGCTGCAGACTTGTGTTCTACCACTGCATGGCACAGCTCACTGAGACAGTAAACACCACGGCAGAACCATGGCACCAAGAAGCAAGTGCTTCAGGTGAACTCCAGCCTGGGTGAGTCTCCTCATGGCAGTGGCATCTGAACTGAGGCTAATCTGCTCAGACTTGCCATTTCCGACAACTATATTCCATTTTTCCGGAGGCTGCCGGACTTTACATACAGAGTGAGAGATTTAAAATTAGGTTAAAACTGAATGCAGCCAGGCAGCAAAGGAGAGAGGAAGGGCCATTTGATTATTGTTCCATTAGCAGGGATCTGATTGCTGCACCCTTCCCCTTATCAACTTGCTGAATTTGCCATGCCATTATTCTGTAGGCCGAGCCAAGTTGCCCAAAAAGTGGGAGTGCTTCCGTTCGGGATCAATTAAACTTTCACTTGCCAAAAACTATCCAAGTAGAGCAACCAAATCCTAAAAAACACATGATACTTCCAATGTAAACTAGGAGAGGGACGGTGGAGCTGAGGAGCACAGCAAAGTCTGCCCAGGATCGGTGAATGATTGGAGAGGGACAGGTAACCTCCATTCCCTCCGCTCTCACCCCTGGCTGGACATGAGCAGGATCTTTCATTCCTGTGTTCATAGCCTCCTTGACTTGGGCGTTTACGTTCCCACCATGCCTGATTTCAGATTTGGAGCATCCAGGGTTAAGAATAATCCTTCAGATTTTCTGCTGGCTCCTCCCTCAATCTTTGTCACTTACATAGAATTGCAGAGAATTTTACAGCACAGAAACAGGACATTCGGCCCAACAGGCCCATGCCGGTGTTTATGCTCCACACGAGCAACCTCCCATCCTACTTTATCTAACTCTATCAGCATTCCCTTCCATTCCTTCCCCCCTCATGTACTTATCTAGCTTCCCCTTAAGTATATCTATACTATTCGCCTGAAACACTCCCTGTTGTTGTGTCTGTGTATAATAAGACACAGACTGCAGGAGAAACGGTACAACAGGTGTTTACTGAATGAGGGTTACTCTGGAACTAATTGTACAGATCACTACTCAGGGTTTATATACAGGTGTGGTCACTGCTGGTACTACAGTATACAGGAGCTGTAAAAAGTAGTTCTCTCCCTTAAAGGTACATATATTACAATTCCTCCCCTTTTAGATTAACAGGACCATAACACTCATTTAACAATTAAATATCAAACTAATTACAATTAACACTTTTAACATGCAACATTAGCTGAAAATAGTCTATTTATAAATTCAGTCTTTGGGGAGGCTTCCTGATTCTTTCTGGATAGTGCCTTTCTCGACTGTCTTGCTCTTGGTGCGGAGGCGATTCTAGCACCCTGTCGTCAGTTGATTCATCAGCTTCCAATGCTATTGTTTCTGAGGTAGATGCGACCTGTACGTCGGGTTCCTCACCAGGTACGTATGGCCGAGACATGGGGTTGACTCGTTCCTGTGACTCTAGGATCTGGTCAGCATGGCGTCTCACAATGTTCTCCCCAACATCCACTGTGTACATTAGTGGCCCCTGCCGTGTGCATATCGTTCCTGGTTGCCATTTCTCTGTTCGGTAGTCGTGGGCCAAGGCTGGTTGCCCTACATTGAAGCTCCTTGTCGGCTTCTCATTGATGTGCTGGAATTGCTTACTCTCAACATCTCTTCGTACATTTGTTCTGAGCAAATCCAGACGAGATCTCAACCTTCAGTTAAAGAACATCATGGCCGGGGCCTGGTTGGTGACTGCATGTGTCGCATTTCTGTAGGCTAACAGGAAATTGTCGACCTTATGCTGCAGTGGAATGTCGTCATCGCACATGGCCTTTACTGCTTTTTTAAAGGTTTGTACGAACCTCTCAGCCTTACCCCATTCCTTTTCATAAATCTTCGAAACTCTTCGGACACAAACTGTGGTCCGTTATTAGAGCAAATCTGCTCTGGCAAGCCGTTCCTGGCAAAAATGGTCCGTAGGACTGCAATAGTTTTCTCCGTGGTGGTGGAGGACATTTTGATCACCTCAGGCCATTTCGAGTGCGCATCCACGGCTATTAAAAACATTCAGTCCATGAATGGACCAGCAAAATCAATATGCACCCGTTGCCAAGGAGATGAGGGCCACTCCCATGGGTGTACAGGGGCATGTGGTGGTGCATTTTGGACCTTCTGGCATCCTGAGCAGCTCTTTGTCAGGTCCTCGATTTGCTGATCGATCCCCGGCCACCACACATAAGCCCTAGCAAGGCTTTTCATTTTCACCCCTCCCAGATGACTTTCGTGAAGCTCACTGAGCACTCTCCCCCTTAACTTGGGAGGAATTACCACTCGGGATCCACCATTTTGAGCCACAGCGGAGAAGAAGGGAGAGCGCGGGAGATGCCATTTTGAGCCAGTCTAACCACACCCAGGGATGCCGAAGAGTGGCAGTGTCACAGCGTTCGACAATGAAGTCGAAGATTGGACGACATATGTCGAACGCATAGAAGTGTACTGCAAGGCGAATGAAGTGCCAGATGACAGGAAAGCGCTGGTATTGTTGAATTCAATGGGTGCAAAAAAGTATGGCTTACTATGAAACCTAGTAACCCCAGAGAAGCCAGTAGAAAAGGGTTTTGAAAACATAGTGTCAATCCTACAGGACCACTTAAACCCCACACCGCTGCTGATAGCAGAAAGATTAAAGTTTCACAAAAGGAACCAGCATAAAGATGAAAGTAATGCTGAGTTTTTAACGGAACTGCGCAAGCTATCGAAACACTGCCAGTTTGGAACGGGACTAGCAGATATTTTAAGGGACAAGTTTGTGTGTGGGCTTCAAAGTGAAGGAACCCAGAAACGGCTTCTATCAGAAAGGGATCTTACGCTGGACCAGACTTTCAGCATTGCAGTATTACACGAAGCAGCAGCACGGGGCGCTGCAGAGATACAACGGAGACCGCAAGAATATGGCACAAATGAAATGTCATACGGAACAGTGAAGTGCTATCGCTGCGGCAGAACAACACATGACCATAATGATTGCTGGTTCAAGGACAAAGTGTGCAGACAGTGTGGAAAAGTAGGACACATAGCAAGAGTCTGCAGGTCGGGAAAGAAAACCAGCAGCAAGAAATCTCCACAGGAGAAGTACAAGAAGGTACATAAGGTGACGGAGAGTAGTGCAGACGAACAGAAAAGTGATACAGACTCCGGAAGCAAGGAGCTGGGTTGTCTGAAACTACAGAATGTGATCAAAACGGAGGACCACCAAACTATCTGGGCCACGCTCAAGATAGCCGGAGTCCAAGTGAAAATTGGAATTGGACACAGGATCAGCCCTAACAGTCATAAACCGAAGGGACTATAAGCGGCTATTCTCACTTATACCCTTGAGAGATACAGAGATTGTCTTGAAGACGTACACGGGGCAAAAAGTCTACCCCAAAGGAAAAATAAGGGTGAACGCTATATATAACGGCAAGGAAACACCAAAAACGGACCTATATGTATTGCCAGATGGAGGACCACCACTACTAGGACGTGAATGGATCCAGAAGATACAGCTAGATTGGCATTCCATACAAGCACTGACTGTAGATGCCAAAAAGGATGACGACGTCACACCTGGACGACTGTCAAAAATGCTAACTGACGCACAAGAAGTGTTCCAGCAGGGACTCGGAACACTAAAAGGCATAACAGCGACGATCAAAATAGAGGAAAATGCAAGCCCAAAGTTTTTTAAGGCCTTATGCGATCCGCCCAGCCGTCGAAGCAGAGCTGGAAGGTTTGGAACGTTCAGGAGTACTGTCCAAAGTGGACTGGAGCGAGTGGGCTACACCCATCGTTCCTGTAATGAAGAGGTCGTTGAGTAATACGCCTGGGGAACCAAAGAAGGTTCGCATCTGTGGGGACTTTAAGGTGACAGTGAACCCAGTCCTTCACACAGTACAATATCCGCTTCCGCGGATTGAAGATATTTTCGCCTCGCTATCTGGAGGGAAACGCTTCACTAAGATTGATCTGGCCCAGGCGTACCTGCAAATGGAGGTAGAAGAAGCCTCGAAACAGTACCTCTCGATCAACACACATAAAGGTCTCTACCAATACAACCGGCTGGTGTTCGGGGTAGCATCAGCTCCGGCTATTTGGCAAAGGGCAATGGATCAAGTCCTGCAAGGAATTCCCGGGACCCAGTGTTATTTGGACGACATCCTGGTCACGGGCGAAAATGACAGTGATCACCTCGCCAACCTGGAGCAGGTGCTCATTAGATTGAAGGAATATGGGCTCCGAGCTAATCGCCACAAATGCGAGTTTTTCCAGAAGCACATCTCGTATTGTGGCCACGTTATTGATGAAGTGGGGTTACATAAGTCCCCTGAAAAGATTGAGGCAGTAGTCAAGGCTCCAGCACCGGAAACTGTGTCACAACTGAGGTCGTTCCTCGGGCTGGTGAACTACTACCATAAGTTCTTGCCGAATTTGTCTACAGTCCTACACCCACTGAACACCCTACTGCAAACGGGGGTACCATGGAAGTGGAGTGACGAATGTAAACGAGCTTTCCAGAAGAGCAAAGCTTTAATCACATCAAAAGAGGTGTTGGCTCATTTCAACCCAGCACTACCAATTCGGTTGGTGTGTGATGCATCACCCTATGGCATTGGAGCGGTGCTGTCGCACAAATTTCCGGACGGCTCGGAGAGGCCAGTAGCCTTTGCGTCTCGGTCACTAACCTCAGCCGAGCGTAACTACGCCCAGATTGACAGGGAAGCCCTCAGCCTAGTGTGGGGAGTGAAAAAGTTCAATCACTATCTGCACGGGCAGAAGTTCACCTTGCTGACGGACCACCAACCACTTGTCTCCATCTTTAATCCAAAGAAGGGCGTTCCGGTGATGACTGCGCAACGTACTACAAAGATGGTCCCTTTTTCTAGGGGCGAACCAATATGAAATCGAGTATAAGGGCACGAAACAGCATGGAAACACTGATGGGCTATCACGCCTGCCACTGCCTACTGCGGAGGAAGCACCAGCAGTGGACCCTGTCGAAATATTTCATTCGACTATAATTGAACGCTTGCCAGTAACTGACGCTGATATAGAGAAGGAGACCCCAAATGACCCAACACTGTCTCGGGTATATGACTTGACGGTGAAGGGATGGCCAACACATGGCGACTCACTGTTGCCAGCATTCTCATCCAGAAGAGAACAGCTGTCAGTATGCCAGGGGACCTTGATGTGTGGATCCCGAGTGGTAATTCCACCCAAGTTAAGGGAGAGAGTGCTCAATGAACTTCACGAAGGCCATCTGGGAGGGGTGAAAATGAAAAGCCTTGCTAGGGCTTATGTGTGGTGGCCGGGGATCGATCAGCAAATCGAGGACCTGACAAAGAGCTGCTCAGGATGCCAGAAGGCCCAAAATGCACCACCACATGCCCCTCTACACCCATGGGAGTGGCCCTCATCTCCATGGCAACGGGTGCATATTGATTTTGCTGGTCCATTCATGGACTCAATGTTTTTAATAGCCGTGGATGCGCACTCGAAATGGCCTGAGGTGATCAAAATGTCCTCCACCACCACGGAGAAAACGATTGCAGTCCTACGGACCATATTTGCCAGGAACGGCTTGCCAGAGCAGATTTGCTCTGATAACGGACCACAGTTTGTGTCCGAAGAGTTTCGAAGATTTATGAAAAGGAATGGGGTAAGGCATTACACATCCGCCCCGTATCATCCAGCCACAAATGGATTGGCTGAGAGGTTCGTACAAACCTTTAAAAAAGCAGTAAGGGCCATGTGCAATGACGACATTCCACTGCAGCATAAGGTGGACAATTTCCTGTTAGCCTACAGAAATGCGACACATGCAGTCACCAACCAGACCTCGGCCATGATGTTCTTTAACCGAAGGTTGAGATCTCGTCTGGATTTGCTCAGACCAAATGTACGAAGAGGTGTTGAGAATAAGCAATTCCAGCACATCAATGAGAAGCCGACAAGGAGCTTCAATGTAGGGCAACCAGTCTTGGCCCGCGACTACCGAACAGAGAAATGGCAACCAGGAACGATATGCACACGGCAGGGGCCACTAATATACACAGTGGATGTTGGGGAGAACATTGTGAGACGCCATTTTGACCAGATCCTCGAGTCACAGGAAAGAGTCAACCCCATGTCTCGCGTTCCTGGTGATGAACCCGACATACAGGTAGCATCTACCCCAGAAACAGTAGCATCGGAAGCTGATGAACCAACCGATGACAGGGGGCCAGAATCGCCTCCGCACCAAGAGCAAGACACTCAGGAAAGGCGCTATCCAGAAAGGATCAGGAAGCCTCCCCAAAGACTGAATTCATAAATAGACTATTTTCAGTTAATGTTGCATGGTAACAGTGTTAATTGTAATTAGTTGATATTTACTTGTTAAATGAATGTTATGGTACTGTTAATCTAAAAGGGGAGGAATTGTAGTGTGTGTACCTTTAAGGGGAGAACTACTTTTTACAGCTCCTGTATACTGTAGTACCGGCAGTGACCACACCTGTATATAAACCCTGAGTAGGGATCTGTACAGTTAGTTTTAGAGTAACCCTCATCCAGTAAACACCTGTTGATTGTTCCCTGCAGTCTCTTGTCTAATTATTGAAGGACACAACATCAAGATACACGGATCTAACACCCTGCGATGCTCAAATCTCCGCTGGATGACTGGGCGGTTGTCCGTGGTCGACGCCCGTGCTTCTGGACTCGACCTCCTTCCACTGTTCTCCAGGACCGAATCCCTGGGAGGTGATGCAGAGTTGCAATTAGGTTCAAATCTGCTCATCGCCAATGTTGTGTCTGTGTATAATAAGACACAGACTGCAGGTGAAACGGTACAACAGGTGTTTACTGAATGAGGGTTACTCTAGAACTAACTGTACAGATCACTACTCAGGGTTTATATACAGGTGTGGTCACTGCCGGTACTACAGTATACAGGAGCTGTAAAAAGTAGTTCTCTCCCTTAAAGGTACATACATTACACCTGTGGTAGCGAGTTCCACATTCTCACCACTCTCTGGGTAAAGAAGTTTCTCCTGAATTCCCTATTGGATTTATTATTGACTATCTCATATTTATGGCCCCAAGTTTTGGATTCCCCACAAGTGGAAAAAGTCTACACGAGCATTGTAGATGCTTATAAGGCCATTCCCTGCCCCCACCTTGGGAAGTCTGACCACCTCTCCCTGTTCCTAGCCCCGGCATACAAACCGCTCATCAAAAGAGTGAGAACATCAGTGAGATCAGTGAAAGTATGGCCAGAGGGGGCAGTCTCGGAGCTTCAGGATTGCTTCGAACGCACTGATTGGGGCATGTTTGCCCATAATGACATCGAGGAATACGCATCCACAGTGCTATTCTACATTAACAGTTGCGTCGAGGTCGTCACGACCCATAAAAATATCAGGACATACCCCAACCAGAAACCCTGGATGAACGGAGAGGTCCGCTCGCTGTTGAAAGCACGCGACGCAGCATTTAAATCTGGCGACGCGGCGGCTTACAGTGCAGCTAGGACCAACCTAAAAAAGGGTATCAGGACTGCCAAAAGGAAACAGACACTGCGGATAGAGGATCATTTCCACAACAACTCGGACCCCCGGCACATGTGGCAAGGCATCCAGTCCATCACTGACTACAAGAGCAAAAACACCAGCCCCCCGGTTAACGATGCCTCCCTTCCAGAGGAGCTTAACAACTTCTACGCTCGCTTCGACAGGGACAACAGGGAGCCGGCTACCAAAGCCTTGCCACCCCCGGAAGACCAGGTGCTCACTCTGTCGACCACCGACGTAAGGGGTGTTCTACGCGGAGTGAACACACGAAAGGCTGCTGGACCGGATAGCATCCCTGGACGGGTACTCAAGGAATGTGCTGATCAGCTGGCTGATGTCTTCACCGCCATCTTCAATCTGTCATTGGCCCAGGCAGTAGTCCCTACATGCTTCAAGACCGCCACCATTATTCCTGTGCCAAAGCAAACGGCTGTGACGTGCCTGAACGACTATCGACCTGTCGCACTCACACCCATCATAATGAAGTGTTTCGAGAGACTGGTCCTGGCTCACATCAAAGCCAGCGTTCCCGCCTCTCTTGACCAACACCAGTTTGCCTATCGTGCAAACAGATCAACGAAGGATGCAATCACAACTGCTCTACACTCTGCACTGAATCACTTAGATGGTAAAGAGGCCTACATCAGAATGCTGTTCATAGGCTACAGCTCAGCATTCAACACTATCGTCCCCAACAAGCTGGCCACCAAACTCCACACTCTTGGCCTGAACACTTCCCTCTGCAACTGGACCCTGGACTTCCTAACAAACAGACCCCAGTCTGTCAAATTAGGTAACCACACCTCCCCCCCCCGTGACCCTGAACACGGGGGCCCCACAAGGATGTGTGCTGAGCCCTCTCCTCTACTCCCTCTTCACCCACGACTGTGTGGCTGTTCATGGTTCCAACACCATCATCAAGTTTGCGGATGATACCACGGTAGTAGGCCAGATCACCAACAACGATGAGTCAGCCTACAGGGAGGAGGTCCAGCATCTCGTGAAGTGGTGCACCGATAACAACCTGGCCCTTAACATCAAGAAAACCAAAGAAATCATTGTGGACTTCAGGAAGTCTAAAGGCGGAAGTCACACCACCATCCACATCCATGGGGCTGTGGTGGAAAGGGTGGACAGCTTTAAGTTCCTCAGAGTCCACATCACGGAAGACCTCTCCTGGTCCCTCAATACCTCCTCTCTGGTGAAGAAGGCCCAGCAGCGCCTATATTTCCTAAGGAGGCTGAAGGGATGTAAGCTGTCACCCCTGATCCTCTCTAACTTTTACTGCTGCACAATAGAGAGCATCCTGACGAATTGTATCACAGTATGGTATGGCAGCTGTAGCTACTATGACCGGAAAGCCCTGCAGCGGGTAGTCAAAACTGCCCAACGCATTACCGGCACCCGACTACCGACCATAGAGCACATATACCAGAAACGCTGTTTACGGAGGTCACGGACCATCATCAAAGACCCTACCCACCCCAGCCACAGTCTGTTCGCCCTCCTGCCATCTGGGAGACGCTACAGATGCATTCGCACTCGAACGACCAGATTTAGGAACAGCTTCTTTCCCAGGGCTGTCATCCTACTGAACTCCACAAATAAACTCTAAAGCCTGCACATCTGCCAATGCACTTTATTATGGTTATGTTTATGTTAATGTATTACAAGCCAAATGAATGTTGAATGTTTAAATGTCTTAATCTAAATGTACACTCTCGGGAGCCGCAAGCCTACATTTCGTTGTACTGCACTTGTGCACTAACAATGACAATAAAGTTGATTATGATTATGATTCTGATCTTCTATATGTCTGCCCTATCAAACTCCTTCATAATCTTGAAGACCTCTCTAAGGTTACCCTACCCCTCAGCCTTCTCCTTTCTAAATCACCCACCAGAAGACTTTATTCCCGATATTGACTGGGGTGGTTCTGTGAGGGCGGAGGGAGGAGTTTTCTTCTGTAGATTTTTAACCCCACAGCGTGAGTCTTTTTTTCGAGCAGGCCAAGTTGACTGACCGGCTTGGCTCCCTGTTGGACTTGGAACGCTATGGAGCAGGCCGCAGCCCCAGGTGCTGGCAGGGAGCCTGCAGCTGGGTTAATGATAGCGTAGGGGCGGCGGGGGGGGGGGGGGGGGTGGGGCTGGGGGATGGTCACCGAACCCTGAGTGTCTGAGCCCCCGATCGCGCTGGGAGAGGGTTCCGATACCGAGGGGTTCTTTGGATGGGGGGTCCGATGGCGGGCACAGGAGGAGGTAAGCTTGGGGGCCGGGGGGGGGGAGGAGGCACTCCTGCTCCTCCTGGCCCACAAGCAGTGCTGTAAAGGCACTTATCCTCTCCCGAAGCTGTCCTCCCTTCGGCCACAGTAAAACCTGTAAAGCAGGCTAAATCAGAGGCTGCCAGCCTCATTATAATATTTAAATAGCCAACCCACCTCCTGGTAGCGGGGTGGCTGCCCGACCCTTGTTCCGCCTCCATTAAAACCGGAAGTGGGTGGGTTAGGGTTGGGTTTGAGATTTTTTATATTTTCTCATCAGTGAAAATTGTGATTAAAACCCTCTGCTACCCATAGTGCAAATTAAAAAGCTCGAATGTTGTTATTTCAGTCCGGTTTCTAATTCATAAATACACAGCAAATTAAAATTTTAATTTTACCTGTTTTTTGTGGTAAAAATGACCCTTTTGGTAGCTGTTAAATATATCCGCCCACATGGATGTATCCTACTCACTGAGTAGTGACAGAGCGATATTAGACATCACATCTTATGTCACTATCACTGTAGCAACGTAGGGTGCGAGGAGGGTATTCCTGGTGCCCATTGCTAGTATGGCATGCGGGAAGGGATTTAATCTTAAAAGGACCCGTAAATCAGTGCAAGGGCGATCGACTGCACTCCCTGTAACTACTTTCTAAAAGGTCTCTCTCCAGTTCAGCCGGCCTGGAGGCAGCCAAACAGGCCTTTCCTCCCTCATCCCACTGAGGCAGGGTTCCCAACAAAGGCAGGAATCCCTCCAGGAGACCACCAAAACTATGTTAATTTAGCTGACTTGTGAGCAGAAAGTGCACCGCACCTGACCCGGCTGCAAATATCTTCATGATAACCACTGGAATGAACCTCTGGAGAAAGACATGACTCTGGGTAAAATGAGACGTAATGTTAGAAGAGTCAGCAGAACATTCCACTGGAGACAAGGGTAAGCTGCCCTGAGGGCTGAGGGAGCTGATCAGCAAGTTGCTGGGCAGAAGGTTCCAGCATCAATAGCTCGTTTGTGCTGAGTTATCTGGTCACAGCTGGGGTAGTGTTAGCAAAGCTACAACTGACTTCACTGCCTATGGGTTAGGAAAGGGGAAATCAGCCCTGTTTCCTGATTACCCAGAGAGTCATAGGGTCATAGAACCATAGAGTTATACAGCACAGAAAGAGGTCCTTCAGCCCATCGTGTCCATGCCGGCCATCAAGCCCTCTCTAATCTAATCCCATTTTCCAGCACTTGGTCCGTAGCCTTGTATGCTATGGTGTTTCAAGTGCTCATCTAAACGCTTCTTGAATGTTGTGAGGGTTCTTGCCTCTACCACCCTTTCAGGTAGTGAGTTCCAGATTCCAACCACCCTCTGGGTGAAAAAGTTTTTCCTCAAATCCCCTCTAAACCTCCTGCCCCTTACCTTGAAACTATGCCCCCTGGTTAATGACCCCTCTACTAAGGTGAAAAGTCCCTTTCTATCTACCCTATCTATGCCCCTCATAATTTTGTACACCTCAATCAGGTCCCCTCTCAGCCTTCTCTGCTCTAAGGAAAACAACCCCAGCCTGTCCAGTCTCTCTTCATAGCTGAAGCGCTCCAGCCCAGGTAACATCCTGGTGAATCTCCTCTGCACCCCTGCTGGAAGTGCACGCACATGGATGGCAGGTGAGGAGAGGATCAAATCCAGCTGTAATCCCACATGTGGTGGAATAGTCTGGCGGAACTCACTGCCACAGGCTCACTCCCGAAGAATGGCCACTTGGATGAAGTATTGGAGAGTGGTAAACACATCCTTATTTGCAGGTGCAGCGGGCCTAACGCCTGCTTCAGGCATGGGTAAAGGAGGCCTCTTGTTTGCCCTTACCTAACATGGAGGGCTGGGGACTTCCGGTCGGACGAGGGCACACGCTTCCTTCCTGCCATATTGGGGGCCTTAGTAGTCTGAGTAGTGCCCGGAAAATGGGCACTGCACGGCCCAATTTCTAGGCCATCGTCTAACAGTTAAAAATAATCTGCATTAGAGAAGTATTTCTGAACTGTAATCGATCACTTTCCAAGAGCCTTATTAATGTGGTCAAGTGTGTAAGATTACAATGTTGGGATCGGTAGAAAACAACAGGCGGAGACTTTTGTTTACGCCAAAACAAAACGTCTCTTACTTTAATCACTCTCCACGAGGTCTGAAGGGCTCAGCCCCGTGCAGGGGCTATGACGTCATCATGCAACCGACGTCATGATGTCATCACGCTACCGACGCTCTTAAAGGGACCCTGCACCGATAACCCAACCCAGCATGTACATATCACAACATTGCTATACATAGTGAATTGTGTTTAGGTACATATAACAGCATTGGCTATACATTGTGTTACTGTCCCTATATGGTCTCCGCCACATACGTCCCCCTAGAATTCACTAGCACTGGCAATGTCAGCTGTTGGGGGGGCCGGATCACACGGCCGGAACGGCTCCTCAGTTCTGGGGCAGGGACCAGGGGGTTTGTCGGAGGGACCTTGGGCGCTCGCTGGTGGACTGAGGGTGTGGAAACCGGAGGTCGGCCCCACCTCGGGGACCGTGCCAACTCAACGGGTCGGTCCAGATCCAGGTGGGCCGACTTAAGACGGTCCACGGAAATGTAGTCCGGCTTACCGCCGACATCCACTACGAAGGTCTTGTCCCCAGTTTCCAGGACACGGAATGGTCCCTCGTAGGGTGGCTGAAGAGGTCCCCGGTGGGCGTCGTGGCGGACGAAAACATACTCCGCCTCACGAAGGTCGAGCGGAACGTGGGACTGCGGGAGGCCGTGCTGCGATGTGGGCACCAGCGCGAAAACCTTGGCATTGTCCAGAAGGTCGGACCGCTGACGGACTGCGGACCAAGGCTCCGTTGCGTTGGGGACGAAATCCCCGGGAACCCGTAGCGGCTGGCCATAGACGAGCTCGGTGGATGAGGACTGGAGATCCTCCTTGGGAGCGGTCCTGAGTCCCAGCATGACACACGGGAAACGGGAGTCTGTCGATCCAGTTGTCATCCCAGAGGCTGGCCCGGAGCGCGGCCTTCATGGAGCGATGAAACCGTTCGCACAGCCCGTTAGCCTGGGGGTGGTATGCTGTGGTGCGGTGGAGTCTCAACCCGAGGCCTCGGGCGACAGCACTCCAGAGCTCTGACGTGAACTGGGGCCCCCGGTCGGAGGAAATGTCAGATGGGGCGCCGAACCGGGCGACCCAAGTGCTGATGAACGCCCGAGCCACATCGGCGGCCGTCGTTGAAGACAGCAGGACGGCTTCCGGCCATCGGGTGGTTCTGTCGACCATTGTGAGGAGGTGTGTGAACCCGCGAGAGGGCGGCAGGGGCCCCACCAGGTCCACGTTAACGTGGTCGAACCGCGCCTCGGGCACCGCGAAAGGCGCCAACTTAATATGGCGATGTACTTTCGAGCGTTGGCATACAACGCAGGTACTGGCCCAGTCACGAATGTCTTTCCTGAGCCCGTGCCAGATGAACTTAGCCACCACCAGCTTCTGTGACGGATTCCTGCCCGGGTGGGAAAGACTATGGACGGCGTCGAAAACTTGCCGTCTCCACCCTTCGGGCACGACGGGACATGGCTGCCCAACGGAGACGTTGCACAGGAGTGTGGTGCCGGCAGCGTCGAACGCGATGTCCGCCAGTTGAAGGCCCGTGACCGCCGTCCTGTAGGCCTGGACGTCCGGGTCGGAGGCCTGCTCGGCCGCCATGCGGGTGTAGTCGATGCCGAGATTTACGGCGCTGGCGACAGCTCGGGAGAGGCAGTCGGTGACGGGGTTGTCTTTCCCAGCCATATGCTGGATGTCCGTTGTAAACTCCGAGATGAAGGCCAACTGGCATTGCTGAAGGGCCGACCACGGCTCGGAGGCTTTGGCCATGGTGAAGGTCAACGGCTTGTGGTCCACGAACACCGTGAACGGGTGGGCCTCCAGCAGGAAACGGAAGTGTCGGACGGCGAGGTAGAGGCCGAGAAGCTCGCGATCAAAGGTGCTGTAGTTCCGCTCGTTGGGGCAGAGCTGCCGGCTGAAGGCGGCGAGCGGCTGCCAGGTGCCGTTGACCCACTGTTCGTGGACGGCGCCGACCGCATAGTCTGAGGCGTCGGTGGTGAGAGCGATCGGCGCATCAGGTAACGGATGCGCCAGCATGGTCGTGTTAGCCAGGCCCCTTTTCGTGTCCATGAAAGAACTGGCCATCTCATCAGGCCAGTCGATGGCGAGTTTGTCGGGCTTGCCTTTGAGGGCCTCGTAAAGGGGCCGCATAAGCTGGGTTGCTCGGGGGACGAAACGATAGTAAAAGTTCACCATGCCCAAAAACTCCTGCAGGGCCTTCACGGTGAGGGGTTGCGGGAAGTCTATCACGGCCTCCACTTTCGATGGCAGTGGCACTGCCCCGTCCTTCGTGAGGCGGTGCCCGAGAAAGTCGATTGAGGACAGCCCGAACTGGCACTTGGCCGGGTTGACGATTAGGCCGTGTTGGCTGAGTCGTTCGAAGAGAGTCTGGAGGTGGGAGACATGCTCCGTCCTGGAGGCGCTGGCGATGAGGATGTCGTCCAGGTATACGAACAGGAATGGCAGGTCCCGTAACACGGTGTCCATTAGGCGTTGAAAAGCCTGTGCGGTGTTTTTGAGGCCGAATGGCATGCGGAGAAATTCGAATAGCCTGAATGGGGTGATCACCGAGGTTTTCGGGAAGTCCTGCGGCTGGACAGGGACCTGGTGGTAACCCCGGACGAGGTCCACTTTTGAGAATACCACTTTCCCAGCCAGGTGGGCGGAAAAGTCCTGGATGTGTGGAATCGGATAGCGGTCGGGGGTCGTCGCATCATTGAGGCACCGGTAATCTCCGCACAGGTGCCACCCGCCACCTGGTTTCGGGGCGATGTGGAGGGACGAAGCCCACGGACCGTTCGACCGGCGGATGATGCCGAGGCGCTCCATGGTGTCGAACTCGGCTTTGGCGATGGCGAGCTTCCCCGGGTTGAGGCGCCGAGCGCAGGCATAGACGGGCAGACCGGTGGTCGAGATGTGGTGTTCTACCCCGCGTTTGGTGGCGGCTGAAGAGTACATGGGCTTCGTGAGGTCCGGGAACTGGGCGAGGAGGCGGGAAAACTCATCGGAGGCCAAGAGTGCGCTGGACAACTGCGTCGTGCTGGACCTGCTGAGGGAACATGGGAGCGAGCTGAAGGTTTCCGCGTTGATGAGACGTCGGTTCTTGACGTCCACCAAAAAGCCATTGGCGCAGAGGAAGTCAGTGCCGAGATGAACCGCTGCCTGCCAAAACAAAGCGCCACGTTCCGTTTCCTGAAGGTGCGGATGGAACTGCCGTTGGCGGCTTTGAGGACGGGGCCGTGGTTCCCCCCTTGAATGTCTATGGCTGACGCGGGCAGGACGCTCACCTGGGCGCCCGTATCACAAAGGAAACGACGTCCGGAGTCGGTGGCCGACAGCCATAGCAGCTGACGAGTGGCTTTGGGGCCGAACTGCGCATGGTAGAAGCAGAAGCTTGAGGGTTGCTGCCATTGGGCTGTAACAGTGGGGGCAGGGCTCCGCGTGGCCGCGCAGTTCTGTTGCCCGGCGGAGAAAAATTTGTCGGCCTCCTTGGTCAGGTCACGGAAATCGATAGTGGAAGAGTTGGCTAAAGCCGACTGTACCTGACCTGGCAGCTGTTGAAGGAACAGTTCTTTGAAGAGGAAGCACGGCGTGTGTGTGCCCAGGAGGGCCAGCATGTGGTCCATCAGCTCCGAGGGCTTGGAGTCGCCAAGCCCGGGTAGAGAGAGAAGCCGGCGTGCACGTTCGGCTTCGGTGAGTCCGAAAGTTTGTAAGAGGTGCGCCTTCAGTATCGTATTTGTTGAGCTCCGGGGGGTTTTCGAGCAGGTTCACGACTCTGGCCGCGGTGGAGCTGCCGAGAACGGAGACTGTGGGTAGCGGAGCAGGCCCAGGGGCCGTGTAGCCTGGTTTTGCTCCTACTTCTTGTGTTCTAATTAGGTGTTAGATTTCAGGAGATGGTTCTATTCCTGTTCCTGGCTGGGGTGGAGATCACCTTTTACAGAAGGTAAGTGCTGTAGAAAATATAGGGACAGAGTGATCTCCTGGACGAGTTTCGATCGCCTAGATGGGTCGGAGAGGAATTTCCCAGATTTTTTCTCCCAAATTGGCCATTGGGTTTTTTATCTGGTTTTTCGCCTCTCCCAGGAGATCACATGGGTTCGGGTGGGATGTAGAGTGAAAGTAGATTTGAGGTTAGGATCAGATCAGCCATGATCTTATTGAATGGTGGAGCAGGCTCGAGGGGCCGATTGGCCTACTCCTGCTCCTATTTCTTATGTTCTTATGTTCTTATGATGTAGTAGTGCCTCGTGTCGTCCGCGGTGATGTCCCAGAGTGCATTTTGAGCCTCGGCCTGGGCGAACCAAGCGGCAGCCTGTTGTTCCCAAAACTCGGGTAATTTGATGGAAACGGCGTTCGTTGCCATTTCAGATGAGGTCTTTGGAATCGTCCAAAAGAGCAGCGGGGTCACCAATGTTGGGATCAGTAGAAAACAATAGGCAGAGACTTTTGTTTAAGCCAAAACAAAACGTGTCTTACTTTAATCACTCTCCACAAGGTCTGAAGGGCTCAGCTCCGTGCAGGGGCTATGACGTCATCACGCAACCGACGTCATGACGTCATCACGCTACCGACGCTCTTAAAGGGACCCTGCACCGATAACCCAACCCAGCATGTACATATCACAACATTGCTATACATAGTGAATTGTGTTTAGGTACATATAACAGCATTGGTTATACATTGTGTTATTGTCCCTATGTGGTCTCCGCCACAATACTTTGTTATTATTGAACACACTATCTGAATAGATTGTCCATCAATGAGCCTTTTTAAGTTATTTTCTGGCACTCGTATCCTAACAGCAGTTAACTAAAAGAAATGATTGAATCGATAGCGGCCTGCTCTCTGATTGGTTCAAGGCTGACCCGAGTCCATCAGAAAGCTAGATGTGGCCGTTCAACCTTTGGTTTAAGCTCCCAGCATCCAATGTTAGCTTTGTTCGGAGTTGTGAAAGTTCTGAGGTAAAGTATGCCTATATTAACATAAATACTTTTTCTGGACTGCAGTATGTGGGAGTTTGTGGACAGCGAGACTGTCCCGAGCGAACACGTCTGCAGGAGATGTCTCCATCTCGAATCTCTCCGGCTCAGAGTCATTGAGCTGGAGTGCGAGTTGGAGACTCTCCGACACATAAGGGAGGGGGAGGAATTTCTGGACAGTTTTATCCAGAATGCAGTCACACCCCAGAGGAAAGCACAGGTCCAGGAAGGGGAGGGTGCGAATGCTGGGAGCCAGGGAGCAGGGATTTAGGAGAGGTTCAGAAGGATGTCCCGCAGACACTGGTCCTGTCCAACAGGTACGAAGTACTCGCCACCTGTGAGGACAAGGAGAAAGACTGCAGGGAGGACAACCACAATGCAGACCAAGGCACCGTGGCACAGAATGCTGTCCAAGGCGGGGGGGGGAGCGGGGTGGGGGGGGGGTGGCGGAAGAGCAGAATAGAAATGTCGTAGTGATAGGGGACTCTATAATTAGGGGAATAGATAGCGTCCTCTGCAGCCAAGAACAAGAATCCCGAAGGGTGTGGTGCCAGGTTAAGGGATATCTCACGGCGGTTGGAAAGGAACTTGTAAAGGGAGGGGGTAAATCCAGTTGTCGTGGTCCATGTTGATACAAACAACATAGGTAGGAACAGGAAGGAGGTCCTGCTGAAAGAGTATCAGGAGTTAGGCTCTAATTTAAAAAGCAGGACCTCGAGGGTAATAATCTCTGGATTATTGCCCGAGCCATGTGCAAATTGGCATAAAAGCAGACAGATCAGGAGAATTAACACGTGGCTAAAGGGCTGGTGTGGGAAAGAGGGGTTCCTTTTCATGGGACACTGGCACCAGTTCTGGGACAGGAAGGAGCTGTACCGATGGGATGGACTCCACCTGAACTGGGATGGGACCCGTGTCCTAGCGCGAAGGGTAAATAGGGAGGTGGCAAAGGCTTTAAACTAGTAAGATGGGGGGAGGAATCTACAAGAGACGTAGCAAGCCTAATTATAAACACAACAGGAAAAGAGAGCATAGGAAAGAATATATAAGGGATGACACTGATGGCAAGGGGATAAATTGAGTTATAGAAGAGGAGTCTAAAAAGATGGTTAAACATAAAGTGAGAGGAAATCCTATTAAAAATGAGTTAAACTGTCTGTACAACAATGCACACAGTGTCCGTAATAAAACAGGGGAGCTGGAGGCAATCATGCGTTGCGAGAAACCAGACATAGTAGGGATTACTGAGACATGGCTACAGAAAAATCAGGACTGGGAATTAAACATTGCAGGGTATAACATATTTAGAAAAGATAGAGAGGGAAAAAGGGGAGGTGGAGTAGCTGTACTTATTAGAGATAACATAATGGCAGTAGAAAAAATTAAGCAGCTATCAGCAAGACAAAAATAGAATCCATATGGATAGAGATAAAAGATAATAAAGGATCAATCACACTAATAGGGGTAGTCTACAGATCACCTAATAGTGGAAGGGAGGTGGAGGAAGAAATATACAGACAAATTAGGGAAATGAGTGAAAAACATAGAATAATAATCATGGGGGATTTCAACGACCCCGATATTAATTGTACTGAAGAGGTAGGTAAAAGGGGATAAGGGAATGGAGTTCCTACAATGTGCACAGGACTCCTTTCTAACCCAATATGTAAAAAGCCCAACAAGGGGCGATTCACTATTGGACCTAGTAATGGGGAATGAACCAGAGCAGATAAGAGAAGTAAAAGTAGGGTAACATCTAGGAAATTGTGACCATAATATAATATGCTTTAAGATGATAATTGAGAAGGACATAGTTATGACAAAAACCAGGTTAATAGATTGGAGAAAAGCTGAGGGGCTGAGAATAGAACTTGGGAAAATAAAATGGGCAACAATATTAGAAAACAATGATGTAGAACAGCAATGGAAAATATTTAAAACGGTGTTCAACAGAGTGCAGGAAAATATATTCTGCTAAAAGGAAAGCACAAACTAAACACTAATGAGACTCCATGGATAAAAAAAGCCGTAAGGGAACAATTGAGGGTAAGGAAAGAGGCATACATTAATTACATAGACAGCAGGGGGTGCATGATAAGGGAGAATACAAAGAGATTACGAGAGAAGTCAAAAAAACAATTAGGAAGGCAAAGAGGAACTATGAAACTAAATTATCAAGGAACATAAAACAAAATAGTAAAATATTTTACAGGCACATTAATAAAAAAGGAAGGTTGGGATGAGAATAAGGCCATTAAGGGATAGACAGGATAATACCACAGGTAACGATAGAGAGATGGCAGAAATATTAAATAATTATTTTGCTTCAGTATTGACCAGGGAGATACAACAGGTGGACAGGGCATTGGATGATGTGATTAGTAATGATATAAGTGTATTTGAAATAAAAAGAGGAGTTATATTAAACAAACTAATCAAACTCAAAGAGGATAAAACCCCTGGTCTGGATGGATTGCATCCATGCATTTTTAAAGAATCTAGGGAAGAGATAGCAGAGGCATTTCTACACATATTTAATAATTCATAAGAAAAAGGTGTAGTGCCAGAGGACTGGCGGATAGCTAACGTAATACCTATATTCATGAAGGGGGATAGAACATGTCCAGGGAATTATAGACCAGTCAGCTTAACATTGGTGGTAGGAAAAATAATGGAATCCCTACTAAAGGAGAAAATAGAAGAACATCTAGAAACCAAACACATAGTAATGAATAGTCAACATGGATTTCAAAAGGGAAAGTCTTGCTTGGCCAAACTCATTGAATTTTTTGAAGAAGTAACAGAGAGAGTAGACAATGGTAATGTAGTAGATGTAATTTATCTAGATTTTCAAAAGGCCTTCGATAAGGTACCCCATAACAGACTGATGAACAAGGTTGGAGAAAGCGGAGTCAGGGGACAAGTAGCAGAATGGATTGCTGGCTGGCTTCAGGACAGAAAGCAGAGAGTAGGGGTAAAGGGTAGTTATTCACAGTTGCAGAAGTTGGGTAGTGGTGTTCCACAAGGATCAGTGCTAGGACCACTGTTGTTCACAGTTTCTATTAACGATTTAGACTTTGGAATCAAAAACACAATTTCTAAATTTGCAGATGACATCAAATTGCGGGGGATAGTCAATACTGAGGAGGACTGCAACAAATTACAGGAGGACATTAATAAACTTGCAGAATGGGCATATAATTGGCAAATGAAGTTCAACACAGATAAATGTGAGGTATTACATTTTGGTAGGAAGAATAGGGAGGTCACTTATTACTTGGAGGGTGTGAGTCTAGGTGGGGTAGAGGAACAAAGGGATCTAGGAGTACAAATACACAAATCACTAAAAGTTGCGACACAGGTTAGCAAGGCCATATAAAAAGCAAACCAAGCACTAGGGTTTATTTCTAGAGGGATAGAATTGAAAAGTAGGGAAGTTATGCTAAACCTGTATCGAACCTTGGTTAGACCACATTTAGAGTACTGCGTACAGTTCTGGTCACCATATTATAAAAAGGATATAGAGGAACTGGAGAGGGTGCAGAGAAGATTTACAAGGATGAGACCAGGAATGCGAGGGTATACATATTAGGAAAGGATGAACAGGCTGGGTCTCCTTTCTCTTGAAAAAAGGCTGAGGGGTGACCTAATCGAGGCCTTTAAAATTATGAAAGGTTTTGATAGAGAGGATACAGAGAGAATGTTTTCACTTGTGGGGAAGAGCATAACCAGAGGCCATCAATATAAGATAGTCACCAAGAAATCCAATGGGGAATTCAGAAGAAACATCTTTATCCAAAGAGTGGTGATAATGTGGAACTTGCTACCACAGGGAGTGGTTGAAGTGAATAGTATAGATGCATTTAAGGGGAGGCTGGACAAGCATATGAGGGAGAAGGGAATAGAGAGTTATGCTAACAGAGTTAGATGAGGAAAGACGGGAGGAGGCTCGAGTGGAGCATAAATGCCGGCATGGACTGGTTGGGCCGAATGGCCTGTTTCTGTGCTGTATATCCTATGTAATCCTATGTAAAGGCACTGTTCTCGCAACTGATTGTTAGATCACAGAAACAGAATATTATCATTCTGACCTACTCCTGTTCTCTTCTCTGATTGATTGGAAGGATTGCCCTGGAGTCTCCAGGAATTACACTTTAATCTCCCGGACACTGTTGGGAGCAACTCCGGGAGAAAAAACATCGGGGAATTTTTAAAAACTTGTGTTTTATTTCCATTTTATAAAATTTGTTCATTAGTTATAAAAAATATTGGACGTGAGTAAATAGTCTGGTTGACTGACAGTCAAGAATCACCCAATCAGGTAATGAAGAGTGTTTGCTTTCCAATTGGTGTGGGAAGACTGGACACCACGAGATGGACATGTCGGGCGACCAATGGCGGGAATACGGGGTCGGGGTCATGTGATGACACCTCCAGGAAGATATCCAACCAGAGTTGGTAACCCCAGTTAGAAGCCCTGCTCTGTATACTGTAGGAGTTACAGGGGTAAAAATTGGGTAGCGCCCCCTTTGGGGCATTACCTCCGAAAAGGTTAGTGCCCCGGCAGCCGATTTTTCCAGGTAGCGCCCCGGGAGGGAGGAGAGATGCTACTGGAAGTGCCCAGTGTCCCTCCTGGGGGCTTCACAGGGGCCAGGGACAGCAACAGGGACAGGTGCTGGCAGGTGGCCAGCAACAAAAATGGCTGCCACCACCTCCCCCTTTAACTAGCGCCGCCCTGGCCGCAGGTAGGCCCCCCCTGACCCCAGCGGACATAGCGTCCAGTGGTAAGTCGGGGGGCAACACCTAATATTATAGCCCAGGCGCTAGTTGATTTGCGCCTGTTAGCTAGGGCACTAAGGGGAGACGCAAATCAACTAAATGTATCCCCCATAAACTCCTGATTGCAAACTATTGATCTGCAATGTACTTACTGTTTTCTTGCAGCCACCTGCAAGTATTTAAAGAGATCCATCGGTAAATTAACAGTTTGGTATGGAGCCCGAACATCAGCCACGTCAAGAAACTTTAATAGCCCAGGAGCCTCACCCAAAGCAGCATTGCTCACTAACTTTCTATTAATGCCCCCAGTCCCAAGTGGTGGTTTACTCCACACTTAGGGATTCTGTGACATCACAGGGCGGCAGGACACCAGCAATCTGCTCCTTACTTCAATTAAGTAAGGAATGTCCAAGTGATACTTTCAGTTCTGCTGTATAAACAGGGACAGGCAGATTTCCACACAGTGTCCCCCTAATTTCCCCTGCTAATGAACAAAGGGATGAAACCATCCTAACTCTCAACTCTAGGAGTCGATGAATCAAATGCTAGAAACACGAGGAACAGCAGCCACCCTGGGCTGTATGAAGCTAAAATTGAATTGGAGCGCAGGGCAAATCTACCAATAGCATGCCTTCCTCTCCTTCGCCCCTTTCCCGTTAATGTTAGACACAGGAACAGTAACAGTGTTGAGAAGCCAGCATCCTCGGTTAATTCAATTTGAAAGATAAGGAGCTGAGATATTGGTGAATCAGAGATGTTGGCGCAAAATTATTTAGAAACACAGAAGATAGGAGCTGGAGTAGGCCATTCGGCCCCTCGAGCCTGTTCTGCCATTTAATGAGATCATGGCTGATCATTCAAATTCAGTACCCTGTCCCTGCTTTCCCCCCATATCCCGTGATCCCTTTAGCCTTAAGAAATATATCTAACTCCTTCTTGAATATATTTAATGAATTGGCCTCAACTGCTTTCTGTGGTAGAGAATTCCACAGGTTCACCACTCTCTGGGTGAAGAAATTCCTCCTCGTCTCTGTCCTAAATGGCTTACCATTTATCCTTAGACGGCGACCCCTGGTTCTGCACTCCCCCGCCATTGGGAACACCTTTCCTGCATCTAGTCTGTCCAGTCTGTAGGGGTTCGCAAAATTCCCCTATTTTCCTTGAAGATCGGAAATATTGGTCCACATCGTGGACGAAGAATTGGGTGATGTGAATTGTCTACAATGTTTTAAAATGTGCCCAGAACCGCAAAAGGCTGCGTTGAGATGGACAGCACATGGACAACACCGGAATCGAGGAGCTCGTGGAAAAATTCGCACACTTTAAGACAGTACATTTTAATAAAATTGTTCCCTGGAGTTTGGTAATTTCAAAGAGGTTTGAAAATGGCCATCAGGAAACAGCATGGCCAAAAGACAAAGCAGCTCGCAGCTCGTGGATGTCTGTGTAAGTGGGAGGATACAGTGGCAGTCAAAGACCTGCCAATCAAAGGGAGTTTCCCTCTCAGAAGCAATCAATGTTGTTTATTGACATATAAGGGATTACAGCCACTTGAGGCTAAACCTCAGAACAATCGGCTTCTGTTTACACAGTAGTTTCAACCCATTCAAACCCCCTACACACACAATGAGGCACATTGAAACTGTGGAAAGGACTTTTGATATGCAACAGTTTAGGAATGACTGGGTTTTGAATCACAAAATTCTGAACAATAGGGCAGTTGGATTCCCTTTTGTTTTAGCCCAGGTGAACTCCGGATGTGGGCGGGTACACTTCGGCCCCAGAGTGCAGACACATTAAATCACTCCAACCACTTTGAATCAGCCAATCGCAGCCTTTCTTTTGTGTATTGGAACTTTTGGGCGTGAGTTTTGCACACAGACTTTTTCAGCGCCAAACAGGAGTTGGCAGGATATGAAAGCTAGCTCCTGAGAAGCTATCTCTCTCTTACTTCGCTGGACCCCAGGTGAGCAGGTTTCTGACTCCTCAGCAAGGCAACCTAGTAAGGAGCTAGGGGGTGGTAATTTAGGGGAAATGGCTAAGATTGTTTAATTAACATTGTAGTCACTTATCCCTCGCTTTTGCCGTCTGCCTTCCACTGTTAAGCAATTTACTGTAATTACTGTGTTCGTGTGGTATAGTTTACTTAGTTAATAAAGCTTGATTTTTCTCTCATCCAGACCATTTGTCCGTTTTAATATCATTAATTATAAGTTCCTCCAGTCAGAACTGGAAGGTGGGGTTAGCGATTCGAAACTGCTGTTTGAAAATTGGTTTATAGTGTAGCAGCAAAAAGGCTGCCTGACCAGGTGAATTACTGTAAACCAGGTAAAAGGTTGGAATTGGTCAGAGCGTAGGCAAAGGCTGCTGGCCAGGTAAATTACCGTAAACCACTTAAAATATGCCCCCCTACAAGTCCTGTTAGAATTTTATTAGTTTCAATGAGATCCCCTCTCATTCTTCTAAACTCCAGCAGCACGGTGGCATAGTGGTTAGCACTGTTGCCTCACAGCGCCAGGGACCCGGGTTCAAATCCGGCCTCGGGTGACTGTCTGTGTGGAGTTTGCACATTCTCCCCGTGTTTGCGTGGGTTTCCTCCGGGTGCTCCGGTTTCCTCCCACAGTCCAAAGATGTGCGGGTTAGGTTGATTGGCTATGATAAATTGACCCTTAGTGTTAGGGGGATTAAATACGTGGGGTTACGGGGATAGGGTGGGATATGTGTTGATGTAGAGGTTACGGGGATCGGGTGGGATATGTGTCGGTGCAGGCTCGAAGGGCCGAAATGGCCTCTATCTGCACTGTGGGGTTTCTGTGATTCTGTGATAAGCCTAATCGACTCAATCTCTCCTCATAAGTCATTCCTGCCATCCCAGGTATCAGTCTGGTGAATCTTCGCTGCACTCTTTCCATGGCAAGAACATCCTTCCTCAGATAAGGCGACCAAAACTGCACACAATACTCAAGGTGTGGTCTCACCAAGGCCCTGTAAAACTGCAGCAAACATCCTTGCTCCTGTACTCGAATCTTCTCGCTATGAAGGCCAACATAACATTTGACTTCTTAACCGCCTGCTGCACCTGCATGCTTAGCTTCAGCGACTGGTGCACAAGGACACCCAGGTATCGTTGCACTTCCCCTTTTCCCAATCTATTGCCGTTCAGGTAATAATGTCTTCTTCTTTTTGCCACCAAAGTGGATAACCTCGCATTTATCCATAGAAACATAGAAGATAGGAGCAGGAGTAGGCCATTCGGCCCCTCGAGCTTGCTCCGCCATTCAATGCGATCATGGCTGATCATCCAAATTCAGTACCCGGTCCCTGCTTTCTCCCCATATCCCTTGATCCCTTTAGCCTTAAGAAATATATCTAACTCCTTCTTGAATATATTTAATGAATTGGCCTCTACTGCCTTCTGTGGAAGAGAATTCCACAGGTTCACCACTCTCTGGGTGAAGAAATTCCTCCTCATCTCTGTCCTAAATGGCTTACCCCTTATCCTTAGACTGTGACCCCTGGTTCTGGACACCCCGATCCCTGGTTCTGGACTCCCCGAATGTCCAAATCATACTGGAGTTTCTCTGCATCCTCCTCACAGCACACACGCCCACCCAACTTTGTGTTGTCTGCAAACTTGGAGATATTACATCTAGTTCCCTCGTCTAGATCATTAATATATATTGTGAATAGCTGGGGTCCTAGCACCGATCCCTGCGGTACCCCACTAGTCACTGCCTGCCACTCAGAAAAAGACCAGTTTATTCCAACTCTTTGCTTCCTGTCTGCCAACCAGTTCTCTATCCAAGTCAGTACCTTACCCCCAATCCCATGTGCTTTAACTTTGCATGCTAATCTCTTATGCGGGACCTTATCGAAAGCCTTCTGAAAGTCCAAATACACCACATCCACTGGTTCTCCCTTATCTATTTTACCAGTTACATCCTCAAAAAATTCCAGTAGATTAGTCAAGCACGATTTACCTTTTGTAAATCCATGTTGACCTTGTCCGATCCTGTCACTGTTTTCCAAGTGCTCTGCTATTAAATTTTTTATAATGGACTCTAGCATTTTCCTCACTACCGATGTCAGGCTTACCGGTCTATAATTCCCCGTTCTCTGCACCACCTTTTTTAAATAGTGGGGTTACATTAGCTATCCTGCAATCCATGGGAACTGTTCCAGAGTCCATAGAATTTTGGAAGATGACCAGCAATGCACCTACTATTTCTAGGGCCACTTCCTTAAGTACCCTAGGATGTAGATTATCAGGCCCTGGGGATTTATCGGCCTCCAATCCCGTCAATTTCCCTAACACCATTTCCCTACAAATACTGATTTCATTCAATTCCTCCCTCTCATTAGACCCCATGTTCCCCGACATCTCTGGGAGATTATTTGTGTCCTCCTTTGTGAAGACAGAACTGTAGTGTCCGTGTGTTGATAGAGACACTGAAGACAGGAGTTGGTTCATAGGTGTTTACTAAGCAAAGTCTGGAGGGGTACTAACGGATATAACACAATATACAGGCTTATATAGCCCGAGTGGCCATTACCGGCATTACAGCACACATGGGGCTCTTAAAGGCACATACACTACAATTCCTCCCCTTTTAGCTAACCAGTACATCATATTTTAAGTAATTATTAATTACATATTATAAGAAAAATAATATACACATTGCTGTAGTTAATTAATTATAAGTCAGTCTCTCTGGAGGCTTCCTGACTCGGTCCGGATAACGCCTCGGTGGTGTAGTAGTTTCTGGTGGTGTAGTAGGTTCTTTTGGCAAGGCTGATTCGGCTTGAATGCCAGTGTCGGGTTCATCGGGTTCCAGTATCACCGGATCGGAGGTAGATATGGGCATCTCTACTTCATCGTTAGGCGTATAGAGTTGTGGTGTAGGTTGTCCCTTTACGGATGACTCTATGATTTAGTCAGCATGGCGCCTTATTATGCTTTCTCCGATGTCCACGGTATACATCAGTGGTCCTAGTCGTGTGCAGACAGTTCCAGGCTGCCATTTCTCGGTACAGTAGTCCCGGGCCAAAACTTGTTGACCTATCTGGAAGGTTCTAGTTGGCCTTTCATTCATGCCTTGAAACTGCCGGTTCTCCACGTCCCTTCTGATGTTGGGCTTGACCAAATCCAGCCGGCATCTTAGGTTTCTATTGAAGAACATCATGGCGGGAGTTTGGTTGGTAACCATATGTGTTGCATTCCTGTATGCGAACAAGAAGTTATCCACCTTGTGCTGAAGTTTTATGTCTTCATTACCCATGGCCTTTATGGCCTTCTTGAAGGTCTGGACAAACCTTTCAGCCAATCCATTGGTGGCGGGATGGTATGGGGCGGACGTGCAGTGCTTAACCCCATTGTTTTTTAAGAACTTCCTGAATTCTTCGGACACAAATTGTGGTCCATTATCAGAACAGATCTGTTCCGGCAGCCCATTCCTGGCAAATATGGTTCTTAATACTGTGATGGTTTTTTCCGTGGTGGTGGAGGACATCTTTATTACCTCTGGCCACTTGGAGTGTGCATCAACCACGATTAAGAACATTGAGTCCATAAATGGACCAGCAAAGTCGATGTGTACCCTTTGCCATGGAGATGAGGGCCACTCCCATGGATGTAGAGGGGCTTGTGGTGGAGCGTTTTAGACCTTCTGGCATCCTAGGCAGCTCTTGGTCATTTCTTCGATGTCTCCATCGATACCTGGCCACCATACAAACGCCCTGGCTAGGTTCTTCATTTTCACTCCACCCAGATGCCCCTCATGAAGCTCCTTTAGCACTTTATCCTGGAGTTTGGGTGGAATCGCCACTCTGGATCCACACATCAAGGTTCCTCGGCACACTGACAGCTGTTCTCTTCTTTGCGAGAATGCTGGCAACAGTGGTTCGCCATGTGCTGGTCATCCCTTCACTGTTAAATCGTAGACCCGTGAGAGAGTCGGGTCATTTCTCGTCTCCCTTTCAATGGCAGAATTGGTTACTGGTAGACATTCCACTATGGTAGAGTGGAACATCCCCACTGGGTCTACTATAGGTGCCTCTTCTACCGTTGGCAACGGTAGGCGCGATAAACCGTCAGCATTCCCATGCTGTTTTGATCCTTTGTATTCTATGTTGTATTGGTGTGCCCCTAGAAAAAGGGACCACCTCTGTAGCCTTTGCGCTGTCATAATGGGAACACCCTTTTTAGGGTTGAATATGGAGATGAGGGGTTGATGGTCAGTCAACAAGGTAAATTTTTGTCCGTGTAGGTAATGGTTGAATTTCTTCACTCCCCATACCAGGCTGAGTGCTTCCCTGTCGATTTGGGCATAGTTACGCTCAGCTGAGTTCAATGAGCGTGACGCAAAAGCTATCGGCCGTTCCGAGCCATCAGGGAATTTATGCGATAACACTGCTCCTATGCCGTAAGGGGATGCATCGCATGCCAGTCTGATTGACAGCGATGGGTTGTAATGAGCCAAAACTTCTTCGGATGTGATTAAGTCTTTGCATTTATGGAAGGCACGTTTACAGTCTTCGTTCCATTTCCAAATTACTCCTGTTTGTAGCAGTTCATTAAGAGGGTGTAGAAGAGTTGATAAGTTCAGTAAAAATTTATGACAGTAATTTATTAATCCCAGGAACGACCTTAATTGTGAAACATTTTCAGGTGCTGGGGCTTTTATGACCGCTTCAATTTTTTCAGGTGACTTATGCAACCCTTCCTTATTTATTATGTGGCCACAATGTGATATTTGATTTCGGAAAAATTCGCACTTGGGGCAATTTGCTCGTAGGCCCCGTCCTCTCAGCCTAGTGAGCACCTGCTCCAAATTGGCAAGGTGCTCGTTGTCGTTTTCTCCTGTTACAAGGTAGCATTGAGTACCCGGAATCCCTTGGAGGACTTGCTCCATAGCTCTTTGCCAGATAGCTGGAGCGGATGCTACTCCAAAAACTAGTCGATTGTACTGGTACAGACCTTTGTGTGTATTTATGGTGAGATATTTTTTAGAGGCCTCTTCAACCTCCATCTGTAGATATGCCTGTGCCAAGTCAATTTTGGTGAAACGTTTCCCTCCGGATAGTGAGGCGAAAATATCTTCTATCCTCGGAAGAGGATACTGTACCGTGTGAAGGACCGGGTTTACCGTCACCTTGAAGTTTCCACAGATGCGAATTTTTCTCTGTTCTTCAGATTTATTATGATTCAATGCTTTCTTCATGACTGGAACGATGGGTGTTGCCCACTCGCTCCAATCTATTTTGGATAATACGCCTGCATTTTCCAAATTCTCCAGCTCTGACTCGACTGCTGGACGAATTGCGTATGGCACTGGTCTTGCTTTAAAAAACTTGGGAATTGCTGCATCTTCCACTTTTATTGAGGCGGTGATGCCATTCAAGGTTCCTAGTTTCTCTTGAAACACTTCTTTGGCGTTGGCCAAGATGTCTTTTAATCGTTCAGGTATGATGTCATCATCGTTTTTTTTCTTACTGGTCACCGTCAGTGCCTGAATGGAGTGCCAGTCTGATGCGCTATCAATTACTCATAAAAGACTGAGAGTTAGAAGAGTAACTAAAGGCTTTTATTAACAACAGAATGGAGGTCTGCCTCGCGTGGTCGACCGGTCCATGATACTAAGGGCTGGGGAGCAGTCACCTTTATACTAGGACCTGTGGGAGGAGTCAGCCGAGGCATGTCCAGGCATGTACACAGTGGAATACAAACAGGACAAACAGGAATACAAACAGTGGTTTACCACATTCACCCCTTGTTTAAAATTGAGTCCGGCGGGGTGAAGTGTATTAAAAGTTAGTGTATTGGAGTCTCTCCGGAGGTCTTGTCTGCCGCTGTGATCTGCGTGGCGACGGCAGGGGTAGTGAAGTTTCCGGCGTCGAGTCCAGCGTAGGCTGTGGCACAGGCGTGTCGTCCTCGTAGATGTCGAGCGGGTCGCGGGGCCCAGGCCTGCCGTCTGCTGGGGCTGGATATCGGATCGTGGGGGGGGGTGGTAGTGGGTAGTGGGTTACTGCGGCCCCCGAGGGTGCAAGGTCTCTTATGGAGACTGTGTCCTCCCGCCCGTCCGGGTATGCGATGTAAGCATACTGGGGGTTGGCGTGGAGGAGGTCGACCCTCTCGACCAGGGGGTCCGTTTTATGGGTCCTCACGTGTCTTCTCAGTAGGACCGGCCCTGGGGACGTCAGCCATGGCGGTAGCGATGTCCCCGATGTGGACTTCCTTGGGAAGACAAACATTTTCTCATGAGGGGTGGCGTTAGTGGCAGTGCAGAGCAGTGACCGAATAGAGTGGAGCGCATCGGGGAGCACATCCTGCCAGCGGGAGGTTGGAAGGCCCCTAGACTTTAAGGCTAGCAGGACGGCCTTCCAAACTGTCGCATTTTCTCTTTCCACCTGTCCGTTCCCCCGGGGGTTGTAACTGGTGGTCCTGCTTGTGGCAATACCCCTAGTTAGCAGGTACTGACGGAGTTCGTCGCTCATAAACGATGAGCCCCGGTCGCTATGGATATAGCTGGGGAAGCCGAACAGGGTGAAGAGGTTGTTCAGACATTTAATGACCGTGGCACTGGTCATGTCCGGGCAGGGGAAGGCGAACGGGAAACGGGAGTACTCATCAATAATATTGAGGAAGTACACATTGCGGTCGGAGGAGGGGAGAGGCCCTTTAAAATCGACGCTCAGGCGCTCGAAGGGGCGAGTGGCTTTTATCAGGTGGGCCCTGTCTGGTCTATAAAAGTGCGGTTTGCACTCAGCGCAGACTTGGCAGTTCCTGGTCATGGTCCTGACCTCCTCAATAGAGTAAGGCAGGTTGCGGGCCTTGATGAAGTGGAAGAACCTGGTGACCCCCGGGTGGCAGAGGTCATTGTGGAGGGCCCGCAGTCTATCGATCTGCGCGCTGGCGCAGGTGCCACGCGATAGCGCATCCGGGGGTTCATTTAGCTTCCCGGGCCGGTACAAGATCTCGTAGTTGTAGGTGGAAAGTTCGATTCTCCACCTCAAGATCTTGTCATTTTTGATTTTGCCCCTCTGCTTGTTGTTAAACATAAAAGCAACTGAACGCTGGTCAGTGAGCAGGGTAAATCGTTTTCCGGCCAGGTAGTGCCTCCAATGACGCACAGCCTCCACAATCGCCTGGGCCTCCTTCTCAACAGCGGAGTGTCTGGTCTCCGGGCCTTGGAGGGTTCGTGAAAAGAAGGCCACGGGTCTCCCCGCCTGATTGAGGGTAGCGGCCAGGGCAAAGTCAGACGCATCGCTTTCCACCTGGAAGGGGATGGATTCGTCCACTGCGTGCATGGTGGCTTTGGCAATGTCCTCCTTGATACGGTGGAAGGCTAAGCGGGCCTCTGCCGTCAAGGGAAAAGAGGTGGACTTGATCAGCGGACGGGCCTTGTCCACATAGTAGGGGACCCACTGGGCGTAATAGGAGAAAAACCCTAGGCACCTCTTCAGGGCCTTGAGGCAGTGGGGCAGTGGAAGTTCCATAAGGGGACGCATCCGGTCGGGGTCGGGGCCGATGACTCCGTGTTCCACAACACAGCCAAGGATGGCGAGGCGGTTTGTGCGGAATATGCACTTCTCCTTGTTATATGTCAGGTTTAGGAGTTGGGCGGTGCGGAGGAATTTTTCGAGGTTTGCGTCATGGTCCTGCAAGTCACGGCCGCAGATGGTCACATTGTCCAGATATGGGAAAGTGGCCTGCAACGCATTTTGATCTACCATCCGGTCCATCTCCCTTTGGAAGACGGAGACCCCGTTGGTGACGCCAAAGGGAACCCTAAGGAAGTGATAGAGGCGGCCGTTTGCCTCAAAGGCAGTGTACTGGCGGTCCTCAGGGCGGATGGGGAGCTGGTGGTACGCTGATTTCAGGTCAATGGTCGAGAAGACGCGGTACTGCGCGATCTGGTTGACCATATCAGCTATACGGGGGAGTGGGTAGGCGTCCAGCAGGGTGTAGCGATTTATTGTCTGGCTGTAGTCGATGACCAGGCGCTGCTTCTCGCCGGTCTTAACGACCACAACCTGGGCTCGCCAGGGGCTGGTGCTGCCCTCAATAATCCCTTCTTTCAGGAGCCGCTCCACTTCGGTTTTAATGAAAACCCTGTCCCCGGCACTGTATCGCCTGCTCTTTGTGGCGATGGGCTTACAGTCGGGGGTGAGGTTAGCAAACAGTTGGGGGGGGGTGACTCTGAGTGTGGAGAGGTTGCACCTGGTGCGCGGCGGGCAGTTTGGAAGCTGCTGGCTGCGGACTGTGAGTGGGGGTAGGGGTCCACCGTACGCCATCGTAACACTTTTAAGGTGGCACTGAAAATCTAACCCCAGCAGGACGGCAGCGCAGAGGTCAGGCAGGACCAGAAGTTTAAAATGATCGTACACGGTCCCGTCTACTATGAGTGTCACCACGCAGTAGCCGCCGATGTCCGCCGACTGGGACTCGGAGGCCATAGAAATCCGCTGTTGCGCAGGCAGGACTGGGAGAGAGCAACGCCGCACCGTGTCGGGGTGGATGAAGCTCTCCGTGCTCCCAGAGTCAAAAAGGCAGATTGTATCGTGACCATTTACCTTAATGTCCATTGTGGAACTGGCCAGTTGGTGCGGTCTCGCTTGGTCCAGTGTAACGGATGCCAGCGTAGGGGTCGGTGTGTCGCTGCGGGTATCAGATGAGGCGGTGTCGGGGGCCTGCTGCGTCCCGGCTGTCATCCAAGATGGCGGCGTCCATGATCCCCATGTGGCTGGAGGCGTCCAAAATGGCTGCTGTACCGGTGATTCGCACATGGCCGGGGAGGTCCAAGATGGCGGCCCGCATGGCCCACACGCGGCGCTGCTGGGGTTCGGGGTGGCTTTGGCCCTGCAGACGCTAGCGTAGTGTCCCTTCTTCCCGCAGCCTGAGCAGATCGCGTTTTTCGCCGGGCAGCTCGCTCTGGGGTGTTTTGCCTGGCCACAGAAGTAGCATTTCTGGCCTTGGGGCACTGCTGTCTGGCCTTGGGACACTGCTGCGGTAGTTGGGCCGTTGTTGGGGTGTGGCTGGGGTGGCACGGCGCTATGAGGCGGTCCTACCGTGTCCCAGGCTGTCATTCCCCGCGGCGTCCACGGTGCAGAGGAGTAGGCATCCATGCCCTGGTAGGCTGCATCCAACGATAGTGCGAGTTCAGAGGCCTTGTTGAGGTCGAGGTTACTCTGCTCCAACAGTCGCTGTCGGGTGTAATTGGATCTGTGGCCCGCTACAAAAGCGTCCCGGATAAGTTCCTCTGTGTACACGACGGCCTTTACATCCTTACAACCACAGGCCCGGCCAAGCACAGACAGTGCCTGAAGGTATTCCACGGTCGATTCCCCAGGTTGTTGTTTACGACTCCCCAGGAGGTGCCTGGCATACACTTCGTTCACTGGGCGCGTGTACTGGTCCTTGAGGAGCTTGATAGCGTCCGCGTACGAGGTCGCGTCTTGGATGACCGAGTACACTCGGTGGTTCACTTTGGAGGTCAGGACATCCAGTTTGTCCTCGTCCGATTTGATTGCTTCGGAGGCGGTCAGGAATTTTTCGAAACACTTAAGCCAGTGAGTAAACTTGGTGGATGAGTCCGCCTCCCGATGATCTAAGTCCAGGCATGCTGGTGTGAGGATCTTCTCCATTATAAAAATGTTGTTAATAAAATTGATGCGCTATCAATTACTCATAAAAGACTGAGAGTTAGAAGAGTAACTAAAGGCTTTTATTAACAACAGAATGGAGGTCTGCCTCGCGTGGTCGACCGGTCCATGATACTAAGGGCTGGGGAGCAGTCACCTTTATACTGGGACCTGTGGGAGGAGTCAGCCGAGGCATGTCCAGGCATGTACACAGTGGAATACAAACAGGACAAACAGGAATACAAACAGTGGCTTACCACACAGTCTAAACGTATTTTCCTGATCCATTCACGTCCTAACAGCGGTGGGCCACCATCTTGTAGAATGTATAAGTACAACTTTTGTATTTCCTTGCCGTTGTATACAACAGGCACCCTTATTTTTCCTTTGGGGTATACTTTCTGCCCCGTATATGTTTTTAAGATAATGGATATGTCTTTTAAAGGTATATGCGGAAATAGCCTCTCGTAATCCCGTCGATTTATTACGGTCAGAGCTGATCCTGTATCTAGCTCCATTTTAACTGGGGACCCTGCTATCGTGAGGGTAACCCAAATGGTCTGGTAATCATCTTTGGCAAGTACATTATGTAATTTGAGACAGCTTAGTCTCTTGTTTTCGGAGTCGCTATCGCTCTTCTGGTCTTCGGAGCTACTGTCCGTCATCATTTGTACCTTTCTGTACTTTTCTTTATTGATTTTTTTTTTCCTGTCTGTGGATTTATTTTGTCCAGATCGGCATACCCGTGCAATGTGTCCAATCTTTCCGCATTGCCTGCATGCTTTGTCCTTGAACCAGCGGTCCCTCTGGTTATGGGTGGATCTGCCGCAGTGATAACATCTTTCGAAACCCTGTGTCATTTCATGGGTGCCGAAGTCCTGTGCCTTTTGTTGTATCTCTGCAGCTCCTCTTGCTGCTGCTTCGTATGATACAGCCATACTGAAAGCCTTGTCCAGTATTAAATCTTTTTCAGAAAGCAGCCTTTTTTGTGTTCCTTCACTTAAGAGACCGCAGACGAATTTGTCTCGAAGATAATCTGCTAGTCCTGCCCCGAATTGGCAGTGTTTTGATAGCTTTCTTAATTCGGTGAGGTAATCAGCGTTACTTTCATTCTTGTGTTGATTTCTCTTGAAGAATTTGAATCGTTCCGCTATCAGCAGCGGTGTTGGGTTTAAGTGCTCCTGCAGGGTATCAACAATTTCTTTAAAATCCTTGTCCTTTGGTTTGGCTGGAGTGATTACATTTCGTAACAGCCCGTATGCCTTTGCGCCCATTAAATTCAGCAGTACTGAAGCTTTTTTTTCATCTTCTATTCCATTTGCAGTGCAATATACTTCTACTCTTTCCACATATGTGGTCCAATTCTCTATTTCGCTATCAAAAGCATCAATATTGCCAGACTTAGGCATCTTGCGCTTCCCGCGCTTTTCTTTCTTTTCTGCAGAAAAGATATGGCGCTTCCCGCACTTTCCCGCCACTGCTGCCGATGACAGCGCTGTTTCCCGCGGTTTCCGGTCTTTTTTTATTTATTTATTTACAGTTGGAGACTCGTTCCCGCCGGACTTTCTCTCTAGGTCTGAACGCCGACCTGCTTGCAGCGCCGGCCGTCTCCCGAGTGCTCCCTCCCCGTTTGTTATTGCTTGCCTCCGATTTTGCTGCTTGTCCCAGCTGTAGAGCCAGCCGCTGGAGCCCCAGCCTGATGCCCAGGAAGGATTAGCGCAGTACCTGCCACCAGCTTGGCCAGCTGGTAAAACCACAGCTTCTTTCACTTTCTTGGGTCTTCTGGACGCCCGAGGAATCGATGTCCTTGAGGTGCTGCCGAATTGCAGGTAAGTCCGTTTCCACTTCATCGCCACTGTAGTGTCCGTGTGTTGATAGAGACACTGAAGACAGGAGTTGGTTCATAGGTGTTTACCAAGCAAAGTCTGGAGGGGTACTAACGGATATAACACAATATACAGGCTTATATAGCCCGAGTGGCCATTACCGGCATTACAGCACACATGGGGCTCTTAAAGGCACATACACTACAAGAACCAAAGTATGTATTTAATTGGTCAGCCATTTCTTTGTTCCCCATTATAAATTCCCCTGATTCTGACTGCAAGGGACCTATGCTTGACTTCAGCAATCTTTTTCTCTTCACATATCTATAGAAGCTTTTACAGTCAGTTTTTATGTTCCCTGCAAGCTTACTCTCAATCCATTTTCCCCCTCTTAATTAATCCCTTTGTCTTCCTTTGCTGAATCCTAAACTGCTCCCAATCCTCAGGTTTGCTGCTTTTTCTGGCCAAATTAAATGTCCTCTCCTTGGATCTTATGCTACCCCTAATTTCCCTTGTTAGCCACGGTTGAGTCACCTTTGTTGTTTTATTTTTATGAACAAATTCTGTAGTTCATCCATGCGATCTTTAAATGTTTGCCATTGCCTATCCACCGTCAACCCTTTAAGTAATGTTCCCCAATCCATCCTAGCCAACTCGTGCCTCATACCATCGTAGTTTCCTTAATTTAAATTCAGGACCCTAGTCTCGGAGTCAACTACTTCACTCTCCATTTTAATGAAGAATTCTATCATATTATGATGGCTCCGACCCAAGGGGCCTCGCACAACAAGATTGCTAATTAATCCTTTCTCATTACATAATACCCAGTCTAAGATGGCCCGATCTCTGGTTGGTTCCTCGACATATTGGTCCAGGAAACCATCCCGTATACACTCCAGGAATTCCTCCTCCACAGTATTGTACTAATTTGGTTAGCCCCATCTAGATGTAGATTAAAGTCACCTGTGATAACTGCTGTGCCCTTATTGCACGCGTCTCTAATTTTCCATTTAATGCCACCCCCAACCTCAGTATTACTGTTTGGGGGTATGTATACAACTCCCACTAACGTTTTCTGCCCCTTGGTATTTCTCAGCTCTACCCATACAGATTCCACATCATCAGAGCAAATAACCTTCCTTACTATTATGGTAATCTCCTCTTTAACCAGCAATGCTACCCCACCTCCTTTTCCTTTTTTCCTGTCCTTCCTGAATATTGAATACCCCTGGATGTTGAATTCCCAGCCTTGGTCATCCTGGAGCCATGTCTCCATAATCCCAATTATATCATATCCGTTTATATCTATTTGCGCAGCTAATTCATCCACGTTATTACGAATGCTCCTCGCAATAAGACACAAAGCCTCAGGCTTGATTTTTTAACACTCTTAGTCCTTTTAGAATTATTATTTACTGTAACCCTGTTTGATTTACACCTTTGATTTCTCTGCCTTCCACTTTTGCATTTCTCCTTCCTGTCTTTTGTTTCCATCCTTGCTTCCCTTTCCTCTGTCTCCTTGCAGAGGTTCCCAACCCCCTGCCATTTTAGTTTAAACCCTCCCCAACAGCACGAGCAGACACTGCCCCTAGGACATCGGTCCCGGTCAGGTGCAAACCATCTAGTTTGTACTGGTCCCACCTCCCCCAGAACCAGTTCCAATGTCCCAGGAATTTGAATCCCTCCCCCTTGCACCATTCCTCTAGCCACCTATTCATCGGAAATATCCTTCTATTTCTACTCTGACTAACATGTGGCACTGGTAACAATCCTGAGATTACTAGCTTTGAGGTCCTTTTAATTTACCTCCTAACTCCCTGTATTCAGCTTTTAGGACCTCATCCCGTTTTTTACCTATATCGTTGGTACCTATATGCACCATGAAAACTGGCTGTTCACCCTCCCCCTCCAGAATGCCCTGCAGCCGCTCCGAGACATCCTTGACCCTTGCACCAGGGAGGCAACATATCTATCTATTCCCCTTATAATAGAATCCCCCATCACTATAGCTCTCCCGATCTTTTTCCTCCCGTCCTGTACATCAGGACCACCATGGTGCCAGGAAGTTGGCTGCTGCTGCCTTCCCGTGATAAGCCATCTCCCTCAACAATATCCAAAGTGGCATATCTGTTTTAAACTGCTCCTTACTTCAATTAAGTAAGGAATTTCCAAGTGATACTTTCAGTTCTGCTGTATAAACAGGGACAGGCAGATTTCCACACAGTGTCCCCCTAATTTCCCCTGCTAATGAACAAAGGGATGAAACCATCCTAAATCTCAACTCTAGGGGTCGATGAATCAAATGCTAGAAACACGAGGAACAGCAGCCACCCTGGGCTGTATGAAGCTAAAATTGAATTGGAGCGCAGGGCAAATCTACCAATAGCATGCCTTCCTCTCCTTCTCCCCTTTCCCATTAATGTTATACACAGGAACAGTAACAGTAACAGTGTTGAGAAGCCAGCATCCTCGATGTTAATTCAATTTGAAAGATAAGGAGCCGAAATATTGGTGAATCAGAGATGTTGGCGCAAAATTATTTCTCGTCGCTTAATAAATCCAGACAATGGGCACATTAACGTGCAAGTTGCAGCAGTAATGCAAAAATATGAGAACGATTAGTCAGCAAGAGACAGTCAGTCTCAGCAGGCAGGCTGCCAGTGGTGAGGGGACAGGTAGCTGGCAGGAGAGCGAGGCCCCCGCACTGTTCACTGAGATGTGTGGTGTCCCAGTTCACAGAAGGATGAATCACCCAGTCACAGCACCACCCACTGAGGAAACGTGAAGAGCAGGAAGCCTTCAGTTACTGGGGTCCTTTGGGTTGGAGGTCCTTGGGGATGGGGAGCTATTGATCGATACGCACTGACCCAAGAGACTGTTGAGTCAATTGCTTTAGTTGCAGCTTCCAGTTAAGAGCCTTTCGTATTCTCCCCAGATCTATACTTTCCTTGGACTTACAATCTAAATCTGCACAAATGTTGAATATTTTCATGATCTATCAAAGTAAGATAAATATAACAAATTTCTTTCCCTGCATTTGAACAAATGCTTTCATGTATTTGTACAAGTGAGTTAACACATTTTACTAATATCACACAGCACAATTTCCAACCCTGCCGCCAATCAACTGATTCTGTTGCACAAGAGTTAAATGGACATCAGGACTAGGGTTGCCAACCACCCAGGATTGGCCTGGAGTCTCGGGGAACTGAAGATTAATCTCCAGGACACTGCCGGGGGCAACCCAGGGGGAAAATCACAGGAGCGTCAAAAACATATTGTTTTCTTTCACTTTCCTTGAACACGTGTTTATTAGTTATAAAAATATTGGCGATGGAGAAAAGGCTGTTTGACTGACTGTCAAGGATCATCTAATTGGGTAATGAAGAGTCTGTTGGGGGAGAAATTCGGTATCGCCCCATTTTGGGTGCAATTATTGGCCGGGCGCAAAGTTTCGCGCCTCCGACTGCAAACATGGCTTCTATCGCCCCTGGAGGTGATTGGAGCGCTAAATCAGGTGCTACACACCTCTCTTAAGGCACTAACGCCGAAGAGCGAGGCGCTACCTCACAGCGCTGGCAAAGCTCATGTGATGTCAGTCAGCAATGGAACACAGACACACTGGCGCCGGCCAGTTCTTAAAGGGGATTGGGTTGATCTTGCTCTCCATCCACACCCTGCTCATTACAGCCTTGAATCTCGGCCTGGACAGATCTGTACATCAAATCTGCTGGAAAGAACAATGGAGAGACCCAGGGAAAGAGCTCAGAGTGCAGCCCCCATAGTCTCTTCTAAATCAATGCAAGGAAGGTCAAATCAAAATGAACCTGCAAAGTGCTGCTCAGTACCCAAAGCTCCTTCACACAGCGTTGAATCTCTCCAGAAGTCTCCCTCTCAGAATGTGTGGTGCAAAAATGTCGCTGACAAAAAAAGGCAGGAAGCGGTCGCCTTTAAATAGCGCTCCCCCAGTCCCTTCCCAACTGCAAAATGCTCCCCTCAACCTGTCGTTGCTAGCGGCAGGCGGTAAGTCGGGGGGGGGGGGCGCCACTCAATATCCGGTCCGGGGCACTACTGGGGCATTGCACGCTCAACTGACGTCACGATCTGTGGGCGCAGGAGATCGTGGCAGTAGTGTTTAGCGCCGCCACAAAATGTCTGGTCAATTTTGCGAACAGTGCAAACATCGCCACACCCGGGCGCTAGTTGCTTTGCACCCCATTAGGGCACTAACGGGAGGCGCAAAGCAACTGAATTTTTCCCCCTGTTGGCTGTCAGGATGGACGTGTCGGGTGACCAATGGCGGGAGTGTGGGGGCGGGGTGGGTGGAGGCAGGAGGTCAGGTGATGAAACCTCCAGGTTTACGTCCAACCAGAGTTGGCAACGCTAATCGGGGGGGAGGGGATAAATTTCACCGCTTTGGCGGTAAACTGGCGGAGTGATCGCCCGCCCGTATAGAACCCGTCTGATTTTCATTACCATCAGTGAAGCAGCTAATCAACCAGGCATGAGGCAGTAGGGAGCACCACACAGCAGAGGAAGGCGAGAAGTGTCCCAATGGCCTGGGCATCTGCCGAGGGCATTTAAATTAGTCGGCCTCCCCTGACACCCCCACCCCACAAGTTCCTGGCTGCTGCAATCCCACTATGAGTACCGAGATGGTTTGCTCGAGTTTCATGACCTAAATCATATATATATTAAACTTCTTTTAGGAATCTTACTCTTTAGTCTCAAGCTTGGGTACAACTAACACTGGGAGAAAGTAACAACTGACTGATTGGTCCAACAGTCTCTGCTGGCCAACCTTCCGACTGATCTGATTGGTTCTGGCAGCCTCCAGCTCTACCTTTCGACGGATCTGACTGGTTGAAAGTCACATCAAATCCCAGGTGAAGAAAGTGGATTTCCCCCCTGTGAATCACGCTGATACCCAGGTAGTAGGGCTTGCTGTCCACGTAAGACACTGACTCTTTTAAAGATGCCCAAACAGTTCTGCTCAACACAAAATGGCCTCTGCGGGCTCGCAGGCCCTTGACAATGCAGCTCCTAAACCGGCCACTAGGAGGTGCAGGCAGACTGCTCGGGGAATAACTGACATTCCCTTCACAAAGCTCGAATCTAAAGCCCTTTGCCTGTTCGGGGATTCATTTTGATTTGGCTTTGTGTGGGGATATTTACTATTACTGAAACAGTTTCAAGAGGCCTGTTATTTGTTGGGAGACTCACCTCAGGCACGACACACAGGCTAATTGGTGAGAGGTTACCTATCTGATAAGTAACCCCAAGAGTGAGTTCACAAGGTACTTTCAAAGCTTCAGCCCCAAGCCTACAATAAATAAAACCCTAGAGAGGGTGATATTTATAATATGTGTCCCTGTGCTGTTAACAACTTCACTGCTTCTTTGATCCAATGCCAGGATTTCGATTTGACATGCCTTGCTGGAGCACTCGAGGACTATGTCATATGCAGTTATTACTTTCTATGGAAGGCACTAGCTTGAAACAAAACTGGTGACAGCGCTCCCTAATCGTATGCTTACATTTACCATTAGCCGGCGAGCAAGGGCGGGGAGGCGGAGAGCAGAAGCATTATTCTCAGCCATATCGAAACATCTCTCTCGCTTTATTGTTTGGGCGATTAACAGTATCGTACTAATGTAAAAGGCTGGCTGCGAGGATGTGGGGGGGCAGGGGGGCAGAGAGGGGAGACCTGAATCGATAACTTCTTCTTTAAGTCCAATAAGCCATGTGAAATATGAACACGGGTTCAAACAATTTTGTCTGCCCAGGGAGATCCCCCAAAAAAGTGAATGAGAGATGTGTTTGGGTTCAAGTTCAGCTGCAGTAGAAGCAGGGGTCTGGATATGAGGAGGAGTTAGTGGCAAAGGGCCCAGGGTTCGATACATCTCTCCCGTGGAACACTGCGGAGCGAGGGGAGGAGAAGGGGAAGTCGGAGCCACTGGGGGAATCATTCATTTTGAAGTCGGCCTCTGTCCTGTTTCATTTTTTGATTTGCGTTTCCCTTTCTTGCCACTTCAGCAGGTTACGGCAGCTGTGTGAAAATGACCTGTTGACTCAGTCGCCTGGGCCATTAGTGACGATTGCAGGTTGTCACAGGATCACTATCGGGACACTCAAACCGCATCCATGGGAAGAAGGAGTCCGAGAAGTCACTGCCAAATGTGTGGACCAACTGTGTAAGAGTGTATCTCCGAACTATAAGGGCACGGCAACACCCAAAGTGAGGCGTGACATGTGCGAATAACACAGCAGGGTTCAAAGAATCCTCCTCTGCAGGGAATGGCTTACCCTGGCATCCCTCCAGTTTCTCGCCCAAATGGTTGTGCTTCAGATTTTAGGCCGGACAGTAACTGTTGCCGGGCTCTTCCACTACTAGAGAGAGGGGAGCATTGCAGCTGGGCCTGAACCTGTTCTCGCCCAAATTTTACTCACACGAGTGTATATATACTCACAGGCGTATGCACACGCGCACACACACACACACACACACACACACACACACACACACGAGCGTATATATACACACGAGCATATTCGCTGACACACATGAACACATGAAAATATTAACAATGACGGACAGGAAAAGACCATCTGATCCATGCAGCCTGCCCCACACAATTGTGATACCTCACAATATATAGACTCCCCACCCCTCCCGAAATCATGTGATCTCCTAGGAGAGGCAAAGAAGCAGATAAAAACTCAGGCTAATCTAGGTGATCAAAATTAGTCCAGGAGATCACTCTGGGTCTAAATTCCCTGAAGTACCTACCTTTTGTAAGAGGTGATGTCCTCCCCAGCCAGAAACAGGTCCAGCTCTCACTTGAAGGAATTCAGTGAACTGTCGTTCACTGCACGAGCTGGCAGCCTGTTCCAGAGGGTTACTATTCTCTGGGAAAAGAACCACCTCCTGACATCTAACCCAGATCTGGCCTTACACAATTAAAATTGTCACCCCTGGTCTTCCCTAACCTATTTAATTGGAATAAACACTCAATTAGAACACAATCTATTCCCTTCATCATCATAAATCTCGATCAGATCACCCTTAAGTCTACGCTTCTCTAAAATGTAGAGTCCCAACTTTTTAGCCTATCTTTATAACTAAGATGCTTTAAACTGGGAATAAGTCTAGTGTTTCCTCCTCTGTACCCTTTCCAAAGCCTCAATATCACCCACCACATGAGGAGTACAAAACTGGACAAAGTAATCCAACTGAGGCCTGACCAAGGTCCTGTACAACGACAAAATAGTATGCTTCGTCTTATAATCAATTTTCCTATGAATGCACCCCAACACCCTATTCACTCTAGCTATCACTTCACAGCATTGCTCATTTACCTTTAGCGATGTATGCACTAGAACGCCCAGATCTCTTTCTTTCTCCACCTTCTTTAATGGTTTTTCCTGAAGGGTGTATGAATGTTGAGCATTCGCTCTGTCCATATGCATAACACTGCACTTCTCCAAATTAAACATCATCTGTCAGTCATGAGCCCAATCTCACAACACATCAAGATCCACCTGAAGCAGTCGAGCATCGTCTACAGCCCTAACACTCTCACAGATCTTAGTATCATCTGCAAACTTGCGGATTTTGCCCCCAACACCTACATCCAGGTCATTTAATAAAAATAGTAAAAAGCAACGGTCCCACTACTGATCCCTGCAGGATGCCACACTCCAAACAGATTGAACTCCATCTACAACTACTTTTGCCTACATCTTGCCAGCCAATTCTCAATCCAGCTCAATATATTACCACTAATATCAGAGGCTTCAATCTTGTACAGAATAGTCTTGTGCGGTACCTTATCAAAAGCTTTTTGGAAGTCCAGTAGACAATGTCTACTGGGCTTCCCTCATCCATCAAATTTGTAACTTCCTCAAAAAGTACAATTAGGTTTGTAAGACATGACCTCCTTGTTATGAAGCCATGTTGGGTGTCCACACACACAGGTGAGCATAAACATGCACACAAGCATATACACTGCCATACATGAGCGCATACAGACACGAGCGTATATATAAGCACATGAGCATATATACACACACAAGCGTACATACACATATGAGCAGACACACACATGTGCATGCACACACGAGCATATAAACACACACACACACTCGCGTGCACAAACACACACAAACGTAACAACAAAGACGATGATCAGAGAGTGAATCTTGAATGACTTTTCTCCTCCCTAGTCTGAGGACATTGAAATACCTGTAATGTCCCTATCACCATCATAGCCAGGATCAGCTAATTCATCAGAGCCCAGAGCTCCATCCTGGGACATTGCTGGTTCATGTGGTTCAGCACTACACCAGCATTACTATCAGGAGCCCATACTTGAGCACTTTATCAACGTCACCTGAAGCTGGGATATATTACATCCTCGAAATAATGCTCTGGGCTGTATTACTTCTTAAATCAGGATAATTGCTTTGTTGGGGGGATGGATGTAGGAACAAAGGAACATAGGAATATAGGAACAGGAGTAGGCTGTTTAGCCCCTCGAGCCTGTTCTGCCATTCAATGAGATCATGGCTGATCTGTGACCTAACTCCATATACTCACCTTTGCCCCATATCCCTTAATACCTCTGGTTAACAGAAATTTATCAATCTCAGATTATAATTAACAATTGATCTAGCATGAATTGCTATTTGTGGAAGAGACTTCCAAACTTCTACCACCCTTTGCGTGCAGAAGTGTTTCCTAACTTCACTCCTGAAATGCCTGGCTCTAATTTTTCGGCCATGTCCCCTAGTCCTAGACTCCCCAACCAGCGGAAATAGTTTCTTTCTATTTACCCTATCAGTTCCCCTTGATATCTTTACAACTTCGATTAAACTACCCTTTAACCTTCTAAGCTCCAGGAAATGCAACCCTAGTTTGTGTAATCTTGCCTCATTCTGGTCAACCTATGCTGCACTCCCTCCAAGGCCAATATCTCCTTCCTAAGGTGTGGTGCCCAGAGCTCCTCAGTACTCCAGGTGTGGCCTAACCAGGGCTTTGTACAGCTGCAGCATAACTTCTACCCCCTTGTATTCTAGTCCTCTAGATATAGAGGCCAGCATTCCATTAACCTTTTTTTGTTACCAGACAATTCGAGCATCAACTTGTGTAAGCACCTCAATGTGTCTGCAAAGCCATCATCATCAACACTATCATTATCAACATCATCATCATCAACTTTATCATCATCCACATCATCATTCACTGGGCTACGGTATCATAATGGTTATGTTACTGGACTAGTAATCCAGCAGGCCCAGACGAATGATCTGTGGGACATGAGCTCAAATCCCACCATGGCAGCTGGGGAATTTTAACCGAACGGCATTATGTAAGTGTTGCCACTAGGTTCATTTAACGCACAGATATTAATACACTACAATGAAATCACACTGAAACCAGTATACCTCCAGTCAACCAACCTTCCACCCAAATGTTACACAGCTCAAAATGCTGTAAAATCTATAACTGCGCTTTCAGGTGTGTTAACAGTTCAAGTTTGATGTGGTATGACAACACTGTGAGCATGAGCGCAGCAGGCTCACTTTCTTCATTGATCCTCTAGCAGATGTGCTGCTCCTCGCTTTCACTCAGGGATCCCGAAAATGGCGAAGTCAACAAATCAATTATTACTTTTTTTTAAAGAAACTGAATCTGTTTAGTTGCATTTACTTGTCACAGTACTTAGGCCATGACAACCCTAATCCTTAATAAAGAGGCAGATAACCACGGAGCTCGATAAGCACTGATCTGAGTGTTTAAGCATCGCTGCATTCCTTACACATGCTGCCAGTTCTCTACTCACTTGTACAAGGCATGTTGGGCGAGTCAAAGTCTGCTCTATAATATCCGTTGCGACAGGAACACACGCTGGACGCCTCATTCAAGGACCTGCTGTTGGTGGGGCAGGGGGTGCACAGCTCACTGCCTTGGTTTGCCTTAAACGTTCCAGAATGGCAAGCTGGAGAAAGAGAGAGAGAGAGAGAGAGAGGGTCACTTAACTTGCTGGTCAGTCTTGAAACAAACCCACATTTTCTGACTGCTCATTGAGTCACTTAGTCAGGTCATACCACGAGGCCTCAGGATGAACAAAGGTCGCACAGACTCATCAATCGCCAACTTACCACAAGTTAGCGCACTCACTAATGCTGCGCCGGGAAACTGTCCTAAAAGTAAGAAGATTTGAAAAGATTCAACGCCCTTCTTTCACTTAGACATCAGAGAGGCAACCTCGCTTAATTCAGCAGACATAAAAAAAGAAGTTGCCTTAAAAATATAATTTTTAGATTTTATCCTCATCTCTCTGACTGGTCCTCAACTTACTTTCCAGCTGCAGGGAGCAGCAAGGACTGACAGAAACTGAAACGAATGCAGATTCAGCAGATCCCATCCCGGCATCAATGGTGGGAATGTATTGCACCGCATATCACTCCCTTCTCCAGCCCTCCCCTCCTGATCAATTGCACAGGCCAGTGTAGGAAGTCCCACAGGGGCAGATGGTCCTCCAAAACCCCATTCAAAGTGGACATACTTTCTGTGTGAATCTGGGCAGTGGATTTTCGTAGACCATTGGCGCTATGAGACATTATAGCTGAGCCTTGTTCTGTCCTTACACAAATGCCAACAAGCACACACCTGACAGAAGAAGTCTGTCTGATTTTTCTCCTTTCTACCCCTCGAATGTGTCTGGGAATACTAAGAATAACAATAGCACCTCATGCCACCGACTCCAGCTGATGTCAGCTAACTCAGCAGACACCAGGGGCTCTCTTGCTCTATAAGGCTCAGTAACATTGCATGTCTTTCGGATGAGACGTTAAACCGACGCCCCGTCTGCCCTCTCAGGTGGGCGTAAAAGATCCCATGGCACTAACTAACCAGGATAGGTGGTGCTTCAGCTTAAGGGTGCAATAATAATGGACACACACAGGACAGTTCGGCTACACACATACATCTTGGGTCTGTACATCCAGCTGGCCCTGTAGGAAGAAATGAAAGATGGAAATCCTGAGCAGTGACGTTCATACATGCACGTTGATTGCTCTTGTACTGTACTCACGTATGGTATTTTTATAATATTTGCACACAAACATCACATACAGGAATGTAATACGAGTGTATTACAAATACACCATCTACAAGGCACAAGTAAGGAGTGTGATGGAATACTCTCCACTTGCATGGATGAGTGCAGCTCCAACAACACTCAAGAAGTTCAACACCATCCAGGACAAAGCAGCCAGGTTGATTGGCACCCCATCCACCACCTTAAACATTCACTCCCTCCACCACCAGTGTACCGTGGTTGCAGTGTGCACCATCTACAAGATGCACTGCAGCAACTCACCAAGGCTTCTTCAGCAGCACCTCCCAAACCCGCAACCTCTTCCACCTAGAAGGACAATGGCAGCAGGCACATGGGAACACCACCACCTCCAAGTTCCCCTCCAAGCCACACACCATTCTGACTTAGAAGTATATCGCCGATCCTTCATCGTTGCTGGGTCAAAATCCTGGAACTCCCTCCCTAACAGCACTGCGGGAGTACCTTCACCACACGGACTGCAGCAGTTCAAGAAGGTGGCTCACTATCACCTTCTCAAAGGCAATTAGGGATGGGCAATAAATGCTGGCCTTGCCAGCGACGCCCACATCCCATAAACGAATCCTGCTCTCGCCCCGAACTTGACAATTTCATTCACTTTGCCTCCAATTTCCACCCTTCCCTCACCTTCACATGGTCCATCTCTGACTCTTCCCTTCCCTTCCTCGACTTCTCCGTCTCCATCTCTGGGGATAGGTTATTGACCAATAGTCACTACAAGCCCACTGACTCCCACAGCTACCTGGACTACACTTCCTCCCACCCCGCTTCCTGTAAGGACTCTATTCCATTCTCCCAGTTTCTCCGTCTCCGCCGTATCTGCTCCGACGATGCCACCTTCCACACCAGTGCTTCAGACATGTTTTCCTTTTTCCGCAACCGAGGATTCCCCTCTACCGTGGTTGACACTGCCCTCGACCGTGTCAGTTCTATCTCCCGCACTTCTGCCCTCACCCCTGCCCCTCCTTCCCGGAATCACGATAGGGTTCCCCTTGTCCTCACCTTTCACCCCACCAGCCTCCACATTCAACGGATCACCCTTCGGCATTTCCGCTACCTCCAAAGTGATCCCACCACCAAACGTATCTTCCCCTCCCCTCCCCTTTCAGCATTCCGCAGGGACCGCTCCCTCCGAGACACCCTAGTCCACTCCTCTATCACCCCCAACAGCCCTTCCCCTTCGCCTGGCACCTTCCCGTGCAAGCGGAGGAGATGTAATACCTGCCCCTATACCTCCCCCCTTCCCACTGTCCAGGGCCCCAAACACCCCTTCCAGGTGAAACAGCGATTTACTTGTACTTCTCGCAATCTAGTATACTGTATTCGCTGCTCACGATGCGGTCTCCTCTACATTGGGGAGACCAAACGCAGATTGGGTGACCGCTTTGCGGAACACCTCCGTTCAGTCCGTAAGGGTGACCCCGAGCTTCCGGTCGCCTGTCATTTTAATTCACCGCTCCATTCCCACTCGGACCTCACCGTCCTTGGCCTCTTGTATTGTTCCATGGAAGCTCAACGTAAACTCGAGGAACAGCACCTCATCTTCCGATTAGGCACTCTGCAGCCTTTTGGGCTCAATATCGAGTTCAACAATTTCAGATCATAAGCTCGGCCCCCATTTCATTTTTTCTTGTAATTTTTCCACTCCTTTTCCCCCCCCCCCTTCCTTTTGTTTCTCTCTCACACCTGGCAGCTATCTTTTGCCCTGCCAGTACACTTTACACCTAATCTCAGCCTATTACCATCTCGTCTAGCTTCTAATCTCTTTTACTTCTTTTGTTTCTTTTATGCTTTTGTCCGATCGCAGCCCTGCCTCCGATCCAGTTTCTTTTCGTTCCAGTTTTGAAGAAGGGTTCGACCCGAAACGTCAACTCAAATTTCTCTCCACGGATGCTGCCTGACCTGCTGAGTTTTTCCAGCATTTTCTGTTGTTATTTCGGATTTCCAACATCTGCAGTATTTTGCTATCGTACAAAAAATTATAAGTTTGGACATGAACTTTGTTGATCAGAGTGTCAATCCTTAAACGTCATAAGAGTGATTCGTCCTGTGTACCTGTTAGTGTTTGCCATTCTCACCGCAGCACAGCCAGTCACTGTGCCAACACAGTCCATTAGTGATCAGCCTGGGCTCAGTCCTGATGCAGTTCAGCTTGCACTGAATCAGGTAGACAGTTCAAACTACAGTCGCTCCTTAGTCATTTTTCATTCACACCATCAGCGTAATACATTTAAGCTGAAGTTTGAATTAATAAACAGCGGTTTCTCATACTGTCATGCTATAAACATGTCAGATCTGTCAGCTCCTGTTGCGGCCCTGCCAGTGTTACAGCGCTAATAAAATAAAACCCTTCAGAATGCTTATTATTTCCATCTCACAATCTGCTGGGTTCCTCGAATGTCTGTGCAGGACTTCTCACCAGAAAATCTCCCCCCTCCTCTGACCCCTAACCGACATCTGCTTTTAGAAGGAAATGAAAAAGTAAACTGCTAGAGCTGCCCAGCAGGTCCACCAGCACCTGAAAGGGAAGGTGGGATAGCGCTGCGGGTGGGATAGCGCAGCGGGTGGGATAGCGGAGCAAGTGGGATAGTGCAGCGGGTGGGTTAGCGATGGCACAGCCGGTGGGATAGTGATAGCGCAGCGGGTGGGATAGCGATAGCGCTGAGGGTGGGATAGCGATAGCGCTGAGGGTGGGATAGCGATAGCGCTGAGGGCGGGATAGCAATGGCGCAGCCGGTAGGATAGTGATAGCGCAGCCGGTGGGATAGCGATAGCGCAGCCGGTGGGATAGCGATAGTGCAGCGGGTGGGATAGCGATAGCGCAGCGGGTGGGATAGTGATAGCGCAGCGGGTGGGATAGCGATAGTGCAGCGGGTGGGATAGCGATAGCGCAGCGGGTGGGATAGCGATAGCGCAGCGGGTGGGATAGCGATAGCGCAGCAGGAGGGATAGCGATAGCGCAGCGGGTGGGATAGCGATAGCGCAGCGGGTGGGATAGCGATTGTGCAGCGGGTGGGATAGCGATAGCGCTGTGGGTGGGATAGCGATTGTGCCAATGGTGTGATAGCGATAGCACTGCGGGTGGAATAGCGATAGCGCAGCGGGTGGGATAGCGATAGCGCAGCGGGTGGGATAGCGATAGCGCAGCGGGTGGGATAGCGATAGCACTGCGGGTGGAATAGCGATAGCGCAGCGGGTGGGATAGTGATAGCGCAGCGGGTGGGATAGCGATAGCGCAGCGGGTGGGATAGCGATAGCGCAGCAGGAGGGATAGCGATAGCGCAGCAGGAGGGATAGCGATAGCGCAGCAGGAGGGATAGCGATAGCACAGCGGGTGGGATAGCGATAGCGCAGCAGGTGGGATAGCGATAGCGCAGCGGGTGGGATAGCGATAGCGCAGCGGGTGGGATAGCGATAGCGCAGCGGGTGGGATAGCGATAGCGCAGCGGGTGGGATAGCGATAGCGCAGCGGGTGGGATAGCGATAGCGCAGCGGGTGGGATAGCGATAGCGCAGCGGGTGGGATAGCGATAGCGCAGCGGGTGGGATAGCGATAGCGCAGCGGGTGGGATAGCGATAGCGCAGCGGGTGGGATAGCGATAGCGCAGCGGGTGGGATAGCGATAGCGCAGCGGGTGGGATAGCGATAGCGCAGCGGGTGGGATAGCGATAGCGCAGCGGGTGGCATAGCGATAACGCAGCAGGAGGGATAGCGATAGCGCAGCGGGTGGGATAGCGATAGCGCAGCGGGTGGCATAGCGATAACGCAGCAGGATAGCGATAGCGCAGCGGGTGGGATAGCGATAGCGCAGCGGGTAGAATAGCGATAGCGCAGCGGGTGGGATAGCGATTGTGCTGCGGGTGGGATAGCGATTGTACTGAGGGTGGGATAGCGATAGCGCAGCGGGTGGGATAGCGATAGCGCAGCAGGAGGGATAGCGATAGCGCAGCGGGTGGGATAGCGATAGCGCAGCGGGTGGGATAGCGATTGTGCAGCGGGTGGGATAGCGATAGCGCTGTGGGTGGGATAGCGATTGTGCCAATGGTGTGATAGCGATAGCACTGCGGGTGGAATAGCGATAGCGCAGCGGGTGGGATAGCGATAGCGCAGCGGGTGGGATAGCGATAGCGCAGCGGGTGGGATAGCGATAGCACTGCGGGTGGAATAGCGATAGCGCAGCGGGTGGGATAGTGATAGCGCAGCGGGTGGGATAGCGATAGCGCAGCGGGTGGGATAGCGATAGCGCAGCAGGAGGGATAGCGATAGCGCAGCAGGAGGGATAGCGATAGCGCAGCAGGAGGGATAGCGATAGCACAGCGGGTGGGATAGCGATAGCGCAGCGGGTGGGATAGCGATAGCGCAGCGGGTGGGATAGCGATAGCGCAGCGGGTGGCATAGCGATAACGCAGCAGGAGGGATAGCGATAGCGCAGCGGGTGGGATAGCGATAGCGCAGCGGGTGGCATAGCGATAACGCAGCAGGATAGCGATAGCGCAGCGGGTGGGATAGCGATAGCGCAGCGGGTAGAATAGCGATAGCGCAGCGGGTGGGATAGCGATTGTGCTGCGGGTGGGATAGCGATTGTACTGAGGGTGGGATAGCGATAGCGCAGCGGGTGGGATAGCGATAGCGCAGCAGGAGGGATAGCGATAGCGCAGCGGGTGGGATAGCGATAGCGCAGCGGGTGGGATAGCGATTGTGCAGCGGGTGGGATAGCGATAGCGCTGTGGGTGGGATAGCGATTGTGCCAATGGTGTGATAGCGATAGCACTGCGGGTGGAATAGCGATAGCGCAGCGGGTGGGATAGCGATAGCGCAGCGGGTGGGATAGCGATAGCGCAGCGGGTGGGATAGCGATAGCACTGCGGGTGGAATAGCGATAGCGCAGCGGGTGGGATAGTGATAGCGCAGCGGGTGGGATAGCGATAGCGCAGCGGGTGGGATAGCGATAGCACTGCGGGTGGAATAGCGATAGCGCAGCGGGTGGGATAGTGATAGCGCAGCGGGTGGGATAGCGATAGCGCAGCGGGTGGGATAGCGATAGCGCAGCAGGAGGGATAGCGATAGCGCAGCAGGAGGGATAGCGATAGCGCAGCAGGAGGGATAGCGATAGCGCAGCGGGTGGGATAGCGATAGCGCAGCGGGTGGGATAGCGATAGCGCAGCGGGTGGGATAGCGATAGCGCAGCGGGTGGGATAGCGATAGCGCAGCGGGTGGGATAGCGATAGCGCAGCGGGTGGGATAGCGATAGCGCAGCGGGTGGGATAGCGATAGCGCAGCGGGTGGGATAGCGATAGCGCAGCGGGTGGGATAGCGATAGCGCAGCGGGTGGGATAGCGATAGCGCAGCGGGTGGGATAGCGATAGCGCAGCGGGTGGGATAGCGATAGCGCAGCGGGTGGGATAGCGATAGCGCAGCGGGTGGCATAGCGATAACGCAGCAGGAGGGATAGCGATAGCGCAGCGGGTGGGATAGCGATAGCGCAGCGGGTGGCATAGCGATAACGCAGCAGGATAGCGATAGCGCAGCGGGTGGGATAGCGATAGCGCAGCGGGTAGAATAGCGATAGCGCAGCGGGTGGGATAGCGATTGTGCTGCGGGTGGGATAGCGATTGTACTGAGGGTGGGATAGCGATAGCGCAGCGGGTGGGATAACGATTTTGTTCCACCCTAGCCGAGGGTGCTTTAACCAACTGTAGAGCCCATCCGATGCCCCACCTAGCTCAGCACAGATCCCAACCTGCAACCTGCTGGTCTCTATGGTGCCTTGCCAGCTGAGATCACAAAGCCACTCAGCACCAACCCACGAGGTCCCGCTGCCCCTTCACAGCTCGAGCCGGCTTCTCCATCATCATCCCTCCCCAACAGACTCTTCATCCTCTTGATTATTCCCTGTGGCTAATGTCATGCTTTTGGTGAAAGCCACGACCCTGATATCTAGGGGTCAATTATTATCCTAGCTGCCGAGCGGAAACCGGGCAGGCGAGCGGCTGAAATCGGCCGGGTGACTTACCCATCTGGATCTCAGTGACTTCCATTTTCACCAGCTCTTCTGAGCAGGCGGCAAGGACACCCCGATCGAAACCGGCGGGGTCCTTCTTTAAATATACAGATCAGGCTTCGATGATGTCATCAGGCTCTGACTGCGATTCTAACTATGACCTGTCACTGCGAAGGCCTGCTGGCAATTCCCATCACCCCACCACCCCCGCCACCACCTCCACCACCACCCCTGCCACCACCACCTCCACCACCACCCCTGCCACCACCACCTCCACCACCACCCCTGCCACCACCACCCCTGCCACCACCACCTCCACCACCACCCCTGCCACCACCACCTCCACCACCACCCCTGCCACCACCACCTCCACCACCACCCCTGCCACCACCACCTCCACCACCACCCCCGCCACCACCCCCCCCACCACCCCCGCCACCACCACCCCTGCCACCACCACCCCTGCCACCACCACCTCCACCACCACCCCCCCCACCACCCCCGCCACCACCACCCCTGCCACCACCACCCCTGCCACCACCACCCCTGCCACCACCACCCCCCCACCACCCCTGCCACGTCTTTGGCTCTGGCAACTTACCAGAGCTGGCAGGTTGTGGATGAAGTGCTGGAGATACAAGGGGCAGCGCAAAGGCTAAGGGTCAGCAGAAGGGGAGAGATAGGCCAATTACCCCAGACCACCAGGCGACGTCAACCCACTGAGGTAAGCCAAGTTTGTAACCGCTCTAGTTTCTCATCCAGCACCGTAGCCACTGTGCAGTTAGCAGAGTGGTTCTAGCACTGCTGTAGTAACCCCAAAGTCACAAGTTCAAATCCCACCAAGGCAAACTGAATTTAATAAATCTAGTGAGTTGTGGACTAGCACCAAAAATAATTTACCATGCATTCTGACAGAGTGCTGGCAATAAACTCAACTGGTTCACCACTCTCCTTCAGGGAAGGGAAGCTGTCACCTCTACCTGGCCTCGGCCTATGTGTGACTCCAGTCCCACACTAAGTAATTGATTCTCATTGACCTCAGGGAAGTGAGGGATGGGCAATAAATACTGGGTGCCAATGCCACACACATCCCCGCAACACGTGGGAAAAAAAAAATCATCAAAGCAAGTAATTACTGTGAATGGTTTCTAAAAATATTTTTCAGCAAGCGTGCTTTGTGCATGATCCCAAGGATCATCTTGTGGTATCGAGACACCTACCCAAGCGTTCATGCTAACCAATGTGGGTTATTACACATGAGCACAAATTCATGGGGGATGAGCGATGGCGGGCTGTTTGTGGAAAGGCAGTAATTCAATCAAGAGATTCTGATGATGCGCTAAACCGCAAGAGTGACTATCTAGAGACTTAGAAAAGGCAGGAGAAAGCTAAGTCTGAATAACTGCAGCAAACGTAGAAACAGAGATTCCCTGATCAATTACTTCCCTTTCTAAATACAATTTAAAAAAATGCTGGCCTAGAAATTCGGTGGGCTGCGCCACCAGTTAGCGCTTAAAGAGGGCACTCAGTGGCTTTAGCGCCACTGGCCACGCCTCCCGCGATATTTAGCTGGGGCGCTAATGGCGACATTAGCCTGTTGCGCTGCGCCGCCACCGATGACGTCATCGGTGTGCGCAGCGCCCCGCTACCGCCCCGATCTCGATATTCGGTAGCGCCCGCCTCTGTAGCGCCGTTCGCAAATCGCGCCCGGTTCACGGGGCCTACCTGTGGCGGCAGTGGCGCAAATTAAGGTGGAGGTGCGGGGCGGCCGTTTTTTTTGGCGCCCACCTGCCAGCACCTCTGTCCCCGGCCTCCTGATCTCCCCCCGCGGCAGTGCCGGCTGTTTTCCAAGAGCCCGGCACTTCTCCTCGGTGCCGGGCTCTTTTGCCGGCACTCGCGATCTCCGATCGCGCTGGTGCAGGCCCCTCCCCCTTAAGAATGGGAGGAAGGCCTGCAGCAGTGTGTGGCACTGCAGCACTTTGCGCTGCGATATTCAGTTTCAGCGCCCTAAGAGGGATGCAGAGTGCCTCGATCCTCGCCCCGTGTCCCTCTTGGGGCGCTCAAGCTGAATTTCCGGCGATCGCTGCTGCTCCGATCGCTGCGCTAATTCCGGCGCCCACTATCTTTTGTTGGAAAGTGTGCAGGTGTGGCCATAGGGAGAGGACATGATCAAGCTCTGTTAGTGATGCCTGCCACAGTAAAATAGTCTGGTAACAACCCCTTCCCCCAATGAAGAACGGCTACCTGGGCCAAGATACTGGGAGATGATCACTGCCCATGAGTCCAGCACAAGTCAGAACTGTAGTGTATGTAACTGTTCTACCTTTAAGAGAACTATTGTATGTAACCGTTCACCTTTAAGAGAACTATTTTAGGTGTGGCACTACTTTATCTTGGCTGCTGTATACTGTAACACCGACGGTGACCACACCGGTATATAAGTGCTGTGTCAGGATTTATTGGGCAGATTCGCCCTGACCTTCGAATAGTAAAGTCCTGTTAAAGTTACTCTTGTAGTCTGTGTATTAATTCGCCATAATACCTACAGACTTTACAGTGGCGACGAGTTCGATCTTACCCTGCGGCAACAATACTTCCGAAGCAGTTAACGAGCATCGAGAAGAGGCACCCGCCCTCGTCGTTCTGCTGAGAGAAAACTCGAGTCTGCAGAGCAAGGAAGAAGGAAGAATTCAGACACGAAGCCTTCCATCAGCAACAGGCACTGATTGTCCCTTCTGCCACGGTGGTGAGTGAGCCGATCAGCACGAGAAGCAAGTCGGCCTCGGTGACTGTGAGTAAAGGGAAAATAAAAAAATAAACGGAGGATAAGGGCGGTGAACTCGACCACGGTCGGGGGAAAGGAGCCGGACAGAAGTCGGGCCCACAGGCGCTGAGACTGGAGCAGCGTGGAGCACGGAAGCCGCGGTACAAGCGGGCTGGGAGACGCCGTCGTGAGACAGCTAGACCGCGACCGGCGAAAAAGGCCGGGCAGCTACCGAGGCCACGAGGCGCTGCGACCGGGATCGTAAGGCCCGGGAAGATATAAAAATAAATAAACCGCGGGGAACTCAGCCGCAGCCGGGGAGGAAAGCACACCGGACTGCGAGAGGGCTGGGAGGCGCGATTGGAGTGAAAAAGGCCGGGCAGCGACCGAGGCCACGAAGCGCTGCGACCGGGATCGTAAGGCGCAGGAAGATATAAAAATAAATAAATCACGGAGAACTCAGCCGCAGCCGGGGAGGAAAGCACCGGACTGCGAGAGGGCTGGGAGGCGCGATTGGAAGCCGCTGAGGGAGAGACAGAGCCCGAGCGAGCGGGAGAGACAGAGCCCGAGCGAGGGAGACTGAGCGAGATTAAGCCAGCGGCTGAAACTGTTCGCCGTCAACGGGTTGTACCCAGCGCCGGTTGCCCTGCCGAGAAAAGGGAACAACAGAGCCCGAGCGAGGGAGACTGAGCGAGATCCAGCCCAGCGGCTGAAACTGTTCGCCATCAACGGGTTGTACCCAGCGCCGGTTGCCCTGCCGAGAAAAGGGAACAAGGAACGCACTGAAGCTGACGCGCAGGCTGCGAACCCCGAAAGCCAGCGGTCGTCGCCCGAGGGAAAAGCTTACCCCTCCCGCCAGGGGAAGAAATGCGGGAAGCCGCCAGTAGGCGGGGAAGACGACAGAAGCGGGAAACCGCCATTTTGAAAGTGGGCGGGTGAAGAAGACAAGCGCGGGAAACCGCCATTTTGAAAAAAAAAAAGTTAAAGAAAAATTTCGTGTTTGTTTCGCAGAAAGATAGTGAGAGATAGTGAAGATGCCTAAGCATGGTAACATCAACAACTTCGATTCCGAGGTGGAAGATTGGGCCACGTACGTAGAACGTATCGAGATATATTGTGAGGCCAATAAGATAGCAGATGATGATAAAGCTCTCACCTTATTAAACGCAATGGGGGCAAAGACATACGGGCTATTGAAGCATCTTCTATCACCAGCTAAACCGGCGGATCAGACTTTCGCTAATATTGTTGCTGTCCTGAAGGATCATTTGAACCCCACACCACTGATGTTGGCGGAACGATTCAAATTCTATGCGAGAACGCAACGGGAAGAGGAAAGCAACGCAGAATACTTGGTCGAGCTGCGTAGACTAGCGAAATACTGCCAGTTTGGGGAAAATCTGACAGAGGCATTGAGGGACAAGTTCGTGTGCGGGTTGTCGAAGGAAGGAACACAAAAGCGTCTGCTAGAAGAGAACGATCTCACGCTTGATAAGGCTGTCCTTATTGCAGCATCGCACGAAGCCGCAGCGAGAGGCACAGCGGAAATGCAGCTGAAGGCAGCGGTACTCAGTGTGGATCAAATTACTTCGGGTACATCGAAATGTTATCGTTGTGGGAAGACAACACACGACCAGAACCAATGCTGGTTTAAAAACCAGGAATGTAGAAAATGTGGCAAACTTGGTCACATAGCTAAGGTATGCCGGTCAGGAAAGAAGACCAACAACAACAAAAAAAAGTCACCGCAGGAAAAGTACAATAAGGTACACAAGGTGGCTGAGAAGAGTTCAGATGAACAGAATTCGGATTCAGACCCAACCGTTCAGGAACTGGGTAGTCTGAGAATTCACAATGTGAGTAAGGAAGCTGACCTGCAAACTATCTGGGTCATGCTAAAAATAGCCGGAGTCCAAGTGAAAATGGAATTGGACACAGGATCAGCCCTATCAGTCATAAATCGAAGGGATTACAACCGGCTATTCTCACACATACCCTTGAGAGATACCAAGATCGTATTGCAGACATACACGGGGCAGAAAGTATACCCCATGGGAAAGATAAAAGTCAAGGTGAGAGACAGGGGCAAAGAACACCAAGGAATGTATTTATATGTACTACCTGAGGGAGGTCCACCACTTCTGGGACGGGAGTGGATCTGGGAAATAAACATGGAATGGCACTATTTAAAAGCAATAATGAGTGAGAACTCGGTGAAGACAATCAGCTCAGACTCTGAAACGGATGACGATAAGACCAGCCCAGGTGTGAAAGACAAGTTTAAAATGGACTTGCTGACTAAGGTTGGAAAAACGAAGGAGTGCATAAATGCTTATGCTTCAGAGGAGAACAAAGTTTCAGAACAGAATTCCACTGAACAACAACAACATAGCTTGACAGAGAATTCTGAGTCTGTCCAGTTTACAGATATGCACAATTCTGAGGAACACCGGGCTCGAACTCAACTCCATTTCAAATTACAACAGCAATTAGAACAATTGAGTTGCCGTCTCGAACAAGAGATGAAAGCAATGAAAAAGTTCTGTGACACAGAGTGGGAGAACCTGGAAAGACAACAGAAACAGCTGATGGAGAAAAAGGAGCAGGAGCACACAAACCGTCGGGGCAAGGAGGCCAAACGAATCAAAGCTGATTCGGTTTCAGAAGGTGCGTGCTTTAATCTGGTGGAGCAAGAGGTTCAGCAACTGAAAGCGCTTGTTAGCGGATTGCAGGCAGAAAAGACTGACTTGGTCACCATGAACTCCGAGCTCCTACTGAAGTTGGGTGCAGCATCACCGGACGATTCAAGTGGGGAAATTCGAATGGTGGAGGCTGCGGATGATGGCGAAGTAGAAACAGCAAAGGAGCCCCAGGGCAAGGTTATAAACAGCCCTGCAGCTACTGGGAAACGTATGAGGTCAGAAGAGTTAACGGTCAGCCAACTCTTTCATATGCTGAAGGACAAGACTCTGAAATGGGAACAAATTGAACAGGAGTTTAAATCTTCAAAGGAGAGGGGTTTGGAGCTCCCAAAAGTTATTGAAATAGCTGAGGTTGCAACACAGACTGAGAAGATGGCAGCAGAGCAACCCTTGGATGCCAAAAGTACGCTGACTCACGTCAATGTTGAACAACTGAAGGTTGAAACAGCTGCTGCAGTAGAGGGATTGAATAGTCCGATCAACCAATCTCCGAATGAAGTTGAAGTATTGAAATCACAAATGACGTCATTAGTAAAAGACTTGCAGGAAGCCCAGAAAAAGCTGGATGAAGCTGAACGCCTGAAGAAGTCTCTTCAGGAAAGATTTCTGGATTTGGAACAAAAGCTGGCTAATGTCCAGCTGGGTATGGAGGAAATAGAAGACCCTCTCACTGGCCTAGCTCAAGATGACACCGAATATTACCATGACCTGTTGGACGACATCGAATATTACGATGACCTGTTCTGCCCAGCTTGTGATGAAAACTCCCAAAGTGCAGAAACCTTGAAGAATCACAAAAAGTCTAAGGGACATCGGGAGATGGTGGCGCTACTACGGAAAAAGGAGGACGAGAAGGAGGAACTGTGCATGCAGCTGGCAGCTGACAGTGGAGCCCAGAGAGTCTCCAAGAAGCAGAAAAGGAAAAGACGAAGCAGAAGATGATGATCATCTGGACCATCATCATCACTACTAGATCACGCACGGGGTCCCTTCGAACGGAGCCAAATCAGTTTGGAAGTAGAAAAACTTCCCAAGGTACTCAAGTTTTTACAAGCCAACAATGCTGGTTCAGAAGGACGGAAGTTCAAGCTGTTAAGTCCAGTGAAGGACTATTGGATGAGTCACTCCAGCAACGTGAACCGACTACACCACAGGGAACTGCTACACCACTGAGGTGTTGTCAGGACCGAGTCAAGAAGCACGGAAGGCGCATCCACCGAGATTGAATCTGTGAACTGTTTTCCGCATAGACTGAATCTATGAACTGTTTCCCGCAGAGACTGAATCTGTGAACTGTTTCCGCAGAGACTACATCTGTGAACTGTTTTAACATGAAGTTGGATATATGTTATGATGTTATGTTTAATGGGGAATAAGTATGTTGTAAGCTAAAAAGGGAGGATTGTAGTGTATGTAACTGTTCTACCTTTAAGAGAACTATTGTATGTAACCGTTCACCTTTAAGAGAACTATTTTAGGTGTGGCACTACTTTATCTTGGCTGCTGTATACTGTAATACCGACGGTGACCACACCGGTATATAAGTGCTGTGTCAGGATTTATTGGGCAGATTCGCCCTGACCTTCGAATAGTAAAGTCCTGTTAAAGTTACTCTTGTAGTCTGTGTATTAATTCGCCATAATACCTACAGACTTTACAAGAACCTGCAGGAGAGGAGGGGAGAATGCGGTCAAACCCACTCCGCCCTCCAAGCAACCTTAGGAAGGCCACAGTTTGAGTAGTGTGTGTGATGAAATATATGCCTTCATCAGCCCCTGTGTTTCACCTGCTTTGTATTGTGTGTACCGCCCCCCTTTTTCCTATTGTGTGTATTGGCTACGCCCCTGTCTTTTGTCATATAAAGGTCTCAAGAGCTGTATGAGTCATTCTATCAGACGAACCCGATGTGTAAAGACCTGCAATGTTCTTAGTGATTAAAAGCCTTTAGTTGAATCCTTTAAACTCCTTGTCTCTGAGTTATCGATGGCACATCAGTGTGCTCAGCTTTAGGCTCCACACTATAGGAAGGATGTTGAGGCAATAGTGAGGGTACAGTGCAGATTCACCAGGATGCTATCTGGTATGAAGAAATACAAATATAAAGAAAGACTTGGGGCTCTTTTTCTTAAAACAGAGGAGATTCAGGGGTGATTTGATAGAAGTGTTTAAAATGATGAAGAGATGGGACCGAGTAGATAACAACAGACTAGTTCCAGTGAGTGAGGGGTCTGGGACAAGGGGACATCGATCTGAGATTAAGTGTAGGACGAGAGCAGGAGAGCCCTCTTTACACAGAGAGTTGTGGGGCTGTGGAATTCACGACCAGCGTTAGTGATTGCAGCAGAGATCATTTCAACATTTAGGAGGTTGAAGGAAAGGGGAATAAAGGAATATGGGAAAGGACATGGGATTAGGACACAGCTCGTGTGGAGCATAAACACCAGCAGGGAGTGGTTGGGCCGAGTGGCCTGTTTCCGTGATGTTATTTCTGTGTAATTCTATGTGTACAGGCTGCTCTAAGTCAGGGAGGCACATGGTAGTTAAAAGGATCACAGAAATCACAGAAACCCCACAGTGCAGATAGAGGCCATTTCGGCCCATCGAGCCTGCACCGACACATATCCCACCCGATCCCCGTAACCCCTACACCAACACATATCCCACCCTATCCCCGTAACCCCACGTATTTAATCCCCCTAACACTAAGGGTCAATTTATCATAGCCAATCAACCTAACCCGCACATCTTTGGACTGTGGGAGGAAACCGGAGCACCCGGAGGAAACCCACGCAAACACGGGGAGAATGTGCAAACTCCACACAGACAGTCGCCCGAGGCCGGATTCGAACCCGGGTCCCTGGCGCTGTGAGGCAACAGTGCTAACCACTATGCCACCGTGCAGGATAATAGAGAGAGTGGCACCGAATCTGAGGGGACGTGGCAACGTGTGGCTCCTGCCTAAGTTAACACCCTCGCAGCTACGCTTTATTTCAATTTCTGTTGGATGGGGAAAGGTCAGTCCCAGATTTTGAGAGGATTTGCGCTGTAATGCAGTGGGAAATAAAATCTCAGATAAACAGCATTTGTGGTTTCTCACCCCACGATCAATCAAAATACCTTACTCGATGTACAACTCTAAAATACTGCTTCCTGTCAACAATCAATCCCCGGTCAATCTGATCGTGCGTTTCTTCTTCCACAGATGATCAGACACACGCAGACTGTTTGACTTCTAATCCTATTGGAAGGCAGAAATCGTTGCTTTTCCCCCAACCGTTCTTAAAAGCCTGCCTCTCCAGGAATGGAGAAAGCCTCACACCTTCTCGGACCAATGTCAGGTCAAGAAGAAAGAAAGGAACGCATTTATATAGCGCCTTTCACAGCATCCCAAAGCACTTAACAGCCAATGATCTTTACGTCCACCTGAGATGGTAGACGGGGCCTCGGTTTAACATCTCATCCAAAAGATGGCACCAGGAACAGTGCAGCACTCCCTCAGCACTGCACTGGAGTGCCAGCCTAGATGCTGTGCTCAGGTCTCGGGAGTGCGGCTTGAACCTACGACCTTCTGACTTGGAGAACAGAGTGTGGCCACCAATGGTCCCTCCAAGCTCCCCAGCCACGCAGCCCGGGACCGGCTTTTCCAATGTTAAATTTCACGCATTTGGGGGAACATTGGCTGCCACTGAGCCAAAGCTTTAAAAGCTCCTTTATGCTTCTGCTAATCTTGGTCTAACTTGGAGAGGCAGAACGCTGCAGTGTGTAGTGCAAGAGAAAGGGCAAGGGCAAAAGAAAAAGGCCATTCGGCCCATCAAACTCATCCCTCTGCTATTTGAACTCCCCCAGCCTTGCATCCAACTGCATCTTGAAACCTCCCAACTAATGTCTTTAATTCGGGGTACGGGAGCATAGTGGTTATGTTACTGGGCTAATAATCCAGTAGGCCTGGACTAATGATCCCAGAGACGTGAGTTCAAATCCCACCACAGCAGCTGGGGAATTTAAGTTCAGTTAATTAAATAAATCTGGAATTTAAAAAAGCTAGTATCAGTATTGTGACCATGAAACTACCGGATTGTCGGAAAAACCCAACTGGTTCACTAATGTTCCTTTAGGGAAGGAAATCTGGCTTATATGTGACTCCAGACCCACAGCAATGTGGTTGACTCTTAACTGCCCTCTGAAATGGCCGAGTGAGCCACTCTGTTGTACCAAACCGCTACGACAAAGTCAGCGCTGTGGGAGTACTTTCACCACACGGACTGCAGCGGTTCAAGAAGGCGGGTCACCACCACCTTCTCAAGGGCAATTAGGGGTGGGCAATAAATGCCGGCCTTTCCAGCGACGCCCACATCCCATAAATGAATAAATTAAAAACGTTCAACTAAGTGCTACACAGGTCCCAGACGAGGCCTCCCGCTGGCCTGGCATTATCAACTCCGGGGTCAAGTGGGGGGCCATGTCTGGTAAATTTAACTGATGTCCAGGAGTTAAAATAGTCCGGACCTCACGCAGGTGAGTTGGGGGGCGAGGCTGACACTCACCCCACCCCACCTCATGGTCGACCTTCGCCCCCAGATAAAATCGGAGCTAAGCAATGAGCTAGTCTGTCAGGTTACAGACAAGAAAAGATAACAGTCTCAAATTCTTGTATTCTTTCCTGTTAGTGCTTAGTAACAACCTCAGGCAGTGATCACAAGACACCACTCTTCCCTTTCCCCTTCACAATCCACCTCAAGGTTAGGTAGCGTGGCCAACTCTGATTGGACTTCTGGGAGGCTCGTCTCCATCCACCTTCCCGCCATTGGTTGTGCAATACGCTAATCGGTCAATAATGGCGGATAGAATACCCACGATCCTCAGAGGTCTAGAAACTGCTCTATCTACAGCATGGTTTCACTGCATGTATGCGCCACTGCCACATTGCATTTTGGGAGAGTCGCGGCCCTGCTGTTTGTTGTGAGTCTTGTCGGAGCGAAACAAGGGAAGAGAATGTCTCTATGACTTTCTCCCGGGTCCCTGCTAGTAGTGTCTGGGAGATTAATCTTTAATTCCGCAAGACTCCAGGACAATCCGGGAAGGTTGGCGACCATAAAGTTAGGTGACCAAGAAGATGAAGGAACCTGAGATAGTCAGGAGATTACGAGACACTTGTTCCTTTGAAGATCAAATGGTTTCTGATCAGACAATCCCAATGTTAATTATTTTTAACATTTAGGAGGTCAAGGTGCGAACTGAGTCTTATGTTCAACACCTGACAGCAACTGGGGAATAATACCACATCTCTGTAGTTGAGCTGGAATCAGTATAAGAAATGCCCCTTACCCTTCAAAGACTAGTTCATTTGATTAAGTTGTGATCAATGTCTAACTGGGACTTTGAATCAGACACACCATCTGTGGAGGCCATGACTGTGTTCCAAGGGACACCACAATGTGATACCACAACTTTAAAATTACATACATTCTCAAGACAAACATATTGTGGAAAACAGATCCTAATTTTATACAATAGCAAAATACTGCGGCTGCTGGAATCTGAAATGAAAACAGAAAATGCTGAGAATACTCAGCAGGTTAGGCAGCACCTGTGGTTAGCACTGTTGCCTCACAGCGCCAGAGACCCGGGTTCGAATCCGGCCTCGGGTGACTGTCTGTGTGGAGTTTGCACATTCTCCCCGTGTTTGCGTGGGTTTTCTCCGGGTGCTCCGGTTTCCTCCCACAGTCCAAAGATGTGCGGGTTAGGTTGATTGGCTATGATAAATTGACCCTTAGTGTTAGGGGGATTAAATACGTGGGGTTACGGGGATAGGGTGGGATATGTGTTGGTGTAGGGGTTACGGGGATCGGGTGGGATATGTGTCGGTGCAGGCTCGATGGGCCGAAATGGCCTCAATCTGCACTGTGGGATTTCTGTGGATTCTGTGGATTTCAGGTCTGTGACCTTTCATCAGAACTCCTAATTTTATATATTAGCTATCTCCCAATTCATTTTAATAACAACAAAATTCAGGGGTCAGGCACAAGAGGTCAAATTTTCCAAAAATTCGGCCAACATTTTTAAAAAGTAAATTGAACAATTGGGGGAATTGTCCCTCATCAGATGAGACGTTAAACTGAGACCCGTCTGCCCTCTCAGGTGGACGTAAAAAATTCCATTTTAACAGCAAGGGAGTTATCATTGGTTTCCTGTCCAACGTTTATCACTCAACCAACAGCTAAAGCAGATTGTCTGATCATTTATCTCATTCCTGTTTGTGGGAGCTTGCTGTGCGCTAATTGGCTGCCGCGTTTCCCACATGACAACAGTGACTACACTTTAAAAGTACTTAATTGACTGTGACATGCTTTGGGATGTCCTGAGGTCGTGAATGACACTAAATAGTGTCATTACGGGTGAGACATTAAACTGAGGCCCTATCTGCTCTCTCAGGTGGACGTAAAAGAACCCATGGCACTATTTCAAAGAAGAGCTGGGGAGTTCTCCCTGGTGTCCTGGGACCAATATTTACCCCTCAATTAACATAACAGAAACAGATTATCTGGTCATTATCACATTGCTGTTTGTGGGAGCTGGCTGCCGCGTTTCCCACATTACAACAGTGACTACACTTCAAAAGTACTTCATTGGCTGTAAAGCGCTTTGGGACATCCATTGGTTGTGAAAGGCGCTGTAGAAATGCAAGTCTTTCTTTCTTTCTAAATCCAAATTCTTTATTTTTCTTTTCATCTGTCTGGGGCCCTGTTGAGTGCAGATACAAATCTAGGAGGAGGCCACTTACAGGGTTGCTTTCAAAATGCAAAAACAGGAATGGTAGGTGCTCTCTGTGCAATCCGCAGACAAGGGCGTGTCCCATGTCCACTGGTTAAAGTTTAATCACATTCAGACTGTGGGGTGTTTATGTCTATGCTTCAAACGCACTGAAACCCATCAACACACCTGCTTTTGGAAAACCACAACAGGCAGTAATCGCTCTAGTTTCTGCAATAGACTTTCTCCAATCTCCACTAAACCAGAATGGAATTGCAGGAAACGTTCTAAATTAAATTCATGCATCAGTAAAAGGTTTCGCAGCATCTTGCCAAGCTGAAGGCAGGTTAATAGACTGACCATACACATTCATTATATCGTAAATAGATTAGTACTGTTGCCCACACGGGTGACTTCAAAGATCTGCTGTGTGCGAGTCTGCCAGTGTGGTGAACAGTGGACTGCTTTAAATTCCCAGGGCTGAGTGTGCAGGGGAATTCTGACTGAGGCGTTCTCTCATCAAGCAATCGTGAAGTCAGCCTCTTGACTCTGAAGCCGGTGAGGGTTCTTACCGCAGGACAAGGCGAGTGCTTCCTCTCTTTCAATTATTACATCGGGGTGAATGCTAGGTTTGGGATACAGCTGTTTTGAAGAAAGGCTCAGAACTGGATGAATTGCGAAGGGGAATGCGCAATTCAGTTGTGTCAGCTTTACAGGTGCCAGCTGTGTCTCAGTTGGTAGCCTCAGAGTCAGACGCTTGTGGGTTCAAGTCCCACTCCAGAGACTTGAGCCCATGATCCAGGCTGACACTCCCAGTGCAGTGCTGAGGGAGTGCTGCATTGTCAGAGATGCCGTCTTTTGGAGACATTAACCCGAGGCCCCATCTGTCCTCTCAGGTGGATGTGAAAGATCCCATGGCGCTATTTCAAAGAAGAGCTGGGGAATTCTCTCCATTGTCCTGGCCTCAACCAACATCACTAAATCTCATTGCTGTGTCTGGGACCTTGCTGTGCACAAATTGGGTGCTATATTTGCTACATTATAACGGTGACTACTCTAATTGGCTATAAAGCGTTTGGGATGTCCTTAGGTCATGAAAGGCGCAGTATAAACACAAGTTCTTTCTTTCATAAGCTGGGTAAAGTAGCTCAATTTTCCCAACTCTCTGTCTTCCCTCCCAGACTGGGCTTGAAGAATTCTATGGCTGAACACAGGGACAAGGAAGCCATTTGCTCGCAAATGGAGTCAGCTTCAACCAAGGGGAAGGCCTAGAGAGCCGGTGGGAGTAACACCCAAGAGTTTTAAAGACTGGCATCAGGCCAGACCATTTCAGTAGCCTCACACTGCCTGTAATATAGTTGCACAACGTGATAAAAGCTGGTACTGGTAATTGCAAGATTAAGAAAACACTGATATTCTTGAATTGGCTGATATCCAGCATTGATAAGTGTATCAGTCTATTCCCAAACAGCACTGGCAGGAAGCCGCTGGAGGATTACAGCCAGCTCCCCGCTCTTTGAATCGCTTGTTGTACATTCTGCACCACCCTCACAATGATAACTCACTATCTTCATCTCCATTTCCTACAAAGCGCCTGCTTTTTAAATAGACTGTCTGCTACAAATTTGATGGGATTATATATTCAACTGAACTACATCCTCCTAAAGCCTTTCTTATGAAAATAAGCAAGCTATCTGATCAAAATAAACTGCCTCATTTAATACTGTGGCGTCTTATTGCGTCTATTCATTTTAAAAAGTAATATCACTTACTTTTGTTCTCATATTCATCCCGCATTATTAAAGGGACATTACCGTCAAGAACGATTTGAACGATATGATCTAAAGCAAGCTCTGCCTTTATGTAAAACATTTTTTTCCACTGATAGTAGTTGGCAGAAAAGGCAGAATGACAATATCAACACTGCCTGAGTAATGTGTTTCTGCCGCAATCCAAATAACCTGTGTTTCCTAAGTTACAATGGTGACTACACTCCAAAAGTACATAGTTGGCTGTAAAATGCTTTGAGAAGTCCGGTGGTCGTGAAAGGCGCTATATAAATGCAAGTCTTTCTTTCTTTCTATTTGCAAACAGAAGGGGAAAAAATGCCAACTAGTATTTGCCGAAGCCACATCTCCTTTAATTCAATCAGTTTAATTGAAGAAGGTGTGTAGAAGGATTTACACAGATTTTCCTGTGGGATCTTGTCCCAACCCGGGCTAGATTGTAGCAAAGGATGACGGACAGTTTGGGTGGTATGGCCTACCACCGCTCCGACCTGCTTCACGGCCCCGAACCGCTTTCCTTTCACCCATCGGGACCGTTGTCAGCTGCTCCTCCCCGGTCTGCCATGATCATTGGGCAGTGTGGGGGTGGGGGGGTGGGGGCAAGCCCTGGCAAATGTTCCGCTGCTCGCATTGCTGCTGCTTCCCAGGGTCGCCATGGGGAAGGTGCCGATGGGCCTTGGGGAGTGGTGCTCATGGCCCTGAGATGCCCCTATGGAGGGAGAGGACCTCAGAGCAACCATCCCCTCTCCAATCATCCTCAGCATCACAGGCACTTCCTCAGCTCCCGCTTGGTGATAGGAATCTGGCCAGGAGCCCGCCGTGTGCTGGTGTTAAGCACCGACCCAGGGAAATGGATTGGGTTTGGGGCAGAATCGGAGGGGCCGGCTCCCCTCCCCACAAACAACTCCAGCCCAAAGAGGAGAATCCCGGGTCAGGGCAGTGGTAGGCCATACCACCCAAACTGTCTGTCTCCAATACCAAGAAAAGGCCCTCACTGCCAGCTCCAGTCTACTTCGAGGACGATGAAGCTTTGAGTCATTGAAAGAACCAATGGCAACATGTCGACACACTTCACAAGCCATGTTACAAATAAATGAAAGAACTTGCATTTCTGTAGCACCTTTGACAACCTCAGGATGTCCCAAAATGCTTTACAGCCAACAAAATACTTTTGAAGCCTAGGCAGTGTTGTGTAGGCCGTTTAATCGAGTATGTTCAGACATTCGCTTACATCATGGCTGATCTGTATCTTAACTCCATTTACTTGCATTGGTTCCGTAATCCTTAGTATCCTTACCTAACAAAAATCTATCAATCTCAGTTTTGAAATTTTCAATTGACCCCCACCCTCAACAGCTTTTTGGGGGGGGAGAGTTCCAGATTTCTACTACCCTTTGTGTGAAGAAGCAATGTGATAATGACCAGATAATCTGCTTTAGGTGTTGGTTAAGGAATAAATATTGGCCAGGACACTGGAGAGAACTTTCTTGCTCTCCATCAGTTTAATGCCCTGGGATCTTTTACATCACCCGAAAGGCAAAGAAAGTTTAACGCCTCATCTGAAAGACGGCTCCTCCGACAGTGCAGCATACCCTCAGTACTGCACTGGAGTGTCAGCCTGGATTTTGGGCCCAAGTCTCGGCAGTGGAACTTGAACCCACAATCTTCTGTCTCAGAGGTGGGTTACCATGCCTACACACAGGAAAGGGAGGGAAAGACACAGGGGGAGAAATTTGGTATTGCCCCGTTTGGGGCGCTATTATCGGCCGGGCGCAAGGTTTTGCGCCCGACGCTAATTATCGCCTCTGACTGCAAACTTGGCCTCTATCACCCCTGGAGGTGATTGGAGCGCTAAATCAGGCGCTACACACCTGTCTTAAGGTGCTAACGTCGAGGAGCGACGCGCTACCTCAGAGCGCTGGCGAAGCTCAGGTGATGTCAGTTAGCAATGGAACACAGACAGACTGGCACCGGCCAGTTCTTAAAGGGGAGGGTCCATCTTGCTGGCCAGGCACTCCCTGCTCATTGCAGCCTTGAATCTCGGCCTGGAGAGACCTCAAAAGCAATTGTGTTGGAAGCACTAATGGATATGCCTAGGGAAAGTGCTCGACTCAAAAGTGGTGCTGAGGGCCAAAACTCCTTAGGACAGAGTTATAAACAAAAATTTTGCTGACAAAAAAAGGCAGGAAATGGCCGCCTTTAAATAGCTCTCCCCCAGCCCCTTCCTGACTGCAAAATGTTCCCCCCTACCTGTCGTTGCTAGCAGTAGGCAGAAAGGCAGGGGGCGCCACTCAATATCCGGACCGGGGCGCTACCGGGGCATTGCACGCTCGACTGACGTCACGACCTGCGGGCGCAGGAGATCGTGGCGGTAGTGTTTAGCGCTGCCGCAAAATGTCTGGTCAGTTTCGCGAGCAGCGCAAATATCGCCGCGCCCGGGCGCTAGTTGCTTTGCGCCCCGTTAGCACTCTAAGAGGGTGCTAATGGGAGGCGCTAATCAACCGAATTTCTCCCACCTAGACCCTGATCAAATAAAGTGGTTGTAATGGCCAATTCCGCTGGCTGTTGCTAGCGGTTTGTGCCAAGTCAGCAGACCTCAGCTCGGTTAGCGATGACCACACAACCTCATGGCTGGAATAGGGGATGGAAAAATCAGCCTGGGATTATCTGGTAGGTGGCGTCTGCTGGAAAGTGTGCGTGAGGACAGAATCAGGCTTCTCACATGTTCCCCTCGGTCAAAAGTCCTGCTGTTACTATAAGGTTCACGTAAATTGGTACTTGGACAAAGTAACAAATTTCAGCCAACCCAGAACCCAGCAGCCTGAGAATCATACATTCAACACCCCTTCCTCAATACTGACACCATGTCCCAAAACTTCCACCCAATGCCCCTCTGACTCTGGATTATTTCTTGATGCCCACTCTCTCTGCATCACTATCAGAGGCTGAACTTTCAGCCACAGTACTTCACCTTGATACCTCTACCCACAACAAGACCTTTCACTTACCCTTTTCTCTTTATCATTCAGCACCCTCTCCTTATAAAACCCTTAGTAACATTTCTCTGTGTGGGAAGCAGGGGGTGTGGGAACTGAATTCAAGTAATCCTGAGGCTCCCACTTTTCTTTTATGGAGAGTGAGATGTGATGTCTCCAGTGAAAATCACCCAAACTCTCCCCCAGCCCTAGTCAGCTGAGGGACTGGAAATCCATTCAGGCACTAAACATGCCCTGATTCAGGCTAAGGTTACCCACTCTGATTGGACAATTTTTTTAATTCCCATCCCTAATTGCCCTTGAGGAGGTGGTGGTGAGTCGCCTTCTTGAACCGCTGCAGTCCATGTGGTGAAGGAGCTTATTATATTTTTGTAGCAGTTTTGATACAACTGAGTGGCTCGCTGGGCCATTTCAGAGGGCAGTTAAGAGGCAACCACATTGCTGTGGGTCTGGAGTCACATATAGGCCAGACCAGGTAAGGACAGCAGATTTCCTTTCGCTAAAGGACATCAGTGAACCAGATGGGTTTTTACAACAATTACTGATATTTGCTTTTTAGTTCAGATTTATTAGATTAATTGAATTTAAATTCCCCAGCTGCCACGGGTGGGATTTGTACTCAAGTCTCTGGATCATTAGTCCAGGCCTCTGGATTACTAGTCCAGCAACATTACCACTGCGCTACCAGACCCCATATTTCTGGAGTTTTTATCACATGACCTCTTGTCTCCAACCGCTCCGCCTCTATGCAACCCGACCATCGGTTGCCAGGACAACTCGTGGTTCATCGCCAATGGGAAAGCGAATGACTCTCCCTCACCCGATTGGATGATTCTTGACCATCAGTCAAACACTTTCCCGTCTGCAATAATTTCATCTATCTATATATATATAAAAGGATGGTGGTGTCTGTCTGTCTGTCTGTATGTCCGCGCTTAACTCAAAAGTTATAGAGCGTACCTACAAATATGTTATATCAAAAGAAAGCTTATGATTAGGGGAGTGTCATAGGTGTATTTACTTTTTGGTCAGACAAAGATTGTTCGAACACTATACAAAAAACGTTCAAAAAACAGACAAAATCCACTCATTAGCGGTTGACCAATCCTACGGCTCATTAGCGTTGAGTGACATGAAGGTTGACCAATCCTACGGGGGGAGCGCTCTGGGTCACGGGGGGCGTTTCGTGGCGTGTGTGGGCGGGGCCTAATCCTACAGCCTGCCGTTAGTGCGGGAGCGCAAACAACCAGAGACCGGAGCGGCAGGGGTCCATCGGGCCGGGCCTGAGGCGCTCTTTCCCCCCCCCCTCTCTCTCCAGGCTAATCTGAAAAGAAATCCAGCAGTGGAGCGGCGTCGGAGGCCCGCAGCGGGAGCTCATCAGAGCTCACTCGGGCCGGGCCTGAGGCGCTAGGCCACGCACGGGGGCTCGGGCCGGAGCGGGAGCTCAGCTGAGGTGAGTCGGGCTGGGCTTGAGGCGCTAGGCCGCGCACGGGGGCTCAGGCTGGAGCGGGAGCTCAGCTGAGGTCAGTCGGGCCGGGCCTGAGGTGCTAGGCCACGCACGGGGGCTCGGGCAGGAGCGGGAGCTCAGCTGAGGTGAGTCAGGCCGGGCTTGAGGCCCTAGGGAGGGAGAGGGGAGGGAGGGAGAGAGAGGAAAGGAGGGAGAGACAGGGGGAGAGAGAGAGGGTGAGGGAGAGAAATGGGGCAGGGAGAGAGAGAGAGGGAGAGGGAGAGAGAGGGAGCGGGGAGGGAGGGAGAGGGAGGGAGAGAGAGCGGGGAGAGAGAGGAGAGAGGGGAGGGAGAGAGAGAGAGAGGGGAGAGAGAGAGAGAGAGGGGAGAGAGAGTGGGGAGAGAGGGGCAGGGAGAGAGTGGGGGAGGGAGGGAAAGATTGAGGGGGTGGGAGAGGGAGAGAAGGAGCGCGGGGAGGGAGTCTCTGTCTCCTCACACAACACACACACAGCCCGAGCGATGATAACCTCCGTCTTCACCTACATCTCCTCTCTCTGGATCCTTTTAAAAAAAATTTAAACCCACAATCTCACCTTCTTCCTTCCTTCCTTCGGCCACCGCGATTCAAACTCCCCGCCGACCTCACAAAATGGCGGCCGCCCTCCTTCACCCGCCGGGCTCTGAGTCCAGCCAATTCCCCAGGGTGTCTTCCTCTCTTCTCTATCTCCTTCCCTCACTCTCTCCTTCCCTCTCTCTCTCTCTCTCTCTCTCTCCTTCCCTCTCTCTCTTGTCTCTTTCTCCTTCCCTCTCTCTCTCCTTCCCTCTCTCTCTCTCACTCTCCCTCTCTCTCTCCTTCCCTCTCTCTCTCTCCTTCCCTCTCTGTCTCTCTCTCCTTCCCTCTCTCTCTCTCCTTCCCTCTCTCTCTCTCCTTCCCTCTCTCTCTCTCCTTCCCTCTCTCTCTCTCTCTCCTTCCCTCTCTCTCTCCCTCCCTCTCTCTCCTTCTCTCTCTCTCCTTCCCTCTCTCTCTCCTTCCCTCTCTCTCTCTCTCCTTCCCTCTCTCTCCTTCCCTCTCTCTCTCTCCTTCTCTCTCTCCTTCCCTCTCTCTCTCTCCTTCTCTCTCTCCTTCCCTCTCTCTCTCCTTCTCTCTCTCCTTCCCTCTCTCTCTCCTTCCCTCTCTCTCTCTCCTTCCCTCTCTCTCTCTCCTTCCCTCTCTCTCTCCTTCCCTCTCTCTCTCCTTCCCCCTCTCTCTCTCCTTCCCTCTCTCTCTCTCTCCTTCCCTCTCTCTCTCTCTCCTTCCCTCTCTCTCTCCTTCCCTCTCTCTCCTTCTCTCTCTCTCCTTATCTCTCTCTCCTTCTCTCTCCCTCCTTCACCCTCTCTATCTCTCCTTCCCCCTCTCTCTGTCTCTCTCTCCTTCCCTCTCTCTCTCCTTCCCTCTCTCTCTTCTTCTCTCTCTGTCTCTCTCTCCTTCCCCCTCTCTCTCTCCTTCCCCCTCTCTATCTCTCCTTCCCCCTCTCTCTCTCTCCTTCCCCCCTCTCTCTCCTTCCCTCTCTCTCTCTCTCTCCTTCCCCTTCTCTCTCTCTCCTTCACCCTCTCTCTCTCTCTCCTTCCCTCTCTCTCTGTCTCTCTCTCCTTCCCTCTCTCTCTCTCCTTCCCTCTCTCTCTGTCTCTCTCTCCTTCCCTCTCTCTCTCTCCTTCCCTCTCTCTCTCTCCTTCCCTCTCTCTCTCTCCTTCCCTCTCTCTCTCTCTCTCCTTCCCCCTCTCTCTCTCTCCTTCCCCCTCTCTATCTCTCCTTCCCCCCTCTCTCTCTCTCTCTCCTTCCCTCCTCTCTCTCTCTCTCCTTCCCTCTCTCACTCTCTCCTTCCCTCTCTCTCTCTCCTTCCCTCTCTCTCTTTCCTCTCTCTCTCTCCCTCCCCCTCTCTCTTTCCCTCTCTCTCTCTCTCTTTCCCTCTCTCTCCTTCCCACACAGACAGACAGACACGCTCATTTACATATATAAAAATTATTTTTTCTTTTTTCATAACAGAAGCCCTCAAGAAAACGCAGCAGACTTGGATGCACCACTTCTGACTGGCGATCTCCATTAACAAAAAACAAAGTTAAAGAATCACCTCCTGGGTGCTTAAGAAGAGTTCTTCAATCCCAACAGTCTCATAAACAGTTTTATAAACATGGCACAGGGTTCTTGAGTTCCCTCGGCACCGCCGGGCACGCCAGCTAGTTACTGATAAATGAAGGTTCAAAGAAAATGAAAATAAAAACACACAATATTTTTTCTCACGAGTTGCTGTGTCCAAGAGATTAACCTTTGATTCCTGGAGATTCCAGGACAATTCTGCAGAGTTGGCAAACCCTAATTCAGCTAACATAGATAAAGGTTTACTGTGAGAGAAAGAATGGCCTAGCTGTGTTAAGGGAACTGTAGGCTGCATTTGGGGATTTTGGCTTCTTACTAGTAACCCGAGCAGAGGTGACACCTTCCCACATTACAACAGTGATGACACTTCAAAAAGTACTTCATTGGCTGTAAGGCGCTTTGGGATATCCTGAAGTTGTGACAGGTGCTGTAGAAATGCAAGTCTTTCATTCTTTGCTATCAAGGCCTGAACTTGCCTCCAGTCATTTTGTTCAATTTACTTCTGTGTACAGGCCCTTATTTCAAAAGAACTACTTAAAATCCAGTCAGTTTCTAAAACTGTTAAAATACACCCTGCAATACACTTTCAAAATGCACCACATTAGTAGATAAGCACTTAATATAATTATACAGTCTCACATCTGGGCATCCTGGTTTCAGATCTCGAGAGTGCAGCTGAGCCTTTTAAACTTTAAAACTGCCCCTGTGGTTTTTATCCCCATGGAATTAGTTCCACTCGGCCCAGAAATTTGGGTCGGAGGCTTCCCGCGGGTGCAAGCCCCCGACCTGCACTTACCTAGCGCGCCGGCCATTGTGCTGTGGGCTCCCGTGTGATTCCGATCCTGGGCCTCCTCCAACTGCCAGCACGCAGTGCTTGCGTATCCCAGGGGCGCAGTTAGTTCGATGCGTCCCCTGGGATCACGTGGGCCATGGGGAGCCAATCGGAGCAGGGAATGCTCCATTCATAAGTCTGACAGGAAGACCTGTCAAAACTTAGAAATACTACGGGCCCCATAACATCACTAAATCTTCAAATAAATTTTAAAAAACATCACATTTTTTAAATAAACTATAAATTACATGAAATAACTATTTTAAACAATAATTTAAATTTTTGAAAAAACTAATTTTATTTTCTAACGGGGCTAAAAATAAACTTACCTTGCTTTAAAGTATTTAAAAATAATAAACCTGTCGAAAAAATGTTTTAATTTTAATTAATTCACCACTTACCTTGTAAAAAGCAGGCCTTACGCCAGCTTTTTACATTTCTAACTTCTGGAGACTTACCTTCCCGGGAAAACCTGTAAAAAAAAACAAAGTTCGATGCGCACGCGCAGCCTCTTCCGCGCACGCGTTTGACCTCTGAACCCCTCCTTTCAGGGGAACATAAGTGCCGGTTTTCCGCGCATGCGCAGTGCCATTGGGCTTACGGGTGAGTACCCCGTGCGTACTCACCCGTGGAGACCCGAAGTTCTGGGCCAATATTATCTTTCATTGGCGCAGCCTGCGGGGTTAGTGGAAGTTTATCAAAACAAACTTCCCTTCCCCACTTCCCCCGACCTCTTTCCCTCCTGCAGACCTTTTGTCTGCTGCTCATGATTTGCGGGATTATTCCTCTTAGTAAGAATCCACACGAGCCTGACAGAACGAGACAGTCCCATGCAGGGCTTCAAGATGACCCAGTGTCAGCTCCACGATAACTTCAGCTTGTGACCCACGGACCCTGCTACCAGCAGTAGGAAACAGGGCTTATTTATGTCTTCCACAGTAAGCTTTTCAATCTGTCAAAGTCCCTTTGCATTTTCCACACGACGACTTTTGCTGGTTCCCATTCTACAAATGGAGAGTCCCAATGAATGGAAAGTCAAGCTCCTTCCGTGATCTATCCTCACCTTCCAACTAATGTGAACTATATTGGAAGTTTAGTTCTGAGTGTTATTTAACCGATTGCGTGAAATACGTATTTCAAACCTTTTACAGAAAGAGGATGAAGCTACTGTTAGGTTGACACTCTTGTTGAGAGTCTGGGGTGCCACATGAATGAGTCACAGCTTCATTTGTTCCCACTGTAAATACGTATTTCTACATTCCAATAATGCAGCTGAGCCACGTTAAGGACCTTTTAACTGAAGGAATTTACTGAATGGAGCCTTTTAGTGCCACAATCCATTATAAATCGTATCAGCTTTTATAATCAAAATACAGATTACTCCAGCAATATACTAACTTCATAAATCCTGGCTCCACAGATGAGACTGTTTGAGAGGGGGAGATTAGACCAATAAAATATAAGTTACTAGGTAGAAGTTTTAACGTAAAATGTTGGGAATAAAACATTCACCACAGGGTGAAGCAATGCGAGTTTGTAACTGCCAGAGACCCCCCCCCCCAGCCTGGAGATTCTTCATCCCAATCATTATATCACATGTGGACACCTTATGCAGGTTTCTTTCTTGCATTGGAAGGAAGAACAATCAGAGGATGCATCTTCCTGATCCATTTGAGGCTCTCTCAGTGCTTGGTCTTAGTACAGTGAGGAAGGGGCCTCGGCTCAGCTTCTCGTTAGACAGCACTCAGTGTGCAGCACGGAGTGAACTAATGAGATGGCGATAAAGGGTAAAATAAATATTTTCTTGAACAGAAGGAAATACATCTCACGAGCAAGTGGGTATCTAAACCTAGCCTCAAGACAAGAGCAAGAACGTAATGAAGCGCTTTGCATCTGAGGGTATAAAATACCAGCGAACAACCTCAATCATCCGTCCAGTTCCCAAGCGACTAGATGCAGTATATTGATGAGCAGTTGCTGGACTCTTGGACTCTGGCTGCTTTGCGGTAATATAAATGAAGCACCGCTGGTGATCACCGAGCAGCCGGCGCCCCGTGGGATGGCCGTCCTCAGCGCAGCCAGAGTCATGGCAAGCGGAAACACTGGCCCCCCTGGCCACCCACTGCTGAAAGCCACACAGCTGCCATTACCTTCTGGCTGTGGCCCGGCTTGCTGGTTCGAACAGAAGCTTCCATGCCCCCCTCACCCCCGGCAAGATCGAGGGCCAGTAAACGAGATTCCAACCCACGAGGGCTGAATGGCCACGGGGCGCACTGGCGTTGTTCCCGTTGCCAGCGATGGTGATGAATTCAGGGACACTATCTCCCAGGGCTAAAGGTAACTTCTACTATTCGAAGCGGCTCTGGTTAATGTAAATGCAGCATGAAATATTAACAGGAGCACACAGAGCAATTTATTCAGAAGTTTACGTTACCTTGGAGGCCCGTTGTTCAAACCCATGTGCAGGCTAATCCCATGAAAGGGGGCCTTGTGGTATGAAGCGTTGGGTTACGCACCTTTTTAAGGAGGCCCATTAGGGTTCCATACCCCTGCGTACATCTGTAACTGAGACTGAGAGCAGCCATCACAGCCCGTCTACAACATCAATTAACTCTGGTGAAGTGTTGGACGGTTACAAGGAGGAAAGGGGGAACACATAAAATGGCAATGTTCCTGCACCACACTGCCATCTGTTTGTTTAATGCTGATTGGGCCTCTTTAGCAATGGGAAAGAGACGTTTTTTCACTTCAATAAATCAAACTCAAGCAACATAATGAGGTTTCATTGCATGAGAATAATGTTGGAAATTAGGTTGCTTGAGCAATGATGTCAAATCGAGAAATGTTATCCAGACAATTCTCCAAGGAACTGCTGTCCCGTTAAAGCTCCCCTCCTGCAACCCGAGCAAGGAACAAGAACGTTGCATGTCTGCAGCACCTCAGTAAGTCCCAAAGTAATGTACAGCCCATGAAGGACTTTTTTTAAGTGGAGTCACTGTTGTAATGTAGGAAACGTAGCAGCCAATTTGCGCACAGCAAGCTCCTACAAACAACATTGAAGCAGATGATCAGATAATCTGTTTTAGCGATGTTGGTTAAGGGATAAATATTGGCCATGGCGCGGGGGAGAACTCCCCTGCTCCTCTTCGAATTAGTGCCATGGAATCTTTTCCGTCCACCTGAGAGGGCAGATGGGGCCTCGGTTTAACATCTCATCCAAAAGACAGCACCTCTGATAGTGCAGCACTCCCTCAGCACTGCACTGGAGTGTCGGCCTAGATTTTGTGCTCCAGTCTCTGGCGTGGAACTTGAACCCATGACCTTCTGACTCAAAGGCGACAGTGCTACCCACTGAGCCGCAGCTGAGAGGTCACAACAGTGGGCATTGCATGGGGCACGATTACCCCTACCCATCTTCATTCACCTCTAACACCATAATACTCCTTCTTCCTCATTCGCTGGCTACTCTTCCAGCCACTTCACCCTGGGCCACTCAAACTCCCTTCTCCAATCCCTCTGCCTCGATCCCTGCTTTCAAAATTCAAAACCTTTCAAAATCACCTGTCGCTCAATCTTTCCAATGTCCCATTCTTCCTTCCTGTTCAGCCCCAGCTGTGGTCTCCTCTACCCTGATAAAGTGCCCCATGATATCTCACTGTGTGTGAGAGGTATATAGCAATTGGAAGCTCCTGTTGCAATATAGTACTCACACTCCAGTTTATGAAATAAATATATGGCATTCTGTTAAATGAGTCTTAAAAACAGATCGACACAGACATGAGGTAAGGGGCAGGACAAAGGCTTCCCTAAAGGGGAAAAGAGGTGCCTGGCTCACTCTGTAGAATGTTTCTCAATCAATCTGATGGTTATGGAATTGCCGACAGTGCTTTTTTTTTTAAGGGTTTGGTGGAAGGTGGGGGTTTAAGTCTTCAGCTTGGGACAAAAGTCGACATTGACCTATCACAGCTCAGAGGTCGACAAAGGTCTCCTTAACAACCTCGGACAGTTGAGGTTAAGGTCTCCTTAACAACCAACACAGCTGCTCCTGATTAATTTTCTGTACCAATTGCATTGGTGCCCCATGCCTACAATCTGTGAAAGGGGTTGGTGGCTTCCAGTGGTCCCTGGATGGGCAGCAGTGGCGGCAGGAAGTGTCAACAGCAGCTTTCTGAAGGGTGGCTAGTGGCAATGTGGAACCGGCTGGGAGAAGCTGTGTCAGACAGTGCAGCAATCTGTTCCCCATCAGACTCATAAAACATACAGAAATACACACACACACATAGAAATATACATAAATACACACACACATAGAAATATATATAAACACACACACACATAAAAATATATATAAACACACACACACATAAAAATATATATAAATACACACACACATAATATAAATACACACACACACACAAATATATATAAATACACACACACACAAATATATATAAATACACACACACACAAATATATATAAATACACACACACAAAAATATATATAAATACACACACACACAAATTTATATACACACACACACATAAAAATATATATAAATACACACACACACAAAAATATATATAAATACACACACATAAAAATATATATAAATACACACACACATAGAAATATATATAAACACACACACACATAAAAATATATATAAATACATACACACATAATATAAATACACACACACACAAAAATATATATAAATACACACACACATAAAAATATATATAAATACACACAAAAATATATATAAATACACACACACATAAAAATATATATAAATACACACACACAAATATATATAAACTAGCTGGGGAGCCCCGCGTTGCGAGGGCAATTTTGGGGCGCGAGGGCAATTTTGGGGCATTTGGTCTCCCTGCCCCTGTGTGCCCCCCTCTCCCTGTCATGTCCTCTCCCTGTCCTATCCCTCCCTCCCCTCTCTCCCTCCCTCCCCTCCCCTCTCTCCCTCCCCTCTCTCCCTCCCCTCCCCTGTCTCCCTCTCCCCCCCCACCCCTCCCCCGCTCCCCCACTCCCCTCTGTCCCTCTCTCCGGCCCCTCCCCCTGCCTAGCGAGCCCCGCGTTGCGAGGGCAATTTTGGGGTGCGAGGGCAATTTTGGGGCGTTTGGTCTGCCTGCCCCTGTGTGTCCCCCCTCTCCCTGTCATGTCCTCTCCCTGTCATGTCCTCTCCCTGTCCTATCCCTCCCTCCCCTCTCTCCCTCCCCCCTCTCTCTCCCCCTCCCTCCCCTCCCCTCTTTCCCTCCCTCCTCTCCCCCACTCCCCTCTGTCCCTCTCTCCGGCCCCTCCCCCTGCCTACCGCCTGAGGTCTGGTGCCGTTGCTGAGGTCCCCCGCGTATCGCGCGGCTGATGGACGGCCGCTGTGGGCGGGCGGGCAGCGCATGCGCGGTGAGTGCGGGCGGCGCATGCGCGGTCAGTGCGAGCGGCCCGCGGGAGCCGGCAAGGCCGTTAGCGAGCGGGAAACTTCGGGCGGCGCGCCCGCGCTCCGTCCGCACACCTGAGAGGGGGAAGTAGAGAGAGACAGAGAGGGAAGAGGAGAGAGGGAAGAGGAGAAGGAGAGAGGGAAGAGAGAGAGAGAGAGAAATTTTTTCAGCTTCAGGCCCCGAGTCCCCCCTGCGCGAGGGTGAGGAGGAGGGGGGGGGTTGGTAAACACAATATAAAACTCAAATAAATTGTTAATTAATTGCCTAACACATAATTGAAATATTTACCTTAGTTCCCTAACACACAGAAAGTGTGGGGGAAAAAATCGTGGAAAATCAAGATGGCGGCCACTCACCTCGGTTCAGAAGGATAAGGCCCGCCCACACATGCACCGATTGGTCGACCGGTCAGGTCACCAAAGCGTAGGATTGGTCAATCGTCGAGTCACTCGACACTCAACTGAAGGAAGACCTCGACGTCACACGGTCGCTAATGAGATGCTAATGAGCGGAACGCTGAACGTTTTTGGGATACCGCGGGCGGGATTTTTGTCCGGCCGAAACGTAAATACGCCTATGACCGGTCCGGAATCGCAAGCTTTCTTTTGAGGCGACGCGCGCGTCGGTACGCTCTGTAACTTCCAAACGTATAGAGACCAGGCGGACAGACAGACAGACAGACATCGGGACAGACAGAAGAGCCGCTTTATATATATAGATACACACACACAAATATATATAAATACACACACACACAAATTTATATACACACACACACACATAAAAATATATATAAATACACACACACACAAAAATATATATAAATACACACACATAAAAATATATATAAATACACACACAAACATATATAAATACACACACACATAAAATTATATATAAATACACACACATATAAAAATATATATAAATACACACACGTAAAAATATATATAAATACACACACAAACATATATAAATACACACACACACATAAAAATATGTATAAATACACATACACACAAAAATATATATACATACACACACACACATATATAAATATATATATAAATACACACACACAAATATACATAAATACACACACATAAAAATATATATAAATACACACACACATAAAAATATATATAAATACACATAAAAATATATATAAATACACACACATAAAAATATATATAAATACACACACACATAAAAATATACATAAATACACACACACATAAAAATATATATAAATACACACACACAAAAATATATATAAATACACACACACAAATATATATAAATACACACACACATAAAAATATATATAAATACACACACACATAAAAATATATATAAATACACACACACACACAAACATATATAAATATACACACACACAAATATATATATAGATACACACACACATAAATAAAAATATATATAAATACACACACACATAAAAATATATATAAATACACACACACACACCAAATATATATAAACACACACACACAAATATATATATAAATACAAACACACATAAAAATATATATAAATACACACACACACATAAAAATATATATAAATACACACACGCACATAAAATATATAAGTACAAACACACACAAACATATATATAAATACACACATAAAAAAATATATAATTACACACACACACACAAAATACAGACACACATATATCTAAATACACACACATATCTAAATACACACACACGTAAGTAAGAGAAGCATTGTCCTCAAGATAAATTGTAATTGTGCATATATTACACATATACACACATATAGATGTGTGTCTGTGTATATTATAATATATATATCATGTGTGCGCATGTGTATATATGTGAACCATATAGACACACACATATATATATGTAATTGTGCATTAACACACGTGTACCAATGTTCCCTGTAATTTTTGGGAGGCCGTGGGTCTCCTTTAACGGGTGGCGTGGTCCATTCAAAATTCCGTGCATGTGTGGTTTTTACAATTTAAAAGCCGGCTCACTGTAAAGGGAACACTAATGTGTACATGTATATATATATAATATAAATATATCCACACACACACACAATTTGTCCTGAGAATAAGACTGCTCTTACAACATTAAAAAACCCTCTGATACACCAATTCACATCAGGCCTACATTGTAAATTTATTTTAGCAGCCAAATATCTTTCTACTTCAGCAGTTTACAAATTGCTTTCATTAACACTAAATGCTCCCACTGAGCGAGGGCTGGTTAGTCCTGGGAGGATTCCACTGACACAACAATCATTCCCGGGGCCTCTCATTACCGTCCATTCAATAAATTAACACAGCACAAACACCCGAGGTTACTCTGGAAAATGACACTTAACCTTTGAGAAAGTTCACGCTGTTTTCTGTGGAGCGAGTGGCTGGTGAAGTTTGACCGGTCGTTCTGACGTGATCAGCAGGACAAAGGATGTGTGCAGTCTGCTCGTCGGGGTTGGAATAATTCACGTTGTACACACAGACATTGTGGGGAGTCTGCTCAGTCGGGGGATGGAATAATTCACGTTGTACACACGGACATTGTGGGGAGGAGGGGAACAACACGTGTACAAAGGAGCAACAAGTGCACAAAGGAACAACACGTGTACAAAGGAACAACACGTGTACAAAGGAGCCACACGTGTACAAAGGAGCCACACATGTACAAAGGAACAACATGTGTACAAAGGAGCCATACTTGTACAAACAAACAACACGTGTACAAAGGATCAACATGTGTACAAAGGAACATTTGTTTACAAAGGAGCAACACATGTACAAAGGATTAACACATGTACAAAGGATCAACATGTGTACAAAGGAACAACACGTGTACAAAGGAACAACATGGGAAAGGATCAACACCTGTACAAAGGATCAACACGTGTACAAAGGAACAACACGTGTACAAAGGAATAACACTTGTACAAAGGAGCAACACGTGTACAAAGGAGCAACATGCGTACAAAGGAGCAACACGCGTACAAAGGAGCAACACATGTATAAAGGATCAACACATGTATAAAGGAGCAACATGTGTACAAAGGAACAACGCGTGAACAAAGGAGCAACATGTGTACAAAGGAGCAACGTGTACAAAGGAGCAACGTGTGAAAGAATCAACACGTGTACAAAGGAACAACACGTGTACAAAGGAGCAACACATGTACAAAGGAAAAACATGTGTACAAAGGAATAACACGGGAAAGGGTCAACACCTATACAAAGGATCAACATGTGTACAAAGGAGCAACACATGTACAAAAACAAGTGTACAAAGGAACAACACGTTTACAAAGGAGCCACACGTGTACAACGGAACAACACGTGTACAACGGATCAACACGTGTACAAAGGAGCGATACGTGTACAAAAGAGTAACAGTTGCAAAATGCACATACAGAACACCAAATGTTTGCAAAGCTTTTTTTTATTGGCTTTAGTGTTTACTTTGTTAAAATCATGAGTTAATGAATGAGTCATCTGGAATAAGGAAGGGAAAGTAAATTAAATCACAGAGCTCAGTTAGTTCAGGAACCTTCTTCCACAATAAATCTTAGCCAACATCCAACAAAGCCACAGAGCCACAGTGCGTGCGGGGTGAGAGATCTGCATGCTTATTTTGGCTGAAGATTTTTGTTCACTGTGAGAAGGTTCTGATCTTTCATGTTGCCCCTTTAAGAATTTCAGAACATATCCATCAATCAAAGGCCTTGCTGAGGAACTTATGCCAACTGACCAGCCACTCTGAGTTTTGGATTTCATCTCACTGTGCAGTTGTAACTGAGCAGTGCTAATGAACTGAAAACTCGTGTTTATCCAGGTGTCTACACACTGGGGTTCCTGCTTCAGGCTAAAGAGCTCCCTTGGTGTGTTAGAACCTACAATATGATGAATTCATAGTGCTCTGTTTATTGCCTAATTAAAGATTAAGTACACATGGAGCAAGTACCGACTAAAGATGTATCCTGGGCAGCGGTGGAATACACTCCACATCGACTCCAGTGTGAATTCTGATTGAGCCTGTACATTGATTTAAATAAAAGTGGAGACAACAGACTCCATCACTGACGTGATCGCAGACCTTCATCTCTGCCAGAATGAAGCAATGACCAAGATCTTGGTAAATGACGACTCTGCTGGTTACCCAAAGGACGAGGCTGACAGTTTAGTCTGTCACATGGCCACCTTACCCAGAGATTGTCAATTCAGTTTCACAAACACCATCCATTATATTCAATCACCCCCTAAAAGTTTTAAAACTTCAATACCATGCAAAATGGAGAAGTGACGAGTGTTAATCTAATGTTGAACAGCCTATTCAGTCTGCACTCACTGTCTGTATTCAGTCCAACACAACATCGCAACATCAATACCACCTCACTGAGCTACCCATAATGTCACCTCTCTTAGACACCTGTAACACCAGCTCAATGAGATATCCTCAATCAAGTTCAACCTTCCTCAGTTGAAAACTGAGAAACAATTAGATTCAAATGAATTACGATGTAATGAAAGTCATTCCTTACAAACTCACTTCACTAATTTTTCAAGGCCACCTTGTTGACTTAGTGGGTACATGCACCATATGGTGTAGTACAAAGCACCACAGTCCAGGAGGTCCCAGGTTCGATCTCTGCTCTGTACTTAGCTCATTTCAGCCAAGGTAGCAATTCCCTGCCCAATATTCCTGATTCCTATCCAGTAATCGTTGCTGAAAATTGTGTGTGGACCATTGGGTAAGGGTAGGATCAAGCTCATCTGTGATACGCCCCATGGGAGAATATACTACTGACTCTCACTTTCTGCGCTCAAGCATGAAGGATAGTCACTTGGCCAAGGTTCGTGAGGTGAGTGGCACCAATGAAACAGTATTGTAGCTAGTTAGCCACAGTTTCATAGGGAGACCTCTGCCTGTGGAAGCGTAGCCCAGCAAGAGTCAACGGGGCTGAAAATCAGCCCAGGTTTTGCCCGCATCCTGCCATAAATTCCATTAGGAGACCGGTGGAAATCCCAGGGAAACCATGGACTGCCATTTCCAAGGTTTTATGATTTGACATATGGGGCAGAACTTTTGTTCCTGCCTTCAAGGTAAATGGTGGTTTGGGGGTGGGGGGAACGAGGAGGGGTAGACCGTGGCGGGGTCTCCATGTGCTAGAGTTTCTGTGCCTTGACTAGAAAGGGTTGAACATAAGAACATAAGAACATAAGAAATAGGAGCAGGAGTAGGCCAATTGGCCCCTCGAGCCTGCTCCGCCATTCAATAAGATCATGGCTGATCTGATCCTAACCGCCAATCCACTATGACAGGACTATCTCCTGAATCTAACAGCATTAGACACACGAAAACAGGAGCAGGATCAGGCTACACGGCCCCTGGGCCCGCTCCGCTACCCACAGGGCCATGACCTATCCGAACCTAGACTCATGTCCAAATTCCTGCCCGCTCCCCGTAACCCTTAATTCCCTTTTCTACTAGGAAACTGTCTATTTCTGTTTTAAATTTATGTAATGATGTAGCTTCGACAGCTTTTTGGGGCAGCATATTCCATGGACCTACCACCCTCTGAGTGAAGTAGTTCCTCCTCATCTCAGTTTTGAAAGAGCAGCCCCTTATTCTAAGACTATGCCCCCTAGTTCTAGTTTCACCCATCATCTGGAACATCCTCCCTGCATCCACCCGATCCAACCCCTTCATAATCTTATATGTTTCAATAAGATCGCCTCTCATTCTTCTGAACTCCAATGAGTAGAGTCCCAATCTACTCAACCTCTCCTCATATGTCCATCCCCTCATCCCCGGGATTAATCGAGTGAACCTTCTTTGTACTGACTCGAGAGCAAGTATGTCCTTTCTTAAGTATGGACACCAAAACTGTACGCAGTATTCCAGGTGCGGTCTCACCAATACCTTGTACAACTGAAGCAATACCTCCCTATTTTTATATTCTATCCCCCTAGCAATGAAAGCCAACATTCCATTGGCCTTCTTAATCACTTGCTGCACCTGCATACTAACCTTTTGAGTTTCGTGCACCAGGACCCCCAGATCCCTTTGTACTTCAGTACTTTCAAGTTTGGGACAGAGCAAAGGTCTGGAGGAGGACATACAGGAAACTTTCGATTTACCGGCACCTAAATAACCGGAAATCTCGGTTAACCGGCAAAATTCAGGAGTAGGTTCAGGTAAGTTTTACTTCATATTCTACTTGCCTTCCTCGATCTGTTGCTGTGCAAGGGTGTGGCTGCAGCTGTTGCTAAGCTACAGAGATGCTTGGAACTTGTGGCCATTGTTCTGAACCTAAGCAACAGGGTTTGTTGCTTTATACGGAGCTCTCAGCTCTCCGTATCTTTTACTATAGCTTTCGGTTATCCGGAATTTTTGATGAACCGGCACCACGTCGGTCCCGTCGATGCCGGATAAAAAAAAGTTTCCTGTAATCATTTAATATATTTCAGATCTGCGAGTCAGAGAAGGGAACAGAAACTCACCAGGTTGGATATTGTCCCTCCACTGCTTCTACTGCTGGCCAGAAACATTTTCCTCTGATTTCCTCCCTCCCTCATCTAAAAGTGCGGGCTCCTCTAATGCTCAGTGCACGATCCTGGCTGTAACACCTGCCGGTGACCTCCATCACTGAGTTCCATTTGGCAATGTAGTGGTGGGCAGTATGCACAGTGAGCTGAGCTGTATCAGCCTCTACAAGGACGTATGTGGGTTATTGAAGAGGTACATTTCATGGATTGACCCCCTTGTTTGGGGGGGGTGGGTTGATTGGAGCAGAGCCAAGGTCGACAAGGATGGGTGGGGGGTTCAATCCATGTCCCCAATGAGGCAACGCTTCTACTGGCGTGGACCAGGTGGGTGCCAGAGATGCCCCAAGGTGGCGATTGCACTTGCCGTCCTGTGCTAATGAAGTGCCCTCCCAATGCCCCCATGAACTCCGGCAGGCTCAGTGATGGAGGTCACCGGCAGGTGTTACAGCCAGGAACATGCACTGAGGATTAGGGGAGCCCACACCTTTAGATGAGGGAGGGAGGAAATCGGAGAAAATCATTTTTGGCCAACAGTAGCAGTGGAGGGACAATATCCAATCTGGTGAGTTTCTGTTCCCTTTTCTGACTCGCAGATCTGAAATATATTAAACTAGCTGGAGTACCCGGTGTTGCCGAGGGAACTGAAGAACCCTCTGCCATGTTTATAAAACTGTTTATAAAACTGCTGGGATTGAAGAACTCTTCCTAAGCACCCAGGAGGTGGTTCTTTAACTTCGTTTTTTGTTACTGGGGATCGCCAGTAGCATAAACTCCAGGTTTTATAGTTTTGGGTATGTCTCGCCTGGTCAGCAGCTTGCCGTGCCTGAGTCTGGTCAGGAGTCTCTGAGGCTCTGGCTTGGGTATGTCTCGCCTGGTCAACAGCTTGCCGTGCCTGAGTCTGGTCAGGAGTCTCTGACTCCCCCCTCCCTCTCCGTCCCCCTCCCTCCCTCCCTTCCTCTCCCTCCACCTCTCTCTCCCTCCCTCTCACTCCCTCCCCTTCACTCTCTCCCTCCATCCCCCCTCTCTCCCCCTCCCCCTCTCTCACTCCCTCCCCCTTCACTTCCTCCCTCCCCCTCTCTCTCCCTCCCCGCGCTCCTTCCCTCCCTCCCTCTCCCACCTCATCACTCTTTCCCTCCCTCCCCCTCTCTGTCTCCCTCCCCCTCTCTCTCCCTCCCCCTCTCTCCCTGCCCCTCTCTCTCTCTCAAATTCAAATTCAAATCGCTTTATTGGCATGATAAGGTACATCTTATGTTGCCAAAGCATCAAAATACATTTATGGTTGAACACATAAACGCAGTTCTATTCATACAGTGTATAAACAGGTATATCCCTGAGTGTATAAATATACATTCGCATTATTTATATATACTCTTTTCTTAGTTTACTGGTTGTCCCTCTGTTCATGGCAAGCTGTAACATAGTGTGCCGCCAGTGTTACACAGCTTCTCTCCTCCCCCAGTAGGTATGGGAGTTTTTGGTTGTCATTCAGATTTCTGAATTCAGGGCATATTTGTGAGAATTTTTGGTAGAAATTCTCCCTGATGCCCTGATATTTTCCACAGGCTGTGAGGAAGTGCATCTCTGTCTCCACTACTCCCTGACTGCAGTGAGAGCATATCCTGTCTTCTCTTGGCAGCCTGGTCTGCCCTCTCCCCTCTCTCTCTCTCTCTCTCCCCTCTCCCCCTCCCTCCCCACTCTCTGTCCCTCCCTATCTCTCCCTCCCTCCCCTCTCCCTCTCTCTCCCAATTCACAATTCACAATTCAAATCGCTTTATTGGCATGATAAGGTACATCTTATGTTGCCAAAGCATCAAAATACATTTATGGTTGAACACATAAACGCGGTTCTATTCATACAGTTTATAAATATACATTCGCCTTGTTTGTATATATTCTTGTCTTAGTTTACTGGTTGTCCCTCTGTTCATGGCAAGCTGTAACATAGTGTGCCGCCAGTGTTACACAGCTTCTCTCCTCCCCCAGTAGGAAAGGGAGTTTTTGGTTGTCATTCAGATTTCTGAATTCAGGGCATATTTGGGAGAATTTTTGGTAGAAATTCTCCCTGATGTCCTGATATTTTCCACAGGCTGTGAGGAAGTGCATCTCTGTCTCAACTACTCCCAGACTGCAGTGAGAGCATATCCTGTCTTCTCTTGGCAGCCTGGTTTGCCTGTGTCTGCCTTTTTCGATCGCTAGGCTATGTTCGCTAAGTCTGTACCTTGTCAAGGTTCTTCTCAGTTTGTTATCCTTTACCATGGTCAGGTAATCAGCTATGTTGTATTGTCTGTTTAGGGCCAAGTAGCAATTGAGTTTGCTTTGGGTTTTTGTTGTTTCTGCCCAATATGTCAGATATTTTTCCTTTTGCTTAGCGACGATTGTGTTGGGTCGAATTCTTTGTGTTACCCTGTCACTGTCCTGGGACTGGTTATTGTTAGTGTTGTTAGCAGTTACTTCACTGAGTCCCAGGACTAGTTGACTGAGGGTATTTTTCTTTATGGTCAGCTCTTGGCATTTCAGGGCGTCGTAGTGATAGCATTGGGGGTTGCTCATTTGTAGGTGATTCCAAAATTTGGTGGCTCTTTTTTGGATAGTGATTATTAATGGATATTGGCCTAGTTCCGCCCGGCATGCATTGTTTACTGTTTTCCTTTGAGTCCGGAGGATACTTTTACAGAATTCTGCATGTAGGATCTCAATTGGGTGTTTGTCCCATTTTGCAAATTCTTGTTGTGTTAGCGGTCCCCATACCTCACTGCCATAGAGTGCAATTGGTTCAATTACTGATTTGAAAATTTTGAGCCAAATGCTAATTGGGATTTCTATTTGGATTGATTTTTTGATGGCATAGAAAGCCCTTCTTGCTTTCTCTTTCAGTTCATTCACAGCCAGTTTGAAGTTTCCCATAGAACTGATTTTTAAGCCCAAGTATGTGTAGTGAGTGGTTTGTTCAATTTTGGTTGTTCCTACTGTGAAATTTATTTTGGGTCCCTGATGTTTGGATCTTTGCTGGAACACAAGGACTTTGGTTTTTTGGGGATTTATTGTCAGGGCCCAAGTCTGGCAGTACGACTCCAGCAGGTCCAGGTTCTGCTGTAGACCCTCCTTAGTTTGGTGTGACAGCAGAACCAGGTCGTCTGCATAGAGGAGGAATTTAACCCTTCCCCTCTCTCTCTCTCCCTCCCCCTGTGTCCCCCCTGGGACTAGGGAAGGAGAGAGGGAGGTGGGGGGAGGAAGGAGAGAGGGAGGGGGGGGAAGGAGAGAGAGAGGGGGGGAAGGAGAGAGAGAGGGGGGGAAGGAAGAGAGGGAGGGGGGGAAGGAGAGAGGGGGGGGAAGGAGAGAGGGAGGGAGGGGGAAGGAGAGAGGCAGGGGGGAAGGAGAGAGGGAGGGGGGGGAAGGAGAGAGGGAGGGGGGAAGGAGAGAGGGAGGGAGGGAGGGGGGGAAGGGAGAGAGGAGGGAGGGAGGGGGGAAGGAGGGAGGGGGAGGGGGGGAAGGGATGGAGGGAGGTGAGGGGGGAAGGAGAGAGGGAGGGAGGGAGGAGGGGGGGAAGGAGAGAGGGAGGGAGGGGGGAAGGAGAGAGGGAGAGGAGGGGGGGAAGGAGAGAGGGAGAGGAGGGGGGCAAGGAGAGGGGGGGAAAGGATGAGAGGGGGGGAAAGGAGAGAGGGAGGGGGGGAAAGGAGAGAGGGAGGGGGAGGGGAAAGGAGAGGGGGAGGGGGGAAAGGAGAGAGGAGGGGGAAAAGGAGAGAGGGAGAGGGGGGAGGAGAGAGGGAGAGGGGGGAAAGGAGAGAGGGAGAGGGAGAGGGAGGGGGGGAAAGGAGAGAGGGGAAAGGAGAGAGGGGGGGAAAAGGAGAGGGGGGGGAAGGAGAGAGGTGGGGAAGGAGAGAGGGGGGGAAGGAGAGAGGGGTGGAAAGGAGAGAGGGGGGGGAAAGGAGAGGGGGGGAAGGAGAGGGGGGGGAAGGAGAGGGGGGGGAAGGAGAGAGGGGGGAAAGGAGAGAGGGGGGGAGGAGAGAGGGGAGGGGGGGAAGGAGAGAGGGGGGGAAGGAGAGAGAGAGGAGAGGGGGGGAGGAGAGAGAGAGGAGAGAGGGGGGAAGGAGAGAGAGAGGAGAGAGGGGGGGAAGGAGAGAGGGAGGGGGGGAAGGAGAGAGGGAGGGGGGGAAGGAGAGAGGGAGGGGGGGAAGGAGAGAGGGGGGGAAGGAGAGAGAGAGGAGAGAGGGGGGGAAGGAGAGAGAGGGGAGAGAGGGGGGGAAGGAGAGAGAGAGGAGAGAGGGGGGGAAGGAGAGAGAGAGGAGAGAGGGGGGAAGGAGAGAGAGAGGAGAGAGGGGGGGGAAGGAGAGAGAGAGGAGGGAGGGGGGGGAAGGAGAGAGAGAGGAGGGACGGGGGGGAAGGAGAGAGAGGAGGGAGGGGGGGAAGGAGAGAGGGAGGGGGGAAGGAGAGGGAGGGGGAAGGAGAGGGAGGGGGGAAGGAGAGGGAGGGGGGGAAGGAGAGGGAGGGGGGAAGGAGAGGGAGGGGGGAAGGAGAGGGAGGGGGAGGGAGGGGGGAAGGAGAGGGGGGGAAGGAGAGGGAGGGGGGGAAGGAGAGGGAGGGGGGGAAGGGGAGGGAGAGGGAGGGGGGGAAGGGGAAGGAGAGGGAGGGGGGGAAGGGGAAGGAGAGAGAGGGGGGAAGGGGAGAGAGAGGGGGGAAGGGGAGAGAGAGAGAGAGAGGGGGGAAGGAGAGAGAGAGGGGGGAAGGAGAGAGAGGGGGGAAGGAGAGAGAGAGAGGAGGAGGAGGGAGGGGGGGAAGGAGGAGAGAGAGGGGGGGAAGGAGAGAGGGGGGGAAGGAGAGAGAGAGGAGGAGGGAGGGGGGGAAGGAGAGAGAGGGGGGGAAGGAGAGAGAGAGAGGAGGGGGGAAGGAGAGAGAGGGGGGAAGGTGAAGGAGAGAGAGGGGGGAAGGGGAGAGAGAGAGAGGGAGGGGGGAAGGGGAGCGAGAGGGGGGGAGGGGGGAAGGGGAGAGGGAGAGTGGGAGGGGGGGAAGGAGAGAGAGGGGGGAAGGGGAAGGAGAGAGAGGGGGAAGGGGAAGGAGAGAGAGGGGGGGAAGGGGAAGGAGAGAGAGGGGGGAAGGGGAGAGAGAGAGAGAGAGGGGGGAAGGAGAGAGAGAGGGGGGGAAGGAGAGAGAGGGGGGGAAGGAGAGAGAGATGGGGAAGGAGAGAGAGAGAGGGGCAAGGAGAGAGGGGGAAGGAGGAGAGAGAGAGGTGGAAGGAGAGAGAGAGAGAGGGGGAAGGAGAGAGAGAGAGGGGGGGGTGCAAGGAGGGGGAGAGAGAGAGAGAGGGGGCAAGGAGAGAGAGAGAGAGAGAGAGGGGGGGCAAGGAGAGAGGGGGAGAGAGAGAGAGGGGGGCAAGGAGAGAGGGGGCAAGGAGAGAGGGGGAAGGAGAGAGAGCGAGGTGGAAGGAGAGAGAGAGGGGGAAGGAGAGAGAGAGAGAGGGGGAAGGAGAGAGAGAGAGAGGGGGAAGGAGAGAGAGAGAGAGAGGGGGAAGGAGAGAGAGAGAGAGGGGGAAGGAGAGAGAGAGAGAGGGGGAAGGAGAGAGAGAGAGAGAGGGGGAAGGAGAGAGAGAGAGAGGGGGAAGGAGAGAGAGAGAGAGGGAAGGAGAGAGAGAGAGAGGGGGAAGGAGAGAGAGAGAGAGGGGGAAGGAGAGAGAGGGTGAAGGAGAGAGAGAGAGGGGGAAGGAGAGAGAGAGAGAGGGAAGGAGAGAGAGAGGGGGAAGGAGAGAGAGAGAGGGGGAGGAGAGAGAGAGAGAGGGAAGGAGAGAGAGAGGGGGAAGGAGAGAGAGAGAGAGAGGGGGAAGGAGAGAGAGAGGGAGGGGGAAGGAGAGAGAGAGAGAGGGGGAAGGAGAGAGAGAGAGAGGGGGAAGGAGAGAGAGAGAAAGGGGGAAGGAGAGAGAGAGAAAGGGGGAAGGAGAGAGAGAGAGAGAGGGGGAAGGAGAGAGAGAGAGGGGGAAGGAGAGAGAGAGAGAGGGAAGGAGAGAGAGAGGGGGAAGAAGAGAGAGAGAGAGGGGGAAGGAGAGAGAGAGAGAGGGGGAAGGAGAGAGGGAAGGAGAGAGAGAGGGGGAAGGAGAGAGAGAGAGAGGGGGAAGGAGAGAGAGAGGGAGGGGGAAGGAGAGAGAGAGAGGGGGAAGGAGAGAGAGAGAGAGGGGGAAGGAGAGAGAGAGAGAGGGGGAAGGAGAGAGAGAGAAAGGGGGAAGGAGAGAGAGAGAAAGGGGGGAGGAGAGAGAGAGAGAAGGGGGGAAGGAGAGAGAGAGAAAGGGGGAAGGAGAGAGAGAGAGAAGGGGGGAAGGAGAGAGAGAGAGAGGGGGGAAGGAGAGAGAGGGGGAAGGAGAGAGAGAGAAGGGGGGAAGGAGAGGGGGAAGGAGAGGGGGAAGGAGAGAGAGCGAGAGGGGGTAGGAGAGAGAGCGAGAGGGGGAAGGAGAGAGAGAGAGAGGGTGAAGGAGAGAGAGAGAGAGGGAATGAGAGAGAGAGAGAAAGAGAGAGGGAAGAGGAGAGAGAGAGTGAGGGAAGGAGATAGAGAAGAGAGGAAGACACCCCAGGGAAGGGGTTGGACTAAGAGCCCGGCCTTGGTGACCCGCCCCCGTGCATGGTGTAGCGCCTCAGGCCCGGCCGGAGTGACCCCAGCTCCTGCTCTGGCCCGCTGCCGGAGAGAGAGAGAGAGAGAGGGAAGGAGAGAGAGGGGGAAGGAGAGAGGGGTAAGGAGAGAGAGAGGGGGAAGGAGAAAGAGAGAGAGGGAAGGAGAAAGAGAGAGAGGGGGAAGGAGAGAGAGATAGAGGGAAGGAGAGAGAGAGAGAGAGAGAGAGGGAAGAGGAGAGAGAGAGAGCAAGCGGGAAGGAGAGAGTGAGGGAAGGAGATAGAGAAGAGAGGAAGAAACCCCGGGGAAGGGGTTGGATTCAGAGCCCGGCCTTGGTGACCCGGAGCCCCCGTGCGCGGTATCGCGCCTCAGGCCCGGCCCGAGTGACCCCCGCTCCGGCCTGCTGCTGCCGCTCCCCCGCTCGATGTCTTTTGGGCTCTTAGGCCGCGTGGGTGTATCTGTCTCTGTGTGTGAATGCTCGCTGTCTATTGGGCTCTCAGGCCATGTGGTTGTCTCTGTCTATGTCTGTGTATCTTTTATCCCGGTCCCGCACTCACGGCAGGCTGCAAGATTAGGCCCCGCCCACACACACCATGAAATGCCCTCCGTGACGCACCGCGCTTCCCCCATAGGACTGGTCAACCATCACGTCACTCAACACTAATGAGCGGATTTTGTTCGTTTTTTGAACGTTTTCTGTATACTGTCTGAGCCATTTCTGTCTGACCAAAAAGTAAATATGCCTAGGACACTCCACTAATCATAAGCTTTCTTTTGATATAACATATGTGTAGGTACACTCTATAACTTTTGAGTTTACCGCAGACACACACACAGACAGACAGATCCATTTAGCTAGGGGGGGCCCGGCGTTGCCAGGGCAGTTTAGAGGGCCGCGCGGTTGACGGCCGGCCACTGCCGCTCCCCTGTTCTGTGTCTCGGTCCGAGCAGTTGTGAGGCCCGGCCCGAGTGACCCCAACTCACCTCCCGCTCCGGCGGGCCGACGCAGCTGGCCCGCTCGCTGTTAAGGAAAAACAGGGGAAAAAATGGCAGCGAAGTTTCGGGAGGCTGCAGGATTAGGTCCCGCCTGTGATGCACCGATTGGTCAACCATCAGGTCACTGAACTGTAGGATTGGTCAACCATCGCGTCACTCAACGCTAATGAGCGGTAGGATTGGTCAACCGCTAATGAGCGGATTTTTGAACTGTCTGAGCAATTTCTGTCTGACCAAAAAGTAAATACACCTATGACACTCCCCTAAACATAAGCTTTCTTTTGATATAACATATGTGTAGGTACGCTCTATAACTTTTGAGTGTATAGCGGACACACAGACAGACAGACAGACAAACCAACTGCTTCATATATATAAATATATATATAAACTAGCAGGAGTGCCCGGCGGTGCCGGGGGGTTTTTTGAGGGCATGTTGTTATGAAAAAAGTACAAATAATTTTTATATATATAAATGAGTTTGTGTGTCTGTCTGTCTGTGTGGGAAGGAGAGAGAGAGTGAAAGAGAGAGAGGGAAAGAGAGAGGTGGAAGGAGAGAGAGAGAGGTGGAAGGAGAGAGAGGGGAAGGAGAGAGAGAGACTGGGGGAGAGAGAGAGAGAGACTGGGGAGAGAGGGAGAGAGACTGGGGGAGAGAGAAACAGAGACCTCCATGACACCAACCAGGACCAGAGAGGATCCCCACGTACAACACCAATGTCGGACCTGCACCACTCCTGCCCTACAGGGGAGCAGGATCACCCCCAGCCAGGCAGAGGGAGAGGTGCTCAGGATGTACGCAATACTACAGGCAGAGACAATCCATTAAGAGACATAATGCAGATGCCCAGCAGCATCTACTCCCGCCTTATGGATCAGGAAGCATAAGGACTAGTTGTTAGAAAGAGTTGCAGCCAATTATTCTCAGCATTTATAGACACTTGAAATGTTCTTTTTTCCTCATTTAAACACGACAAACACATATTACTATTTATCATATTTTAACCTATCACAGTAAAAGACCAATCTTAGCATGAAATCCTTGTATATCTCAACCTGGAATATCCAAGGTCTATGCTCTTCGGTGCTTGGCCTGAAGAGTAGGACCTCAGAGTTCCTAGATGAAATCAAAGATCTGGACATTATCTTTTTGCAAGAAACCTGGTGTAGAGGAGAAGGGCCCACTGGCTTTTCCCGGGGGTACACAGAGCTGGTGGTCCCCTCCAATAAACTGCCAGGAGTAACCCAGGGCAGAGACTCTGGAGGCATACTGATTTGGTTTAAAGCAGAGCTTAGGAATTATATTAAATTTATAAAAAGGGCGAAAACCACTTATGGCTCAAGAGTAAGAGGGGCATCATTTCTAGCACGCAAGATGTTTTCATTTGCGCACTCTATATCCCCCCTATAGAATCCCTGTACTTCAAAGAGGACACCTTCTCCAACATTGAGAGGGAGATTAACCAATTCCAGGCCCAGGGGAACGTGTTGATCTGTGGTGACCTCAACTCAAGAACTGGCGAAGAACCAGACTTTACCAGTAATCAGGGGAATAATTACATATTTGGGAATAACCACTTTGATCTCCCTTTTCATTCACACAGGTATAGCTGCGACAAACAGACAAATGCTAATGGAAAACAGCTCCTGCAGCTCTGTCGAAGCCTGGGTCTGTATATTGTCAATGGTAGGTTCAGGGGAGACTCCCTAGGAAGATCCACCTATTGCTCACCTCTTGGCGTCAGCACCGTAGACTATATGATTACGGATCTGGACCCATCCTCTTTCAGAGCATTCACAGTCAAACCACAAACAACACTGTCAGACCACAGCCAAATTACTGCGTATCTTAAAAGGACAGAAACAACCAACACAAAAACACAGCCCAGTAAGCTGTCAAACATTAAAAAATCCTACAGATGGGCCAAAGACAGCATGGAAAAATACCAGAAAGCAATTAGCAATCAATCAACTCAAGCTCTCTTGGACACCTTTCTGGAAAACACATACACTCACAATAAAGAAGGTGTAAACCGGGCAGTGAATAACCTAAATAATATTTTTGATAATTTGGCATCAATGTCAAACTTGAAAGTTCGCAAGAATAAACCCAAAACAAAAAACCACGAAAAATGGTTTGATTCAGACTGCCATAACATGAGGAAAAAACTCAGAAAAATATCAAACCAAAAACACAGACAACCAGAAAATGAGGAAATACGCCTTACTTATTGTCAGGCACTAACACAATACAAAAACACACTCAGAACCAAGAAAGAACAGTATATTAAGAATATACTCAGCTCCATTGAGGAATCTATTAATTCTAATTGTTTCTGGGACAACTGGAATACATTACACAAAAAGCAACACGACGAATTGCCCATTCAAAATGGAGACACATGGGAAAACCATTTTGAAAAATTATACCAGAAAAACACACTAAGCCCAGAGCAAGATCAAATATGTAAAAAACTGGAAAAGCTCGAACTGGCCATAAAAGATAACCAAAACCCGTTAGACTCCCTAATAACTGAAAAAGAGCTATTTGAAAAACTCAAGGACCTGCGACCAAGAAAAGCTTGCGGTGCAGATGGCATCCTAACCGAGATGATTACACACACGGACGATAAAATGAAATTGGCTATCCTAAAACTCTTCAACTTGGTTCTGAGTGTCGGTTACTTCCCTGATATCTGGAACAAAGGACTCATAACGCCCATATACAAAAGTGGAGACAAAGTTGACCCAAGTAACTATCGAGGCATCTGTGTGAACAGTAACCTGGGGAAGGTATTCTGTAGTATCATAAACCAAAGACTTATAAACTTCCTTGAGGAGCACAATGTCTTGAGTAAAAGCCAAATTGGATTCTTACCAAATTATAGAACATCGGATCATATCTTCACCCTACACACCCTAATTGACAAACATGTTCACCAAAACAAAAGCAAAATTTTTGCCTGCTTTATAGATTTCCAGAAGGCTTTCGACTCTATTTGGCACAACGGTCTATTCTTGAAACTTATTGAAAGTGGTGTAGGGGGAAAAACATATGATGTAATTAAATCAATGTATACAAACAATAAATGTGCAGTTAAAACTGGAGACAAACAAACAAAATACTTCTCACGGGCGTGGCGTGGCGCAGGGCTCGCCCATCTCACTGACACTCTTTAATATTTACATAAATGAATTGGCAAAACTACTTGAACAATCTACAGCACCTGGCCTCATCCTGTATGACTCCAAGGTTAAATTCCTCCTCTATGCAGATGACCTGGTTCTGCTCTCACCAACTGAGGAGGGTCTACAGCAGAACCTGGATCTGCTAGAGTCGTTCTGTCAGACCTGGGCCATGACAATAAACCCCCAAAAAACCAAAGTTCTTGTGTTCCAGCAAAGATCCAGACATCAGGGACCCAGAATAAATTTCACACTAGGAACAACTAAAATTGAACAAACTACAAACTACACATACTTAGGCTTAATAATCAGTTCTACGGGAAATTTCCAACTGGCTGTGAATGAACTGAAAGAGAAAGCAAAAAGGGCTTTCTATGCCATTAAAAAGTCAATCCAAATAGAAATCCCAATTAGCATTTGGCTCAAAATTTTTAAATCAGTAATTGAACCAATTGCACTCTATGGCAGTGAGGTGTGGGGTCCACTAACACAAAAAGATTTTGCAAAATGGGACAAACATCCAATTGAGATCCTACATGCAGAATTCTGTAAAAGTATCCTCCGGACTCAGAGGAAAACCGCAAACAATGCATGCAGGGCAGAACTAGGCCAATATCCACTACTAATTACTATCCAAAAAAGAGCCACCAAATTTTGGAAACACCTAAAAACGAGCAACCCCCACTGCTATCATTACGAAGCCCTGAAATGCCAAGAGAGGATCATAAAGAAGAGACCCCTCAGTCAACTAGTCCTGGGACTCAGTGAAGAAACTATTAACACTACTAATAATAACCAGCTCCAGGACAGTGACATCGTAGCACAAAGAATTTGACCCAACACAATTGTCACTAAACAAAAGGAAAAATTTCTGACCTATTGGACAGAAACAACAAAAACCCAAAACAAACTCGATTGCTACTTGGCCCTAAACAGACAATACACCATGGCTGAATACCTGACCACGGTAAAAGATAGCAAATTGAGAAAAACCTTGACTAGGTACAGACTTAGTGAGCATAGCCTGGCCATCGAAAAAGGCAGACACAGGCAGAACTGGCTGCCAAGAGAGGACAGGATATGCTCTCACTGCAGTCAGGGAGTGGTGGAGACAGAAATGCACTTCCTCACAGCTTGTGGAAACTATCAGGGCATAAGGGCGAATTTCTACCCAAAATTCATAAAAATATGCCCTGAATTCAAAAATTTGAATGACGACCAAAAGCTCCCATACCTATTAGGGGAACAGAGAAATTGCGTAACTTTAGCGGCAAACTATGTTACAGCTTGCCATAAGCAGAGAGACAACTATTAAACCTAAGAAAAGATTATATGCATATTATATGAGTGTATATTTATACACACAGGGATATATCTGTTTATACACTGTATGGATAGATCTGCGTTTATGTGTTCAACCATAAATGTTTTTTCGGTGCTTTGGCAACATAAGATGTACCTTGTCATGCCAATAAAGCAATTTGAATTTGAATTTGAGTTTGACTGGGGGAGAGAGAGAGAGAGAGAGACTGGGGGAGAGAGAGAGACTGTGGGAAAGAGAGAGACTGGGGGAGAGAGAGAGACTGGGGAGAGAGAGAGACTGGGGAGAGAGAGAGAGAGACTGGGGGAGAGAGAGAGGCTGGGGGGAGAGAGAGAGAGACAGGAGATAGAGAGAGAGAGAGAGAGCCTGGGGGGGGGGGGGAGAGAGAGACGGGGGAGCGAGAGAGAGAGAGACTGGGGGGGAGAGAGAGAGAGAGACGGAGGAGCGAGAGAGAGACTGGGAGGAGAGAGAGAGAGAGAGAGACTGGGGAGAAGAGAGAGAGAGACTGGGGGAGAAGAGAGAGAGAGAGGCTGGGGAAGGGAGAGAGAGAGAGAGACTGGGGGGAGAAGAGAGAGATGGGGGCAGAGAGAGACTGGGGAGAAGAGAGAGAGAGACTGGGGGGAGAAGAGAGAGAGAGACTGGGGGGAGAAGAGAGAGAGAGACTGGGGGGAGAAGAGAGAGAGACTGGGGAGGAGAGAGAGAGAGAGACTGGGGGGGAGAAGAGAGAGAGACTGGGGGAGAAGAGAGAGAGACTGGGGGGAGAAGAGAGAGAGACTGGGGAGGAGAGAGAGAGAGAGACTGGGGGGGAGAAGAGTGAGAGAGACTGGGGGGAGAAGAGAGAGAGAGACTGGGGGGAGAAGAGAGAGAGAGAGACTGGGGAGGAGAGAGAGAGAGAGACTGGGGGGAGAGAGAGAGAGAGACTGGGGGGGAGAAGAGAGAGAGAGAGAGACTGGGGGGGAGAGAGAGACTGGGGAGAAGAGAGAGCGAGAGACTGGGGGGAGAAGAGAGAGAGAGAGACTGGGGGGGAGATGAGAGAGAGAGAGACTGGGGGGAGAAGAGAGAGAGAGAGACTGGGGGGTAGAAGAGAGGGAGAGAGACTGGGGGGGAGAAGAGAGCGAGAGAGACGGGGGGAGGAGAGAGAGAGAGAGACTGGGGGGAGAGAGAGACTGGGGAGAAGAGAGAGCGAGAGACTGGGGGGGAGATGAGAGAGAGAGAGACTGGGGGGAGAAGAGAGAGAGAGAGACTGGGGGGTAGAAGAGAGGGAGAGAGACTGGGGGGGAGAAGAGAGCGAGAGAGACGGGGGGAGGAGAGAGAGAGAGACTGGGGGGGAAGGGAGAGACGCCGCCGCTCACCTGCTCGCTTCCCTCTTCCCCTGGGCTTTCGGGCCGCGCGGAGAAGAGAGAGAGAGAGAGACTGGGGTGGAGAGTGAGACGCCGCCGCTCATCTGCGCGCTTCCCTCTGCCCTGGGCTTTCGGGCCGCGCGGGGAAGAGAGAGCTTGGAGGCAGGCAGCCGGCGACGCAGAATGTGAGAGAGGCCCGGGCCCGGTTGCCGGGGTAACCCTCCTCCCTCCCCCCCCCTCTCCTGAGCGGCTACAGGCTGTGAGAGAGGCCCGGGTCCGGTTGCTGGGGAAAACCTTCTTCCCCCCACCCCCACCCCACCCTCCTGAGGGGCTACAGGCTGTGAGGGAGGCCCAGGCCTGGGCCCGGTTGCTGGGGAAACTGTTCCCCACCTCAACTCGCTCCCAAAATCACCTCTACACACACACAAAGTGGGAAAAATAAATCAATAGTTAGGAATCAAGATGGCCGCCACTCACCTCAGCTCAGAAGGATTAGGCCCGCCCACACACGCAATGAAACGCCCCCCGTGACGCACCGATTGATCAACCATCAGGTCACTCAACTGTAGGATTGGTCAATCATCACGTCACTCAACTCTAGAATGGCCCGCCCGCACACGCAATGAACCCGCTCCCGTGACGCAGCGATTGGTCAACCGTCACGTCGCTCGACTGTACGATTGGTCAACCTTCATGTCACTCAATGCTAATGAGCGAATAATGAGCGGAATTTTGAAGGTTTTTTGTATACCGTCTGAACAATTTTTGTCTGACCAAAAAGTAAATACGCTTATGACCATTCCAGAATCATAAGCTTTCTTTTGATATAACACATGTGTAGGTACGCTCTATAACTTTTGAGTGTATAGCGACCATACAGACAGACAGACAGATGGAAGGACAGACAGACAAGACAGACAGAAGAGCTCTTTTATATATATAGATAGACTAGCTGGAGTGCCTGGCGGTGCCGAGGGTTTTTTGAAGGCCATGTTGTTGTGAAAAAAGTACAAATAATTTTAGTATATATGAATGAGTTTGTCTGTCTGTCTGTCTGTGTGGGAAGGAGAGAGGGAAAGAGAGAGAGAGAGGCAAAGAGAGAGGGGGAAGGTGAGAGAAAGGAGGAAGGAGAGAGAGAGAGGGGGGGAAGGAGAGAGAGGGGGAGGAGAGAGGGGGGGAGGAGAGAGGGGGGAGGAGAGAGAGGGGGAGGAGAGAGAGAGGGGGGGAGGAGAGAGAGGGGAGGGGGCGGAGGAGAGAGAGGGGGAGGGGGGAGGAGAGAGGAGAGGGGGGGAAGAGGGGGGGAAGAGGGGGAGGAGAGAGAGGGGGAGGAGAGAGTGGGGGGGAGAGGAGGGGGGGGCGGAGGAGAGGGCGGGAGGAGAGAGGGGGGGTGGGAGGAGAGGGGGGGATGGGAGGAGAGAGAGGGGGGGTGGGGTGGGAGGAGAGAGAGGGGGGGTGGGAGGAGAGGGCGGGGGGTGGGAGGAGAGAGAGGGGTGTGGGAGGAGAGAGGGAGAGTCCTCGGTGACCTGGAGCCCCCGTGCGAGCGACGCCGCCGCTAACCTGCGCGGTTTCGGTCGGGCCCTCGGGCCACGCGGTTGACGCTGAGAGGGGCCCGGGCCCGGTTGCCGGGGTAACCCTCCTCCCCACTCCTGAGTGGCTACAGGCTGTGAGAGAGGGCCGGGCCCGGTTGCCGGGGAAAACTTTCTTCCCCGCCCTCCTGAGCTGCGACAGGCTGTGAGAGAGGCCCGGGCCCGGTTACCAGGGTAATCCTCCTCCCCCCCTCTCCGCCCTCCTGAGCGGCCACAGGCTGTGAGAGAGGCCTGGGCCTGGTTGTCGGGGAAAACCTTCTTCCCCCCACCCCCGCCCCCTTGAGCGGCTACAGGCTATGAGAGAGGCCCGGGCCCGGTTGCCGGGGAAAACTTTCTTCCGCCCCCCGCCCTCCTGAGCGGCTACAGGCTGTGAGAGAGGCCCGGGCCCGGTTGCCAGGGTAACCCTCCAAGGTTGCGGCACCCGGCGGAGGCAGCGAGTCAAGAGCAAAAAAAGTGGGTGAAAGCTAGGAAAATTAATGAGCTTAGAAAAAATATTTACAAATTAAGTTAGTTTTTAAAAAACTATTTAATTGTGTAGAAAGTGGGAAAAATAAACACACAGAAAGTGGGAAAAATAAATCAATAGTTAGGAATCAAGATGGCGGCCACTCACCTCAGCTCAGAAGGATTAGGCCCACCCACACACGCAATGAAACGCCCCCCCGTGACGCACCGATTGGTCAAACATCAGGTCACTCAACGCTATCCCCTGTAGGATGGCCGCCCACACACACAGTGAACCCCCCCCGTGATGCACCGATTGGTCAACCATCATGTCACTCAACGCTATCCCCTGTACGATTGGTCAACCATCACGTCACTCAACGCTATCCCCTGTACGATTGGTCAACCATCACGTCACTCAACGCTAATGAGCGGAGTTGTCAATTTTTTAACGTTTTTTTGTATACTGTCGGAACAATTTTTGTCTGACCAAAAAGTAAATACACGTATGACACTTCCATAATCATAAGCTTTCTTTTGCTATAATATATGTGTAGGTACGCTCTATAACTTTTGAGTGTATAGAGGACAGACAGACAGATGAACCGCTTTATATATATAAGATATAAGATAGATAGATAGATAGATAATAATAAATAAAAAGAGATAGAGATAGCGAAGAGATAGAGAAGAGATGATTATGTCCTCCTCCAGACCTTTGCTCTGTCCCATTCACAGAATCCTGAGTCTGACCTGTGGATTAACAAGAGACACTAATACTAAGTTTTCATGTGCCTTTCATCTGTCCTCTGGAACAGTTTAAGCTCCCTTTGATTGGAGACTTTGGGGGAGAAATTCAGTATCGCCACGTTTGGGGCGTTATACTCGAGTGGGTGCGAAATTTAGCGACCGGCGCAAATTATCGCCACCTACTGCTAAATTGACCTGCTTCGCCCCAGGAGGTGCTTGGAGCGCTAAAACAGGCGCTGCATGACTGTCCTAAGGCGCTGAGCCGGAGAAGCAAGGCGCTACCACCAAGGGCGGGCGCAGCGCAGGTGCGGCCAGTTAGCAATTGCACGAAGACACGCTGGCGCCGGTCAGCTCTTAAAGGGGAGGGTCGATCTTGGATTGCAGCCACACCTTGCACGTCGGAGCCCTGATTCTCGGCCTGGACAGACCTACTGCCACATTCTAACGCCAAGGACCATAGAGAGGGCCAGGGAGCGAGCGCAGCGGTTCAGTGAGGGGGCCCTGCAGGTTCTGGTTGGCACGGTGGAGCGCAGGCGATCTATCCTGTTTCCGGACAGTGGCAGGAGGCCGCTGCCCACCGACTATCGCAAAGTTTGGAGGGAGGTGGCTCACAGAGTGACCTCCAGTAGCATGGTGCCTAGGACCCCTGTGCAATGCAGGAAGAAGTTCAACGACCTCACTCGGGTCATCAGGGTGAGTACCCTTTTCAGTATCCTCTTCATCCCTGCATGTGCACCTCACTTTATGGCCAAAGGGTCCTGAAAGCCCCAATGCCCAGCCCTCACCCAACACCTATGGGCCTTTCATGAAACTCACACGCACATTCAGCACTTTACACACTGTAAGGGTTATTCAACCATGGGAGGCAGTGCAGCCAAGATCAGGGCTTCACACTGTAAGGGCTATTCCACCATGGGAGGCGGTGCAGCCAAGATCAGGGCTTCACACTGTAAGGGCTATTCCAACATGGGAGGCAGTGCAGCCAAGATCAGGGCTTTACACTGTACTCAGAGCCCATCCTTTCTCTTGCAGGGCAAGCTGGCCCATAACAGGAGGCAGCAGCAACGGACCGGGGGAGGCCGGCCTCACCTTCAAGACCTCAGCAATCTGGAGCAGCGAGTCCAGCACATTATGGCAGGCCGGATGATTGGGCCCGTCGCTACTGGAGATGCCGACCCCGTTCTGGACAGCAATGGTAAGGTCATCACCTTTTTGACCTCTCTCCTTCCACTTGTGCCTCACACCAGCATCCTTTGCCACTATCGAACCAATACAGTGCATTGCAGCACTCATGCCTCCCTCGCTGCCGCCCTGTCCTCACGCTAAAGCAACTCTTGTACCTCCCTGCTTTCAGATGCTGATTCACCAGGTGAGGAGGCGGGCTCTCAAGCTGCCACTGTGAGTGATTCTGAAGGCGAGGAGGAAGAGGAAGCCGGACCATCAGTGCCACCCTCAGCCGAGGCAGCCCATGGCCATAATGGGGACACGTCTTCCCTGGAGGGGAGCAGGGGGGAAGGGTCTGAGGAGGGTGAAGCTCCGGGGCCCAGCGGGCTGCAGCAACGCGGTGGGGGTAGGGAAGCTCGGCGGCCTTCTCCCCAGAGGGAGAGTCTGGCCTCCAGTCCTGCTACAGTGAGCACAGAAGAGGTGCGGCTCCTCACTGAAATGGGCGCCCAGGCGGAGCAGAGGCACACTGAGCTCATGGCTGCAGTGGCAAGGATGCCCGAATCCATTGAGTCACTGGCAAGGAGTGTCCAGGACTTTGGTGCAGCACAAGCAAGGAATCTGCAGGACTTTGGTGCAGCACTGGCAAGGAGTCTGCAGGACTTCGGTGCAGCACAGGCAAGGAGTCTGCAGGACCTCGGGGCAGCACAGGCAAGGAGTCTGCAGGACTTCGGTGCAGCACAGGCAAGGAGTCTGCAGGACTTCGGTGCAGCACAGGCAGCACAGGCGGCTTCCACGCAAGTGCTTAGTGGTGCAATGCAGTCAGTGGCTGGTCTGATGCAGACGCAGATTGAGGCCACATGAGCACTGACTACTGCCACCCTCGCTGGATCGGGCACGAATCGGCGGGGCCCTCGCCGCGCCGCAGCAGGCCAGCAGTCTGTGCTTCAGCAGATTGCTCCGCATGCTGCAGTGCTGCCCCGTGGGAGTGCCAGTGTGTCGTCCGACCAGGGTGTGCCTGTCCTCTGTCAGGATGGCAGCATTCCTGCTGCCAACACTGTCACTTCTCCACTGCAGCTGCCACCACCTGCAGGACAGACTGCTGCCGCCCATGCAGAGTTGGAGCAGTCAGCAGCCGGGCCCTCCAGGCCCAGAGCTGGTCCAGGCCATCCCTCAAGGGCATCTGCCGACTCAGTTTCTGGCACTCAGCAGCCTTCCCCCAGCATTGCTGCAGCCACTGGGGTGCCATTGCGGAGGAGCCGCAGGGTGGGAAGGGGCAATCTCGCAAGCGAAGCAGATCACCCTCGAAGGGCAAAAAGCAGGAGGTGTGACAAAATGCTGTTAATTTTTTTACTGAAGGCCAAGGATCGTGGTCATTTTTAGTTTACTCTTTTGTTCATTGTCTCCAGGTTGTGAGAGCCAGTTATGTGTCTGACTGCTTTTTTGGGGGTTTCTCTCTATTACTTTGTCATGCGGGAAGGGCACACGGTTTGTTAAATAAAGAAGTGTCTTTATTCAGATTGTGCATGTTTGCTCTTTGAACTATTTGTTGCCTTGACTGGCTTAGGGGTTGCGGAACTGTTCCATTCATGTTCTTTCAATGGCACAAGCCATTCCCTCAGAGGGGGCCTAGAGCCGACTTACAATAAGCTGCTGACGGACGGCCCTTGCACTTTGTGCCTCCCTCCCGTCTTGGTGCTCCTCCTCCTCCTCCTTCTCCTCCTCTGCTGGTGCTCCAATGTCTGATGGGAGCGGCTGAGTCCTGAGGATTGCCAGATTATGCAGCATGCAGCATACTGCAACGAAATGGGAGTCTCGCTCAGGTGAGTACTGAAGGGCTCCCCCGGAATGGTCCTGACAGCGGAACCGTTGCTTTCGCACGCCGATTGTGTGCTCAATGATGTTCCTGGTCGCTTGATGGCTCTCACTGTATCATTCTTCAGCAGGGGTGCTGGGCGCACGGAGCGGGGTCATCAGCCAGGTGCACAGAGGATAGCCCTTGTCCCCGAGAAGCCAACCTCCTGGGTGAGCCAGGGCTTCGAAAAGGTCTGCACAGAAGTCTGGCGCAGGATGAAGGCATCGTGGCTGCTGCCTGGAAAGCGGGCATTGACAGCTAATATCAGCTGTCTGTGGTCACATACCAACTGGACGTTCAACGAATGGAACCCCTTCCGGTTGCGGTAATCGTCGGCATTTTCTTGCGGCACCCGCAAAGCCACATGCATGCAGTCAATGGCGTCCTGGACCATGGGGAAGCCCGCTATTCTTTCAAATCCCATTGCATGCTCTTGCTGCTTGTCCAGGGTCATGGGGAAGGAAATGTACTGAAGTCTCCTTTTAAAGAGGGCATTCGTGACTTGGCGGATGCAGCAATGCACCGCGAACTGGGAGATATTGGCAATGTCCACAGTAGCGGATTGGAAGGAGCCGGTGGCATAGAAGTTGAGAGCCACTGTCACCTTCACTGCCACCGACAGAGACGTCCTGCTCCTCAGTTGAGGCTGCAGATCTGGCTGAAGCAGGTGGCAGGGCTCAGTGACCACCTCCCTGCTGAATCGCAGCCTCCGAAAACACTGCTCCTCAGACATGTTGAGGTATGAGAACTGTTGGCGGAATACCCTGGGAGAGTAAGGCCTCCTGTGCCGACGCCTGTTGGCCCTCCTCCGTCTGGCCATGATTGGCACTCTCTCTCGGCGTCTCTGAGCCCTCTCAATGCAATGGAGAAACCCAACGTTTCCACCCATTGCAGCCCCCATAGTATGTGGCCACTCAAGGTTATGCCAGTGAAAAATCAAACCAACTACAATGAAGCCAGAAGTACCTCTGCGAGCGTTGACTCAATGCAGAAAGCTCTCTCCCTTTGTCTCTCTGCAAATCTCTCTCTCTCTCACAGAAGGAGTGGTCCAAAAATGGCTACCACAAAGAAGCCAGGAAGAGCCCCCTTTAAATAGCGCCCCCACAGCGACTGGGAACCGTTCCAGTCAACCAGTCGCTGGGAGCGCCAGGCAGAAAGGAGGGGGTGCAACTGAAGTTCTGGTTCGGGGCGCCCCAAGGGCGTTGCACCATGAAATGACGTCAGGATCTGCGCGCGCAGCTGAGCGGGCGTTGCGGTTTTGCGCTGCCGCGAAATGTCCACTCAATTTCGTCAGAGGCACAGGTCTCGCCCCGCCTGGGCGCTAGCCGCATCGCACCCCACTTATCGCCCTCTTAAGGCGCTAACAGGCGGCGCTAACAACTGAATTTCTCCCCCTTTGATTCTAACAACAACAACTTGCATTTATATAGCACTTTTAACATAGTAAAATGTTTCAAGGCACTTCATAAAACAAAATTTGTCACTAAGCCACATAAGGAGATATTAGGGCAAATGACCAAAAGCTTGGTCAAAGAGGTAGGTTTAAGGAGCGTCTTAAAGCAGGAGAGAGAGGTAGAGAGGCGGAGAGGTTTAAGGAGGGATTTCCAGAGCTTAGGACCTAGGCAGCTGAAGGCACGGCCGCCAATGCTGGGGCGATGGAAATCGAGATGCACAAGAGGCCAGAATTAGAGGAGCGTAGAGATCTTGGAGGGTTGTAGGAGCTGGAAGAGGTTACAGAGATAAGGAGGGTGAGACCATGAGGGGATTTCAACACAAAGATGAGAATTTAAAAATCGAGGTGTTGCTTAACCGGGAGCCAATGTAAGCCAGCGGACACAGGGGTGATGGATGAATGGGACTTGGTACGAGTTAGGACACAGGCAGCTGAGTAATTCTAAGCAAGACTTGTTCCCCTGCTCACCACCTATCATCTCCCTGATGTTTGTTTAGCAGGTGAGAGATGAAACATCAGGGCTCCTGGTGAGACCATGATTCACAGCAGCGTTACAGTGCGTGCAAGAGAGTGAAGTATTCTGACAACACAACGATTCAAGCTCATCACTGTTAGCTGACTGTTGGGCAAATATTGACCTGCATAGCCTGAATGCAGGGAAGGTAAAAATTACAAGATTGACGAGTGTGGCTAACCAGCTAGCATGCTGTGGAGTGCTGTGATTATGATTATTTGCAGCGTGAAGGCCTACCATAATCTTCCGTTATTAACTGTGCTGGGAAAAAATGGGCTTGGACATCAGCTGGAAGGGTTGGGCACAAGAAACAAATGCACCAGTGGGCATTAGTAGTAAAACTGGAGTTGTTGGTGATATTTACCTTAAGGATTAAGCTGTTCCTCCTTCTTAGCACAAGAGCAAGTCATGATTGCAGAAAGTGGCTTGATGGCAGATTGAGGAATTTCTATTAATCACACAATAAATATCTGTTTACACACGGCACATGGGGAATCTCAATGCAAAGTCATAGTGCGGATTGCTCTTTCGTTGTGAGTCCCAGGTGCACCATCGTCCACAACCAGTTTCATGAGATATTGTCCTTTCAAATCTTTCCTTGTGTGTGCTTAGCAGTTGAGTAGTGTTTCTTTAGCACTGGATGTACATCAATAGCAGCTTATTTAAATCCAGTTTATTTTTATCCAGCTATATTTAAAATTACACACATCTACATAAATTAAATCTATTTCCCCAGGAACAGCCTTCAGCTCCTGTAGGAAGAACAGGACAGTAACGAGCAATGAAGTCTTCGATTGATCTCACTCTTTGACCATCCACGAAGAGATGTTCACATTAAGTGTCAGCTTGGCTCAGTGGTAGCATTCTCACCTCTGAATCGGAAGATGTGAGATGATATATTGGTAGGAAGAATACCATACACACTAAATGGTACAATTTTAAAGGGGGGGTGCAAGAACAGAGAGACCTGGTGGTGTGGTGGGGGCGGGGGGTGGGGGCAGTGTTTGTATACAAATCTTTGAAGATGGCAGGACAGGTTATCAAAGCATGTGGGATCCTGGGCTTTATAAATAGAGGCATAGAGGACAAAAGCCAGGAAGTTATGCTAAACCTGTATAAAACACTAGTTCGGCTGGAGTATTGTGTCCAATTCTGGGCCCCACACTTTAGGAAGGACGTGATGGTTTTGGAGAGGGTACAGAAGAGATTTACTAGAATGGTTCCAGGGATGACGGATTACAGTTACATGGATAGAATAGAGAAGCTGGGGTTGTTCTCCTTGGAGCAGAGAAGGCTAAGAGGAGATTTGATGGAGGTGTTCAAAATCATGAAGGGTTTAAGATAGAGTGAATAAAGAGAAACTGTTTCCAATGGCTGAAGGGTCGATAACCAGAGGGCACAGATTTAAGGTGATTGGGAAAAGAACCGGAGGTGACATGAGGAAAATCTTTTTTACGCAACGAGTGGTTAGAATTTGGAATGTACCGCCTGATAGGGCGGTGGATACAGATTCAATAGTAGCCTTCAAAAGGGAATTGGATAAATACTTGAAGGAGAAAAAATTGCAGGGATATGGGGAAAGAGCGGGGGCGTGGGACTGACTGGATTGCTCTTCAAAAGAGCTGGCGCAGACTCGATGGGCCAAATGGTCCCCTTTCTCTGCTGTACTAGTCTATGATTCTATGATTATGGGTTCAAGATCCACTTGAAGGCTTGAGGACATAAACCAGGCTGAAACGCCAGTGCGGTACTGAGGGAACCTCTGCTGCATTGTCGGAGTGGGTGTCTTTCAGATGAGATGTTAAACCAAGGCCCCGTCTGCCCGCTCATAAAATATCTCACGGCGCTACTCAACGTAGAGCAGGGGCATTCTCCCCAGTGTCCTGGTCAATCTTACCAAAAACAGATTAACTGCTCATCTACCTTATTGTTGTTTGTGGGACCTTGCTGTGCACAAACTGCCTGCCATATTTGCTTATAAAACAAGTGTCTACACTTCAAAGCTACTTTATTAGTTGTGAAGCTCTTTGAGAATGTGGAAGGCACTATATAAATGCAAGTCTTTCTTGCACCAGAATCCCATCAGCCCAAAGCAAGATTCGAAGCTTTACCACATGGGGTCTTTCAGTACAAATTGTCATCCTACTGCTTTATGACTCAACAAGCTAGTCTCATAGTACCCTATCCATCAGGTTACCTAGCAACCACTTTATAAGGCTACTTACGTTGGATTTACCCGAACATCTGACAGACTGCACGTCCTTCGGAGTCACTGTACACTAAAATGAACATACCATTTATAAAGTTGCTGTTCATTACAGACATACACGATAGACACACAAACTGGTGACTCATTATTGGAGAACAATGAGTTCCTGACCTGTGATAAGTGCTGTGGTAAAACATTTGAAGAGTTCAGTCCTGCTTACAACACCTTTCTGCTTCTTCTTTCAGTGCTCATTCACTGAGTTGAGTTAACCCTTCTTGGAGAATGGAGGACGTCTTGGTCTTGTAAACCAAACCTCAATGTGCTTCTGAGCCAATCTTGTGGGGTTCGGACTGCGTTGTGTGAGAACCTTAGGACTGTGTATTTGGACACTGGATTGCTTCTACTGCAATCTATAAGCTAAAGACTCTTCTAATTAACTTTACTGTGACTGACTGAAGTGTGGACAGAGAGAGCTGGGAGTCAGTCACTGGGGGGTAATTGAACTTTACACAACGTTTGGTTTTGGGCTGGGCAAGGTTTTTAGAATGTCTGGAAATTTCTAGAATGCAAAACTAGAAGCAACTGCTGATGATTGTATCTGTTTGGCATGTTCCGATGAAATTTCTCTCTGCTCTGCGCTATTGTGATTGAGGTGTTAACCCTATCATTTTTATAATGTCTAACCCCCTTCATTAAAAGAGCATTGTGATCTGAGTGTTAAGTGTTCATACGATAACAGTGGTAACAATTTTTCAATAGAAGCCTGTTTTCTTTTTGTCTTATGAGGGTGGAGGCATCAACGACTGAGGTTTCCAATGAATTGTCATCATCAGGAAAGCAACACTCTGAATCCAAGCAGTGACCCCAACTCCTGAGCAGCTTTAGACTTGGGAATATGTGGCAGCTTAAATTAAAGGAAAAGTATGTGTTTAACCACCAGCAACTTGATAGCACAGGTGGTTACAATGAAGTCTCAGACTGTGTGAAACCACCAGAGCACTGTTGGAGTTCTGGAAAGTTTAATCGAAGCTCAGTCCCCTGTAGTGACAGCTATAAGAACATCACAGACACATTGGCCTCGATTTTAACTGACCCGTGGAGTCGGGATTGGAGGCGTGCAGGGGGTTAAAGTCCCGAATTCGGGGGTCCTGACACCATCCCACCCCCAACCCGCCTCCATGTAAGTTTCAAAGGAGGCGGGTACCCGCCCCACACTGGGACCCACCTACCCGAGGCGGGAAGGGATTAGTGACAATTACTGCCTGTTAACAGGTAAACAGGCAGTTTTTAGCCTAATCCCTAGTTAAACTTTGAAGTGTGGGATTCCCGATGGCTCCAAACCACGCCAAGTTAGAGGAGTCGGGCCGTCGGGTTGAAGGACTTGGAGGGGTCGAGATGTCGGTGTTCAGGTGAGTGATGGGTGCATGAGTGCAAAGGTAAGTGTGTTTGGTGTGTCTAAAGTGTGTAAAGAAGTTTAAATTACCTGTACTTACCTTTTTAGCCTTCCTTCCTCTAGGTTTCGGGAGTCCATCATCTAACCGGCACAGAAAGCAGAACGGCTGCGAACTGTCAAAAGTGACAGCCTGCAGCTTTCTGTGCCAGTGAGATTTCTAACTGAGTCTGTGTAGAAGGACTCAGGTTAGAATTAAGACTGTCAGTGTTTGACAGCTTCAAACAGCTGTGAAACACTGATATTTCATCTGTCAAAAGCTCTTGACAGATGAAATTTCAGTCTGTGATGTCACCTGTTACCGGGTGGCCCTTAATTGGCCTGCTGAGCCCGCTGGGCGGGTTCAACAAGGTCAATCAAGTTAAAATCGCGTGGATTGGCCGCATCGTGAAGGAGGCGGGACTACAACCCTGAAGCTCTAGAATTCCCTCCCTAAACCTCTCCGCCTCTCTCTCTTCCTTTAAGGTGCTCCTTAAAACCTAGCTCTTTGACCAAGCTTTTGGTCATTGGCCCTAATATCTCCTTATGTGGCTCAGTTTTAAATTTTGGTGAGAACGCTCCTGTGAAGCACCTTGGGACACTTTTACTACATTAAAGGTGCTACATAAATGCAAGTTGTTGATATCCCACAGGATCTGTGAGGTAATTGGAATTTCTGTATTTGTTGACTTAATTATGTGTTATTTCTGTTTCATTGAACGCTTTCTGCAGTCATAGCACTGTTTACCATTGCATAACTGACACTTCCTTTTGGAAGCCAGGTTGGAGTTCCCCAGCAGTGTGTTAATATTTATCAAGTGTCCTGCCCCTTCCATTCCCAAAAGAAAAGTTTGATAACTGTTGCTCCAAAATGATGAAAAGACAGTGACAATGTCTCAATATATACAAGTACTTTGCATGATGTGGCGCACAGTGCGGAATGTAGTGGAAGCCCAAGAGTTTCCGATTGGTGCATTTATCAAGGCCGGTATTTATTGCCCATCCCTAGTTGACCTTGAGAAGGTAGTGGTGAGCCACCTTCTTGAACTGCTGCAGTCCATGTGGTGAAGGTGCTTCCACAGTGCTGTTAGGGAGGGAGTTCCAGGATTTTGACCCAGCGACGATGAAGGAATGGCGATATATTTCCAAGTCAGGATGGTGTGTGACTTGGAGGGGAACATGGAGGTGGTGGTGTTCCCATGCGCCTGCTGCCCATGTCCTTCTAGGTGATGGAGGTCACGGGTTTGGGAGATGCTGCCGAAGAAGCCTTGGCAAGTTGCTGCAGTGCTTCTTGTAAATGGTACACACTGCAGCCACGGTGCGCTGGTGTTGGAGGGAGTGGAGGTTTAAGCTATCTTTAAACAGTGATTTGCCATGAAGGAGCCTGTTGCTGATACCCCTACCCCGACCCCCTCTACTGACCTCTCGCTGAGAACCTGCTGCTCATACAGTGACTGCTCACACCACTTAATCCTCAATGGCTCGCCACCCATAACAAGCACAGATCAGCTGACCAGCCTGGAAATAAGCTCGAGTCCCAGCACTGGCCCTGCAGCTTTTTTGGCCGTCTGCCCTTTGTGATGGGTTCTTACCACAGCAGGTAAAGAGTGTGGAGAAGCTGTGGGTGGCTTCGAATTGTAGTCATCTCCACGACTACTGGCTACAGCAACATTAACAGCCAGCCTTATCCCCTCCCTCCTAATGAAGCTAATCGCTTGCCTGTACTGTGTCCTCCCACACTCACTTATATGTCCACGTTTGAATAATGAAAGGAAGTACCGTTACCACTCATGCACAATCTGCTACCTCCTCACTGCATTAAACCCATTTCCACACACTCTTTAGGGCCATTTTAACATCAGCTGTTGGCCGCTCCTGTAATTATCATTTACATTTTCCCTTCTTTTTGACATTTTTTTGATATAAACTGGGATAATTTATTTGTTCTCCTTTCATGGAACATTTGCTGAGATGCCTGGTGCTTTGCAGTTGGAAGACAAAGCAATGAAAACACGCAGCGGGTCAGTCGCACCTTGTAAAGAGTGGGCGAGCACTCTGGATAGAACCCCTCTGTCACAGCAAGACTGCCACGCTGCTTTTCTTTACAGGAAACACACCCAGACTATCAGCAGACTGTGTGTGTGTGTACACTGGCCTAGACTGTGTGTGTGTGTACACTGGCCTAGACTGTGTGTGTGTGTGTGTGTGTGTGTGTGTGTACACTGGCCTAGACTGTGTGTGTGTGTGTGTGTGTGTGTGTGTATACACTGGCCTAGACTGTGTGTGTGTGTGTGTGTGTGTGTATATACACTGGCCTAGGCTGTGTGTCTGTGTGTGTGTGTGTACACTGGCCTAGGCTGTGTGTGTGTGTGTGTATACGCTGGCCTAGACTGTGTGTGTGTGTGTGTATACACTGGCCTAGGCTGTGTGTGTGTGTGTACACTGGCCTAGGCTCTGTGTGTGTCTGTGTGTGTGTATACACTGGCCTAGACTGTGTGTGTGTGTGTGTGTGTGTGTATACACTGGCCTAGGCTGTGTGTGTGTGTGTGTGTGTGTGTGTGTGTGTATACACTGGCCTAGGCTGTGTGTGTGTATACACTGGCCTAGGCTGTGTGTGTGTGTGTGTGTGTATACACTGGCCTAGGCTGTGTGTGTGTTTGTGTATACACTGGCCTAGGCTGTGTGTGTGTGTGTGTGTGTATACACTGGCCTAGGCTGTGTGTGTGTGTGTGTATACACTGGCCTAGGCTGTGTGTGTGTGTGTGTGTATACACTGGCCTAGGCTGTGTGTGTGTGTGTGTGTGTGTGTGTATACACTGGCCTAGGCTGTGTGTGTGTGTGTGTATACACTGGCCTAGGCTGTGTGTGTGTGTGTGTATACACTGGCCTAGGCTGTGTGTGTGTGTGTGTGTATACACTGGCCTAGGCTCTGTGTGTGTCTGTGTGTGTGTATACACTGGCCTAGGCTGTGTGTGTGTGTGTGTGTGTGTGTGTGTGTATACACTGGCCTAGGCTGTGTGTGTGTGTGTGTGTGTGTGTACACTGGCCTAGACTGTGTGTGTGTGTGTGTGTGTGTGTGTGTGTGTATACACTGGCCTAGGCTGTGTGTGTGTATACACTGGCCTAGGCTGTGTGTGTGTGTGTGTATACACTGGCCTAGGCTGTGTGTGTGTTTGTGTATACACTGGCCTAGGCTGTGTGTGTGTGTGTGTGTGTGTGTGTGTGTATACACTGGCCTAGGCTGTGTGTGTGTGTGTGTGTGTGTGTGTATACACTGGCCTAGGCTGTGTGTGTGTGTGTGTATGCACTGGCCTAGGCTGTGTGTGTGTGTGTGTATACACTGGCCTAGGCTGTGTGTGTGTGTGTGTGTATACACTGGCCTAGGCTGTGTGTGTGTGTGTGTGTATACACTGGCCTAGGCTGCGTGTGTGTGTGTGTGTGTGTGTACACTGGCCTAGGCTCTGTGTGTGTCTGTGTGTGTGTATACACTGGCCTAGACTGTGTGTGTGTGTGTGTGTGTGTATACACTGGCCTAGGCTGTGTGTGTGTGTGTGTGTGTGTGTGTGTGTATACACTGGCCTAGGCTGTGTGTGTGTGTGTGTGTATACACTGGCCTAGACTGTGTGTGTGTGTGTGTGTATACACTGGCCTAGGCTGTGTGTGTGTGTGTGTGTGTGTGTATGCACTGGCCTAGGCTGTGTGTCTGTGTGTGTACACTGGCCTAGGGTGTGTGTGTGTGTGTGTGTGTGTGTGTGTACACTGGCCTAGGCTGTGTGTGTGTATACACTGGCCTAGACTGTGTGCGTGTGTGTGTGTGTACACTGGCCTAGGCTGTGTGTGTGTGTGTGTGTGTGTGTGTGTGTGTGTGTGTGTGTGTGTGTGTACACTGGCCTAGGCTGTGTATCTGTGTGTGTGTGTGTACACTGGCCTAGGGTGTGTGTGTGTGTGTGTGTGTGTGTGTGTACACTGGCCTAGGCTGTGTGTGTGTGTGTGTGTGTGTGTGTGTGTATACACTGGCCTAGACTGTGTGTGTGTGTGTGTGTGTGTGTGTGTGTGTGTGTGTGTGTGTATACACTGGCCTAGGCTGTGTGTGTGTGTGTGTGTGTGTGTGTACACTGGCCTAGGCTCTGTGTGTGTCTGTGTGTGTGTATACACTGGCCTAGACTGTGTGTGTGTGTGTGTATACACTGGCCTAGGCTGTGTGTGTGTGTGTGTGTGTGTGTGTATACACTGGCCTAGGCTGTGTGTGTGTGTGTGTGTGTGTGTGTGTGTGTGTGTTTGTGTGTGTGTGTGTATACACTGGCCTAGGCTGTGTGTGTGTGTGTATACACTGGCCTAGGCTGTGTGTGTGTGTGTATATACACTGGCCTAGGCTGTGTGTGTGTGTGTGTGTGTGTGTGTGTGTATACACTGGCCTAGGCTGTGTGTGTGTGTGTGTGTGTGTATACACTGGCCTAGGCTGTGTGTGTGTGTGTGTGTATATACACTGGCCTAGACTGTGTGTGTGTGTGTGTGTGTGTGTGTGTGTACACTGGCCTAGGCTGTGTGTGTGTGTGTGTGTGTGTATACACTGGCCTAGGCTGTGTGTGTGTGTGTGTGTGTGTGTGTGTGTGTATACACTGGCCTAGGCTGTGTGTGTGTGTGTGTGTATACACTGGCCTAGGCTGTGTGTGTGTGTGTGTGTGTATACACTGGCCTAGGCTGTGTGTGTGTGTGTATACACTGGCCTAGGCTGTGTGTGTGTGTGTGTGTGTGTGTGTGTGTATACACTGGCCTAGGCTGTGTGTGTGTGTGTATACACTGGCCTAGACTGTGTGTCTGTGTGTGTGTGTATACACTGGCCTAGACTGTGTGTCTGTGTGTCTGTGTGTGTACACTGGCCTAGGCTGTGTGTCTGTGTATACACTGGCCTAGACTGTGTGTCTGTGTGTGTGTGTGTGTATACACTGGCCTAGACTGTGTGTCTGTGTGTCTGTGTGTGTACACTGGCCTAGACTGTGTGTCTGTGTGTGTGTGTATACACTGGCCTAGATTGTGTGTCTGTGTGTGTGTGTGTGTATACACTGGCCTAGGCTGTGTGGCCTAGAAATTCAGTATAGCCACTTTTGGGGCGGTAAAGTCAGGCGGGCGCTAAAGTTTGCGCCCGCCGGAAAGTGGAGGCCACTTCGCCGATATTCAGTAGCTTTGGCCAAGGAGTTTGCTCGAGCGCTAAAACTGGCGTTGCACCCCAATCTTTAGGCGCTAAGCCGGCGGTGCAGACTGATACCGCCGAGGCCGGGCGCAGCACAGGTGCGGTCATGTTTTGATTGACAGCAGACACCCTGGCGCCGGCCAGCTCTTAAAGAGGGAAGGGTCAACTTGGTCTGCTGCCACGCCCTGGATACTGCAGCCCTCCAGCTAGGCCTAAACACTGCTGCTGGAGAGAAATAGCGCCAGCAAGGATGCAGAGGGCCCGTGAGCGAGCGCAGCGCTTCTCTGCCCATGATTTAAAGGTGCTGGTTAGGGCTTTGGAGAGGAGAAGCCATATCTTGTTCCCGGACAGTGGCAAGAAGCCTCCCAAGAGGGTGTACAGGAGAGCCTGGAGGGAAATCGCCCAGAGGGTCACAGCCAACAGCGATGTCCCCAGGACTGGTGACCAATGCCGGAAAAAGTTTAACGACCTCACTCGGTTGGTCAGGGTGAGTACCCTTTCCAGTGTCCTCCTCATCCTTGCATGTGCACCTCACATTATGGGCAAAGGGACCTCAAAGGCCTAATGGCCAGCCCTCCTCCAGCAGCTATGGCACTGGCATGATCATCAATAGCACTTTCTGCACTTTACACACTGGCCAAGCTATTCCACCATGGGAGGCAGTGCACACAACAACAGGGCACCACACTGGCCAAGCTATTCCACCATGGGAGGCAGTGCACACAACAACAGGGCACCACACTGTACTTAGAAGCTGTCCTTTCTCTTGCAGGCCAAGCTGGCCGAGAATCTGAAGAGCCGGACTGTCACCGGGGAAGGCCGTGCCCAGTTCCAGGAGCTCAGTGACCTGGAGGAGCGCATGGGTCGACTCATGGGTGCCCGGGTGATTGGCCCCGTTGCAATTGGAGATGCCGACCCTGTGCTGGGCCCCAATGGTAAGGACATGACCGTTTGAACCTCTCTCGTTCCCCTTGCGCTTCAGATCTACATCCTTTGCCACTGTCCGACCAATGAGCAGAATGCCACCACTCATGCCTCCCTCGCTGATGCCCTGTCCTCACTCTAAAGCTACTCTTGTGCCTTCCTGCTTTCAGCTGGTGAGGAGGAGGTCCCTGAAGCTGCGAGTGTCAGTCCCTCGGAAGAGGAGGACGACGAGGAGCAAGAGGAAGGCGGCACATCGGGGGAACCCTCATCCGCGCCAGGGGATGGCAATGGAGGGGACACGTCTTGCCTGGAGGAGAGCCAGGGGGAAGTGTTGCAGGGGGGTGTAGCTCCTGTGCCCAGTGGCATCCAGCCACGCGGGAAGGGTCGGGCAGCACGGCTGCCTTCTCCCCAGAGGGGGGAAGTGTTGCAGGGGAGTGCAGTTGCTGGGCCCAGTGGCATCCAGCCACGCGGGAAGGGTCGGCCAGCTCGGCGGCCTTCTCCCCAGAGGGAGAGTCCGGCCTCCAGTCCGGAGACGGTCCTCGCCCAGGAGGTGCGCCTCCTTGATCAAATGTCCGCGGACTCGGATCGTCGCCACACCGAGTTCATGGGGGTTGTGGCACGGTTGCCTGAGGCCATTGAGTCCCTGGCTCATAGTGTGGCCGATTTCGGGGCCTCACAGGCCAGGGGTTTCGAGCAACTCGCGGCAGCACAGGCCAGGGGTCTCGAACAATTCGGGGCATCACAGGACGCGAGTCGGGCAGAATTCAGGGCATCACAGGACGCGAGTCGGTCCGAATTCAGGGCAGCACAGGCAGCAAGTGGAGAGTTGACGAGTGGTGCCGTGCAGTCACTGGCTGGTCTGATGCGGGCACAGACCAGGGCAGTACGGGCACTCACTGCTGCCACACTCGCTGTGTCATGCACGCATCGCCAGGGCACCCGCCGCGCTGCAGCAGCACAGCGGTCTGGCCTTCACCAGATTGCTGCGCTTGCTGCAGTGCCAGCCCGGCCGACTGCCAGTGTCTCTGGCGACCAGCGAGCGCCTGGCATCAGCCAACTTGCCCCCATTGCTGCAGCCGCCACTGCCACTCCCCCAGCAAAGCTGCGACGAGCTGCTGGAGAGACTGATGCTGCCCAGCCACAGCTGCAGCAGTCAGCAGCCGGCCCCTCCAGGGCCGGAGCTCGTCTAGGCCGACCCCCAAGGGCATCTGCCGTCACGCTTTGTGCCCCTCAGGAGCCTTCCCCCAGCCTTGCAACACCCACAGGGCCCAGGTTGAGGCGGAGCAGCAGGTCGGCCAGGGGCCGGAAAAGCCTGGACAAGGACTCGCCCTCTCGGCACACAAAGTAGAGTGTGTTGCCAAATGTTTTTTTATATGGGGGTGTTTGTGTTCTGTATGGGGGGGGTTTATTTTGGTAAGGCCGAAGATGAAGGCAAATGTTTTTTTATATGGGGGTGTTTGTGTTCTGTATGGGGGGGTTTGTCTTGGTAAGGCCGAGGATGAAGGCCATTTGGATGGACAAGTTTTGTTATTCCTCCCCAGGTTGTGGGAGTGAGATATGTTTTTGACTGTTTTTTGGGGGTCTTGTCTGTTTTTGGGTTTCATGTGGGAAGGGCCCTGAGTTTGTTCAATAAAGCTTTTTATTTATTCAGCTTGTCCATGTGTGATGTTTCAAGTGGTTGTTGCGTTAACCGGCTGAGGGCTTGCGGAGCGGCTGCATTCATGTGCCTTCATTGCCACAAGCCATTCCCTGACAGGGGGCCTAGAAGTGTCGTTCAATAAGCCGCCGACAGACGGCCCTTGGAACTTGTGGCTCCCTCCTGGGCTGGTACTCCTCCTCCTCCTCCTCCTCCTCATGGTCCCCCTGCTCGTCCTCCTGAGGTGGTGGTCCAACGTGAGGTGGCAGTGCCTGAGTCCTGCGGATAGCCAGGTTGTGCAGCATGCAGCAAACGACGACGAACTGGGAGACTCTATCCGGCGAATACTGCAGAGATCCGCCGGAACGATCCAGGCAGCGGAACCGTTGCTTGAGGACGCCAATCGTTTGCTCTATGATGTTCCTTGTGGCTTGATGGCTTTCGTTGTATGCCTCCTCAGCAGGGGTCCTGGGCGCGCGGAGTGGGGTCATGAGCCATGCACACAAAGGATAGCCTTTGTCCCCGATAAGCCATCCTCTTGGGGGAGGCTGTGCCTGGAACATGTCAGCCACAGTAGTCTGGCGCAGGATAAATGCATCGTGGCTGCTGCCTGGAAAGCGGGCATTGACAGCTAGGATGCGCTGCCTGTGGTCACACACCAGCTGTACATTGAGGGAATGGTAGCCCTTCCGGTTGCGGTAATCCTCGGCATTGTCGATAGGTGCCCGCATAGCCACATGCGTGCAGTCAACAATGGCGCCCTGCACCATGGGGAAGTCGGCGATCCTCGCAAATCCGACTGCACGCTGCTCCTGCTCTCTAGGGTTCATGGGGAAGGAGATGAATTGGTGTCTCCTTGCGAAAAGGGCATCGGTGACCTGCCGGATGCAGCGATGCACGGCTAACTGGGAGATGTTCGCTATGTCCCCAGCAGCGGCTTGGAAGGAGCCGCTTGCATAAAAGTTCAGAGCCACCGTGACCTTCACTTCCACCGACAGAGACGTCCTGCACATCAGCTGTGGACGCAGATCTCTGTGAAGCAGCTGGCAGATCTCTGCAACCACCTCCCTTCTGAAGCGCAGCCTCTTAACACAATGCGCGGCAGTCATGGTGAGATAGGACACCTGCTGCCGGTATTGCCTGAGTGGGTAAGGCCTACGTTGCCGACGCCTGATGGCCCCTCTGCGTCTAGGCATGGCTGCCCCTCTCACACAGCGTCTGCGAGCCCTTCACACATAATGCTGGAACTGAGGGTTGGAACCCCATGCAGCCCCCATAATATACTTGCAAACAGTGAAATCACAATGAGTCAAATTTCCAAGCTCTGGCCAGAAGCCAAAAAAACCTCTCCTATGTTGGCCCAAATCAGTAAGGTCTCTTCCTTGGTCTCTGTCCAGAAATCCGTAGCACTAAAGTCATTGCAGCAAAATGGCTGGCCTTTATAGTTCAGTCTAAGTGCCCTTTAATTAGCGCTCCCCGAGGCCCGCAGGGCCTCTGCTGCGTTCCAGTTCACAGTTCTTAACAGCGCCACGCCCACATTGGGCGGGCGCCACTGAAGTTCCGGTTTGGGGCGCACAAACGGCGTTGCACGACGAAATGACGTCATAAGCTGCGCGTGCAGCTGAGTGCACGCAAACACTTTGCGCCGGCGCTAAATGTCAACTGAAGTTGGGCGTAGGCGCAGATCGGCCTGCGCCCGGGCGCTAAGTGCCTAGCGCTCGAAATCTACTCCTCTTATGGCGCTAACGGCTGGCGAACGCAACTGAATTTCTAGGCCTGTGTGTGTGTGTGTACACTGGCCTAGGCTGTGTGTGTGTGTGTGTGTATACACTGGCCTAGACTGTGTGTGTGTTGTGTGTGTGTGTGTGTGTACACTGGCCTAGGCTGTGTGTGTGTGTGTGTGTGTGTGTATACACTGGCCTAGAGTGTGTGTGTGTGTGTGTGTGTATACACTGGCCTAGGCTGTGTGTGTGTTTGCATGCACTGGTCTAGGCTCTGTGGGTGTGTTTGTATGCACTGGTCTAGGCTTTCCATCTAACCACAACACAGTATTGCCAACTTTGCTTGCATATATTCCCGGGGATTCCTCATATGCCCACGTACTCCCGCTATTGGCTGCCCAACACATCCCTCCTCCCAGCACTCCGCCTTCCACACCAACTCCCAACACATCCCAACTCACAGCACACTGCCTCCCCACACCAACTCCCAACACATCCCTCCTCACAGCACTCTGCCTTCCCACACCAACACCCAACACATCCCTCCTGCCAGCACTCCGCCTTCCCTCACCAACACCCAACACATCCCAACTCACAGCACACTGCCTCCCCACACCAACTCCCAACACATCCCACCTCACAGCACACCGCCTTCCCACACCAACACCCAACACATCCCTCCTGCCAGCACTCCGCCTTCCCACACCAACTCCCAACACATCCTTCCTCCCAGCACACCGCCTTCCCACACCAACTCCCAACACATCCCACCTCACAGCACTCCGCCTTCCCACACCAACTCCCAACACATCCCAACTCACAGCACACTGCCTCCCCACACCAACTCCCAACACATCCTTCCTCCCAGCACTCCGCCTTCCCACACCAACTCCCAACACATCCCTCCTCACAGCACACTGCCTCCCCACACCAACTCCCAACACATCCTTCCTCCCAGCACTCCGCCTTCCCACACCAACTCCCAACACATCCCTCCTCACAGCACACTGCCTCCCCACACCAACTCCCAACACATCCTTCCTCCCAGCACACCGCCTTCCCACACCAACTCCCAACACATCCCTCCTCACAGCACACTGCCTCCCCACACCAACTCCCAACACATCCTTCCTCACAGCACACCGCCTTCCCACACCAACTCCCAACACATCCCTCCTGCCAGCACTCCGCCTTCCCACACCAACTCCCAACACATCCCTCCTCACAGCACACTGCCTCCCCACACCAACTCCCAACACATCCTTCCTCACAGCACACCGCCTCCCCACACCAACTCCCAACACATCCCAACTCACAGCACACTGCCTCCCCACACCAACTCCCAACACATCCCAACTCACAGCACACCGCCTTCCCACACCAACACCCAACACATCCCTCCTGCCAGCACTCCGCCTTCCCACACCAACTCCCAACACATCCCAACTCACAGCACACTGCCTCCCCACACCAACTCCCAACACATCCTTCCTCACAGCACACCGCCTTCCCACACCAACTCCCAACACATCCCTCCTCCCAGCACTCCGCCTCCCCACACCAACACCCAACACATCCCTCCTCACAGCACTCCGCCTTCCCACACAACTACCAACACATCCCTCCTCACAGCACACACCCTCCCCAAACCAACTTCCAACACATCCCTCCTCCCAGCAGACCATCTCCCCACACCAACTCCCAACACATCCCTCCTCACAGCATACCACCTCCCCACACCAACTCCCAACACATCCCTCCTCCCAGCAGACCACCTCCCCACACCAACTACCAACACATCCCTCCTCACAGCACACACCCTCCCAACACCAACTCCCAACACATCCCTCCTCACAGCATACCGCCTTCCCACACCAATCCCAACACATCCCTCCTCACAGCATACCGCCTTCCCACACCAATCCCAACACATCCCTCCTCACAGCATACCACCTCCCCACACCAACTCCCAACACATCCCTCCTCACAGCACTCCGCCTTCCCACACCAACTCCCAACACATCCCTCCTCACAGCACACCGCCTCCCCACACCAACACCCAACACATCCCTCCTCCCAGCACTCCGCCTCCCCACACCAACTCCCAACACATCCCTCCTCACAGCACACCGCCTCCCCACACCAACACCCAACACATCCCTCCTCACAGCACACACCCTCCCCACACCAACTCCCAACACATCCCTCCTCACAGCATACCGCCTTCCCACACCAATCCCAACACATCCCTCCTCACAGCACACCGCCTCCCCACACCAACTCCCAACACACCCCTCCCTAATTTCCCTTGTGGCTAACAAGGGAAATTAGGGCTAGAGTAAGATCCAAGGAGTGGACATATAAATTGGCCAGAAAAAGCAGCAAACCTAAGGATTGGGAGCAGTTTAGGATTCAGCAAAGGAGGACAAAGGGATTAATTAAGAGGGGGAAAATAGAGTATGAGAGTAAGAATGCAGGGAACAAAAAAACGGACTTTTTTTTAATTCATTGATTGGATGTGGGCGTCGCTGGCTGGCTAGGCCTGCATTGAGTGCCCATCCCTAATTGCCCTTGAGAAGATGGTGGTGAGCCGCCTTCTTGAACCGCTGCAGTCCATATGGTGTAGGTACACCCACAATGCTGTTAGGAAGTGAGTTCCAGGATTTTGCCCAGCGACAGTGAAGGAACGGCGATACAGGTCCAAGTCAGGATGGTGTGTGGCTTGGAGGGGAACTTGTAGGTGGTGATGTTCCCATGCGTCTGCTGCCCTTGTCCTTCTAAGTGGTAGAGGTCGCGGGTTTGGAAGGTGCTGTTGAAGGAGCTTTGGCGAGTTGCTGCAGTGCATCTTGTAGATGGTACACACTGCAGCCACAGTGCGCCGGTGGTGGAGGGAGTGAATGTTGAAGGTGGTAGATGGAGTGCCAATCAAGCGGGCTGCTTTATCCTGAATGGTGTCGAGCTTCTTGAGTGTTGTTGGAGCTGCACTCATCCAGGCAAGTGGAGAGTATTCCATCACACTCCTGACTTGTGCCTTGTAGATGGTGGAAAGGCTTTGGGGAGTCAGGAGGTGAGACACTCGCCGCAGAATTCCCAGCCTCTGGCCTGCTCTTGTAGCCACAGTATTTATATGGCTGGTCCAGTTCAGTTTCTGATCAATGGTAACCCCCAGGATGTTGATAGCGGGGGATTCAGCGATGGTAATGCCATTGAATGTCAAGGGGAGATGGTTAGAGTCTCGCTTGTTGGAGATGGTCATTGCCTGGCACTTGTGTGGTGCGAATGTTACTTGCCTCTTGTCAGCCCAAGTCTGAATGTAGTCCAGGCCTTGCTGCATATGGACACGGACTGCGTCAGTATCTGACGAGTCTTGAATGGTGCTGAACAGTGTGCAATCATCAGCGAACATCCCCACTTCTGACCTTATGATGGAGGGAAGGTCATTGATGAAGCAGCTGAAGATCGTTGGGCCCATAGCCTTTGCAGCATCCAGTGTCTTCAGCTGTTTCTTGACATCACGTGGAGTGAATTGAATGGGCTGAAGACTGGCATCTGTGATGCTGGGGACCTCAGGAGGAGGCCGAGATGGATCATCCACTCGGCACTTCTGGCTGAAGATAGTTGCAAATGCTTCAGCCTTGTCTTTTGCACACACGTGCTGGGCTCCACCATCATTGAGGATGGGGATATTTTTGGAGCCTCCTCCTCCTGTTAACTGTTTAATTGTCCACCACCACTCACGACTGGATGTGACAGGACTGCAGAGCTTTGATTTGATCCGATGGTTGTGAGATCGCTTAGCTCTGTCTATCGCATGTTGCTTCTGTTGTTTGGCTTGCAAGTAGTCCTGTGTTGTAGCCTCACCAGGTTGACACCTCATTTTTCGGTATGCCTGGTGCTTTTCCCGGCATGCTCTCCTGCACTCTTCGTTAAACCAGGGTTGATCTCCCGGCTTGATGGTAATGGTTGAGTGAGGGATATGCCGGGCCATGAGGTTACAGATTGTGGTTGAATACAATTTTGCTGCCGCTGATGGCCCACAGCGCCTCATGGATGCCCAGTTTTGAGTTGCCAGGTCTGTTCGAAATCTGTCCCATTTAGCACGGTGGTAGTGCCACACAACACGGTGGAGGGTATCCTCAACATGAAGACGGGACTTTGTCTCCACAAGGACTGTGCAGTGGTCACTTCCACCAATGCTGTCATGGACAGATGCATCTGCAACAGGTAGATTGGTGAGGACGAGATCAAGTAGGTTTTTCCCTCTTGTTGGTTCCCTCACCACCTGTCGCAGACCCAGTCTGGCAGTTATGTCCTTTAGGACTTGGCCAGCTCGGCCACTTGTGGTGCTACCGAGCCACTCTTGGTGATGGACATTGAAGTCCCCCACCCAGAGGACATTTTGTGCCCTTGCTACTCTCAGTGCTTCTTCCAATTGGTGTTCAACATGAAGGAGTACTGATTCATCAGCTGAGGGAGGGTGGTAGGTGGTAATTAGCAGGAGGTTTCCTTGGCCATGTTTGACTTGATGCCATGGGACTTCATGAGGTCTGGAATCAATGTTGAGGACTCCCAGGGCTACTCCCTCCCGACTGTATACCACGGTGCCACCACCTCTGGTGGGTCTGTCCTGCCGGTGGGACAGGACATACCCAGGGATGGTGATGGTGGTGTCTGGGACATTGGTTGTAAGGTATGATTCGGTAATTATGACTATGTCAGGCTGTTGTTTGACTAGTCTGTGGGACAGCTCTCCCAATTTTGGCACAAGCCCCCAGATGTTGGTAAGGAGGACTTTGCAGGGTCGACAGGGCTGGGTTTGCCATTGTCGTTGTCGTTTCTGGTGCCGAGGTCGATGCCGGGTGGTCCGTCCGGTTTTATTCTTATTGTTTTTCGCAGCGGTTGTTTACAACTGAGTGGCTTGCTAGACCATTTCAGAGGGCATTAAGAGTCAACCACATTGCTGTGGGTCTGGAGTCACATGTAGGCCAGACCAGGTAAGGACGGCAGATTTCCTTCCCTAAAGGACATTAGTGAACCAGATGGGTTTTTGCAACAATCGACAATGGTATCATGGTCGCCATTACTAAGACTAACATTTAATTCCAGAATTAAATTGAATTGAATTTAAATTCCACCAGCTGCCGTGGTGGGATTTGAACCCATATCCTCAGAGCATTTGACTGAGCCTCTGGCTTACTAGACTAGTGACATAACCACTACACCACCGCCTTCCCTGTAAAAGCTTTTATAGATATGTGAAGAGAAAAAGATTGGTAAAGTCAAGCATTGGTCCCTTGCAGTCAGAATCAGGGGAATTTATAATGGGGAACAAAGGCATGGCAGACCAATTAAATACATACTTTGGTCTGTCTTCACAAAGGACACAAATAAACTCCCAGAGATGTCAGGGAACATAGGGTCTAATGAGAGGGAGGAACTGAAAGAAATCAGTATTTGTAGGGAAATGGTGTTAGGGAAATTGACGGGATTGAAGGCCGATAAATCCCCAGGGCCTGATAATCTACATCCTAGGGTAATTAAGGAAGTGGCCCTGGAAATAGTAGATGCATTGCTGGTCATCTTCCAAAATTCTATAGATTCTGGAACAGATCCCATGAATTGGAGTGTAGCTAATGTAACCCCACTATTTAAAAAAGGTGTTAGAGAAAAATCGGGGAAATATAGACTGGGAAGCCTGACACGGTAGTGGGGAAAATGCTAGAGTCCATTATAAAAGATGTAATAGCAGAGCACTTGGAAAACAGTGACAAGATCGGACAAAGTCAACATGGATTTACAAAAGGTAAATCATGCTTGACTAATCTACTGGAATATTTTGAGGATGTAACTGGTAGAATAGATAAGGGAGAACCGTGGATGTGGTGAATTTGGAATTTCAGAAGGCTTTCGATAAGGTCCCGCATAAGAGACTAGTGTACAACACTAAAGCACATGGGATTGGGGGTAAGGTACTGAATTGTATAGAAAACTGGTTGGCTGACAGGAAGCAAAGAGTTGGAATAAACGGGTCTTTTTCCGAGTGGAATGCAGTGACTAGTGAGGTACCACAGGGATCGGTGCTTGGACCCCAGTTATTCACAATATATATTAATGATCTAGACGAGGGAACCAGATGTAATATCTCCAAGTTTGCAGATGACACAAAGCTGGGTGGGCGTGTGTGCTGTCAGGAGGATGCAGAGAAACTCCAGTACAATTTGGACAGGTTGGGCGATTGGGCAGATGCATGGCAGATGCAGTATAATGTGGATAAATGCGAGGTTATCCACTTTGGTGGCAAAAACAGGAAGGCAGATTATTATCTGAACGGCAATAGATTGGGAAATGGGGAAGTGCAATGAGACCTGGGTGTCCTTGTGCACCAGTCGCTGAAGGTAAGCATGCAGGTGCAGCAGGCGGTTAAGAAGGCAAATGGTATGCTGGCCTTCATAGGGAGAGGATTCGAGTACAGGAGCAAGGATGTATTGCTGCAGTTGTACAGGGCCTTGGTGAGACCACACATTGAGTATTGTGTGCAGTTTTGGTTGCCTTATCCGAGGAAGGATGTTCTTGCCAATGGAGGGAGTGCAGCGAAGATTCACCAGACTGATACCTGGGATGGCAGGAAGGATGTATGAAGAGAGATTGGGTCGATTACGCTTATATTCGCTAGAGTTTGAAGAATGAGAGGGGATCTCATTGAAACTTATAAAATTCTAACAGGACTAGACAGACTAGATGCAGGAAGGCTGTTCCCGATGGCGGGGGAGTCCATAACCAGGGGTCACAGTCTAAGGATAAGGGGTAAGCCATTTAGGACTGAGATGAGGAGTTTCTTCACCCAGAGAGTGGTGAACCTGTGGAATTCCATTCCACAGACGACAGTTGAGGCCAATTCATTAAATATATTCAAGAAGGAGTTAGATATGTTTTTTATGGCTATGGGGATCAAGGGATATGGGGAGAAAGCAGCGACTGGGTACTGAATTTGGATGATCAGCCATGATCGCATTGAATGGCGGAGCAGGCTCGAGGGGCCGAATGGCCTACTCCTGCTCCTATCTTCTATGTTTTTATGTTTCCTCACAGCACACCGCCTCCCCACACCAACTCCCAACACATCCCTCCTCACAGCACACCGCCTCACCACACCAACTCTCAACACATCCCTCCTCCCAGCACACCGCCTCACCACACCAACTCTCAACACACCCCTCCTCACAGCACACCGCCTTCCCACACCAACTCCCAACACATCCCTCCTCCCAGCACACCGCCTCCCCACACCAACTCCCAACACATCCCTCCTCCCAGCACACCGCCTCACCACACCAACTCTCAACACACCCCTCCTCACAGCACACCGCCTTCCCACACCAACTCCCAACACATCCCTCCTCCCAGCACACCGCCTCCCCACACCAACTCCCAACACATCCCTCCTCCCAGCACACCGCCTCACCACACCAACTCCCAACACATCCCTCCTCACAGCACACCGCCTCCCCACACCAACTCCCAACACATCCCTCCTCACAGCACACCGCCTCACCACACCAACTCCCAACACATCCCTCCTCACAGCACACCGCCTTCCCACACCAACTCCCAACACATCCCTCCTCACAGCGCACCGCCATCCCACACCAACTCCCAACACATCCCTCCTCCCAGCACACTGCCTCCCCACACCAACTCCCAACACATCCCTCCTCACAGCGCACCGCCATCCCACACCAACTCCCAACACATCCCTCCTCCCAGCACACTGCCTCCCCACACCAACTCCCAACACATCCCTCCTCCCAGCACACTGCCTCCCCACACCAACTCCCAACACATCCCTCCTCCCAGCACACCGCCTTCCCACACCAACTCCCAACACATCCCTCCTCACAGCACACCGCCTTCCCACACCAACTCCCAACACATCCCTCCTCACAGCGCACCGCCTTCCCACACCAACTCCCAACACATCCCTCCTCCCAGCACACCGCCTTCCCACACCAACTCCCAACACATCCCTCCTCCCAGCACACTGCCTCCCCACACCAACTCCCAACACATCCCTCCTCCCAGCACACCGCCTCACCACACCAACTCCCAACACATCCCTCCTCACAGCACACCGCCTCACCACACCAACTCCCAACACATCCCTCCTCACAGCACACCGCCATCCCACACCAACTCCCAACACATCCCTCCTCACAGCACTCTGCCTCCCCGCACCAACTCCCAACACATCCCTCCTCACAGCACACCGCCTTCCCACACCAACTCCCAACACACCCCTCCTCACAGCACACCGCCTTCCCACACCAACTCCCAACACATCCCTCCTCACAGCACACCGCCATCCCACACCAACTCCCAACACATCCCTCCTCACAGCACTCTGCCTCCCCGCACCAACTCCCAACACATCCCTCCTCCCAGCACACCGCCTCACCACACCAACTCCCAAAACATCCCTCCTCACAGCACACCGCCTTCCCACACCAACTCCCAACACATCCCTCCTCACAGCACTCTGCCTCACCACACCAACTCCCAAAACATCCCTCCTCACAGCACACCGCCTCACCACACCAACTCCCAACACATCCCTCCTCACAGCACTCTGCCTCCCCGCACCAACTCCCAACACATCCCTCCTCCCAGCACACCGCCTTCCCACACCAACTCCCAACACACCCCTCCTCACAGCACACCGCCTTCCCACACCAACTCCCAACACATCCCTCCTCCCAGCACACCGCCTTCCCACACCAACTCCCAACACACCCCTCCTCACAGCACTCCGCCTCACCACACCAACTCCCAACACATCCCTCCTCCCAGCACACCGCCTTCCCACACCAACTCCCAACACATCCCTCCTCACAGCACACCGCCTTCCCACACCAACTCCCAACACACCCCTCCTCACAGCACTCCGCCTCACCACACCAACTCCCAACACATCCCTCCTCCCAGCACACCGCCTTCCCACACCAACTCCCAACACACCTCTCCTCACAGCACATCGCCTTCCCACACCAACTCCCAACACACCTCTCCTCACAGCACACCGCCATCCCACACCAACTCCCAACACATCCCTCCTCACAGCACACCGCCTTCCCACACCAACTCCCAACACATCCCTCCTTACAGCACACCGCCTTCCCACACCAACTCCCAACACACCTCTCCTCACAGCACACCGCCTTCCCACACCAACTCCCAACACATCCCTCCTCACAGCACATCGCCTTCCCACACCAACTCCCAACACATCCCTCCTTACAGCACATCGCCTTCCCACACCAACTCCCAACACATCCCTCCTCACAGCACTCCGCCTCCCCGTACCAACTCCCAACACATCCCTCCTCACAGCACACCGCCTTCCCACACCAACTCCCAACACATCCCTCCTTACAGCACACCGCCTTCCCACACCAACTCCCAACACACCTCTCCTCACAGCACACCGCCTTCCCACACCAACTCCCAACACATCCCTCCTCACAGCACACCGCCTTCCCACACCAACTCCCAACACATCCCTCCTTACAGCACACCGCCTTCCCACACCAACTCCCAACACATCCCTCCTCACAGCACACCGCCTCCCCACACCAACTCCCAACACATCCCTCCTCCCAGCACATCGCCTTCCCACACCAACTCCCAACACATCCCTCCTCACAGCACTCCGCCTCCCCGTACCAACTCCCAACACACCCCTCCTCACAGCACATGGCCTCCCCACACCAACTCCCAACACATCCCTCCTCCCAGCACACCGCCTTCCCACACCAACTGGAAAGCCGATTGGATGATCCTTGACTGTCAGTCAAAACATCTTTTTTTCCTTTCTTCAATAAACACAAGTGTTTAAATTAAATTGAAAAAAAACAACCAGCTTCTTTAATGCCCATCAGGGTTGGCAAAACTACTCCAACACCCATAAGATTTTCAGTAGGTCAGGGATGGATGGCGAGGGAACACAGCTTGTGGACGCTCTCGGCGCTGTGTCCTGCATCTCCATGGGCCAGCTGCAACCGGAGAACTGTGGGCTCATGCCAACAAAACACGAATAAGGCAAACGTAGCCTGGACCATGTTCACTGTGAGCACCCTGGGGGCAGCCCCCCTCCTCACCCCGACATACTGAAATCTGCAGGTCTGGCATTGGGGCTGGTCTGGAGGTGGAGCCTGCGCAAGGAGGAGGTAGTTTCTCTCTATCTACCATATCAAATACTTTAATCATCTTAAACTCCTTAATCTTCTATACTCGGGGAGAATACAAGCCTAATCTAAGCAACCTGTCCTCATAATTTAAACCTTTAGTGTTAGGATCAGGTAGTTGATGCCTTGGTATAAAGACATACACCTGAAAGTCTGCACTGGGAGTGTCACCCTAGATCATGGGCTCAAGTATCTGGAGTAGTGCTTGAACTCGCGACCTTTGACTAAGGAGACGCTACCACCGAGCCAAGTTAGCACGGCCTGCTGCCAGGATTTCCCAAGCTCCAGAGGGGTACGCCCACACAAATATAACTGACACAATTCTGCGTGTATCTATGCACAAGTAATTTTTGTTACATGCCAGAGACAGGAGCTTCCATCGATGTGTGAACGCAGGTTAAGAAGGCACAGGCACGCAATGGAACAGACAGACTCCTTGCTGAATTTAAATTAATGAGGACTTGGGTTAGTGAGCACATACAGACCATCCTTTTCATAAAGGATTTCCACAATAGGAAACTTCCCTTCAAATGGGCATGGGCCTCAATGCAGGAATATCCAATGACCCCTGTATGTGGATGGTAGATGAGGACAAGATTAGTTGGGCTGTGAGACACACTACCCTCCCCATCGTCATTGGGCAAAGACTCTGCCCACCCTCACTCTTCAGGATGACACATGCAGACTGGCTAATCGCTTGTGGTCTGTCCGGCTTCCATTAGCAGTAGAGCTTAACCAGAGAGAGAGATGAATGGACTCGACAGAACAGAAGGGTTGCCAACTCAGGTTGGGCATATTCCTGGAGGTTTGACTGCACAACATCCAACCGCCCCGCCCAGCCAAACAGCCTTTTATCCAGTTTCCAATATTTCGATAACTAATGAACAAAAGTATTCATAAAATATGAAAACGTATCATTTTAATTTTTAAAGCCCTTCTGATTCTATTCCTGGGTTGCTCACAGCAGTGTCCAGGAGATTCATTTTCTATTCCTGGAGACTCCAGGGCAATCCTGGAGGGTTGGCACCCCTATTTGTAAGTCATGCTACAATCATTAATGCAGACGCATTACACCATCGCAATCTGCTTTCTTGTAAGACACGCATGCTCGGCTGCACCAGGGAGATACGAGGCTGTACAAAGAGTACGCCATGCACTGACCTCAATAAAGAGCACCATGGTTAAATGACACAAGCATTTCCTTTGTAAACTCTGCTTCTTTTCCACCCCCTCTCCCCCTCGCCATTTTCTTCCCTCTCCTCCAGACGGCACCAACTGCTTCCTAGGGTGAAGCTCCACAGGCGCCACTGTCTCGCCCATGTGACAGGTGTTCATGTTCGCCCATAACCTCGCTCGCTCCTCTGACTTGCCAAACACTGAAGCCGCTCCCTCTAATGGAACATTACAGTTTGCGCCCATGTCTGAGGGGGCATCACAGCCAAGACCCCATTCTCTTGTCTTCACAGGATGTCCACCAGGGTTGCCAACTCTGGATGGACGTATTCCTGGAGGTTTCATCACATGAAATTAGGATGAATTAGGCAATGATCACATTTTGCCTATCTGCACAATTAGCTGCAGCACAGAACCCACCCTGCTGGACTCTGTCGCTGCTAAGTGCCCATTTTATGATCCCTCACCACCAACCAGCCCGCCCCCAACCCCCCAACATTGGTCGCCCAGCATGCAGCAGCAGCCACGACGACCCGCTGGAGCACGTCGGCCGGCAGCTCCTCGGCGGGAAGGCATTCCGACTGGGAGGAGGGGAGCCGAGCATTGCGGCCAGAGGCCGGACCGTGAGCGGGAGAAGCAGGCCCCGGGCCGTTGGACCGTGGAGCCGGCAACGGTGAGGAGGAGGCCGCGGTGACTGGAGCATTCACATCCCAACGATGTGCTCGGCGAGTCGGGCGGAGGCAGCGCAGCGCAACGAGCAGCAGCAGCAGCCATGACGACCCGCTGCAGCACGTCGGCCGGCAGCTCCATGGCAGGAAGCTCACAGTCCGATTGGGAGGAGGGGAGCCGGACATGGCGGCCAGAGGTCGGATCGTGAGCGGGAGAAGCAGGCCACCACTTGGAGCCGGCAACAGTGAGGAGGAGGCCGCGGTGACGAGGAGGATGGAGCGGCTGAGGGACATCGTGCTCCCACTGCCACTGGAAGCCATTGCATTGACTTTCTGAACACGGCGCTGTATGAATAGCGGACGTGTCCCTACAGGGAGTAAGCATTCCATTGTAATTGTACTTGTACTGGTTACAGATGGCAAATAAAATTGAATTGAATGTCCATCCTTGCAATACCACACCAAGTATAAAGTGAACTGGCTCCTTGCCACTCCATTGGATGATTCTTGACTGTCAGTCAAACAGCCAATTTCCCCATCGGCAATATTTTTACAACTAATAAATGAAAGTGCTCAAAGAAAATGAAAACAATATACAATTTTTTTCGAATAACCCTGTGATTTTTCTCCTGGGTTGCTCGAAACAGTGTCCTGGAGATTAATCTTCAGTTCCTGGAGACTCCAGGGCAATCCCGGAGGGTTGGCAATTTCATTCCCACAGAGGGGCACCTTCAGGTTGGTGTCGCCGGACAGCATCAGAAGCGTCAGATTCTCTCCACTCCTTACCCCTGGGGCCATCGCCCAGGACAGCCGCTGCATCAGCCGAGAGCAACTAACATGCCACAGGTCAGAGATCGAATCTGGGAACCGTCCTGGTCTGGTAACTCATGGGACGAGCTGGCTAATCCATGGGGAGCAATCCTCTGACAGACACTTCATATAAAGGGAGCAAACGGTCCCCAGGCAGAAGATTCTCTGACCCGCCGGGGCTTCCCATCTCGCCGGCTGAAGCCTGGCAGCTTGCAGCAGCCACCATCTGCTCGCAGCCAGCTTGTGGCGAGTTAACAACTGAACTCACCGCCAGCCTAAACTCTCCAGCAAAGCTTGTTGTTCCTTACACAAGATAAATGAGTCTTAAAGTGCTTGCACACAAGAAGCCATGTTTGTCACGACTTGATGAGTTAGCTCCAATAACCTTGCTCGCTCCTCTGACTTGCCAAACACTGAAACCGCTCCCTCTAATGGAACATTACAGTTTGCAGCTCTTGCTGCCCCTGATCTTCAGCAGAACCATCTGGATGAATTAGGCAATGATCACATTTTGCCTATCTGCACAATTAGCTGCAGCACAGAACCCACCCTGCTGGACTCTGTCGCTGCAAAGTGCCCATTTTATCCAACAGCTACAGATCCTGATGCAGCACGGTACATTAAATAGATCATTGTAAATGTCACAGAGCCCACAGGAGATGGGCCGCACGTTCCTCTGTGTGATTAAATACTGTTCCCTTCACACTACTTGATCTCAATGTGGAGGACAGCTCCCCACTCCCTTCACACATTGGCCACACATGGTCACATCTGCGCTCAAATCACCATGCCCGTCTGCTGCAAGTAAATGCTAATTTGTTTCTTCCTCAGAAAATTTAATACAACGCTGTTCGAGCACCAGACTTGGTGCCTGTGGCTGCTGTGGGGCCTGGGGGAGTAAGGGGTTGGGAGCTGGGCAGTGATGGAGGTGACAGACCATGCAGGAAAAGCACCATGAATGCCTATCCATGAATGCAATGCCAGTGAATGAAGTCCCAGTCTCATTCACTGTAACTCAGTTCCAGTCTCATTCACAAGAGGATTTGAGTATAAGAGTAAAGACGCCTTACTACAATTATATCGAGCCCTGGTGAGACCACACCTGGAGAATTATGTACAGTTTTGGTCTCCTTACCTGAGGAAGGATATACTTGCCATAGAGGGAGTGCAACGAAGGTTCACCAGACTGGTTCCTGGCATGGGGGGATTGTCTTATGAGGACTGATTGAGTAGACTGGGCCTATATTCTCTAGAGTTTAGAAGAATTAGAGGTGATCTCATTGAAACATACAAAATTCTTACAGGGCTTGAGAGGGTAGATGCAGGGAGGATGTTTCCCCTGGCTGCGGAGTCTAGAACCAGGGGTCACAGACTCAGAATAAGGGGTCGGCCATTTAGAACAGAGATGAGGAGAAATTTCTTCCATCAGAGGGTGGTGAATCTTTGGAATTCTCTACCCCAGAGGTCTGTGGTGACTCAGTCGTTGAGTATATTCAAGAAAGAGATCAATAGATTTTGGAATATTAATGGTATCAAGGGATATGGGGATAGTTCAGGATGTGGTGATAAGGTAGAAGATCAGCCATGATCTTATTGAATAATGGAGCAGACTCGAAGGGACAAATGGCAAACTCCTGCTCCTATTTCTTATGCTTTATGTAACTCACTCCCAGTCACTTTCACTGTGTAACTCACTCCCAGTCTCATTCACTGTGTAACTCACTCCCGGTCTCATTCACTGTGTAACGCACTCCCAGTCTCATTCACTGTGTAACTCACTCCCAGTCTCATTCACTGTGTAACTCACTCCCAGTCTCATTCACTGTGTAACTCACTCCCAGTCTCATTCACTGTGTAACTCACTCCCGGTCTCATTCACTGTGTAACTCACTCCCGGTCTCATTCACTATGTAACTCATTCCCGGTCTCATTCACTGTGTAACTCACTCCCGGTCTCATTCACTGTGTAACTCACTCCCGGTCTCATTCACTGTGTAACTCACTCCTAGTCTCATTCACTGTGTACCTCACTCCCAGTCTCATTCACTGTGTAACTCACACCCGGTATCATTCACTCTGTAACTCACTCCCGGTCTCATTCACTCTGTAACTCACTCCCGGTCTCATTCACTGTGTAACTCACTCCCGGTCTCATTCACTGTGTAACTCACTCCCGGTCTCATTCACTGTGTAACTCACTCCCGGTCTCATTCACTGTGTTACTCACTCACGGTCTCATTCACTGTGTAACTCACTCCCGGTCTCATTCACTGTGTAACTCACTCCCGGTCTCATTCACTGTGTAACTCACTCCCGGCCTCATTCACTGTGTAACTCACTCCCAGTCTCATTCACTGTGTAACTCACTCTCAGTCTCATTCACTGTGTAACTCACTCCCAGTCTCATTCACTGTGTAACTCACTCCCAGTCTCATTCACTGAGTAACTCACTCCCAGTCTCATTCACTGTGTAACTCACTCCCAGTCTCATTCACTGTGTAACTCACTCCCAGACTCATTCACTGTGTAACTCACTCCCAGTCTCATTCACTGTGTAACTCACTCCCACTCTCATTCACTGTGTAACTCACTCCCGGTCTCATTCACTGTGTAACTCATTCCCGGTCTCATTCACTGTGTAACTCACTCCCAGTCTCATTCACTGTGTAACTCACTCCCGGTCTCATTCACTGTGTAACTCACTCCCGGTCTCATTCACTTTGTAACTCACTCTCGGTCTCATTCACTTTGTAACTCACTCTCGGTCTCATTCACTGTAACTCGCTCCCGGTCTCATTCACTGTGTAACTCACTCCCAGTCTCATTCACTGTGTAACTCACTCTCAGTCTCATTCACTGTGTAACTCACTCTCAGTCTCATTCACTGTGTAACTCACTCCCACTCTCATTCACTGTGTAACTCACTCCCGGTCTCATTCACTGTGTAACTCATTCCCGGTCTCATTCACTGTGTAACTCACTCCCAGTCTCATTCACTGTGTAACTCACTCCCGGTCTCATTCACTGTGTAACTCACTCCCGGTCTCATTCACTTTGTAACTCACTCTCGGTCTCATTCACTGTGTAACTCGCTCCCGGTCTCATTCACTGTGTAACTCACTCCCAGTCTCATTCACTGTGTAACTCACTCTCAGTCTCATTCACTGTGTAACTCACTCTCAGTCTCATTCACTGTGTAACTCACTCCCAGTCTCATACACTGTGTAACTCACTCCCGGTCTCATTCACTGTGTAACTCACTCCCGGTCTCATTCACTGTGTAACTCACTCCCAGTCTCATTCACTGTGTAACTCACTCCCGGTCTCTTTCACTGTGTAACTCACTCCCAGTCTCATTCACTGTGTAACTCACTCCCAGTCTCATTCACTGTGTAACTCACTCCCAGTCTCATTCACTGTGTAACTCACTCCCAGTCTCATTCACTGTGTAACTCACTCCCAGTCTCATTCACTGTGTAACTCACTCCCAGTCTCATTCACTGTGTAACTCACTCCCAGTCTCATTCACTTTGTAACTCACTCCCAGTCTCATTCACTGTGTAACTCACTCCCGGTCTCATTCACTGTGTAACTCACTCCCGGTCTCATTCACTGTGTAACTCACTCCCAGTCTCATTCACTGTGTAACTCACTCCCAGTCTCATTCACTGTGTAACTCACTCCCAGTCTCAATCACTGTGTAACTCACTTCCGGTCTCATTCATTGTGTAACTCACTCCTGGTCTCATTCACTGTGTAACTCACTCCCGGTTTCATTCACTGTGTAACTCACTCTCAGTCTCATTCACTGTGTAACTCACTCTCAGTCTCATTCACTGTGTAACTCACTCCCAGTCTCATTCACTGTGTAACTCACTCCCAGTCTCATTCACTGTGTAACTCACTCCCAGTCTCATTCACTGTGTAACTCACTCCCGGTCCCATTCACTGTGTAACTCACTCCCGGTCTCATTCATTGTGTAACTCACTCCCGGTCTCATTCACTGTGTAACTCACTCCCGGTCTCATTCACTGTGTAACTCACTCAGTCTCATTCACTGTGTAACTCACTCCCAGTCTCATTCACTGTGTAACTCACTCCCAGTCTCATTCACTGTGTAACTCACTCCCGGTCCCATTCACTGTGTAACTCACTCTCGGTGTCATTCACTGTGTAACTCACTCCCGGTCCCATTCACTGTGTAACTCACTCCCAGTCTCATTCACTGTGTAACTCACTCCCGGTCTCATTCACTGTGTAACTCACTCCCGGTCTCATTCACTGTGCAACTCACTCCCGGTCTCATTCACTGTGTAACTCACTCCCGGTCTCATTCAAATTCAAATTCAAATTCAAATCGCTTTATTGGCATGACAAGTTACATCTTATGTTGCCAAAGCATCGGAAAACATTCATGTTTGTTCACAAAAATACAGATCTATCCATACAGTGTATCAACAGATATATCCCTGAGTGTATAAATACACTTTCATATAATTTATATATACTCTTATCTTATCTTTAGTGGTTGTCCCTCTGTTTATGGCAAGCTGTAACATAGTGTGCCGCTAGTGTTACGCAATTTCTCTCTTCCCCTAGTAGGTATGGGAGTTTTTGGTCGTCATTCAAATTTCTGAATTCCGGGCATATTTTTGTAAATTTTGGGTAGAAATTCTCCCTTATGCCCTGATATTTTCTACAAGCTGTGAGGAAGTGCATCTCTGTCTCTACCATTCCCTGGCTGCAGTGAGAGCATATCCTGTCCTCTCTTGGTAGCCGGGTCTGCCTGTGTCTACCTTTTTCGATCGCCAAGCTATGTTCACTAAGTCTGTACATTGTCAAGATTTTTCTCAGTTTGCTGTCCTTTACCATGGTCAGGTAATCAGCTATGTTGTATTGTCTGTTTAGGGCCAAGTAGCAATTGAGTTTGCTTTGGGTTTTTGTTGTTTCTGCCCACTATGTCAGATATTTTTCCTTTTGCTTAGCGACGATTGTGTTGGGTCGAATTCTTTGTGTTACGCTGTCACTGTCCTGGGGCTGGTTATTGTTAGTCGTGTTAGTAGTTACTTCACTGAGTCCCAGGACTAGTTGACTGAGGGTATTCTTCTTTATGGTCATCTCTTGGCATTTCAGGGCGTCGTAGTGATAGCATTGGGGGTTGCTCATTTCTAGGTGTTTCCAAAATTTGGTGGCTCTTTTTTGGATAGTGATTATTAATGGATATTGGCCTAGTTCTGCCCTGCATGCATTGTTTACTGTTTTCCTTTGAGTCCAGAGGATACTTTTACAGAATTCTGCATGTAGGATCTCAATTGGGTGTTTGTCCCATTTTGCAAATTCTTGTTGTGTTAGCGGTCCCCACACCTCACTGCCATAGAGTGCAATTGGTTCAATTACTGATTTGAAAATTTTGAGCCAAATGCTAATTGGGATTTCTATTTGGATTGATTTTTTAATGGCATAGAAAGCCCTTCTTGCTTTCTCTTTCAGTTCATTCACAGCCAGTTTGAAGTTTCCCGTAGAACTGATTTTTAAGCCCAAGTATGTGTAGTTAGTGGTTTGTTCAATTTTGGTTGTTCCTATTGTGAAATTTATTTTGGGTCCCTGATGTCTGGATCTTTGCTGGAACACAAGGACTTTGGTTTTTTGGGGATTTATTGTCAGGGCCCAAGTCTGGCAGTACGACTCCAGCAGATCCAGGTTCTGCTGTAGACCCTCCTTAGTTGGTGACAGCAGAACCAGGTCGTCTGCATAGAGGAGGAATTTAACCTTGGATTCATATAGGGTGAGGCCGGGTGCTGTCGATTGTTCAAGTAGTTTTGCCAATTCATTTATGTAAATATTAAAGAGTGTCGGTGAGATTGGCGAGCCCTGCGTCACCCCCCGCCCCTGTGGGAAGTATTTTGTTTGTTTGTCTCCAATTTTAACTGCACATTTGTTGTTTGTATACATTGATTTAATTACATCATATGTTTTTCCCCCACCCCGCTTTCGATAAGTTTCAGGAATAAACCGTCATGCCAGATGGAGTCGAAAGCCTTTTGGAAATCTATAAAGCATGCGTAGATTTTGCTTTTGTTATGGTGAACGTGTTTGTCAATTAGGGTCTGTAGGGTGAAGATATGATCTGATGTTCTATAGTTTGGCAGGAATCCAATTTGGCTTTTATTCAAGACATTGTGCTCCTCAAGGAAGTTTATAAGTCTTTTGTTTATGATGCTACAGAATACCTTCCCCAGGTTACTGTTTACACAGATGCCTCGATAGTTATTTACATAGATACATAGAAGATAGGAGCAGGAGTAGGCCATTCGGCCCTTCGTGCCTGCTCCGCCATTCGATGAGATCATGGCTGATCTTTTAATTCAGTATCCCGTCCCCGCCTTCTCTCCGTAACCCTTAACCCCTTTTGCCCGTAGAAATATATCTAATTCCCTCTTAAATATATTTAATGAGCTGGCGTACACTGCCCTCTGTGGCAATGAGTTCCACAGGTTCACCACTCTCTGAGTGAAGAAATTCCCCCTCATCTCTGTCCTAAATGGTTTAGCCCTTATCCTCAAATTATGTCCTCTAGTTCTGTTCTCACCCGCCAAGGGAAACATTCCTTCTGCATCCAGTCTGTCTAGACCTGTCAGAATTTTATACACTTCTATGAGGTCCCCTCTCAATCTTCTAAACTCCAGTGTGTACATCCCTAAACTACATAGTCTCTCCTCATAGGTCATTCCCGCCATTCCTGGTATCAGCCTGGTGAATCGCCGCTGCACCCCCTCCATGGCAAGAACATCCTTCCTCAGATGAGGCGACCAAAACTGTACACAGTACTCGAGGTGTGGTCTCACCAGTGCCCTGTACAGCTGCAGCAAGGTATCCCTGTTCCTGTATTCTAACCCTTTTGCTATGAAGGCCAGCATACCGTTTGCCTTCTTGACTGCCTGTTGCACCTGCATGCTCGCCTTCAGTGACTGGTGTACAAGAACACCCAGGTCTCTCTGTACTTCCCCCTCTCCCAATCTATTGCCATTTAAATAATAATTTGCCCTCCCGTTCCTGCACCCAAGGTGGATAACTTCGCACTTGTCCACATTATAGTGCATCTGCCATTTATCCGCCCAATCGCCCAGTCTGTCCAAATCGCTCTGGAGCTTCCTGGTCTCTTCCTCTGAGCCCACCCCCCCTCCTAGTTTAGTGTCGTCTGCAAATTTGGAAATGCTGCATCCGACTCCCTGATCCAGGTCATTAATGTAAATTGTGAACAGCTGGGGGCCCAGGACAGATCCCTGTGGTACCCCACTTGTTACTGCCTGCCATTCAGAAAATGAGCCGTTTATTCCAACTCTCTGTTTTCTATCTGACAGCCAGTTCCCTATCCACGCCAAAACTTTCCCCTTTATCCCATGAGCCTCAATTTTCCATGCTAATCTTTTATGTGGGACCTTATCGAAGGCCTTTTGGAAGTCCAGGTACACCACATCTACTGGCTCTCCCCCATCTATTCTACCAGTTACTCCCTCAAAAAATTCCAATAGATTAGTCAAGCACGATTTACCCTTTGTAAATCCATGTTGACTCTGTCCTATCCTGTCCCCATTTGCTAAGTGCTCCGCTATTTCATCCTTAATGATGGACTCCAGCATTTTGCCCACAACTGATGTAAGGCTTACAGGTCTGTAATTACCTGCTTTTTCCCTACCCCCCTTTTTGAATAGTGGGGTAACGTTAGCTACCCTCCAATCCATCGGCACTGTTCCCGAGTCTAATGAATTCTGAAAAATCATCCTTAGTGCATCCGCTATCTCTAGGGCCACCTCCTTCAGTACCCTAGGATGCATGTTATCAGGCCCTGGGGATTTGTCCACCTTCAATCCCTTTAGCTTCCTTAACACCATATCCTTAGAGATATTGATTTGCGTCAGTTCCTCCTTTGCCAATGTCCCTATTTTTCCCGATATCCCAGGGAGGTTTTTTGTGTCTTCCTTCGTAAAGACTGACCCAAAGTATGCATTTAGTTGATCTGCCATTTCCTTATTTCCCATTATATATTCCCCCGTATCTGACTGCAATGGACCAACTTTGGTTTTCACCAGTCTTTTCCTTTTGATATACTTATAAAAGCTTTTGGAGTTAGTTTTTATATTTTCCGCCAGCTTGTTTTCGTAAGCTATTTTGCCCCTCTTGATTATGCCCTTTGCCCTCCTTTGCTCTATCTTAAACTGTTCCCAATCTTCCGCTCTGGCGCTTTTTTTGGCTATTTTATACGCCCTATCTTTGGATTTTATGCTGTCTCTAATTTCCCCTGTTATCCACGGTTGAGTCACCTTTTTAGATTTCCTTTTATGCCAGATTGGTATAAACAATTTTTGCAATTTTGTCATTCTATCTTTAAATGTTTGCCATTGTTTATCTACCTCCAGTCCTCCCAGGAACGTTGTCCAATCAGACCTACTCAGTTCCCGTCTCATGGCATCATAATTCCCCTTGTTTAAATTCAGGACCTTAGTCTCTGAGTCAATTTCTTCGCTCTCCATTTCGAGTGAGAAATCGATCATGTTATGATCGCTCTGACCCAAGGGTCCCCGTACAACAAGATTACTGATTAGTCCCTTCTCATTGCACAGTACCCAGTCCAATATAGCCTGTTCCCGAGTTGGTTCCTCGACATATTGATCCAGATAACCATCCCTCAAACACTCAAGGAATTCCTCCTCCTCATTATTTTTACTGATTAGGCTAGTCCAATCTATATGTAAGTTAAAGTCACCTATGATGACAGCTGTGCTCTTATTGCACGCTTCTCTAATTTCCCTCGTGATGCCCTCCCTAACCTCTATTTTACTATTTGGAGGCCTATATACCACTCCTATTAATGTTTTTCGCCCCTCGCTATTTCTTAGCTCCACCCATATAGATTCTGTATTAACTGAGTTAATATCCTTCCTTTCAATTGCATTTATCCCCTCTTTTACTAGCAATGCTACCCCTCCTCCCTTTCTTTTTTGTCGATCCTTCCTAAATACTGAATACCCCTGTATGTTAAGCTCCCAGCCCTGCTCACCCTGCAACCATGTTTCCGTAATCCCAATTAGGTCATAATTATTAACCTCTATTTCCACAGCTAATTCATCTACCTTGTTCCTGATGCTTCTCGCATTAAGGTATAAAACCCTCAGGCTTTTTTTATGCTCACATTTTTTATGAATTAGTTTGGCCCTTTGTTTTTTGTTCCTCACCCTTTTATCATTTATTTCTGTCTGCCTTTCACTTTCCTCTATTTCACTACATAGGTTTCTAGCCCCCTGCCATACTAGTTTAAATGCTCCCGAACTGCTTTATCAAAAATTACCCCGAGAACATCAGTTCCATCTCTGCACAGGTGTAGACCGTCCCTTTTGTATAGGTCACACCTACCACAAAACTGGTTCCAATGCCTCAAAAATTTAAAACCCTCCCTCTTACACCACTGCTCAAGCCACGTATTTAGCCTAACTATCCTGTTCTCTGTACTCTTACTAGCACGTGGCACTGGTAGTAATCCAGAGATTACTACCTTCGAGGTCCTACTTTTTAGCTTGGCTCCTAACTCCCGAAATTCTACTTGTAGGACCTCTTCCCTTTTTTTAGCTACGTCGTTGGTACCAACATGTATCACGACAACTGGCTGTTCCCCCTCCCCCTCCAGAATGTTCTGCACCCGCGCCGAGACATCCTTGACCCTTGCACCAGGGAGGCAACATACCATCCTGGAGTCTCGGTCGCGACCACAGAAACCCCTATCTATTCCCCTTACAATCGAATCCCCTATTACTATAGCCCTGCCACTCTTTTTCCCTCCCTTCTTTGCAACAGAGCCAGTCATGGTGCCATGAGCCTGGCTGCTGGTGCCTTCCCCCGATGTGTCACCCCCCCCGACAACAGTACCTAAGGCGGTGAACCTGTTGCTAAGGGAGACAACCCCAGGGGATTTCTGCACTACCTTCCTGCCCTTGCTCTGCCTTTTGGTCACCCATGTACTGTCTACGCTGGCCTTAACCTGCGGTGTGACCAACTCACTAAATGTGCTATCCACACCCCTCTCAGAATCGTGGATGCTCCAAAGTGAGTCCATCTGCAGCTCAAGGGCCGTCATGCGGTCCCACATGAGCTGCAGCTGGACACACTTCCTGCACACATAGTCCCCACTTTTGTATATGGGCGTTATGAGTCCTTTGTTCCAGATATCAGGGAAGTAACCGACACTCAGAACCAAGTTCAAGGGTTTTAGGATAGCCAGTTTCATTTTATCGTCTGTGTATTTAATCATCTCGTTTAGTATGCCGTCTGTCCCGCAAGCTTTTCCTGGTCGCAGGTCCTTGAGTTTTTCAAAAAGTTCTTTTTCTGTTATTATGGAGTCTAGCGGGTTTTGGTTATCTTTTATGGCCATTTCGAGCTTTTCCAGTTTTTTGCATATTTGGTGTTGCTCTGGCCTTAGTGTGTTTTTCTGGTATAATTTTTCAAAGTGGTTTTCCCATGTGTCCCCATTTTGAATGGCCAATTCGTCGTGTTGTTTTTTGTGTAGTGTATTCCAGTTGTCCCAGAAACAATTGGAATCAATGGATTCCTCAATGGAGCTGAGTGTGTTCTTAATATATTGCTCTTTTTTGGTTCTGAGTGTGTTTCTGTATTGTGTTAGTGTCTGGCAATAAGTAAGGCGTAATTCCTCGTTTTCTGGATGTCTGTGTTTTTGGTTTGATATTTTTCTAAGTTTTTTCCTCATGTTATGGCAATCTGGGTCAAACCATTTTTCATAGTTTTTTGTTTTGGGTTTGTTCTTGCGAGCTTTCAAGTTTGACCTTGTTGCCAAATTTTCAAAAATATTGTTTAGGTTATTCACTGCCCGGTTTACGCCTTCTTTATTGTGAGTGTATATGTTATCCAGAAAGGTGTCCAAGAGAGCTTGAGTTGATTCATTGCTAATTGCTTTCTGGTATTTTTCCGTGTCGTTTTTGGCCCATCTGTACGATTTTTTGGTGTTGTACAGTTTACTTGGTTGTGTTTCTATGTTGTTTGTTTCTGTCTTTTTAAGATACATAGTAATTTGACTGTGATCTGACAGTGTTGTTTGTGGTTTGACTGTGAATGCTCTGAAAGAGGATGGGTCCAAATCTGTAATCATATAGTCTACGGTGCTGCAGCCCAGAGGTGAGCAATAGGTCGATCTTCCTAGGAGGTCTCCTATGAACCTACCATTGACAATGTACAGACCCAGGCTTCGACAGAGCTGTAGGAGCTGTTTTCCATTGGTATTTGTCTGCTTGTCGCAGTTATGCCTGTATGGGAGGGAAGGGATATCGAAGTGGTTATTCCCGAATACGTAATTGTTTCCCTGATTATTGGTGAAGTCTGGTTCTTCGCCAGTTCTTGAATTGAGGTCCCCACAGATCAACACGTTCCCCTGGGCCTGGTATTGGGTAATTTCCCCCTCTATGTTGGAGAAGGTGTCCTCTTTAAAGTGCGGGGAATCCATTGGGGGGATATAAAGTGCGCAAATGTAAACATCTTGGGTGTTAGAGATAATCTCCCTCTCAATTTTGAGCCATATGTGGTTTTCGCATTTTTTTATAAATTTGATGTAATTCTTAAGTTCTGTTTTAAACCAGATCAGTATGCCTCCGGAGTCTCTGCCTTGGGTTACCCTTGGTAATTTATTGGAGGGGACCACCAGCTCAGTGTACCCTTGGGGACATCCAGTGTGTCCTTTTCCTTTATACCAAGTTTCTTGTAAAATGATAATATCTAGATCTTTAGTTTCATCTATGAACTCTGGGGTCCTACTCTTCACGTCGAGCACCGAAGAGCGTAGACCTTGGATATTCCAGGTCGAAATATATAAGGATTTCATGTTAAGTTTGATCTTTTACTATGATAGGTTAAAGAATGATATGTGTTTGTCGTGTCTAAATGTGGGAAAAAAAGGTCATCTCAGTTGTCTATAAATGTTAATACTACTTGGTTACAGTTCTATCTATTAATTAGTCTTTGATCCATAAGGCGGAAGTAGATGCTGCTGCACATCTGCTTATTGTCTCTTAATGGATTGTCTCTGTCTGAGGTATTGCGTACGTCCTGTGCATCTCTCCCTCTGTCTGTCTGGGAGCGGTCCTGTTCCCCTGTGGGACAGGAGTGTTGCAGGTCTGATATTGTTGTTGTGCATGGGGATCCTCTCTGGTCTCGGTTGGTGTGGTGGTGGTCTCTGTAGTGGTCCTGATATGTACCCCGCTGATCTCTGGTGGTCGGGGTGCTCTTGGAGTCTGGGTATGGACCCGGTTAAAAGCGACGTCCTTCAGGGCTTTAGCAAAGATCGATATTCGTTTCCTGTGGATGTGGACGCGGTCGTAAAGACATTCCTTATCGAGGGTGGGGTGTTGGGCCAGGTGCACGTTGTGTTTTGATTCACAGTCTCTTGCTATGCTGGCATTTATCTCATGAATTGTGTTGCTGTTAAAGTCTGTTCTCGGCAACATTGTGGAAACAGTGATTCTAGTGTTTGGGAATGTATTGCTTGCCTTCTCAATCATTGCTCTGAGCGATGTTGCTACCCCTTTCTGCTGGGCCTTTAGGTCATTTGTGCCCGTGTGTATTATTATATGTTGGGGGGAGCCTAATCGGGTTTTGGTCAGCCAATACATGGCTCTGTCTGTTGTTGGACACCAGATATTTTCTACTTTACTTCTAGGGAAGAGCTTTTTCTCCCATAGAAATTTCCCATTTGAGTCTATGAGTATTACGATGTCAGCCTTGTTTGTGTTTACTGTCTGGTGGTTTTCGCCTGGACTCATAGCGTGTGTGTTGGGCTGGGGTGTTTGGTGTGTGCGCTCCTCTTGTGAGCGGCTCGCTTGTGGTTCCACGGTGGTGGGGAAAGACTGAGCTTCAGTATGTTGGTCGGTCTGTGTGGCACCCCTTGTATTGTGTGTCTGCTGCTGTTGTTCCATGTGGGAGTGCAGCTGTTCAGTCGGGCTCTGTCTTGTCTTATCTCCAGCCTCAGGCTGCTGGTCTAATGGTGTTATCTCTCCTCTATGGCTCTCTTCGTTTTCCTGCAGCTCTTTCACCCGATTCCCAAGTAGATTCACCTAGTTCTCAAGTAGATTCAGCTCTCTCCTGTGTCTCTCCCTCTCTTGCTTTTGTTCGTGTTTCATGTTAAGGACCTCCTCTCTAAGTTTAACCATCTCTGTCTCTAATTGATTAAATTTATCTTTTAGTTGTGTAACTCACTCCCGGTCTCACTCACTGTGTAACTCACTCCCGGTCTCACTCACTGTGTAACTCACTCCCGGTCTCACTCACTGTGTAACTCACTCCCGGTCTCACTCACTGTGTAACTCACTCCCGGTCTCACTCACTGTGTAACTCACTCCCGGTCTCACTCACTGTGTAACTCACTCCCGGTCTCACTCACTGTGTAACTCACTCCCGGTCTCACTCACTGTGTAACTCACTCCCGGTCTCACTCACTGTGTAACTCACTCCCGGTCTCACTCACTGTGTAACTCACTCCCGGTCTCACTCACTGTGTAACTCACTCCCGGTCTCACTCACTGTGTAACTCACTCCCGGTCTCACTCACTGTGTAACTCACTCCCGGTCTCGCTCACTGTGTAACTCACTCCCGGTCTCGCTCACTGTGTAACTCACTCCCGGTCTCGCTCACTGTGTAACTCACTCCCGGTCTCGCTCACTGTGTAACTCACTCCCGGTCTCGCTCACTGTGTAACTCACTCCCGGTCTCGCTCACTGTGTAACTCACTCCCGGTCTCGCTCACTGTGTAACTCACTCCCGGTCTCGCTCACTGTGTAACTCACTCCCGGTCTCGCTCACTGTGTAACTCACTCCCGGTCTCGCTCACTGTGTAACTCACTCCCGGTCTCGCTCACTGTGTAACTCACTCCCGGTCTCGCTCACTGTGTAACTCACTTCCGGTCTCGCTCACTGTGTAACTCACTCCCGGTCTCGCTCACTGTGTAACTCACTCCCGGTCTCGCTCACTGTGTAACTCACTCCCGGTCTCGCTCACTGTGTAACTCACTCCCGGTCTCGCTCACTGTGTAACTCACTCCCGGTCTCGCTCACTGTGTAACTCACTCCCGGTCTCGCTCACTGTGTAACTCACTCCCGGTCTCGCTCACTGTGTAACTCACTCCCGGTCTCGCTCACTGTGTAACTCACTCCCGGTCTCGCTCACTGTGTAACTCACTCCCGGTCTCGCTCACTGTGTAACTCACTCCCGGTCTCGCTCACTGTGTAACTCACTCCCGGTCTCGCTCACTGTGTAACTCACTCCCGGTCTCGCTCACTGTGTAACTCACTCCCGGTCTCGCTCACTGTGTAACTCACTCCCGGTCTCGCTCACTGTGTAACTCACTCCCGGTCTCGCTCACTGTGTAACTCACTCCCGGTCTCGCTCACTGTGTAACTCACTCCCGGTCTCGCTCACTGTGTAACTCACTACCGGTCTCGCTCACTGTGTAACTCACTCCCGGTCTCGCTCACTGTGTAACTCACTCCCGGTCTCCCTCACTGTGTAACTCACTCCCGGTCTCCCTCACTGTGTAACTCACTCCCGGTCTCATTCACTGTGTAACTCACTCCCGGTCTCACTCACTGTGTAACTCACTCCCGGTCTCATTCACTGTGTAACTCACTCCCGGTCTCATTCACTGTGTAACTCACTCCCTGTCTCATTCACTGTGTAACTCACTCCCGGTCTCATTCACTGTGTATCTCATTCACTGTGTAACTCACTCCCTGTCTCATTCACTGTGTAACTCACTCCCAGTCTCATTCACTGTGTGTCTCATTCACTGTGTAACTCACTCCCAGTCTCATTCACTGTGTAACTCACTCCCGGTCTCATTCACTGTGTAACTCACTCCCAGTCTCATTCACTGTGTACCTCACTCCCGGTCTCATTCACTGCATAACTCACTCCCAGTCTCATTCACTGCGTAACACACTCCCGGTCTCATTCACTGTGTAACTCACTCCCGGTCTCATTCACTGTGTAACTCACTCCCAGTCTCATTCACTGTGTACCTCACTCCCGGTCTCATTCACTGCATAACACACTCCCAGTCTCATTCACTGTGTACCTCACTCCCGGTCTCATTCACTGCATAACTCACTCCCAGTCTCATTCACTGCGTAACACACTCCCAGTCTCATTCACTGTGTACCTCACTCCCGGTCTCATTCACTGCGTAACACACTCCCAGTCTCATTCACTGTGTAACTCACTCCCAGTCTCATTCACTGTGGAACTCACTCTCATTGCACATTTGGTGCCTGAAGGAATATTGCACCCAAACAATTCAAAGAGCAGAACAATTCCTTTTACTATTGATGCAGAATTACAGTGAAGCTGATGGCATGATTGGGATTAATTGAGTTCGTACTGTTAGAAACACACAGAAAAATGCTTTTGTAAATCAGTAGTTCAATTATTCACAATTATGCAAATAGCCTACACGCTTATCATTTGACCTTTGAAAGGAGCCGTGTAGCCCATCACATGAATCCAGGCCAGACGGGCTAATGAAGGCCTGCTATCAGTCTTTGTTACTCTTCTTGTACATGCTGATGATATTCTCACCACAATGAAAGCTTTTCATCTATCAAATACATAGAAGAATGTTTTACAGGTTTGAAGGTTAATACTGAACTGTCAGCTGTATCTGTCTAGCCGACATCCTGCATAACTAATTGTGTCACATTTTACCATCAGTCTATTGTTCTTACACCTAGAACCATTCCCCATCTCCCCTCTACCCCTTGATCCTAATTGATGAAAACCGCATGTGGAGTATCCTGAATCTGTAGATTCTGAGGCTAATTTTAATTTGTAGTGCCACTGATACTTAAAAAAAAATGTTTAAGTCTTGTTAAAGACAGAGCTATCAACTAGGAAAGTGCAAGGGGTGAGATTCATCATCAAGAAGAGGGAGACATGTGGAATAACAACAGAAGATGCTGGAAAAACTCAGTAGGCCAGGCAACATCAGTGGAGAGAGAAATAGAGTCAACGTTTCAGGTCGAAACCCTTCGTCAGAACTGAGAAAAAAATGGCAGGAAATGAAACAGATTAAAAGGCCAGTTTGGGGGCAGGGAAATGGGGGAGGGGATGAAAGAACAAAAGGGAAGTGTAGAGACATTAAGAGGTACTCAAGACGAGACAAGATGGTAATAGGACAGGTGAAGAGACAAAAGCTGGCTCTAGATGAAGTGTGAAATGCGCTGGCAGAATGAGAGACAGCTGCCATGTGGGAGAGAAAAAAAGGAAAAGGCACAAACCGAAGGTGTGGATAAAAAATATATAGAAATATAATAGAGGCCGAGGTTATGATCTGAAATTGTTGAACTCGATATTGAGTCCGGAAGGCTATAAAGTGCCTAATCGGAAGATGAGGTGCTTGTTTATTTTAAGGGAAGACGCACAAAACAGTTCTGAGCTTTGCGCCAAGATGAGCGAGTCATTGAAATGAATGAAGCTTGTAGGGTTTGTTTATAGATTAAAATGTACGGGTGTTTCATGATAGATTCAGTTGGACCCATTCACATCTCATGTTGGCATTTATTTACCTTTAAATATATCAAGGCACTGGAGAAATTGCACAAAAGATTTACAAGGATGATTCCAGTACTAAGACCTTATACCTATTAGGAAAGATTGAACAGGCTGGGGCTCTTTTCTCTAGAAAAGAGAAGGCTGAGAGGTGACTGTACTGATTTGTATGTGGGTTCAATGACGACACATTCATGAAAGAGATGTCTTTTTATCTAAAGTATGTTCAACTCAGTTAACAGCATTACAGGAGACACCATCTTAGAGATCCATCTAAAACAAAACTAAAACGAAACTGCTTGTCTCTCACATGCCCTCTGCTGGTCAGGCATAAATAATCAATCAGGCAAATATGCTGGTAAGGCATAAATAATCAAACAGGCAAATGCCATCACTATTTGCTGATATCATTACAGTGACCTGATAGATAGAGGTCTTTAAAATTATGACGGGGTTTGATAGGGTAGACGTGGAGAAAATGTTTCCACTTATGGGGGAGACCAAAACTAGGGGCCATGAATATGAGATAGTCACCATGAAATCCAATAAAGAATTCAAGAGAAACTTCTTTACCCAGTGAGTGGTGAGAATGTGGAACTCGCTACTACAGGGACTATTTGAGGCAAATAATATAGATGCCTTTAAGGAGAAGGTGGATAAGTATATGAGGGAGAAAGGAATAGAAGGATATGTTGATAGGGTTAGATAAAGAAAGGTAGGAATAGGCTCATGTGGAGCATAAACACCAGCATAGACCAGTTGGGCCGAATGGTCTGTATCTGCACTGTATTCTACGTAATTTAAGATTTAAAGTGAAATCTGGCATCGGTCAATTGAAGAATTGCTTCACAGCGTTCACTATCAAGCTTCATGTTCCAAGGGCAAGCGGCGCCTAATTGCACCACCCAGCTCACCTGTGTTTGAATCCAGCCCAAACAAATGTAGTCAAGTCTTCTTCAATGTATTTCATTGGCTGTGTAGTGTATGTGCTTTAAGTCAGAACTACTTTTTACAGCTCCTGTATACTGTAGTACCGGCAGTGACCACACCGGTATATAAGCTGTGCACATGCCTCTGTACCCCAGTCTAGAGATGACCCTCCTCCAGTAAAGACCTGTTATTTGTTTATGTACAGCATCCGTGTAATTATTTATCCACTGAACCATGGATCTAACAGTGGTGACGAGTGTTGATGCGAATCTACCTGCAACTTAAAAAAAAAAGTCGAGTCCAGGAACACGGGCGTCGACCGCGAGCAACCGCCCAGCAGTCAGACAGATATCTAACTTCACTGGGGAGGCTGTGGAGAGCCGGGCTTGGTTCCCCAGCCACAACAAGCAGTAAGAGACCGACGACAGGTCCAGAGCAGACCCTTCCCGAGCAGCGGCGGCTGGAGCCGACCGACGGCAGAGAGAGAGAGCCGGGCAGCGTCGACGGGGTAAGAAAAAGGGTGAAGAGAGCAGGGCGCAGCCGGGGGTTGATCACCGAGCGGCATCGAGGAAAAATACTGCAAAACCGGAGAGAGAGAGGGTAAGAAACAGCCGGGTTCTAGACTGAGCGGCGTCGACAAATATCAAGAGAAGAACACGCAGAGCACAGCCAGGGATCACGGGCTGATCAGGGTCCGCGGGGCGAAGCAAGGGGAAATGCCATTGAGCCGCGGAGAAGCAGGGAGAACGCGGGAGACGCCATTGAGCCGCGGAGAAGCAGGGAGAGTGCGGGAGGTGCCATTGAGCTGCGGAGAAGAAGGAAGAGTGCGGGAGACGCCATTTTGCGAAGCCGCAGCGGAGAAGACGGGCGAGCGCGGGAAGGAAGGAAAGCGCGGGAGATGCCATTTTGTGCCAGCGGAGAAGAAGGGGAAGCGCGGGAGGCGCCATTGGTGATAGTTAACGCACAACCAAGGATGCCGAAGAGTGGCAGTATCTCTACGTTCGACAATGAAGTCGAAGATTGGGCGACATATGTGGAACGTATGGAGGTGTACTGCAGGGCGAATGAAGTGCCAGATGCTAATAAAACACTGGTTCTGTTAAATTCCATGGGTGCAAAAACTTATGGGTTACTGCGAAATCTAATAACCCCAGAGAAGCCGGTAAACAAGAATTTTGAAAGCATGGTAGAAATCCTACAGGACCACTTAAACCCCACACCGCTGCTGATAGCAGAACGATTTAAGTTCCATAAAAGGAACCAACCCAAAGACGAAAGCAATGCTGAGTACCTAACGGAACTGCGTAAGCTATCGAAATACTGCCAGTTTGGAGCGGGACTAGCAGACACGTTAAGGGACAAGTTTGTGTGTGGGCCACAAAGTGAAGGAACCCAGAAACGGCTTCTATCAGAAAAGTACCTTACGCTAGACAAATCTTTCAGTATGGCAGTATCACACGAAGCAGCCGCAAGGGGTGCTGCAGAGATACAATGGAGACCGCAAGAATACGGCACCAACGAAATGACCTATGGAACAGGGAAGTGCTATCGCTGCGGCAGAACAACACATGACCAGAAAGATTGTTGGTTCAAGGACCAAGTGTGCAGACAGTGTGGGAAAGCAGGACACATAGCAAGAGTCTGCAGGTTTGGGAAGGAAACCAACAGTAAGAAATCTCCACAGGAGAAGTACAAAAAGGTACACCAGGTGATGGACAGTGGTTCAGATGAACAGAAAAGTGACACAGACTCCAGAAGCAAGGAGCTGTGTTGCCTGAAACTACATAATGTAACCAAAATGGAGGATCACCAGTCTATCTGGGTTACACTCAAGATAGACAGAGTCCAAGTGGAAATGGAATTGGACACAGGGTCAGCTCTAACAGTCATAAATCAAAGAGACTACAAGCGGCTATTTTCACACATACCCTTGAAAGCTACAGAGATTGTCTTGAAGATGTATACGGGGCAAAAAGTCTACCCCAAAGGAAAAATAAGGGTGAAAGTGACATATAAAGGTCAGGAAATACCTAAAATGTATATATATGTATTGCCAAATGGAGGACCACCACTGCTAGGATGTGAATGGATCCGGAAGATACATTTAGATTGGCATTCCATACAGGCACTGAAGGTGGAGGCCAAAAAGGATGACGATGTCACACCTGGACGACTGTCAAAAATGCTAACTGATGCAAAAGAAGTGTTCCAGGAGGGACTAGGAACACTAAAAGGAATAACAGCAACAATTAAAATAGAGGATAATGCAAGCCCAAAGTTTCTGAAGGCCAGACTAGTGCCTTATGCGATCAGAGCAGCGGTTGAAGCAGAGCTGGAAGGGTTGGAACGTTCACGAGTACTGTCCAAAGTGGACTGGAGTGAGTGGGCTACACCCATCCTTCCTGTAATGAAGAGGTCATTGAGTAATACGCCTGGGGAACCAAAGAAGGTCCGCATCCGTGGGGATTTTAAGGTGACAGTGAACCCAGTCCTTCACACGGTGCAATATCTGCTTCCACGAATTGAGGATATTTTCGCCTCGCTATCTGGTGGTAAACGCTTCACCAAAATTGATCTAGCCCAGGCGTACTTGCAAATGGAGGTAGAAGAAGCTCCGAAACATTACCTTACGATCAACACCCATAAAGGTCTCTATCAATACAACCGGCTGGTGTTTGGAGTAGCCTCGGCTCCGGCTATCTGGCAAAGGGCGATGGATCAGGTCCTGCAAGGGATTCCAGGGACCCAGTGTTATTTGGACGACATCTTGGTCACAGGCGAAAATGACGGTGATCACCTCGCTAACTTGGAGAAGGTGCTCGCCAGATTAAAGGAATATGGGCTACGAGCTAATCGCCACAAGTGCAAGTTTTTCCAGAAACACATCTCGTATTTTGGCCACGTCATCGATGAAGAGGGGTTACATAAGTCCCCTGACAAGATTGAGGCAGCAGTCAAGGCTCTAGCACCGGAAAATGTGTCACAATTGAGGTCGTTCCTCGGGCTGGTAAACTATTACCACAAGTTCTTACCAAATTTGTCTACGGTATTACACCCGCTGAACACCCTACTGCAAACAGGGGTACCATGGAAGTGGGATGACGAACGTAGACGAGCTTTCCAGAAGTGTAAAGAATTGATCACATCAAAAGAGGTGTTGGCCCATTTCAACCCAGCACTACCAATTCGTTTGGCATGTGATGCATCACCCTACGGCATTGGAGCGGTGCTGTCGCACAAATTCCCAGACGGGTTGGAGAGGCCAGTAGCCTTTGCGTCTCGGTCACTAACCTCAGCCGAGCGCAACTACGCCCAGATTGACAGGGAGGCCCTCAGCCTAGTATGGGGAGTAAAAAAATTCAACCATTATCTGCATGGGCAGAAGTTCACCTTGCTGACTGACCACCAACCACTTGTCTCCATCTTTAATCCTAAGAAGGGCGTGCCAGAAATGACTGCACAGCGGTTACAAAGATGGTCCCTGTTTCTAGGGGCGAATCAATATGAAATAGAATATAAAGGCACGAAACAGCATGGGAACGCTGATGGGCTATCGCGCCTGTCACTGCCTACGGTGGAGGAAGCACCAGCAGTGGACCCTATCGAGATATTTTATTCGTCGATAATTGAACGATTGCCAGTAACAAACGCGGATATAGAGAAGGAGACCCGCAATGATCCGACGCTGTCACGGGTATATGAATTGACGGTGAGGGGATGGCCAACACATGGCAACTCACTGTTGCCAGCATTCTCATCCAGAAGAGAACAGCTGTCAGTATGCCAGGGGACAGTGATGTGTGGATCCAGAGTGGTGATTCCACCCAAGTTAAGGGAGAGAGTGCTAAAGGAGCTACATGAAGGTCATCTGGGGGGAGTGAAAATGAAAAGCCTTGCTAGGGCTTATGTGTGGTGGCCGGGAATCGATCAACAAATTGAAGACCTAACTAAGAGCGGCTTAGGATGCCAGAAGGTCCAAAATGCACCACCACATGCCCCTCTACACCCATGGGAGTGGCCCTCCTCTCCATGGCAACGGGTGCACATTGATTTCGCTGGTCCATTCATGGACTCAATGTTCTTAATAGCAGTGGATGCTCATTCAAAGTGGCCTGAGGTGATAAAGATGTCTTCAACCACTACAGAGAAAACGATTGCCGTCCTATGGACCATATTTGCCAGAAACGGTTTGCCAGAGCAGATCTGCTCTGATAATGGACCACAGTTTGGTCCATGTCTCTGAGGCATACAGCAGGGCAGGTATCACTGCTGCCCTGTAGACCATGAGCTTAGTGCCAGGTTTGAGGTCCTGGTCTTCAAACACTCTCTTCCTCAGGCGACCGAAGGCTGCACTGGCACACTGAAGGCGGTGTTGGACTTCGTCGTCGACGTCTGCCCTTGTTGACAGTAGGCACCCAAGGTATGGAAAGTGGTCCACGTTGTCCAAGGCCTTGTCGTGGATTTTGATAATCGGGGGGCAGCACTGTGTGGCGGGGGCAGGTTGGTAGAGGAACTTTGTCTTACGGATGTTTAGTGTAAAGCCCATGCTCTCGTATGCTTCGGTGAAGGTATTTACGATAGTTTGGAGTTCGACCTCCGAGTGAGCGCAGACGCAAGCATCGTCTGCATACTGTAATTCGACGACAGAGGACGGGGCGACCTTGGATCTGGACTGGAGGCGATGGAGGTTGAACAGCTTCCCGTTTGTTCTGTAAATTAGCTCCACTCCAGTGGGGAGCTTACTGAGGGTGAGATGGAGCATTGCAGCAAGGAAGATTGAGAAGAGCGTTGGTGTGATGACACAGCCTTGCTTGACCCCGGTTCGTACGTGAATTGGGTCTGTGGTGGAACCGTTGGTCACGATCACAGCTTGCATGTCGTCGTGAAGCAGGCGGAGGATAGTGACAAACTTTTGAGTGCAGCTGAATTTGAGGAAGACACTCCATAATCCCTCACGGTTGACAGTGTCGAAGGTTTTGTGAGATCAAAGAAGGCCATGTAGAGCGGTACACTATCACGCCCTATCACGTGGTACATGCGACCCCTCATGAGAAAATGTTCGTTTTCCCCCGGAAATCTACATCGGGAACCTCGCTACCGGCATGGTTGACTTCTCCTGGGCCCGTCCTACTGCGGAGGCACGTGAGGACGCATAAAACAGACCCCCTGGTCGAGCGGGTGCACCTCCTACACGCCAACCCCCAGTATGCCTGGGTGACATACCCAGACGGGCGGGAGGACACGGTCTCCATACGAGATCTCGCACCCTCGGGTACCCCTGAATTACCACCGTTATCCCCCTTACCACCGTTATCCCCCTTACCACTGTTATCCCCCACCACCCCTCCCAACCCAACCCCTGCAGACGGCATGCCAAAGCCCCAGGAATCTTCGCCAACCACCCAGACACCAGACCCGACGTCGGATGCTGCAACACCACCGCCGCCACCACGACGATCAGGACGTCAGACAAGGCCTCCTGATAGACTTAACTTGTAGTACCCTTCACCCCGCCGGACTTCACATTAAACAAGGGGTGAATGTGGTAAACCACTGTATTGTATATTGCCACCTCTGGGTGGCGCTGTGTATGGAGGCATGCCTCAGCTGACTCCACCCACCACTGTGTGGGTTTCGTTCAGACTTGTTCAGTCACTCACGAAGAAGCATGGTCTCTTCTTAGCTAATAAAAGCCTTATTCATCTCTTCTTTCGACTCATCATCTCTTCTTCGACTCATCACCTTTTATGAAGTAATTGATAAGCGTATCAATGCTGCTCCCTGCATTTCTCTTGTAATTGACGTGCGGTAAAGATCATGTCCATTGTGCCCCTTAGTGGCGGAATCCACATTGCGACTCTGGGAGGAGTTCTTCGGCCACTGGGAGAAGGCGATTGAGGAGGATTCTTGTGATGACTTTTCCTGTGGCAGATAGCAGGGAAACTCCTCTGTAATTACCGCAATCGGACTTGTCACCTTTCTTAAACATAGCTCCCAAAGCGAGAATATCAATGCTAATTTGATCCTGTGAGAGACAACATCATTCATGTCCGAGGCCAGGACCCAGGAACGAGGACAAGCCCAGCAGCGAGGTCAAGGCGCAGGAGTGGCGCAGCGTGGACCAACAGCGGGGTCGGGGCCCAGGGAAGGTGCGGCACGGGCCAACAGCGAGGTCGGGAGGACCACAATGCATCCTACGAAACCCAAGCAGAGAGGACCTGCGGGAAGGAGGGAGGAGGACAGTAGCAGTATGTTTGTGTGTGTGTGCTAGGCTGTTGTAGCAGAGCCTGGTCTCCAATCGGCTTGGATCCCCTTGCCATTGGACCAAGACCTTGCTCTGTCAAGCCCGTGTGGTAGCTGGTGTGCAACGGCCACCCCACGTTAAAAGAATTCACGCACAGACATCTTCCACCCTTTAAAATGAAGTTCGGGACCTGGAATGTCAGGACCCTCATGGACAACCCCAACAGTGACAGACCGGAACGCCGTACTGCTATCGTTGCCCGGGAGCTCAGACGCTTCGACATTGACATCGCCGCCCTAAGCGAGACCCGGCAGGCAGGGGAAGGCCAGCTCAAGGAACTAGGCGGTGGTTACACCTTCTTCTGGAAAGGCAATCCCGAAGAAGAACGCCGCCTTCATAGGGTAGGCTTCGCCATAAAAAATGAACTGGTCGGGCGTCTCAGAGACTCCCCTAGTAGTAAAAGCGAGCGCCTCATGACTTTTCGACTCACCCTAGCCCGAAACCAGTGCGCTACGGTCATCAGTGCATACGCCCCAACACTGAAAGCCACAGACGAGACCAAAGAGGAATTTTACTCCAGCCTCGAACAATCCCTGTCACGAGTCCCAATGGGTGACAAGCTGATCCTCCTTGGCGACTTCAACGCCAGAGTTGGAAAGGTCACAGACCTCTGGGGAGGTGTGATCAGCAGAGAGGGGGTAGGGAAAGCCAACTCCAACGGTACCCTCCTCCTGTCGAAATGCTTAGAACATGGCCTCGTCATAACCAACACCTTGGTTCCATCAGAGAGACAAGTACAAGGCTTCATGGCAGCACCCTTGTTCCAAGCACTGGCATCTGCTGGACTACGTCATCGTCCGAGTGAGGGGCCGCAACGACGTCCGCATCATCCGCGCCATGACAGGAGCTGACGACTGGTGGACAGACCGCCGCCTAATCCACTCTGTCATCTTCATCAATGCAGCCCCAAAACAGCGGTGGCAACAGAAACAATGCCGCAGGAAAATTAACGCTGGTGCACTCAAAGACCCCACTAAGAAAGCCTTATTCAGCCTGCGCCTCACAAACAACCTGATGAATCCCAGTGATGCAGAGACACAGAGTGCCCACAGCGTCTGGTCTGCACTCAAGGCCTCCATAATCAGCACCTGTGAAGAGACGCTCGGTCACTCAACCAGGAAACACCAAGACTGGTTTGACGAGAATGACCAGGAGATCCAGGAGCTAATAAGCCGCAAGCGCAAGGCATTTCTGATCTGGAAACAGCAACAGAACTCGAGAGCAAGAAAGCAGCTCTACAGAAGCCTGAAGGCCGAGGTCCAACAAAAAACTTGCGACCTAAAGAAGAGATGGTGGGTGGAGAAAGCGCAGGAGATCCAGCAGCTAGCCGACAACCATGACATGCGTGGATTCTTTGGTGCAGTCAAGACCATCTACGGCCCAAGCACCCAAGGCCCTTCCCCACTGCGGGCCAAGAATGGAGAGGTACTCATCAAGGACAGGGAAGCAGTCAGCGCCCGCTGGAAGGAGCACTTCGAAGATCTCCTTAACCACGACTCTGTCTTCGACACGAGTGTCCTCAACTCCATCCCACAGCATGCTACCCGCCACCATCTCAGCACAACCCCACCCCGGCATGAGGTTGAAAAGGCCATCCAGCAACTGAAGAACAAGGCGGCCTCAGGAGCAGATGGAATCCCCACTGAGGCACTAAAGCATGGCGGAGAAGCACTACTGGCGCGAATTCATGAACTCATTTCTCTTATCTGGAAGGAGGAGAGCATGCCAGGGGATCTCAGAGACGCCGTAATTGTGACCATCTTAGATTAACAGTCACTGCACTTCAAAAGTAATTAACTGTGTGAAGTGCTTTAAGACTTTTCAGTGTGATAAAGACACTTTATAACTGCGAGTATTATTAAATTAGTGTTTAGCACAGTGCAGGCGCAAAGCAATTGTGCTCAGCATGGTGGGTTTGCATCGCAGTCGTGCCCAGAGGGACAGATCTGTGTTGAGTTGGCACACCGTCGATAGATCCAATCTGCCACGGTAGGTGGCAGCCAGTTGGAATTGGCACAGGAGATCATGCTGCTCAGTACTATGGATTCATGTTGCAATGCACGCTATGGCTGACCAATGCTGTATGGCGCAGTGGATTCACGATAACATAGGAACAAGGAGAGGCTATTCAACCTCTTCTGCCATTGAGTTAGAACCTGGCTGATCTGCAACCAATGTTCCCTTTAAGCTGTGTGGCCTTGCAACGCTCCAGGGGCCCGACGCAGCTGGTGAGCCGGCTGTTACATTGAAAAAACCATGCATGCGTGGGATTTTGAATGGGCCGCACAGCCCGTTACAGGGGCCGCGCAGCCCGAAAAAATTACAGGTAACATTGTCTGCCACCCAACTCCATTTTCCTGTCTTTGCTCCATATCCCATAATACTCTGAGCTAAAAAAATGTAGCACTTTCAGTCTTGAAAGCTCTAACTGACCCCCAGTGGCCGCAGCCTTTTTTGGATGAGAGAGTTCCAGGTTTCCACTACCCTTTGTGTGAAAAAGTGCTTCCTGACATCACCGCTGAACAGCCTGACTCTAATTTTAAGGTTCTGCCCCCTTGCTCTGGATTCCCCCCCACCAGAGGAAAGATTTTCTCTCTATCTACCCCATCAAATCCTATAATCATCTTAAACACCTACCGGCACAGACTCGATGGGCCGAATGGCCTCCTTCTGTGCTGTATTGTTCTATGATACTGCCTCGCGGAGATCCCCCCTCAGCTCTCCAGTAAGCACAGGATGGACATGGGGCGGTTTCAGCTTTGGAAATCTTTTGCAACGCGTGTAATTCACGTGTCAGACTGTCATGGTGCTATTTTCTCACATAGGTCCCAATGGAAAGAATTACAGCTTGCCAAATCTTGCGGTGCGCAAAAAATCTGTCACCCTTGCCTATTGCCAACTGCTGTGATTCTCAATATGTAAAGAACACAGAGAAGAGATAAATACAAGTCTTTCTATTTCTCATACTGGATCAGAAAGTTGTATCTCCTTTGGCCTGTATAATTAATTTTCCATTCCAACTGCAGTTGAGTGTCACGGTTATCACAGTGGCTGGGTAGTAGACATCAAAAGGTATCATGTGTGAAGGAGAATGTTACAACCATATCCGTAGAAAGGGTTCTGTCGAAGGTCATCGACCTGAAACGTTAACTCTGTTTCTCTCTACAGTTGCTGCCTGACCTGCTGAGTATTCCCAGCATTTTCTGTTTTTATTCCACAGAAAGCTGCCTGCTATCCACACCTGAGGAAACACATCTCGACAATCAGCTTTAACAGAGATTAAAATGGGAAAAGCTGTAACGCTGGTCAATAGATAATCTTTTAACTCCAACGGCATCATTAGACTCCAGTTAATTGGTCATCATTTCTAATCTCTGACCCAGATACTGCTCAACACTTTCAGTTAGTAAATTATATCGAGCTGATCCAGCCAATAACCTTCAACAATACATTAAAAAATGATCAGTTTTAAAATCCTAATCAACATATAGTTTTAATAAAATCAGTGGAAAATGGGTACTGAAACTATAAAAGCAAACTGCCGGGACACGGCAGAAAGGCTTTAGTTAGTGTCTGAACCGAAAACAGGAGGTGAAAGCTCTTGCAGCTCACTCAGGGTCACTGGAGCCTGGTCTATTTGCAGTCTGTATTACCAAGGGCAAATCACTGGAGAACAGTCACATACACTGCAAACTCGCCAAAATGTACCGAGCCTCCTTTATTTAAACAGTGAGACACACAATAAAGGGGTCACATTTCTCCACAAGAGTGGCTGCTGCTGCTGCCAAGATTAAATGGGGGACTCGATAGGTTGGTAGAGCTTTGCGTCTGTGTGGGAATTCAAAGAGCAAAGTTGTTTCTGGGTAGCCATAGAGCTGAGACCTGTACAGCGCTCTGCACTAACATGGGGAGGTTCGTTAACGGACTCATTTAAAGAGGACGTTTTGCCATCAATGCCCTAAATATATTTAAGAAAACAAATTATGATGTACTTCAGATCAGAATACCTTTTCTTTTTGCTAAAGTGTTGAGGGTTTCAAAAGCTCAACACTGTAAATTATGTTGAAATTATCACTCGTGTGACACTGCAATAAAATTGATGCACAGATCTTCACCATCCTAGAGCTAAAATAAACTTTGCAAAACACTCACAAGAGATCCTACGGGTAATCTTGTGAGGCAAAGCTCCTTGTACGGAGCCTCGCTGGCTGGCCATATAGAGTTATAACCCAACCTCAGGCTCCCAACCCCATATTGGGAGAGGAGCCTTGCAAAATGACCCCTAGTATCAGTCTGCACTAGGTGTCAAATCTTGGCTCAGTGGGTAGCACTCTCGCCTCTGGATCAGACGGTTGTGGCTTCAAATAACCACTCCTGAGACTTGAGCACAAAGTCGAATGTATTACTGAGGGCGTGCTGCACTGTCAGAGGTGCTACCTTTCAGATAAGACTTTTAAACCGAGGCCCCGTCAGGAGAATGTAAACGATCCCATGGCAGGGGCTCCTGGTGTCCAAGTCAACATTTATGCCTCAAACAACATCACTACAACAGATTATCTGGTCATTTATTCCATTGCTGTTTGTGGGAGCTTGCTGTGCATGAATTGGCTGCCACATTTCCCTACATTACAAGATTGACTACACTTCAAAAATACTTCATTGGCTGTAAAGCGCTTTCGGACTTCCTGAGGTCGTGATAGATGCTGTATAAATGCAAGTCCTTTATTTCTTACCTGGGAATTTTGGATGATGCCAACAGGGGCAAACTGGCTGTGAGGAGTTACTGAGCTCATCTGAGTGAACATGGGAACAGATCACTGTTAACTTGACATGCTCACTCACCTCTGTCCAACTCAGAGTCTCTGACCAGCACTCACTTAAACTCACTAAAATCCGCGCCTCAATAATACACGGACTTCGGGAGAACAGTTTAACAGGTACTTTACTGAACAAGAGGCAGCTTGAAACTGAAACTACAGAAGCCTGCTAGGGCCTTTTATACAGGGGTGGTCACTGCCGGTACTGCAGTCCAAGACCAGTTATTCCCTTAAAGGTACATACACAACAATTCCTCCCCTTTTAGATAAACAGTACATAACATTCAGTTAACAACTAAATAATAACTAATTACAATTACAATTTTCTCAGTAATATATACATCAACTGAAATAGTCATTTATAAGTTCAGTCTTTGAGGAGGCTTCCTGATCCGGACTAGATAGCGCCTTTCTCGAGTATCCTGTTCTGGCGGTGGAGTCAATTCTGGCTCATTGTCATTGGTTGGTTCGTCAGCTTCCAATACCCCTGCTTCTGAGGTAGACGCAATCTGTACTTCGGGCTCATTACCAGGTGCACATGCTTGTGGTACAGGTTTGGCTTGTTCCTGTGACTCTAGAATCTGGTCAGCATGGCATCTCATGATGCTCTCTCCAACGTCCACTGTGTACATTAGTGGTCCCTGCTGTGTGCATATCGTGCCTGGCTGCCATTTTTCTGTTCGGTAGTCGCGGGCCAAGACTGGTTGCCCTATCTTGAAGCTCCTGGTTGGCTTCTCATTTATGTGCTGGAACTGCTTATCCTCAACATCTCGTCTTATGTTTGGTTTGAGCAAATCCAAGCGACATCTTAGTCTCCGGTTGAAAAACAGTACGGCTGGAGTTTGGTTGGTTACTGCATGTGTCGCATTCCGGTAAGCAAACAGGAAGTTATCCACCTTATGTTGCAGTGGTATGGTGTGGCGTACCACCTAGCCTGCACATGGCCAAATTTGTTTTTGTGCACCATGACGCCCACCGAGGACCTCTACGGCCCCCATACGACGGACCCTACAAGGTACTCCAGACGGGGAACAAGTTCTTCCTCCTCGAAGTGGGTGGCAGAACTGACAAGGTGTCGGTCGACCGGCTCAAGCTGGCGCACCTAGAGCCCGACTAACCCGTTCAAGTGGGCCAACCCCCACCGCGGGGAAGACCGCCTAAGAGCCCGACGCGTCCGACCGCCCCGCTCCCGACACCAACCGCCAAGAGCCGTTCCGGCCGTGCCACCAAGCCGCCACGCCGGTTCGTACACTCCCTACTAGCGGATTCTGGGGGGAGCTGTGTGGCGTACCGACCACAGAAAGGACATAATCCGCTTTTCGGTCCGTAGACTATAAGTCAGGCGTCATGCCTTTAAGAAGGATCACACCTTTAAGAAACTCGATCTGCAACATAGTTAAGCCCAGAGCGGGGGAGGAGCAGTCGAAGCTGTGGACTGATGAAAGGCAGTCAGACTTGGTGTAGGTTCTGACGCCATTTTGTGTTCAACATGCAGTCTCAAGAATTAAACCTTTTCTGTTGAACCTCTCCGAGTTCAGTATTTTTTGCTAGGAGTACGTAGACTCCTACAATGTCGTCATTATACATTGCCTTTATGGCCTTTTTAAAGGTCTGAACAAACCTCTCAGCCAATCCTTTTGTGGCTGGATGATATGGGGCAGATGTGTAATGTTTCACCTCATTATTCTTCAGGAACCTCCGGAAATCCTCAGACACAAACTGTGGGCCATTGTCGGAACAGATCTGTTCTGGCAACCCATTCCTGGCGAAGATGGTCCTTAGGACTGCAATACTTTTCTCCGTGGTGGTGGAGGACATTTTAATGACCTCTGGCCATTTCGAATGGGCGTCCACAGCGATTAGAAACATTGAGTCCATAAATGGACCAGCGAAATCAATGTGTACCCGTTGCCATGGAGATGAGGGCCACTCCCATGGATGTAGCGGGGCCTGTGGTGGAGCGTTTTGGACCTTCTGGCATCTTGTGCATCTCTTGGTCATATCCTCGATTTCTTTATCGATTCCCGGCCACCACACAAATGCCCTGGCTAGGGTCTTCATTTTTACCCCTCCCAGATGACCCTCGTGAAGCTCATCGAGTACTCTATCTCTCAACTTGGGTGGAATTACCACTCGGGATCCACACATCAAGGTTCCCTGGCACACTGACAGCTGTTCCCTCCTTGGCGAGAATGCTGGCAACAGTGAGTCGCCATATGCTGGCCACCCCTTCACCGTCAAATCATAGAGCCGAGAGAGTGTCGGGTCATTTTGGGTTTCCTTCTCAATACTTGCGTTTGTAACAGGCAAACATTCGACTATGGTCGCATGGAATATCTCCACCGGGTCCACTGCAGGTGCTTCTTGCGCCATAGGCGACGGTAGGCGCGACAGCCCATCAGCGTTTCCATGTTGTTTCGTACCTTTGTATTCTATGTCATACTGATGTGCCCCTTGTAGTGTGTGTACCCGTCTACCCTTAAGGAAATTATTGTATGTAACCGTTCACCTTTAAGGGAACTACTTTAAGTGTGGCACTACTTGTTTGGCTTCTGTATACTGTAATACCGACAGTGACCACACCAGTATATAAAAGTGTTGTGACAGGATAACTGGGGCAGATTCGCCCTGACCTCTGAATAGTAAAGACCTGTTTGTTTGTATTTCTGAAGTCTGTGTATTTATTAACTGCCCAACCCACAGACTTTACAGTGGCGACGAGTCCGATCGTACCCTGCGGCAAGACTACCAAAAGCAACGAAGAGCGTCGAAGGGAGACAACCGCCCTCGTCGTGCTACCAAAAGAAAACACGAGGCTGCAACAACAGAAAGCAGGAAGACTAACAACAAAAGCTGTATCAGCAACAGGCACTGACTACCCTTCTGCCACGGTGCGGAGTGAGCCGACCAGCAAGAAACAAGGCGGCCGAAGAGACTGTGAGTAGGGGAAGGTGTAGAAGTATCCGGAGGATAAGGGCAGAGCACTCGACCTCGGTCGAGGGGGAGCTGTGCCGGCCAAAAGTCGGGTCCAACGGCGTCGGGTGACAGCCGGACCGCGATCGGCGGGAAAAATCCGGGCAGCGACCGCAGCCACGAAGCGCTGAGCCTGCGAGTAGGCGTGGGAAGAGAAACCCAGCCGCAGCCGGGGAGGGAAACACCGGTCTGCGAGAGGGCTGGGGAGGCGAACGGGAACCGTGCGGGTGAGAGCCAGGTGCGGAGAGAGAGACTGCGAGGAGCCAGTCCAGCGGCTGAGCTGTTCTCCACCAACGGGGTACTCAGAGCCGGCAAAACCGAACGAGCGGGAGTGGGAGAGAGACACAGCCGAAAACGGGGTGAGAGACTGCGCGAGAGCCAGTCCAGCGGCTGAACTGTCCTCCGTTAACGGGGTGTACCCAGCGCCGGTAGAGCCGTGCGGGCGGGAGGAGAAGACAGAGCCGAGTAGGGGGAGCTGTGCGAGAGCCAGCCCAGCGGCTGAACCTGTCCGCTGCGGGGAAAGCGTACCCCTTCCACCAGGAAGAAACGCGGGAAGCCACCATTAGGCGGAGGAGCCGAGAGAAGCGGGAAACCGCCATTGAAGTGGGCGGGGAGAGAAAGGAAGAGCGGGAAACCGCCAATTTCGCGGGAAAAGCCGCCATCTTAGAAAAAAAAATACATAAGAATTTAAAGAAATATTTGTGTTGTACCCAAAGAAAGGAAGATGCCTAAGCGTGGGGACAGCAACGATTTTAACTCCGAAATAGAAGACTGGCCCACGTACGTGGAACGTATTGAGATACATTGTAAGGCTAACAAAATAGCTAAGGAGGAAAAAGCTGTAACCTTACTTAACATGATGGGTGCGAAAACATTCGGGTTGTTGAAACATCTTCTCTCTCCAGCTAAACCGGCGGATCAGACTTTCGAGGATATAGTAGCAGTGCTGAAGGATCACTTGAACCCCACACCATTGAAGCTGGCTGAACGATTCAGATTCTATGCGAGAACGCAGAAGAAAGACGAAAGCAACGCGGAATACTTGGTCGAACTGCGGAGGCTAGCGAAACACTGCCAGTTCGGAGGGAATCTGACAGAGGCACTGCGAGACAAGTTCGTATGTGGATTGTCCAAAGAAGGGACGCAAAAGCGACTACTGGAAGAGAACAACCTCACACTTGACAGGGCTGTCCTCATAGCCGCATCATACGAAGCCGCAGCAAAAGGAACGGCGGTAATGCAGCGGAAGGCGGTGGCACTAGGGGTGGACCACATCACCTCGAGGACGACGAAATGCTATCGTTGTGGGAAGACAACACACGACCAGAAGCGTTGCTGGGGTAAAAACCAAGAATGCCGGAAATGTGGCAAGATCGGGCACATAGCTAAAGCGTGCCGGTCAGGAACGACGTACAACAATAACGAGTCCTCACAAAAATGGTACAGAAAGGTACAAGAGGCGACTAGGAAGAGTCTGAAGGAACAGAAGTCGGACTCACACTCCAAACACAAAGGACTGGACAGTCTGAGAATCCACAACGTGAGCAATGAAGCCGACCGACAAACTATTTGGATAAGGTTACAGATTGAGAAGGTCCAAGTAAAAATGGAAGTAGACACCGGATCGGCATTGACTGTCATGAATAAGCATGACTATAAAAAGTTTTTCAAGCATATTCCACTACGGAATACGGATCTAGTGCTGCAGACATACACGGGGCACAAAGTATTCCCCATCGGAAAAATAGAGGTTAAGGTGAGATACCAGGATAAAGTTCACCACCAGTTAGATCTGTATGTGTTGCCTGAGGGAGGTCCACCACTTCTGGGACGAGAGTGGATCCGAAAAATAAAGATGGACTGGCATGCACTAAACACCATGACGGTGGAGTCCGAAAAAGAGGATGTCAAACCTGAACGGTTGTCCAGAATATTAGACGAAGCTAAAGAGGTATTCCAGCAAGGACTGGGAACGCTGCGAGGTATTAAAGCAAAGGTCAAGATTGCAGAACATGCAAGCCCAAAGTTTTTTAAGGCCAGATCGGTACCGTACGCAATACGACCAGCAGTGGAGGCAGAACTAGAAGAACTTGAACGATCAGGGGTTCTGTCAAAAGTAGACTGGAGTGAATGGGCCACGCCCATTGTTCCCGTCATGAAATCCTCACCAAGTAATAAGCCAGGGGGACCGGGGAAGGTCCGTATCTGCGGAGATTTCAAGATCACAGTGAATCCGGTACTTCACACGGTACAATACCCGCTTCCGCGGATTGAAGATATTTTTGCTTCATTGGCTGGAGGGAAGCACTTCACGAAGATAGACCTGGCTCAGGCATATTTACAGATGGAGGTTGAGGAAGAGTCACGCCAATACCTCACCATCAACACTCACAGAGGCTTGTATCGCTATAATTGACTGGTCTTTGGAGTAGCTTCGGCGCCAGCAATTTGGCAGAGGGCCATGGAACAGGTGTTACAAGGAATTCCAAGCACGCAGTGCTACTTAGATGATATTCTAATCACGGGAAAAGATGAGGAAGAACACCTCACGAATTTGAAACTGGTACTCACCAGGTTGAAGGAGTATGGCCTTCGGGTTAATCGCAAGAAGTGTGAGTTCTTCCAAAAACGGATCTCATACTGCGGTCATGTCATTGACCGAGAGGGACTACATAAGTCACCGGAAAAGATAGAAGCGGTCGTGAAGGCCCCCGCTCCAGGAAACGTGTCACAGCTAAGGTCATTCTTGGGGTTGATTAATTATTATCACAAGTTTCTGCCAAATTTATCTACGGTGCTGCATCCGCTAAATGAGCTGTTGCGGAAAGAAACACCATGGAGGTGGAGTGAAGAATGCAAAAAGGCTTTTCGCAGGAGCAAGGAGTTGATTACCTCTGAAGAAGTGTTGGCTCATTTCAACCCAGCATTACCCCTTCGGCTAGCTTGTGATGCTTCCCCGTACGGAATTGGGGCAGTACTTTCGCACAGACTACCAAATGGCTCGGAAAGGCCAGTGGCATTCGCGTCCCGATCATTGACACCAGCGGAATGAAATTACGCCCAGATAGATAGGGAGGCCCTCAGTCTTGTGTGGGGCGTGAAGAAATTCAACCATTACCTGCAGTGTAAGAGGTTCACATTGCTGATGGACCACCAGCCGTTGGTGTCCATATTCAACCCAAACAAGGCCGTTTCTACCATGACGGCACAAAGGTTACAAAGATGGTCAGTTTTACTTGGGGCACACCAGTATGATATTGAATACAAACGGTCCAAACAGCATGGAAACGCTGATGGGCTATCACGCTTGCCATTGCCGATGGTAGAAGAAGCGAGGACAGTGGACCCAGTAGAGTTGTTCCACTCAATAGTGGAGTGTCTGCCGATAACAAACTCAATGATTGAGAATGAGACAAGGAATGACCCGACTCTTTCACGAGTCTATGATTTAACGGTGGAGGGATGGCCAGCACAGTGCGAACCAACACTGCAAGCATTCTCACAGAGGAAAGACCAACTGTCAGTGTGTCGAGGAACCCTGATGTGTGGGTCTAGAGTGGTGATTCCACCCAAACTCCAAAAGAAGGTACTCAAGGAGCTGCACGAAGGACACCTGGGTGGCGTAAAGATGAAGAATCTAGCAAGGGCGTTTGTGTGGTGGCCAGGCATCGATGGGGACATAGAGGAGATCACGAAGAATTGCCTAGGATGTCAGAGGGTTCAGAATGCGCCACCACAGGCTCCTCTGCACCCATGGGAGTGGCCCTCATCTCCCTGGCAAAGAGTACACATTGACTTTGCTGGTCCATTTATGGACTCGATGTTCCTAATAGCGGTAGATGCTCACTCCAAGTGGCCAGAAGTAATTAAGATGACCACCACCACGACGGAAAAAACCATCACGGTGTTAAGGACTATGTTTGCTCGGAATGGCCTGCCAGAACAGATCTGTTCTGACAATGGACCGCAATTTGTATCTGAGGAATTTAAGAAATTCTTAAAGAGCAATGGGGTTAAACATTACACGTCAGCCCCATACCATCCCGCCTCCAATGGATTGGCTGAAAGGTTTGTCCAGACCTTCAAGAAGGCCGTAAAGGCCATGAGTAATGAAGACATAAGTTTACAGCATAAGGTGGATAGTTTTTTGTTGGCATACCGAAATGCAACCCATGCGGTCACAAATCAAACTCCCGCGATGATGTTTTGTAATAGACGCCTACGATGTCGGCTGGATTTACTCAAACCAAACGTCAGAAGGGACGTAGAGAACCGGCAATTCCAGGGCATGAATGAAAGGGCCACTAGATCCTTCCAGACCGGTCAACGAGTTTTGGCCCGGGACTATCGTACTGAGAAATGGCAGCCTGGAACGATTGGAAAAAGGCTAGGCCCGTTGATGTACACTGTGGACATTGGAGACAATATAATAAGGCGCCATGTTGACCAGATCATAGGGTCCGCCACAAATGGGCCCCCGACTTCACCACCTTACCCGGATAAGGTTGAGACTGAGTTACCCAGAACACCTACGTCCGATCTGGTAGTTCTGGAGTCAGAGGAACCTGACACTGTGCTTCGAGCCGATTCAACTTTACCAGAAACACCTACTAGCCCGCTTGGAATGACGACACCACTGCGGCGTTACCCGGACAGAATCCGGAAACCTCCAGAAAGACTGAATCTATGAACTGTCTTAAATAAATCTGTATATATATATGTGATAATGTATGTCCACTATGGACTCAGTATGTTGAAAGCTAAAAAGGGAGGATTGTAGTGTATGTCCCCGTCTACCCTTAAGGAAATTATTGTATGTAACCGTTCACCTTTAAGGGAACTACTTTAAGTGTGGCACTACTTGTTTGGCTTCTGTATACTGTAATACCGACAGTGACCACACCAGTATATAAGTGTTGTGACAGGATAACTGGGGCAGATTCGCCCTGACCTCTGAATAGTAAAGACCTGTTTGTTTGTATTTCTGAAGTCTGTGTATTTATTAACTGCCCAACCCACAGACTTTACACCCCTAGAAAAAGTGACCATCTTTGCAGCTGTTGCGCCGTCATCACCGGAACGCCCTTCTTTGGGTTAAAAATTGAGACCAGGGGTTGATGATCAGCCAGTAGGGTGAATTTCTGCCCATGCAAATAGTGATTGAACTTCATCACCCCCCACACCAGACTGAGGGCCTCCCTGTCAATCTGGGCGTAGTTACGCTCGGCTGAGGTTAGCGAGCGCGATGCAAAGGCTATTGGCCTCTCTGAACCGTCACGGAATTTGTGTGACAGCACCGCTCCAATGTCGTAAGGTGACGCATCACATGCCAACCGAATCAGTAGTGTTGGGTTGTAGTGGGCCAATACTTCTTTTGAAGTGATTTGGCATTTACATTCCTGAAAGGCACGCTTACACTCATCACTCCATTTCCATGTTACACCAGTTTGAAGGAGGGCATTCAGTGGGTGCAGAATTGTAGATAAATTCGGCAAGAACTTATGGTAGTAGTTCACCAACCCGAGGAACGACCTCAGTTGCGACACATTTTGTGGTGCTGGAGCCTTGACTACAGCCTCAATCTTGTCCGGAGACTTATACAACCCTTCCTCATCAATCATGTGGCCACAATACGAGATTTGTCTCCTGAAGAACTCACATGTGGGATGGTTGGCTCGTAGCCCATATTCCTGCAATCTCGTGAGCACCTGTTCCAGGTTGGCAAGGTGTTCATTGTCATTTTCGCCCGTAACCAGGATGTTGTCCAAATAACACTGGGTCCCCGGGATCCCTTGCAGGACTTGTTCCATTGCCCTCTGCCACATAGCCGGGGCCGATGCTACCCCAAATACCAGTCGATTGTACTGGTAAAGGCCTTTGTGAGTTTTTATCGTGAGGTATTTCCTAGATGCTTCTTCCGCCTCCATTTGTAGATACGCTTGAGCCAGGTCAATCTTTGTAAAACGTTTCCCTCCAGATAGTGAGGCAAAAATATCTTCTATCCGCGGAAGCGGATACTGTACTGTGTGCAGGACTGGGTTCACAGTCACCTTGAAATCCCCACAGATGCGAACCTTCCTTGGCTCCCCAGGCGTGCTGCTCAATGCTTTCTTCATTACAGGAACGATGGGTGTGGCCCACTCGCTCCAGTCCACCTTAGACAGCACCCCCGAATGCTCCAGACTCTCCAGTTCAGCTTCCACAGCTGGGCGTATCGCGTATGGCACCGGTCTGGCCTTGAAAAATTTTGGGGTTGCGTTATCCTCAATCTTTATGGTTGCCTTTACTCCTTTTAGAGTCCCAAGTCCTTGTTGGAACACCTCTTCCGCGTCAGATAGAATTTGTGACAGACGTCCAGGTGCGACGTCATCATCTTTTTTGTCACTCACAGTTAGTGCCAGAATGGAATGCCAATCCAATTGTAGTTTTCGGATCCATTCACGTCCCAATAATGGTGGTCCTCCGTCTCGTAGTATATACATGTATAGTTTCTGTGTTTCCTTTCCGTTATATTCAACTGGCACCCTTATTTTTCCTCTGGGGTAGACCTTTTGCCCCGTGTATGTCTTCAATACAATGGATGTGTCCTTTAAGGGTATGTGTGAGAATAGCCGCTCATAGTCTCGTCGATTCATGACAGTTAGGGCTGATCCTGTGTCCAATTCCATCTTCACTGGGGACCCTGCTATCATGAGGGTGACCCAAATGGTTCGGTGATCTTCTTTTGCGATCGCGTTGTGTAACTTTAAACAACTTAGTCGCCTGCTCCCGGAGTCCTTATCACTCTCCTGATCTTCTGAACTACTATCTGTCAGTTTCTTTACTTTCCTGTACTGTTCCTTAGTAGTTCTTGTCGTGTTGGTCTTCTTTCCCGACCTGCAGACTCTTGCTATATGTCCCATTTTCCCGCATTGCCTGCATATTTTGTCCTTAAACCAGCAGTCCTTCTGCTCATGGGTTGTTCTGCCGCAGCGATAGCACTTTTCGGCTCCATACGCCATTTCGTTAGCGCTGTATTCTTGTGGTTTCTGTTGTATTTTCGCAGCTCCCCATGCTGCTGCTTCGTAGGATACTGCCACGCTGAAAGCCTGTTCTAGCATCAGGTCCTTTTTTGAAAGTAGTCGTTTCTCGGTTCCTTCACTCTGGAGCCCGCAGACAAACTTATCCCGTAAGGTGTCTGCCAGTCCTGCTCCGAACTGGCAGTGCTTCGATAACTTGCGTAGCACGGTGGCATAGTGGTTAGCACTGTTGCCTCACAGCGCCAGGGACCCGGGTTCGAATCCGGCCTCGGGCGACTGTCTGTGTGGAGTTTGCACATTCTCCCCGTGTTTGCATGGGTTTCCTCCGGGTGCTCCGGTTTCCTCCCACAGTCCAAAGATGTGCAGGTTAGGTTGATTGGCTATGATAAATTGACCCTTAGTGTTAGGGGGATTAAATACGTGGGGTTATGGGGATAGGGTGGGATATGTGTTGGTGTAGGGGTTATGGGGATCGGGTGGGATATGTGTCGGTGCAGGCTCGATGGGCCGAAATGGCCTCTATCTGCACTGTGGGGTTTCTGTGATTCTGTGATCTGTGAAGATAGTCAGCATTGCTCTCATCTTTGTGCTGGTTTCTTTTATGGAACTTGAATCTTTCTGCTATCAGCAGTGGTGTAGGGCTTAGATGTTCCTGTAAGATATGAACAATCTCCTCAAAACTTTTCTCCATTGGTTTAGCTGGAGTAATTAAATTCCGCAATAGGCCGTACGTACTCGCACCCATCAGATTTAATAATACCGACGCCCTCTTTCCATCAGCCACCTCATTTGCCTTGCAGTACACTTCAATTCTTTCCACATACGTGGTCCAGTCTTCTACGGCGTTGTCGAAAGCAGTGATACTGCCACTTTTCGGCATCTTGGGTGATTTAAAATAGCGCCTCCCGCGCTTTTGCTTCTTCCCCAATGGGATAAAATGGCGCCTCCCGCGCTTTTGCTCCTTCCCCTTACTGCCACGCTGTTCCTAGCGTTCTACGGGGTAATGGCGGCGACCCGCAGCTTCGGCGCGTCTCGCTTTCCTTCCCCCCCGTTTAGTTTCTCTCCGCTGTCCTGTTCTCGAGCACCGACTGCGCCCTGTGCGCTCCACCATCTCTCTCTTGTTTTCTTTTCCCGGCGACGCTGCGCGGCCCGATTTGTAGAGCCGCTCGATCGAGCTTGAGCCCGCCGCAGTCCGGAAGGGTCAGCGCGCTACCTGCTACCAGCACGATTCGCTGGAACCACAGTCTCTCCCGCAATTCTCCAAACACCGATGGATTCTTTGGGCGGTTGCCCTTGGTCGACGCCCGTTGCTCAGACTACGACCTTCCAGGACCTTCCTTTCAGGCGAGATCCCCGTGAGATGATGCCACACTGCAGGTGAGTTCGAACTTACTCACGCCACTGTAAAGTCCACGTCTCAATAATACACGGACTTCGGGAGAACAGTTTAACATGTCCTTTACTGAACAAGAGGCAGCTTGAAACTGAAACTACAGAAGCCTGCTAGGGCCTTTTATACAGGGGTGGTCACTGCCGGTACTGCAGTCTAAGACCAGTTATTCCCTTAAAGGGACATACACAACAAAGGGGACAACAAGTAAAGAGTTTATTTAAATTTAATTATAATTCTTTGCAGTGGTCAGTGTTGCTTTTTAAAGGGATCGCATCATTTGAAAAGGATTCTGATGGTGGAACTTTATTCGAAATGCGCTGAGCCCAAGGTCGTTGGGCGGAATGGCGGTTCCTTTCTCACCAAACTGTTGCTGCTGTTGGCGTCAGAAGGAAAGCCATCTCCTCCCTCATTAATCTGATGGTGGGAATTCCCAGTTACTATGAGACATGGTGAGATTCAGCTTTCAATTTGGGAAAAGAAACAGCACCTTTAACGGCTCACTTCAGCCGGGTTTCGGTTTCCTAAGAACCTTGTGGGCAAGCTACTCAGACATACCTGCAGAAACCTCTTGAAGTGCATCAGAATAAAAGTGATTTGGAATTTTGCTTCCTTGGATACTGACTGGCCTCACCCCTGCCTGGCACTCTGTCCATGGAGGGCTGAGAGGTGCGTCGAGAGCTAATTGTTTAGCTATTGATTAACAAGACTGACAGAAGCCGATTGTTCCCTTCCCATAAGTGCGGCAGGAGAATGCAGTGATCAGTATTTGCACCTTCCTAACCTGTTGAGCTGTTAGAAGCAGCTGTCCCCATCCTCCGCACACAGAGACTCCCTCAGCACCTCCATGGATAATGTATCACTTGACCCCAGGTCAGATGGGGGCAGCAAGAATCAATGAGCCCAGCCGATAACCTTCCCCATTTGAAATGTTCAGCCCCCTCCACCATCTGCTGGTTGTTTTATTTTAAGCCTCTCGACAACGGCCAGGGTTCTTCAGCAGTTCAGAGAGAGAAAACCAGAACATGCGTTTCTACAGCGTCTTTAACGCAAATTAAAATGTCCCAAGATGCTTCACGGACAGAGGGGTGAGGGAAATGGAGGCCGGGGCAGAAAAGGAGAGAGTGCCTGAAAGAGTGGTGAAAGAATCAGGTCTCAAGGAGGTTTTTAAAGGTGGAGGGAGAGGTGGAGTATTGGAGAGTTTTAAGCAAGGAGCAGGTGCGATGTACAAAAGGCTGCAGTCAGAGCTAATGGAGAGTTTGAGGGAGCATATTGAGCTGGAGTTCAGAAGCTTTTACAGAATATAAAGGGCTGTGGCGACACGCCACCACTGGACATAATCCGCTCACGGTGGCACAGCCAGTCTAAGCAGAAGCCCCCAGCCGGGGGCCCTTTCCTCCAGCAACTTGTTTCCCGCAGGGACAGGCTGCCAGGAGCACTTCCTGTCTGGGAAGTATTTAAGTGGATGCGCGGGCTTTTCTAGTTCCTGTTTTTCATGTGGTTGGAATAAAGCAGTTGTGTTTTCAATAGCTCTGGTCTTGACTCCCACGTTTGCCGCGGTATCTCAACACTGGTGACCCCGACGCTCAGGACGAATCCTAAGCTAGCATGGCGGATACAAATGCAGTCACGGTTAAATTACCAGACTTTTGGGAGAACCTCGCCGAAGCCTGGTTTGTTCAAGCCGAGTCCAGATTCCGGCTGAAAGGCATTACAGTCGACGTCACGAAGTACGACTACCTCGTCGCCTCGCTCACCTACGCTACAGTCCCCAAGGTTTGGGCAGCGCTGCAGAATCCATCAACGGAGGGCAAGTACGAACATCTGAAGGCTGCGCTACATAAAAAATTTCAAACGTCCTCTTACCAGCGCCACTGCCAACTCCTGGACCTCCCCGGCCTTGGTGACGCTTCACCATCAGATCTGCTTTCCCACATGCTGTCCCTCTCAGACGACAAAAATCCCGGCGCCCTTTTTCGCACGCTTTTCATTCAGCAGCTCCCCGCCAGCATCCGCCCGCTCATTGTGGAGTCTGACTCCACGGACCTGAATGATATAGCCGAAAAGGCCGACCGGCTGCTCTCTGCACAGGCCGCTCGCGACGTCGCACCCGACCTCACGGCAACGACCACGCGGTCTTCCCGGGCCGCTAGGCCCGACCGCCCTACCACTCCGGGTCACTGCTGCTACCACACCCGTTTTGGCGCTAGGGCTCAACGCTGCACGCCACCGTGTACCTTCAAACCCACCCCCGCACCGGCCCCCGCGATGGCCGCGGGGCAGAAGGAGCCCCTACTGTACGTCACTGATGACAGAACCAACCGCCGATTTCTGTGCGACACAGGGGCCCAGCACAGCATCACCCCCGCCTCCGCCCTCGAGATCCAACGCGGCACACGGGGTATCACACTGGCTGCAGCCAACGGCTCTGAAATCCGCACATATGGCGACCTACTGTCTCGCCAGAGCCACGGACGACTACTCGGCACTCCTAGCTGAGTTTCCCGCCCTCACTAAACTGACCTTTTCGGCCAAAGCCGCCAAGCACGGTGTGGAACACTATACCCCCACCACCGGCCCCCCAGTTTCTGCCCACGCCCGCAGACTCAACCCGGCCAAGCTGGAAATCGCGCGGGCCGAGTTCACCAACATGGAACAACTCGGCATCATCCGCCGCTCCAGCAGCCCTTGGGCCTCGCCCCTCCACATCGCCCCCAAGCCCGGCGGAGGCTGGCGCCCTTGCGGGGACTACCGCCGCCTCAACGACGCCACCACCACCGATCGATACCCGGTGCCACACATCCAGGACTTCTCGGCCCGACTGGCCGGACGAACCGTCTTTTCCAAAGTCGACCTGGTGCGCGGTTACCACCAAGTCCCCGTACACCCCGCGGACATCCCCAAAACGGCCACCATCACCCCATTCGGCCTGTTCGAGTTCCTGAGGATGCCCTTCGGCCTCAAGAATGCAGCACAGGCTTTCCAGCGCCTTATGGACTCAGTCCTCCGGGACCTGAACTTCCTATTCGTCTATCTAGACGACATTCTCCTGGCCAGCTCCTCCAAACAGGAACACCTCGAACACCTTCGCATCCTGTTCGGGCGCCTAGCCTAACATGGACTCATCCTCAGCCCGGCGAAGTGCCAATTCGGCCTAACCGAGATTGATTTTCTCGGTCACCACATCACCCCTGCTGGGGCCGTCCCCCTGCCCAACAAGGTGCAGGCCGTCCAGCAATTCCCCCACCCCACAACCATCAAGGGCCTCCAGGAGTTCCGCGGGATGGTGAACTTCTACAACAGGTTCATCCCCAGAGCAGCAGCCCTCATGAAGCCCCTACACGACTCCCTCCGAGGAAAATCCGGCAAGATGGACGTAGCCTGGACCACTGACACGGCAGCCGCCTTCGACGCCACCAAAAACGCGCTCGCCGACGCCACTCTGCTCGTGCACCCGAGGGCCGATGCCCGGGTCGCGCTCACCACCGGCGCCTCCGACCACGCGGTCGGGGCCGTGTTCGAGCAGTGGGTCAATGGCGCGTGGCAGCCACTTGCCTTCTACAGCCGCCAACTGCGCCCCCCGGAGGTCAAATACTCCACTTTCGACCGCGAGCTTCTCGCACTCCACCTGTCGGTCCGCCATTTCAGGTTCCTCCTGGAAGGCCGCCCCTTCACCGCGTATGTGGACCACAAGCCACTCACATACGCGATGGCCAAGCACACCGAACCCTGGTCCGCCAGGCAGCAACGCCAGCTCGCGGCCGTCTCCGAGTTTACTACGGACATTCAGCACGTCTCCGGTAGAGACAACGTGGTCGCCGACTGCCTTTCCCGTCCCGCCGTCTGTGCGAATCACCTCGCTGTCGACTACGCACAACTAGCAGCGGCTCAGCTCACGGACCCAGACCTCCTCTCAGCGGCTACCAGCCTGCCAGGGCTACGCCTAGCCAATGTCGCGCACGGGCCCGAAGCCACGGCAGTCACGTGCGACGTCTCACTCGGCCAACCCAGGCCGGTCGTCCCTGAGACCTGGCGCCGCCGCGTCTTCGACGCGCTCCACGGGCCCTCTCACCCGGGTTCCCGCGCATCCGTCAAACTCCTCTCCAAGCGCTTCGTCTGGCGCGGCCTCAGCAGAGATGTTCGGACTTGGGCCACCTCCTGCCTCGCCTGCCAACGGGCTAAGGTACAGCTGCACACCAAAGCACCCCTGGGAGACTTCGAGGTACCCAGCCGCCGCTTCGACCACGTACACGTCGACATCGTCGGTCCCCTGCCGCCATCGCAAGGCCAAACTTATCTCCTCACGATGGTCGACCGCTACACATGCTGGCCTGAGGCAGTGCCGCTGACCTCCACCACCACAGCCGACATCGCCAGGGCGTTCATTAACACCTGGGTTGCGAGCTTCGGCGTACCGGCCGACATAACCTCCGGCAGAGGCGCCCAGTTCACCTCCGAACTCTGGACGGCCACAGCACGCAACCTCGGGGTGACGCTCCACCGCACCACGGCATACCACCCGCAGGCCAATGGACTTTGTGAACGCTTCCACAGGTCACTCAAGGCCTCACTCCGCGCCGGCCTGCAGGACAGTACCTGGACTGACCGCCTACTGTGGGTGCTACTCGACCTACGCACCGCGGTCAAGGAAGACCTCCAGTCCTCGGCAGCGGAGTTAGTCTACGGACAACCGCTGCGCGTCCCAGGCGAATTCCTTCCGGAGCCTACCAAGCCTTGGTCGGCCGAACAGCAGCGGCTCGACTCTTTCTCTTCCGCTCAGCAGTTCGCCCCACTTCCGGTCAACCGACACGGCGAACTCGCACCTCACGTCCCGCCAAATTTACAGCAGGCGCGCTTCGTCTTCGTGCGACACGACGCGCACCGCGGGCCCCTGCGACCCCCGTACGAGGTACTACAAACCGGGGACAAGGTCTTCAAGCTGCGACTCGGCGACAGGGTCGAGACAGTCTCCATCGACCGGCTCAAACCAGCACACACAGAACCAGGGGAACAGGTCCCCGTGGCCCAGCCTCCAACTAGAGGCCGTCCCCCCGGCAAGCCAGCACAGCCGGCGGCGAACCGCCCGACCCAACCAACCAGACCGGCGACCACTCAGAGCCGCTGCGGCAGAACCATTAGACCACCGTCACGACTCGTCCACTCCTCCTAAGCGGATTCTGGGGGGAGCTCTGTGGCGACACGCCACCACTGGACATAATCCGCTCACGGCGGCACAGACAGTCTAAGCAGAAGCCCCCAGCAACTTGTTTCCCGCAGGGACAGGCTGCCGGGAGCACTTCCTGTCTGGGAAGTATTTAAGTGGATGCGCGGGCTTTTCTAGTTCCTGTTTTTCATGTGGTAGGAATAAAGCAGTTGTGTTTTCAATAGCTCTGGTCTCGACTCCCACGTTTGCCGCGGTATCTCAACAGGCCTATGTTTTGGATGTCTCTCTCAGGGGCACCTGAGTAGAAACTGTAAGCAAAGAACAACATGCAGAGAGTGCACTCGGAAACATCCTAGTCTGCTGCATATCCACAAAGAAGAACAAGTCGCTAAGAAGAGTGAAGAAAACAATACCGACGAGAAGGTTGTTTCAAGTGCTCTGGTGTCGTTAGAACCAGAGACTTGTGGATTCCCTGGGGCCGGTGACAGTGATTGTATTCTTGCCATCGTACCTGTAAAGATCAAGTCTAAGAGGAGTGAGAAGTTTGTGGAGACTTACGCCTTCATGGATCAAGGTAGTTCAGCAACGTTCTGCACAGAATCACTCATGCGACAGCTGAACGTTAGAGGCAGAAGAACAGAAATCCTATTATGCACCATGGGTCATGAGAAGTCAATGCAAAGTTATATCCTGTCAGACTTAGAAGTGTGTGGACTTGAAGAGAAGGACTTCATAGAACTGCCTAATGTTTTCACACAGAGGGAGATTCCTGTTAAAATAGGGAACTTAGCCCTGCAGAAGGATGTGGAGAGATGGCCTTACCTGGAAAAGGTACGTCTCCCATATATTGAAGCAGAAATTGGCCTATTAATTGGAACCAATGCCTACAAAACTATGGAGCCATGGCAGGTGATAAACAGCAAGGATGACGGACCCTACGCAGTCAGGACAGCCCTTGGATGGGTAGTCAATGGACCGGTAAGGAGAGATGATGGCAACAAGTCGAACAAGGAGCAACGACAAAATGTAACAGTTAATCGTATCTCTATCGCAAGCATTGAAGAGCTGTTGATACAGCAGTTCAACGCAGACTTTTTAGAATGCCGCTGTGAGGAAAAGACAGAGATGTCACAAGAAGACCATCAGTTCATGGATTTGATGACAAGGTCTACACAGTTCATTGATGGCCACTATCACATTGGTTTGCCACTGAGAAGACAGACTGCGAAGATGCCGAATAATCGGTGCATAGCAGAGCAGCGCACCATCAGTCTAAAGAGAAAGCTGAACAAGAACCCTGACTTTCACGAAGACTACAAAGGCTTCATGAGAAACATCATAGCGAAAGGCTATGCTGTAAAAGTGCCCGAGGAACAATTGAACAGAGAAGATGGAAGGGTCTGGTACATTACTCATCATGGGGTGTATCACCCAAAGAAGAAAAAGATTCGTGTAGTGTTTGACTGCGCCACCTCATTCAGAGGAACTTCACTGAATGACCAGCTGCTTCAAGGTCCTCATCTTACTAATACCCTCATTGGCGTCTTGACTAGGTTTAGACAAGAGCTCGTTGCCATGATGGCAGATATAGAATCAATGTTCTACCAAGTCAGAATCCCTGATGAAGATGCTGATCTTCTGCGTTTCCTTTGGTGGCCAGATGGCGATGTTAGTCAAGCTATGGTGGAATGTAGAATGGCTGTAAACTTGTCCGGAGCCACATCATCTCCCAGCTGCGCAAGCTATGCTCTCAGGAAAAACTGCAGAAGATGGCAAAGGCAAAGCACCATCAGGGGCTGTGGAGACAATCTTCAGAAACTTTTACGTCGATGACTGTCTGAAGTCCGTGTCAACAGAAGACGACGCCATTGCACTGTCAAGAGACCTTAGAACTCTGTGTTCGAATGGAGGATTCCATCTGACTAAGTGGATAAGCAACAGCAGAGCAGTTCTAGCTTCTCTCCCAAAGGAAAGAGCCACTGAAGTCAAAGATCTGGACCTGAGCCACGATGTCCTTCCTATCGAGAGAGCTCTTGGTGTACAATGGTGCATTGAGTCAGACATGTTCAACTTCAGAATAATGGTGAACGAAAGACCATCCACAAGACGAGGGATTCTCTCCGTGGTCAGTTCCATCTATGACCCTCTTGGATTCCTGGCACCACTCATTCTGCCGGTGAAGCTGATCCTACGAGAGCTGTGTAGAGACAAGAGAGGATGGGATGAAGATATCCCAGAAGGTCAAGCTCAGAGATGGCTCAGATGGTTGACAGATTTGCAACAACTTTCTAGCTTCAACGTCAGTAGATGCATCAAGCCTGTGAGTTTTGGAGTTACAAAGACGGCTCAACTACATCATTTCTCGGACACCAGTGAGGACGGCTATGGCATGGCTACTTTCCTCTTGCTGACAAATCAACAGGGCCAGAAACATTGTGCCTTCCTCATGGGGAAATCCAGGGTGGCTCCGCTGAAGCAGGTCACCATCCCGAGACTGGAGTTGACGGCAGCGGTTGTTGCAGTTAAAGTTGACCAGGTGATGCGGAAAGAGTTACAGCTCCCATTAGAAGAATCTGTCTTCTGGACGGATAGCACGACGGTGCTGAAGTATATAGAGAATGAGAAGATACGCTTCAAGACCTTCGTAGCAAACAGAATCTCATCCATTAGAGAAGCTACACAACCATCTCAATGGAGGTATGTAAACACCTCATTAAACCCAGCAGATCAAGCCTCACGGGGATTGAAGGCTGAAAACTTCATGAGGAGTGAAACTTGGATACAAGGCCCAAGTTATCTGCTGGAAACAGAGAGATCATGACCAGAAAGACCAGATATGCCAAGTCAGATTGCTGAAGACGACGCCGAAGTCAAGAGATCAGTCACAGTAAATCTCATAACTACGAAAGAGAACTTTGACACAGTGAACAAGCTTGTTAACCATTTCTTAGGATGGCACCAGTTGAGGAAAGCAGTTGCATGGTTTCTAAGGTTGAAAGAGTTGCTGCTACACCTGAGCGGTAAGAGAAATGAGTATCGAGCCTCTATCCATCAGTCTGAAAGTAACCCTGATAAGCAGAGAATGCTTCTACAGCAATATATGCAACAGCACAAGACCACATTGGGTAAGAATTCATTGACCGTGGAGGATTTGGCCAAGGCTGAGATGGAGATAGTTTGCTTCAGTCAAAGACAAAGATATCCAGAAGAAATCGAAGCTTTACAGCGAAATACTCCAATCAAGAAAGGTAGTCATATCCAGAAGCTGGACCCTACACTGCAAGATGGAGTACTGAGGGTGGGAGGGCGACTAAACAAATCTGCTATGCCAGAGGAGGCCAAGCATCCTGCTATCCTTTCTAAGGACCTCCGGGTTGCTACTCTCATTCTTCAGCATATACACCAGAGTATTGGACACAGTGGGAGGAACCACGTGCTTGCGAAGCTAAGACAAAGATACTGGATTCCAGGAGCTAATTCTGTAATAAGAAAAATACTCTCTGAATGCATTGTTTGCAGACAGTTACACGACCCTGGAAAGACCAATCACAAAGCTCTGCCTGCTACAAGAAGCAGCGTGAAAGGTTCCTGAACGAAAAAAGTGGACATTTATATTGTAAATATGTTGAACTCATTAGTTTATGACTCTTAAGAATGTTTGAGTAATTGATATGCTTCACGTGCCTAGTCAATTAGGGGCCGGAATGTAAGAGTCATGAAAGTTTAAGAAAGAAAATACTTTAAAATATTGGTTAAATAGTATAATACAGTTAATTTACCTGACTGACTTATTGTATTGAGAAACCCCCTATTTCCTTGTTCCAGTAGTATAGTCTGAGATACCCCCTTTATTCTTGCTACAATGGTACAGTCCTTAAGCTTGTCACATGGTATCCAGCCATTTTACAGTTCAAGCTCCACGATGGCTGGAGCAATACAGTTTTTGACCGTGTTCGTTTAAACGTGTTTTGCTTTGTAATTCTGTTTGTAAGGTGTTACAGTAAACAGTTTAAAGACAAAGTTACGTTTTGGAACGTTTTATTTCGACACGCGTCTACTCATTGTTAAAAGCCTCAAAGCTCAGTGGCTGCATGTTTGGAAATTACGAAGCGCCACTACACACTTGTTTATATTCATTAGGACCGGTTCCTGACAGCAAGGCTTGGACAAGCTCAGGAAGCCAGCTCCTTCCCTGCCTCCATGCTAAGAACCCACCTCCAGAAGTTCCTCCCAAACTCTGCAGGCACAAGCTACTCAACACCGGTCCCGCAGTTCGAAAGCTGAGCTCCAGAGGTTTCAGGCCTGTGCACAATCTAAGAAATCTCCAGCTCAGCAATACTTCGACAGTACACGAGATTTCACTGACCCGCATTACCGATTAACCCAATGTTTATTCTGCAGGTCAATAGGTTTGGGGAAACTCATTCACCTTCCATCTGCATTGACACCATCCATTGCATTTAAAGCTGTCGGTGTCTTACTCTGACCCAGAAATTGCTTCAACGGCGTGCAACCATCTTCAGCCAGAAGTGCCGAGTAGATGACCCATATCGGCCTACTCCTGAGGTCCCCACCATCACAGAAGCCAGTCTTCAGCCAATTCGATTCACTCCACATGATATCAAGAAATGGCTGAGCGCACTGGACACAGCAAAGGCTATGGACCCCAATAACATCCCGGCTGTCATGCTGAAGACTTGTGCTACAGGACTAGCTGCGCTAGTAAGCGGCACTTACTCACCAATAACCTGCTCACTGATGCCCAGTTTGGGTTCCGCCAGGACCACTCAGCTCCAAGCCTTGGTCCAAACATGGACTGCCCTTGACATCAAGGCAGCATTTGACCAAGTGTGGCATCAAGGAGCCCTAGTAAAATTGACGTCAATGGGAATCAGGAGGAAAACTCTCCACTGGTTGGAGCCATACCTAGCACAAAGGAAGATGGTTGTGGTGGTTGAAGGTCAATCATCACAGCCCCAGGATATCACTGCAGGCGTTCCTTAGGGCAGTGTCCTAGGCCCAACCATCTTCAGCTGCTTCATCAATGACCTTCCTTATATCATAAAGGTCAGAAGTGAGGATGTTTGCTGATGACTGCACAGTGTTCAGTGCCATTCGCAACTCCTCAGATAATGAAACAATCCATGCCCGCATACAAGACCTGGACAACATTCAGGCTTGGGCTGATAAGTGGCAAGTAACATTTGCGCCACACAAGTACCAGGCAATGAGTATCTCCAACAAGTGAAAGTCTAACCACCGCCCCTTGGCATTCAACGGTATTACCATCACCGAATCCCCCACCAACAATATCTTGGGGGGGGGGGGGGGTTCACCATTGCCCAGAAACTTGACTGGACCAGCTGCATAAATACTGTGGCAACAAGAGCAGGTCAGAGGCTAGGTATTCTGTGGCAAGTGTCTCATCTCCTGACTCCTCAAAGTTTTTCCACCATCTACAAGGCACAAGTCAGGAGTGTGATGGAATACTCTCCACTTACCTGGATGAGTGCAGCTCCAACAACACTCAAGAAGCGTGACACCATCCAGGACAAAGCAGCCCACTTGATTGGCACCCCATCCACCACCTTAAACATTCACTCCCTCCACCACCGGCGTACCGCGGCTGCAGTGTTTACCATCTACAAAATGTACTGCAGCAACTCGCCAAGGCTTCTTTGACAGCACCTCCCAAACCCACGACCTCTACCACCTCAAACGACAAGGGCAGCAGGCACATGGAAACACCATCACCTGCAAGTTCCCCTCCAAGTCACACGCCATCCTGACTTGGAAATATATCGCCATTCCTTCATCAGCGCTGGAACTCCCTCCCTAACAGCACTGTGGGAGTACCTTCACCACACGGACAGCAATGGTTCAAGAAGGCGGCTCACCACCACTTTCTCAAGGGCAATTAGGGATGGGCAATAAATGCTGGCCTTCCCAGGAATGAAGAAAATAAAAAATCTCCTCGCACAGACATTCCACACCTCCATATAATACCAATCTGTATCACTCCCATTCTATCCCGAACACGGCTGCCGTATTGGCTCGACTCGGTCAGGCGCTGGGGGCTCAATTGTTTACAAACTACACTTCTAAAAAAGATTGAAGGTGTTTAGTCAAATTGTTCAAGTTTCTTTTCCTGATAAGATGGACCAATTTGAAAGGAAATTTCTCGAACACACACTGAACAATGTCAGAAAGCCCTTGCATCTCCTGTTGCTAGACTTATGTTTTTAAATAAAACAGTACAATTCCCCCAACATGATAACAAATAACTAAGAGCGAGAAATTCATTATCGCCCAGGAATGGGCGCTAACTTTGAAAAAGTTTGAGATTTAGCACTAGGCGCTAATGAATCTCGCTGCATGCAAAATTCATTGTCATCGCTCAAAGAAAGGATGGGAGCACTAAATCACACTCCAAGTGCTAACCAATATCAGGTGCAGTCTAACCGCAAATCATCATTGCCACAGGCTCTTTCCAGTTCTTAAAGGGAAGGCTAATTGATGCTGCAGAACATCATTCTCAGCATTACTGTCTGCGAACCTGTGTCGGCAAGCAGGAGCAGGCCAAGCCCAAGGAGTCGGACGAATCAAGCAGGTTTGATGATGGCAGATCCACGCCCCAGGGAGAGAGCCTGCAAATTTTTGGACCAAGCATTGGAGGAGTTGGTGCCCGCTGTGGAAAGGTGGAGGGTGGTCCTCTACCTGACAAGTGGCAGGAGGCCCTCGCCGCAAATCTTCCGTGCCATGTGGAGGGAGGTTGCCCATCAGGTCACGGGCAGCATTGTGGTCCCCAGGACCCATACACAGTGCAAGATGAAATTTAACGGCCTCACTTGGGTGGTCAGGGTGAGTCAATGCCTCAACAAATGCTACATACCACCATCTGAACCACAGCCTGCACACACTGGCCAAAGCACCACACCCCCAGCACCCATCTACCAACAATCTCTACCTACCAACACTCACACCCACATTTTACACCTTGTGCACAATGACCGCTATTCAACTTTGGCAAGCACATCACCCAAACACATTGTTCCACACTCACTCACACACTTTCCTTTCTCTTGCAGGCCAAGGTGGCGCACAACAGGAAGGAGCAGGAGCGCACAGGCGGGGGACAAGCTGACACCCAACCACTGTCTGCGCTGGAGAATCGAGTGCTGCAGATTATTGGGCTCCAGGTGGTGGGCGCCATGGCCAGCGGCGACGTTGACCCCCGTAGGGACAACAACGGTATGTTCATCCCTACTCCTTCTTCTCACATCCCACTTCCCCCTCACCCCACAAGCCTTTGCACTTTCCAGCTAATCATGCTGTCTCTATGCATTTCTCTCTTCCTGCCTCCCTCCCCTCACCTTATCTCATCTCTTGTGCTGTTGAGAGTGAAGCGGGAGAAGAGGAGGAGGAAAAACACACCGCGTCACTGCATCTCTCACCCGCAGGCACCAGCTCAGATACTGGCACTACGCATCCTTTAGAAGCTAGTATAGTAGCGGGATCTGCACAGGGTTATGCACCGGGGACGAGCGGGCTGCAGCAAGGCCAGGAGGAAAGGGTAGCTCGGGAGCCAGCTCCCCGGAGGGTGAGTTCTGCTGCACAGGATTCAGATGAGGACCTCGATGGTGAGGCCTTTAGAAGAAGGGTGATGGCCATGCACACGGAGATCATAGGTGCAATGGGAAGGGTGCCCGAGAGCCTCTCGGCAATGATAAGGAGCGTGGAGGAGTCCGCCTCCAACATTGCACAGAGCTCTGCGCACACCATGCAGCCAATCATTTCCAGTCTGGAAAGGATGGTGAACTCCTAGAGAGACTGTGGTGACCCAGACCTGAGGCCACGTGTGATGGGTGATCTGGCAGCTTCTATTGCAGCACAGACAGAAGTGACACACCGTCTTAGTGCTGTAATGCAGTGTATGCTTGGTGGCATTCAATCTCTCACTGCTCTCATGCAGTCTCAGCTTGATACCACGCAAGCTCTGATTGCTGCCATCGTGGCTGGGTCTACCACCATTGACTGGGGCTTTACGGTGTCGCAGCAGGCCAGCAATCTGTACTCCAACAGATTGCTAGGGATGCTGAGGTGCTACCCCAGGGGAGTGGCCGTGGGTCAGTGGAGCAGTAACCTGCTGTCCCCTCTCAGGATGACTGCATTGCTGCTCCCATCACTGCCACTCAGCCATTGTCCTTGTCGCTGCCTGTCATCCGGCCAGCCCAGACTGCTGCCACCCATGCTGAGGTGGTGCAGTCTACAGCCAGGCCTTCCAGGCCCAGAGCTGGTCGAGGGCATCCTGCAAGGCCATCTGAAGTCTCCCACACAGACACTCAGCAGCCTTTCACCAGCCCTACTGCATTCACTGGGTCAATACTTCATAGGAGCACTAGAATAGGCAAAGGCACAGTAACATGAGGCACTAAGGGATTGCGTAAGGGTGAATAGTAAATATTGTTGTTGTAAATATGTGTTCACTGATAATTAATAAATTTATTAATTCACTTTGGATAAACTTGCACTGTCTCTCATTTCAGCTGTGCGCTGTGATATGGCCTGCGACAGGGATGGAATGATAGGGATGTGGTGAGCAACGGGGATCTGGGGTTTAATTTATTCGAACCGCAGTCTGATGAGGTGGTCAAGGACCGCCCTTCCGGAAGGCCAATTGAGTGGCTGCCTCCTCCCTCAATCCTGTTCCTCTTCCTCCTCCTCCTCATCTTCCTCATCATTATCCTTATCCTGCTCTCCCTCTTCCTCCTCCTGAAGTAGTCCCACAATCCCTGGTGGCAAGGGCTGGGCCCTCATGATGGCCAGATAGTGAGCATGCAGCACACCACGATGAAATGGGACACCCGCTCCGGCGAGTACTGGAGGGCTCCTCCTGAGCGGTCAAGGCAGCAGAACCATTGCTTCAGCACCTCGATGGTCTGCTCAATGATGTTCCTGGTGACAGCATGGCTCTCATTATGAGTGCTGGGCAGGAGTGTTGGGGTTGCAGAGTGGAGTCATGAGCCAGGTGGAGAGCGAATAGCCCTTGTCTCTGACCAGCCAGCCGTGAGCTTGATGTGGTGGCTGGAAGAGTGCTGGAACTCCGGTTTGGTGCAGGATGAATGCATTGTGGCTGCTGCCAGGATAGTGGCCATTGACGATGATGATTCGCTGTCTGTGGTCGCACACTAACTGCGCATTAAGTGAGTGGTAGCCTTTGCGGTTACGAAAGATCTCAGGATTGTTATGTGGTGCCCACAAAGCCACGTGGGTGCAGTCAATGGCGCCCTGCACCACGGGGAACCCCGCTATCCTGGCAAAGCCACATGCACGCTCGTCCTGCTTTTCTCTGGTGATGGGAATGAAATGTAGTCCCTTTTTCTAGAGCCTCTGTGACCTCCTGGATGCAACCATGGACGGTGAACTGTGAGATGTTACCTATATCTCCTGTTGTAGACCAAAAGGATCCACTGGCGAAGAAATTGAGGGTGACGGTGGCCTTGACTACAACTGAGAGAGCCGTCCTCGTTCTGATCTGAGGCTCGAGGTCTGGTTGCAGGAGGTGGAAGAGTTCTGTGACCACCTCCTTGCTGAAGTGGAGCCTTCTAAAACACTGCTCCTGGCTTAATTGAAGGTAAGAGAAAGACACTCGGAGGGTAAGGCTTCCTGTTGAGAGCACTGATGACCCTCCTCCTCCCTCTGGCCACATGTCCCAATCTTACTCGCTGCCTGCGCTCCATCCGCAGTAGATCCTGGAGGGCGAGGTCGACTGCCAGTACAGCCTCCATTAATGTAAGGAAGTGTAGCATATTTTGTGAGAATAAATGTAACTAATCTTTACTAGCTGCAACATGCTGGAGACTAAACAACCTTTGAATGACTGAATTCAACTCCTGAACTCTCTCAATCTGACAAGGAAGCAGTGAAATTGCACAATCCTGAGAGCCGAGACTCATTACTCATGACCCCTTTAAGTAGCGCCCGTGGAGCCAGCTACCGGCTGCTTGACGCCTCCTCTCCCTGTCGCTGTCGGGGCCAGGCGCTAAAGCAGGGGGTGATACTCAATTTGGCAGATCGAGCGCCCAGTGAGCATTTCACACATGCTGACGTCACGATCTGCCTGGCGCTGAGTCCCTGGCGCTAACTTGTAGTGGTGGCGCTCCGGGGGGGGGGGGTCCGAATTTGGCGCTGGATTCACCTCGCCGTGGCGCTACTGCTTCAGCGCCCCTGCCAGGCGCTAACTGGAGGTGCTAACCAACCGAATTTCTCCCCATAAAGAACTTGCGTTTAAATAACGCTTTTCATGACCTCAGGATGTCCCAAATGCTTTACAGCCAAGAAAGTTCTTTTGAAGTGTAATCACTGTTGTAACGTCGGAAATGCAGCAGCTAATTGCTCACAGCAAGCTCCCACAAACAGCAATGAGATTATCTGTTTTTGTGATGTTGATTGAGGGATAAATATTGGCCAGGGCGCCAGGGAGAACTGCCCTGCTTTTCTTCAAAAGAGTGTCATTGGATCTTTTACATTTACCTGAGAGGGCAGACGGGGCCTCGGTTTAACGTCTCATCTGAAAGACGGCACCTCCGACAGTGCAGCACTCTCTCAGCACTGCACTGGAGCGTCAGTTTAGATTATGTGCTTTATGTGCTTAAGTCTCTGGAGTGTGTGTGTGTGTGGTGGGGGAGTGTGTGGTGGGGGAGTGTGTGTGTGTGTGGTGGGGGAGTGTGTGTGTGGTGGGGGAGTGTGTGTGTGGTGGGGGAGTGTGTGTGTGGTGGGGGAGTGTGTGTGTGGTGGGGGAGTGTGTGTGTGGTGGGGGAGTGTGTGTGTGGTGGGGGAGTGTGTGTGTGGTGGGGGAGTGTGTGTGTGGTGGGCGAGTGTGTGTGTGGTGGGGGAGTGTGTGTGTGGTGGGGGAGTGTGTGTGTGGTGGGGGAGTGTGTGTGTGGTGGGCGAGTGTGTGTGTGGTGGGGGAGTGTGTGTGTGGTGGGGGAGTGTGTGTGTGGTGGGGGAGTGTGTGTGTGGTGGGCGAGTGTGCGTGTGCTGGGGGAGTGTGTGCTGGGGGAGTGTTTGTCTGTGGTGGGGGAGTGTGTCTGTGGTGGGGGGTAGTGTGTGCTGGAGGCGTGTGTGTCTGTGGTTGGGGAGTGTGCGCGTGGTGGGGAAGTATGCACGCGGTGGGCGAGTGTGCGCCTGCGGTGGGCGAGTGTGGGCCTGCGGTGGGCGAGTGTGGGCCTGCGGTGGGCGAGTGTGGGCCTGCGGTGGGCGAGTGTGGGCGCGGTGGGCGAGTATGGGCGCGGTGGGCGAGTATGGGCGCGGTGGGCGAGTATGGGCGCGGTGGGCGCGGTGGGCGAGTGTCGGCGCGGTGGGCGAGTGTCGGCGCGGTGGGCGAGTGTCGGCGCGGTGGGCGAGTGTCGGCGCGGTGGGCGAGTGTGGGCGCGGTGGGCGAGTGTCGGCGCGGTGGGCGAGTGTCGGCGCGGTGGGCGAGTGTCGGCACGGTGGGCGAGTGTGGGCGAGTGTGGGCGCGGTTGGCGCGGTGGGGAGTGTGGGCACGGTGGGGCGTGTGTGTGCGTGAGGAGTGTGCGTGTTGGGGGAGTGTGTGCATGGTGGGGGAGTGTGTGTGTGCTGGGGGAGTGCGTGTGTGCTGGGGGAGTGCGTGTGTGCTGGGGGAGTGCGTGTGTGCTGGGGGAGTGCGTGCTGGGGGAGTGCGTGCTGGGGGAGTGCGTGTGTGCTGGGGGAGTGCGTGTGTGCTGGGGGAGTGCGTGTGTGCTGGGGGAGTGCGTGTGTGCTGGGGGAGTGCGTGCTGGGGGAGTGCGTGCTGGGGGAGTGCGTGCTGGGGGAGTGCGTGTGTGCTGGGGGAGTGCGTGTGTGCTGGGGGAGTGCGTGTGTGCTGGGGGAGTGCGTGTGTGCTGGGGGGAGTGTGTGTGTGCTGGGGGAGTGTGTGTCTGTGGTGGGGGTTTGTGTCTGTGGTGGGGGAGTGTGTGTGTGGTGGGGGAGTGTGTGTGGTGGGGAGTGTGTGTGTGCTGGGGGAGTGTTTGTCTGGGGTGGGGGCGTGTGCCTGCGGTGGGGGGGGTAGTGTGTGCTGGCGGCGTGTGTGTCTGTGGCGGGGGAGTGTGCGCGCGGTGGGCGAGTGTGGGCCTGCGGTGGGCAAGTGTGGGCGTTGGGCGAGTGTGGGCCTGCGGTGGGCAAGTGTGGGCGTTGGGCGAGTGTGGGCCTGCGGTGGGCGAGTGTGGGCCTGCGGTGGGCGAGTGTGGGCGCGGTGGGCGAGTGTGGGCGCGGTGGGCGAGTGTGTGCGCGGTGGCGAGTGTGGGCGCGGTGGCGAGTGTGGGCGCGGTGGCGTGTGTGTGTGGCGGGGGGAGTGTGTGTGATGGGGAGTTTGTGTGTGGTGGGCGAGTGTGCGCCTGCGGTGGGCGAGTGTGGGCCTGCGGTGGGCGAGTGTGGGCCTGCGGTGGGCGAGTGTGGGCGAGTGTGGGCCTGCGGTGGGCGAGTGTGGGCCTGCGGTGGGCGAGTGTGGGCCTGCGGTGGGCGAGTGTGGGCCTGCGGTGGGCGAGTGTGGGCGCGGTAGGCGAGTGTGGGCACGGTGGGTGAGTGTGGGCGCGGTGGGCGAGTGTGGGCGAGTGTAGGCGAGTGTAGGCGCGGTGGGCGAGTGTGGGTGCGGTGGGCGAGTGTGGGTGCGGTGGGCGAGTGTGGGTGCGGTGGGCGAGTGTGTGTGAGATGGGGAATGTGTGTGTGGTGGAGAGTGTGTGTGTGGTGCGGAGTGTGTGTGTGTGTGTGTGTGTGGGGAGTGTATTTTGTGTACAACCAAGAATGTTTTTCGATGCTTTGGCAACATAAGATGTACCTTGTCATGCCAATAAAGCGATTTGAATTGAATTGAATTGAATTGAGTGTGCGCGTGGGGAGGACTGTTTGCATGGTGGGGGAGTGTGTGCGTGGTGGGGGAGTGTGTGCGTGGTGGGGGAGTGTGTGTGTGGTGGGGGAGTGTGTGTGTGGTGGGGGAGTGTGTGTGTGGGGAGTGTGTGTGTGGTGGGGGAGTGTGTGTGTGGTGGGGGAGTGTGTGTGTGTGTGGGGAGTGTGTGTGTGGTGGGGGAGTGTGTGTGTGGTGGGGGAGTGTGTGTGGTGGGGGAGTGTGTGTGTGGTGGGGGAGTGTGTGTGTGGTGGGGGAGTGTGTGTGTGGGGGGGGAGTGTGTGTGTGGTGGGGGAGTGTGTGTGTGCGTGGTGGGGGAGTGTGTGTGTGTGGGGAGTGTGTGTGTGGTGGGGGAGTGTGTGTGTGGTGGGGGAGTGTGTGTGTGGTGGGGGAGTGTGTGTGTGGTGGGGGAGTGTGTGTGTGGTGGGGGAGTGTGTGTGTGGGGAGTGTGTGTGTGGTGGGGGAGTGTGTGTGTGGGGAGTGTGTGTGTGGTGGGGGAGTGTGTGTGTGGTGGGGGAGTGTGTGTGTGGTGGGGGAGTGTGTGTGTGGTGGGGGAGTGTGTGTGTGGTGGGGGAGTGTGTGTGTGGTGGGGGAGTGTGTGTGTGGGGAGTGTGTGTGTGGTGGGGGAGTGTGTGTGTGGTGGGGGAGTGTGTGTGTGTGGTGGGGGAGTGTGTGTGTGTGGGGAGTGTGTGTGTGGTGGGGGAGTGTGTGTGTGGTGGGGGAGTGTGTGTGTGGTGGGGGAGTGTGTGTGTGGTGGGGGAGTGTGTGTGTGGTGGGGGAGTGTGTGTGTGGTGGGGGAGTGTGTGTGTGGTGGGGGAGTGTGTGTGTGGTGGGGGAGTGTGTGTGTGGGGAGTGTGTGTGTGGGGGGGGAGTGTGTGTGTGGTGGGGGAGTGTGTGTGTGGTGGGGGAGTGTGTGTGTGGTGGGGGAGTGTGTGTGTGGTGGGGGAGTGTGTGTGTGGTGGGGGAGTGTGTGTGTGGGGAGTGTGTGTGTGGGGGGGGAGTGTGTGTGTGTGGGGAGTGTGTGTGTGTGGGGAGTGTGTGTGTGGTGGGGGAGTGTGTGTGTGGTGGGGGAGTGTGTGTGTGCGTGGTGGGGGAGTGTGTGTGTGGTGGGGGAGTGTGTGTGTGGTGGGGGAGTGTGTGTGTGCGTGGTGGGGGAGTGTGTGTGTGCGTGGTGGGGAGTGTGTGTGTGGTGGGGGAGTGTGTGTGTGGTGGGGGAGTGTGTGTGTGTGTGGTGGGGGAGTGTGTGTGTGTGGGGAGTGTGTGTGTGGTGGGGGAGTGTGTGTGTGGGGGGGGGTGTGTGTGTGTGGGGAGTGTGTGTGTGGTGGGGGAGTGTGTGTGTGGTGGGGGAGTGTGTGTGTGGTGGGGGAGTGTGTGTGTGGTGGGGGAGTGTGTGTGTGGTGGGGGA